>NC_139971.1:19873908-20513908 GCF_963993115.1 Abramis brama
CGTCCGCAATTTAGCATCCTCAATGTCTTGACTTCATGCACACCGAGTTTGGTGGCGATTTAATTAATTCTCTAGGAGAAGTGTTTCAAATTCCACAGCAAGCGTTCTCCAAACAACCCATAATTGCTGACTTCCTGTTGGGCTGGCGTAAAATTTAGAGCACGAAAGTTGTTCGGCCCGATGAGATCTATATGTGTACCGAGTTTCATATCATTACATGCAAGTGTGTTTGATTTATGGACAAGTGTTCGGATCCCGTTCCAGGGGGCGCTGTTGAGCCCCCCTGCCACGCCCGGGTACCAGCTTCAGCCCGGCCCTGATGGCCGCGGGTTCTGACCTGTGTGCAAAGTTTCAAGAGTTTTCGAGCACGTTAAAGGCCCCAAAAGCCCCTGAAACCTTGAAAAACAGGAATTTTAAACAAATCTCACTCAAAAGACAAATCCCCCCACCCCTCACACACACAGAGACGAAGAGGCAGAGAGAGAGAGGGAGAGAATTCTCCAAAAAATCACATTCAAACCAAAATATCTCACTTCCTGTTGGTCACAGCTTATGACTATAAATTAGAAAGTTGTCCGGCTTGATGAGAACAATATACATACTGATTTTTGTGACTCTACTTAAAACTAAGCCCCCATTTTTGACTAAAGGTGGCGCTACTGAGCCCCTCACCACGCCCGTTTCTGAAACTTTGCACATGTCTACTGGATCATAAATGTGATGTGTCTGTCGAGTTTCATGCATTTTCAAGCATGTGAAGAGTCTCAAAAGCATCCGAAAAGAATATTAAAGTTTGATGCGTTGCCACGGCAACAGTATCTAAGATATCAATAATCCTTTCACAGGTCTACATCTGCCGTGTGTCTACATTATAAACATAAAGTTTGAAGCAAATCGGATAAAAATAAGAGGGTGATTTCAAAGCATTTTGAAAGTGACACACTTCCTGCTGCCAGTTGGTGGCGCTATAACTTTGACTCACAATAGTCACATCCATGTGATCGGCCTCTTACAACGAACACACTGCTGAAGTTTCATCAAGATCAGTTAATGGATGCAGAAGTTATAACACACTTCCTGTTTCCATTATTCGCCATAAATTCGTTTCCTCGCCACGGCCAAACCGTTCGAGATATCAAAAATCCCCTGGCAATTTTTCATCCTCAATGCCTTGACTTCATGCACACCGAGTTTGGTGGCGATCGGGTGAATTCCCTAGGAGAAGTGTTTCAAATACCAGACCATGCGTTTCCAAACAACCCTTAATAGCTGACTTCCTGTTGGGCTGGCGTAAAAAGTAAAAGTACGAAAGTTGTTCAGCCCGATGAGATCTATATATGTACCGAGTTTCATATTATTACATGCAAGCGTGTCTGATTTATGGACCAAGTTTTCGGACCCCGTTCAAGGGGGCGCTGTTGAGCCCCCCTGCCACGCCCGGGTACCAGCTTCAGCCCGGCCCTGATGGCCGCGGGTTCTGACCTGTGTGCAAAGTTTCAAGAGTTTTCGAGCACGTTAAGGGTTTCAAAAGTGCCCGAAAGGTTGACAGAAAAATAAGAATAATAATAATAATAATAAATATAGCTGCGAGCAGCGATTACGGGCCCAAGCCGGTGGCACCGCAACCCCGGTGCCTTTAGTTACCTAAAGGCACCGGGGTGGCGGTACCGCCGGCTTTGGCCCTCCATCGCTGCTCGCAGCTATATTTATATATATATATATATATATATATATATATATATATATATTATTGTTCAAAAGTTTGGGGTCAGTAAGATTTTTAATGTTTTTAGGAGAAGTCTCTTCTGCTCACCAAGGCTGCATTTATTGATTAAAAATACAAACAAAAACAGTAATATTGTGAAATATTATTCCAATTTAAAACAGCTGTTTTCAATTTTTAAATATTTTACATAGTAATTCATTTCTGTGATCAAAGTTGAGTTTTCAGCATCATTACTCCACTCTTCAGTGTCACATGATCCTTCAGAAATCATACTAATATGATGATTGATGCTCAATAAATATTCATTATTATTTTCAATGTTGAAAACAGTTGTGTACAGATTTTTTTTTTTTTCAAAATGCTTTGATGAATGTAAAGTTCAAAAGAACAGCATATATTTCAAATATATATATTTTTAACATTATAAATGTCTTTACTGTAACTGTTGATCAGTTTAACTCATCCTTCATAAATAAAAGTACTGATTTATTAGGGCCCAAGCCCTGAAAGGGCGAAGGCCCTATTGTTTTCGGTAGGATTATTATTATTATTATTATTATTATTATTATTATTATTATTATTTTGTCAACCTTTCGGGCACTTTTGGGGCCCTTAACATGCTCGAAAACTCTTGAAATTTTGCACACACGTCAGAACCCGCGGCCATCAGGGCCGGACTGAAGCTGGTACCCGGGCGTGGCAGGGGGGCTCGACAGCGCCCCCTGGAACGGGATCCAAACACGTGTCCATAAATCAAACACGCTTGCATGTAATAATATGAAACTCGGTACACATATAGATCTCATTGGGCCGAACAACTTTCGTGCTCTAAGTTTTACGCCAGCCAAACAGGAAGTTGGCTATTTAGCGTTGTTTGGAAACGCATGCTGTGGAATTTAATGTACTCCTCCTAGGGAATTCATCGATTCGCCTCCAAACTCGGTGTGCATGAAGTCAAGACATTGAGGATGCTAAATTGCGGACGGATTTTTGATATCTCGAACGGTTTGGCCGTGGCGAGGAAACAAATTTATGGCGAAAACATGAAACAGGAAGTGTGTTATAACTTCTGCATACATTAACTGATCTTGATGAAACTTCAGCAGTGTGTTCGTTGTAAGAGGCCGATCACATGGATGTGACTATTGTGAGTCAAAGTTATAGCGCCACCAACAGGCAGCAGGAAGTACATCACTTTCAAAATGCTTTGAAATCAGTGTCTTATTTTTACCCGATTTGCTTCAAACTTTATGCGTACAATGTAGACACACGGCAGATGTAAACCTGTGAAAGGATTATTGATATCTTAGATACTGTTGCCGTGGCAACGCATCAAACTTTAATATTATTTTTTGATGCTTTTGAGACTCTTAACATACTTGAAATTGCATGAAACTCAACAGACACATCACATTTATTAGCCCGTAGACATGTGCAAAGTTTCAGAAACGGGCGTGGTGGAATGGCTCAGTAGCGCCACCTTTAGTCAAAAATGGGGGCTTAGTTTTTCCTAGAATCACAAAACTTGGTATGTGTATTGTTCTCATCAAGACGGACAACTTTCTAATTTACATGAACCATCTCCGACCAACAGGAAGAGAGATATTTTGGTTTGAATGTGGATTTTCTGAAGAATTTTCTCTCCCTCTCTCTGTGTCTGTGTGTGTGTGAGGGGAGGGGGGGATTTGACTATTGCTTTTATATTGTTAATCAAGGTTTCAGGGGCTTTTGGGGTCCTTAACGTGCTCAAAAACTCTTGAAACTTTGCACACAGGTCAGAACCCACGGCCATCAGGGCCGGGCTGAAGCTGGTACCCGGGCGTGGCTGGGGGGCTCAACAGCGCCCCCTTGAACGGGGTTCTAAAACTTGATCCATATATCAAACACGCTCGCATGAATTAATATGAAACTCGGTACACATATAGATCTCATCGGGCCGAACAACTTTACCCCAGTCAAGTTTTACGCCAGCCCAACAGGAAGTCGGCTATTATGGGTTGTTTGGAAAACGCTTGCTGTGGAATGTGAAATACTCCTCCTAGAAAATTCACTGTGTCCCCTTCAAACTCGGTGTGCATGTAGTCAAGACTTTGAGGATGCTAAATTGCGGACGGATTTTTGATATCTCGAACGGTTTGGCTGTGGCGAGGAATCGAATTTATGGCGAGAAAAGAGAAACACGGAAGTGGAATAACTTCTGCATACATTAACTGATCTTGATGAAACTTCAGCAGTGTGTTCGTGGTAAGAGGCCGATCAGATGGATGTAGCTATTGTGAGTCAAAGTTATAGCGCCACCAACTGGCAGCAGGAAGTGTGTCACTTTCAACATGCTTTTGACAAAAGTGGGGGGGTTAGTTTTAACTACAGTAAAGAAAAAACAGTTTGTATATTGTTCTCATCAAGCCGGACAACTTTCTAATTTACATTCAATAGCTCTGGCCATCAGGAAGTCAGATATTTTGGTCTGAATGTGAATTTTTTTGCAAAATCAGCCTCTGAATTTTTAGCCACTCCTCTTAAACTATTTATTTTATTCGTACCAAACTTTTTCAACATGATGAAACTACATTAAATATGCTAAATTGTGAATGGATAATAAATATCTCAAATGGTTTTGCTATGGCGAGGGATTAAAGTAATGTCCAAAAAGGAAACACTAAAAATCTTCTAAAAATGTAATTATATACCATTTATTTCTATATAAAAGAATACAAATATCACAACTAAACCCATTTTATTCTGTTTTTGCAATTCAAGAAGAATGAAAAAGTTAAAACAGGCTATTTAGTGCTATTTGGTTCAACAAAAAAGCAAACATAGGGCTATACTGCCCTCTTGTGTCCAAAAGGACATCAAAATAGTATATAAAACTTTTTACCAGGTAGGCCAATATTGTATTTAAATATACATTTATGTGTCTGAGGATATTTTCCCACCGGTTAATCGACGTGTGACACGAGTGGGTGCTTTTAAATCGCTAATATAATAGTGAAAGAAAAATAATGATAATGTTGCACACACAAATCACACACATGTGGGAAAGAATGATGCTTTTAAACAACACTAAACCGCCATTAGGTGTCGCCAGGCATCCATCTTAATAAGCGAGTCATTGATTCATTCGTTCAAACGATTCGTTCGAATGAGTCGATCATGATTAAGACAGATGTTTATGGATTGATCATTCAATCTTTGAGTCAACCGATTCGTTAAAAATGCTGAATCGTTCAGTTATGAGAAAACACGTGATGGTTCTGCCGTGATCTTTGTTTAACTATTTTCGCTGCTGAAACAGAACAAAAACAGTCAACATTGAATCTAAAATGTAAGTGACTTAATTGTAACTGTTTATTAACCTGTTGTATGAAATCTAGGGGTGGGAGAAAAAATGTATTCTTAGATGCATCGCGATGCGGACGTGGACGATTCTGAATCGATTCACAAATGTCAAAAAATCGATTCTCTAAAAAAATATTTTTCTAATAACGTAATATTGACGGAAGGCAAAAGGCGGAACTCTAAGCGGACGTGCGTGCAGTCTGTGGCGCGCACATAACAGAGAAGTTTCTTCTGCTCACCAAGGCTGCATTTATTTGATTAAAAATACAAACAAAAACAGTAATATTGTAAAATATTATTCCAATTTAAAACGGCTGCTTTCTATTTTAATATATTTTAAACTGTTATTTATTCCTGTGATCAAAGCTGAGTTTTCAGCATCATTACTCCAGTCGTCACTGTCACATGATCCTTCAGAAATTATTCTATGATGATTGATACTCAAGAAACATTCATTATTATTTTAAATGTCGAAAACAGTTGTGTACAGTCTTTGATGAATAGAAAGTTCAAAAGAACAGCATTTATCTGAAATCTAAAGCTTTTGTAACGTTAAACACTACCGCTCAAAAGTTTTGGGTTAGTAATAATTACAATTTTATTTTTGGGGGAAATAAATAAAATAAATCAGTACTTTTATTTATGAAGGATGAGTTAAACTGATCAACAGTTACAGTAAAGACATTTATAATGTTAAAAATATATATATTTGAAATATATGCTGTTCTTTTGAACTTAACATTCATCAAAGCATTTTGAAAAAAAAAATCTGTACACAACTGTTTTCAACATTGAAAATAATAATGAATATTTATTGAGCATCAATCATCATATTAGTATGATTTCTGAAGGATCATGTGACACTGAAGACTGGAGTAATGATGCTGAAAACTCAACTTTGATCACAGAAATGAATTACTATGTAAAATATTTAAAAATTGAAAACAGCTGTTTTAAATTGGAATAATATTTCACAATATTACTGTTTTTGTTTGTATTTTTAATCAATAAATGCAGCCTTGGTGAGCAGAAGAGACTTCTCCTAAAAACATTAAAAATCTTACTGACCCCAAGAAGAATAATAATAATAAATATAGCTGCGAGCAGCGATGGAGGGCCCAAGCCGGCGGTACCGCCACCCCGGTGCCTTTAGGTAACTAAAGGCACCGGGGTTGCGGTGCCACCGGCTTGGGCCCGTAATCGCTGCCCGCAGCTATATTTTTATTTATTTCCCCAAAAAATAAAATTTTAATTATTACTAACCCAAAACCTTTGAGCGGTAGTGTTTAACGTTACAAAAGCTTTAGATTTCAGATAAATGCTGTTCTTTTGAACTTTCTATTCATCAAAGACTGTACACAACTGTTTTCGACATTTAAAATAATAATGAATGTTTCTTGAGTATCAATCATCATATTAGAATAATTTCTGAAGGATCATGTGACAGTGACGACTGGAGTAATGATGCTGAAAACTCAGCTTTGATCACAGGAATAAATAACAGTTTAAAATATATTAAAATAGAAAGCAGCTGTTTTAAATTGGAATAATATTTTACAATATTACTGTTTTTGTTTGTATTTTTAATCAAATAAATGCAGCCTTGGTGAGCAGAAGAAACTTCTCTGTTATGTGCGCGCCACAGACTGCACGCACGTCCGCTTAGAGTTCCGCCTTTTGCCTTCCGTCAATATTACGTTATTAGAAAAATATTTTTTTAGAGAATCGATTTTTTGACATTTGTGAATCGATTCAGAATCGTCCACGTCCGCATCGCGATGCATCTAAGAATACATTTTTTCTCCCACCCCTAGATTTCATACAACAGGTTAATAAACAGTTACAATTAAGTCACTTACATTTTAGATGCAATGTTGACTGTTTTTGTTCTGTTTCAGCAGCGAAAATAGTTAAACAAAGATCACGGCAGAACCATCACGCATCACGTGTTTTCTCATAACTGAACGATTCAGCATTTTTAACGAATCGGTTGACTCAAAGATTGAATGATCAATCCATAAACATCTGTCTTAATCATGATCGACTCATTCGAACGAATCGTTTGAACGAATGAATCAATGACTCGCTTATTAAAATGGATGCCTGGCGACACCTAATGGCGGTTTAGTGTTGTTTAAAAGCATCATTCTTTCCCACATGTGTGTGATTTGTGTGTGCAACATTATCATTATTTTTCTTACACTATTATATTAGCGATTTAAAAGCACCCACTCGTGTCACACGTCGATTAACCGGTGGGAAAATATCCTCAGACACATACCTAATACATGTATATTTAAATACAATATTGGCCTACCTGGTAAAAAGTTTTATATACTATTTTGATGTCCTTTTGGACACAAGAGGGCAGTATAGCCCTATGTTTGCTTTTTTGTTGAACCAAATAGCACTAAATAGCCTGTTTTAACTTTTTCATTCTTCTTGAATTGCAAAAACAGAATAAAATGGGTTTAGTTGTGATATTTGTATACTTTTATATAGAAATAAATGGTATATAATTACATTTTTAGAAGATTTTTAGTGTTTCCTTTTTGGACATTATTTAATCCCTCGCCATAGCAAAACCGTTTGAGATATTTATTATCCATTCACAATTTAGCATATTTAATGTAGTTTCATCATGTTGAAAAAGTTTGGTACGAATAAAATAAATAGTTTAAGAGGAGTGGCTAAAAATTCAGAGGCTGATTTTGCAAAAAAATCCACATTCAGACCAAAATATCTGACTTCCTGATGGCCAGAGCTATTGAATGTAAATTAGAAAGTTGTCCGGCTTGATGAGAACAATATACAAACTATTTTTTCTTTACTGTAGTTAAAACTAACCCCCCCACTTTTGTCAAAAGCATGTTGAAAGTGACACACTTCCTGCTGCCAGTTGGTGGCGCTATAACTTTGACTCACAATAGCTACATCCATCTGATCGGCCTCTTACCACGAACACACTGCTGAAGTTTCATCAAGATCAGTTAATGTATGCAGAAGTTATTCCACTTCCGTGTTTCTCTTTTCTCGCCATAAATTCGATTCCTCGCCACAGCCAAACCGTTCGAGATATCAAAAATCCGTCCGCAATTTAGCATCCTCAATGTCTTGACTACATCCACACCGAGTTTGAAGGGGGCACGGTGAATTTTCTAGGAGGAGTATTTCACATTCCACAGCAAGCGTTTTCCAAACAACCCATAATAGCCGACTTCCTGTTGGGCTGGCGTAAAACTTGACCGGGGTAAAGTTGTTCGGCCCGATGAGATCTATATGTGTACCGAGTTTCATATTAATTCATGCGAGCGTGTTTGATATATGGATCAAGTTTTAGAACCCCGTTCAAGGGGGCGCTGTTGAGCCCCCCAGCCACGCCCGGGTCCCAGCTTCAGCCCGGCCCTGATGGCCGTGGGTTCTGACCTGTGTGCAAAGTTTCAAGAGTTTTTGAGCACGTTAAGGACCCCAAAAGCCCCTGAAACCTTGATTAACAATATAAAAGCAATAGTCAAATCCCCACCTCCCCTCACACACACACAGACACAGAGAGTGAGAGAAAATTCTTCAGAAAATCCACATTCAAACCAAAATATCTCTCTTCCTGTTGGTCAGAGATGGTTCATGTAAATTAGAAAGTTGTCCGTCTTGATGAGAACAATACACATACCAAGTTTTGTTGCTGTTGATAAAACTAACACCCCCACTTATGACTAAAGGTGGCGCTACTGAGCCCCTCACCACGCCCGTTTCTGAAACTTTGCACATGTCTACTGGATAATAAATGTGATGTGTCTGTCGAGTTTCATGCAATTTCAAGTATGTTAAGAGTCTCAAAAGCATAAAAAAAGAATATTAAAGTTTGATGCGTTGCCACGGCAACAGTATCTAAGATATCAATAATCCTTTCACAGGTTTACATCTGCCGTGTGTCTACATTGTACACATAAAGTTTGAAGCAAATCTGGTAAAAATAAGACAGTGATTTCAAAGCATTTTAATAGTGATGTACTTCCTGCTGCCTGTTGGTGGCGCTATAACTTTGACTCACAATAGTCACATCTGTGCGATCGGCCTCTTACAACGAACACACTGCTGAAGTTTCATCAAGATCAGTTAATGTATGCAGAAGTTATAACACACTTCCTGTTTCATTTTTTCGCCATAAATTCGTTTCCTCGCCACGGCCAAACCGTTCGAGATATCAAAAATCCGTCCGCAATTTAGCATCCTCAATGTCTTGACTTCATGCACACCGAGTTTGGAGGCGAATCGATGAATTCCCTAGGAGGAGTACATTAAATTCCACAGCATGCGTTTCCAAACAACCCTAAATAGCCGACTTCCTGTTGGGCTGGCGTAAAACTTAGAGCACGAAAGTTGTTCGGCCCGATGAGTTCTATATGTGTACCGAGTTTCATATTATTACATGCAAGCGTGTCTGATTTATGGACAAGTGTTCGGATCCCGTTCCAGGGGGCGCTGTCGAGCCCCCCTGCCACGCCCGGGTACCAGCTTCAGTCCGGCCCTGATGGCCGCGGGTTCTGACCTGTGTGCAAAATTTCAAGAGTTTTCGAGCATGTTAAGGGCCCCAAAAGTGGCCGAAAGGTTGACAAAATAATAATAATAATAATAATAATAATAATAATAATTAAAGCTGCAAGCAGCGATGAAAGGGCCCTCGCACCCGTGCCATCAACACTCGGTGGCTTTAGGAAGACAGAGCATGGTTGGGAAATGTACATTTAAGGAGGTATATATAGTAAGAGTATGTCAAAGTCAGTTACAAAATGTTTTGTATAATGGTGATAATAGCATGCTTCATGACTCAGCTAAGTGTTGCTAGCATGTTTATCCTGTTTCTAGCATGCTTAGTACACAATAATTATGTGGTTAGTACTGCATTACTGTGTTAACCATGTCAGTTTCTGTTGCCAGTAGGTGGCGTTATGACTATAACTGAATATGAGCATGGATGTGTGTTCAGGACAGAACTCTTATCAAACGTGTGAAGTTTGGTGCAAATTGGACATTGCCTTCTTGAGTAACAACAAAGTCATGTTTCATTGAATTAGCATTCTTTAGCACTTAGCTAAGCATTGTTAACATGTTTTAACATGTTTCTAGCATGTTTAGAACTCAATGGCATTTTTAACATGTTGCTAGAACGGCATCAACGTGTTAAACATGTCACTTCCTGTTGCCAGTAGGTGGCGCTCTTACTATAACTGAACATTCTCATGTAGATGTGTTCAGGCCATGACTCTTATCAAAAGTGTGAAGTTTGGGGCAGATTGGACATTCCATGCCTGAGTTACAGCAAATTCCTATTTAATTGCAATAATAGCATGCTTTAGCACTTAGCTAAGAGTTTGCTAGCATGTTTTAGCATGTTTCTAGTATGTTGTTAGCATGTTTAACACTTGCTGGCACTTTTTTATATGTTATTAGGAGTCCATAACAGTGTTAAACATGTCACTTCCTGTTGCCAGCAGGTGGCGCTATGACTGTAACTGAATATAAGCATGGTCATGTGTTCAGGACAGAACGCTTATCAAAAGTGTGAAGTTTGGGGCAGATTGGACATTCCATGCCTGAGTTACAGCAAATTCATATTTAATTGCAGTAATATCATTCTTTAGCACTTAGCTAAGTGTTTGCTAGTATGTTTTAGCATGTCTCTAGTATGTTGGTAGGATGTTTAGCACCTACTGGCATTTTTTTATATATTATTAGGAGTCAAGAACAGTGTTAAACGTCACTTCCTGTTGCCAGCAGGTGGCGCTATGACTATAACTAAATATGAGCATGGACATGTGTTCAAGAGATAACTCTTATCAATCGTGTGAAGTTTGGGGTAGATTGTACATTGCCTTCTTGAGTAACAACAAAGTCCTGTTTCATTGAATTAGCATGCTTTAGCACTTAGCTAAGTATTGCTAGCATGTTTTAACATGTTTCTAGCATGTTTAGAACTCAATGGCATTTTTAACATGTTGCTAGAAAAGCATCAACGTGTTAAACATGTCACTTCCTGTTGCCAGTAGGTGGCGCTATTACTATAACTGAATTTGAGCATAGACATGTGTCTATCATAGCCATGATTCTTATCAAACGTGTGAAGTTTGGGGCAGATTGGACATTCCATGCCTGGGTTACAGCAAATTCCTATTTAATTGCAGTGATAGCATGCTTTAGCACTTAGCTAAGTGTTTGCTAGCATGTTTCTAGTATGTTGCTAACCTGTTTAGCACTTGCTGGCTCTTTTTTATATGTTATTAGGAGACCACAACAGTGTTAAACATGTCACTTCCTGTTGACAGCAGGTGACGCTATTACTATAACTGAATATTCTCATGTAGATGTGTTCAGGCCATGACTCTTATCAAACGTGTGAAGTTTGGGACAGATTGGACATTCCATGCCTGTGTTACAGCAAATTCCTATTTAATTGCAGCAATAGCATGCTTTAGCACTTAGCTAAGTGTTTGCTAGCATGTTTTAGCATGTTTCTAGTATGTTGTTAGCATGTTTAGCACTTGCTGGCACTTTTTTTTATATGTTTTTATATGTCCACAACAGTGTTTAACATGTCACTTCCTGTTGCCAGCAGGTGGCACTATGACTGTAACTGAATATGAGCATGGTCATGTGTTCAGGACAGAACGTTTATTAAAAGTGTGAAGTTTGGCGCAGATTGGACATTGCCTTCTTGAGTAACAACAACATCCTGTTTCATTGAATTAGCATGCTTTAGCACTTAGCTAAGTATTGCTAGCATGTTTTAACATGTTTCTAGCATGTTTAGAAGTCAATGGCATTTTTAACATGTTGCTAGAATGGCATCAACGTGTTAAACATGACACTTCCTGTTACCAGTAGGTGGCGCTATTACTATAACTGAATGTTCTCATGTAGATGTGTTCAGGACAGAACGCTTATCAAAAGTGTGAAGTTTGGGGCAGATTGGACATTCCATGCCTGAGTTACAGCAAATTCCTATTTAATTGCAATAATAGCATGCTTTAGCACTTAGCTAAGAGTTTGCTAGCATGTTTTAGCATGCTTCTAGTATGTTGTTAGCATGTTTAGCACTTGCTGGCACTTTTTTATATGTTATTAGGAGTCCATAACAGTTTTAAACATGTCACTTCCTGTTGCCAGCAGGTGGCGCTATGACTGTAACTGAATATGAGCATGGTCATGTGTTCAGGACAGAACGCTTATCAAAAGTGTGAAGATTGGGGCAGATTTGACATTCCATGCCTGAGTTACAGCAACTTCCTGTTTCATGGCGAAACATCGAAATTTGTCAGGCCGCCGAGGACCCGCCCTTTGACGAAAACTCAAGATCTTCGCAATTTAACGTCGCAAAGGCCTTAAGATTACACTCACCAAATTTGAAGATGATCAGATTAAAACTGTAGGAGGAGTTCGTTAAAGTACGAGGCCTGAAAATGGCAAAAACTGCACAAAAATCTGAGAGGAAGTTCAAAATGGCTGACTTCCTGTTGTGTTTAGGGCTATGCTCCAAGAGACTTTTTTGTAGGTATTAGGTCATTACATGTATGTACCGAATTTCGTGCACGTACGTGGAACGTTGCGGGAGGCGCACTCCGTTGAACTTTTATAGGTGGCGCTATCGAGCCATTTTGTCCCTGTCCAATTCTGAAACCTATATCAGATGTAAATTTTCGCCAGTTCTGACGCGTGTGCAAAGTTTCGTGAGTTTTCGAGCATGTTTAGGCCCTCAAAAATGCAATTCAATGCGGAGAAGAATAATAATAATTAAAGCTGCAAGCAGCGATGAAAGGGCCCTCGCACCCGTGCCATCGTCACTCGGTGGCTTTAGGAAGACAGAGCATGGTTGGGCAATGTGCATTTAAGGAGGTATAGTAGTTGCTAGCATGTTTAGTATGTTTCTAGCATGCTTAGTACACAATAGTTATGTGGTTAGTTCTGCATTACTGTGTTAACCATGTCAGTTTTTGTTGCCAGTAGGTGGGGCTATGTCTATATCTGAATATCGCTATGTAGATGTGTTCAGTGCAGGACTTTTATCAAACGTGTGAAGTTTGGGGCAGATTGGACATTGTATGCTTGAGTTACAGCAAATTCCTATTTAATTGCAGTAATAGCATGCTTTAGCACTTAGCTAAGTGTTTGCTAGCATGTTTTAGCATGTTTCTAGTATGTTGTTAGCATGTTTAGCACTTGCTGGCACTTTTTTATATGTTATCAGGAGTTCACAACAGGGTTAAACATGCCACTTCCTGTTGCCAGCAGGTGGCGCTATGACTGTAACTGAATATGTGCATGGTCATGAGTTCAGGACAAAACGCTTATCAAAAGTGTGAAGTTTGGTGCAGATTGGACATTGCCTTCTTGAGTAACAACAACATCCTGTTTCATTGAATTAGCATGCTTTAGCACTTAGCTAAGTATTGCTAGCATGTTTTAACATGTTTCTAGCATGTTTATAAGACAATGGCATTTTTAACATGTTGCTAGAACGGCATCAACGTGTTAAACATGACACTTCCTGTTACCAGTAGGTGGCGCTATTACTATAACTGAATATTCTCATGTAGATGTGTTCAGGCCATGACTCTTATCAAACGTGTGAAGTTTCGGGCAGATTGGACATTCCGTGCCTGAGTTACAGCCAATTCCTTTTTAATTGCAGTAATAGCGAGCTTTAGCACTTAGCTAAGTGTTTGCTAGCATGTTTTAGCATGTTTCTAGTATGTTGTTAGCATGTTTAGCACTTGCTAGCACTTTTTTATATGTTATCAGGAGTTCACAACAGTGTTAAACATGCCACTTCCTGTTGCCAGCAGGTGGCGCTATGACTGTAACTGAATATGAGCATGGTCATGTGTTTAGGACAGAACGCTTATCAAAAATGTGAAGTTTGGCGCAGATTGGACATTGCCTTCTTGAGTAACAACAACATCCTGTTTCATTGAATTAGCATGCTTTAGCACTTAGCTAAGTATTGCTAGCATGTTTTAACATGTTTCTAGCATGTTTAGAAGTCAATGGCATTTTTAACATGTTGCTAGAACGGCATTAACGTGTTAAACACTAGGTGGCGCTATTACTATAACTGAATATTATCATGTAGATGTGTTCAGGCCTTGACTCTTATCAAACGTGTGAAGTTTGGGGCAGATTGGACATTCCGTGCCTGAGTTACAGCAAATTCCTATTTAATTGCAGTAATAGCATGCTTTAGCACTTAGTTAAGTGTTTGCTAGCATGTTTTAGCTTCTAGTATGTTGTTAGCATGTTTAGCACTTGCTGGCACTTTTTTATATGTTATCAGGAGTCCACAACAGTGTTTAACATGTCACTTCCTGTTGCCAGCAGGTGGCGCTATAAATGTAACTGAATATGAGCATGGTCATGTGTTCAGGACAGAACGCTTATCAAAAGTGTGAAGTTTGGCGCAGATTGGACATTGCCTTCTTGAGTAACAACAACATCCTGTTTCATTGAATTAGTATGCTTTAGCACTTAGCTAAGTATTGCTAGCATGTTTTAACATGTTTCTAGCATTTTTAGAACTCAATGGCATTTTTAACATGTTGCTAGAACAGCATCAACGTGTTAAACATGTCACTTCCTGTTGCCAGTAGGTGGCGCTATTACAATAACTGAATTTGAGCATGGACATGTGTTCAGGCCATGATTCTTATCAAACGTGTGAAGTTTGGGGCAGATTGGACATTCCATGCCTGAGTTACAGCAAATTCCTATTCAATTGCAGTAATAGCATGCTTTAACACTTAGCTAAGTGTTTGCTAGCATGTTTTAGCATGTTTCTAGTATGTTGTTAGCATGTTTAGCACTTGCTGGCACTTTTTTATATGTTATTAGGAGTCCACAACAGTGTTAAACATGTCACTTCCTGTTGCCAGCAGGTGGCGCTATGACTATAAATGAATATGAGCATGGTCATGTGTTCAGGACAGAATGCTTATAAAACGTGTGAAGTTTGGGGCAGATTGGACATTCCATGCCTGAGTTACAGCAACTTCCTGTTTCATGGCGAAACATCGAAATTTGTCAGGCCGCCGAGGACCCGCCCTTCGACGAAAACTCAAGATCTTCGCAATTTAACGTCGCAAAGGCCTTAAGATTATACTCACCAAATTTGAAGATGATCAGATTAAAACTGTAGGAGGAGTTTGTTAAAGTACGAGGCCTGAAAATGGCAAAAACTGCACAAAAATCTGAGAGGAAGTTCAAAATGGCTGACTTCCTGTTGTGTTTAGGGCTATGCTCCAAGAGACTTTTTTGTAGGTATTAGGTCATTACATGTATGTACCGAATTTCGTGCACGTACGTTGAACGTTGCGGGAGGCGCACTCCGTTGAACTTTTATAGGTGGCGCTATCGAGCCATTTTGCCCCGTCCAATTCTGAAACCTTTATCAGATGTAAATTTTCGCCAGTTCTGACGCGTCTGCAAAGTTTTGTGAGTTTTCGAGCATGTTTAGGCCCTCAAAAATGCAATTAAATGCGGAGAAGAATAATAATAATAATAATTAAAGCTGCAAGCAGCGATGAAAGGGCCCTCGCACCCGTGCCATCGTCACTCGGTGGCTTTAGGAAGACAGAGCATGGTTGGGCAATGTGCATTTAAGGAGGTATATATAGTAGTTGCTAGCATGTTTAGTATGTTTCTAGCATGCTTAGTACACAATAGTTATGTGGTTAGTTCTGCATTACTGTGTTAACCATGTCAGTTTTTGTTGCCAGTAGGTGGGGCTATGTCTATATCTGAATATTGCTATGTAGATGTGTTCAGTGCGGGACTTTTATCAAACATGTGAAGTTTGGGGCAGATTGGACATTGTATGCTTGAGTTACAACAACTTCCTTTAGCATTTCTAGCATGTTTTAGAACTTAGCTATGTGTTGCTAGCATGGTTCTTGCATGTTACATATTAAGTTTGGGGCAGATTGGACATTCCATGCCTGTGTTACAGCAAATTCCTATTTAATTGCAGCAATAGCATGCTTTAGCACTTAGCTAAGTGTTTGCTAGCATGTTTTAGCATTTTTCTAGTATGTTGTTAGCATGTTTAGCACTTGCTGGCACTTTTGTATATGTTATCAGGAGTCCACAACAGTGTTTAACATGTCACTTCCTGTTGCCAGCAGGTGGCGCTATGACTGTAACTGAATATGTGCATGGTCATGTGTTCAGGACAAAACGCTTATCAAAAGTGTGAAGTTTGGCGCAGATTGGACATTGCCTTCTTGAGTAACAACAACATCCTGTTTCATTGAATTAGCATGCTTTAGCACTTTGCTAAGTATTGCTAGCATGTTTTAACATGTTTCTAGCATGTTTAGAAGTCAATGGCATTTTTAACATGTTGCTAGAACAGCATCAACGTGTTAAACATGACACTTCCTGTTACCAGTAGGTGGCGCTATTACTAAAACTGAATATTCTCATGTAGAGGTGTTCAGGCCATGACTCTTATCAAACGTGTGAAGTTTGGGGCAGATTGGACATTCCATGCCTGAGTTACAGCAAATTCCTATTTAATTGCAGCAATAGCATGCTTTAGCACTTAGCTAAATGTTTGCTAGCATGTTTTAGCATGTTTCTAGTATGTTGTTAGCATATTTAGCACTTGCTGGCACTTTTTTATATGTTATCAGGAGTCCACAACAGTGTTTAACATGTCACTTCCTGTTGCCAGCAGGTGGCGCTATGACTGTAACTGAATATGTGCATGGTCATGTGTTCAAGACAAAACGCTTATCAAAAATGTGAAGTTTGGCGCAGATTGGACATTGCCTTCTTGAGTAACAACAACATCCTGTTTCATTGAATTAGCATGCTTTAACACTTAGCTAAGTATTGCTAGCATGTTTTAACATGTTTCTAGCATGTTGAGAAGTCAATGGCATTTTTAACATGTTGCTAGAACAGCATCAACTTGTTAAACATGTCACTTCCTGTTGCCAGTAGGTGGCGCTATTACTATAACTGAATTTGAGCATGGACATGTGTTCAGGCCATGATTCTTATCAAATGTGTGAAGTTTGGGGCAGATTGGACATTCCATGCCTGAGTTACAGCAAATTCCTATTTAACTGCAGTAATAGCATGCTTTAGCACTTAGCTAAGTGTTTGCTAGCATGTTTTAGCATGTTTCTAGTATGTTGTTAGCATGTTTAGCACTTGCTGGCACTTTTTTATATGTTATTAGGAGTCCACAACAGTGTTAAACATGTCACTTCCTGTTGCCAGCAGGTGGCGCTATGACTATAAATGAATATGAGCATGGTCATGTGTTCAGGACAGAATGCTTATCAAACGTGTGAAGTTTGGGGCAGATTGGACATTCCATGCCTGAGTTATAGCAACTTCCTGTTTCATGGCGAAACATCGAAATTTGTCAGGCCGCCGAGGACCCGCCCTTCGACGAAAACTCAAGATCTTCGCAATTTAACGTCGCAAAGGCCTTAAGATTACACTCACCAAATTTGAAGATGATCAGATTAAAACTGTAGGAGGAGTTCGTTAAAGTACGAGGCCTGAAAATGGCAAAAACTGCACAAAAATCTGAGAGGAAGTTCAAAATGGCTGACTTCCTGTTGGGTTTAGGGCTACGCTCCAAGAGACTTTTTTGTAGGTATTAGGTCATTACATATATGTACCGAATTTCGTACATGTACGTGGAACACAGCGGGAGGCGCACTCCGTTGAACTTTTATAGGTGGCGCTATCAAGCCATTTTGCCCCGCCCAATTCTGAAACCTATATCAGATGTAAATTTTCGCCAGTTCTGACACGTGTGCAAAGTTTCGTGAGTTTTCGAGCATGTTTAGGCCCTCAAAAATGCGATTAAATGCGGAGAATAATAATAATAATAATAATAATAATAAACGGAGCAATTCCAAGAGGGTCCTCACACCATCGGTGCTCGGGCCCTAATAATAATAATAATAAACAGAGCAATTCCAAGAGGGTCCTCACACCATCGGTGCTCGGGCCCTAAATATAGCTGCGAGCAGCGATTACGGGCCCAAGCCGGTGGCACCGCAACCCCGGCGCCTTTAGTTATCTAAAGGCACCGGGGTGGCGGTGGCGCCGGCTTTGGCCCTTCATCGCTGCTCGCAGCTATATTTATATATATATATATATATATATATATATAAATATATATATTTAAATAATATATAATATATATAATATATTATATATAAAATATTTATATAATATAAATTCAAAGCATTTAGAAAGTGACACACTTCCTGCTGCCAGTTGATGGCGCTATAACTTTGTCTCACAATAGTCACATCCATGTGATCGGCCTCTTACAACGAACACACTGCTGAAGTTTCATCAAGATCAGTTAATGTATGCTGAAGTTATAACACACTTCCGGTTTCCATTATTCGCCATAAATTCGTTGGGCTGGTGTATGTATATATATATATATATATATATATATATATATATATATATATATATATATATATATATATATATACATAAAAGACAGAAAATATTACTTGTCTTACCTTATTCTGAATTTATGATACACTCAAAATATTCCACAACATTGATTAACCCGTTTATTAACCCGTTGATTAACCGGTGGTAAAATATTCTCACCGTCACATACCTAGTATATTTTTATATAGAGACAATAGGCCTACCTGATTTTGAACTCAAGAGGGCAGTATAGCACTATGTATGACATGATTTATTTATTTTTTGGACTAAAAAAAACCATTCTGGCTGTTTTTAAACTTAAAAAATTATTAAATAAAAAAAAATAATAAAATGGGTTTAGTTCTGATATTTGTATAATTTTATATAGAAATAAATGGTGTATAATTAAATTTTTAGAAGATACGAGGGTTTTAGTGTTTCCATTTTTTGACATTACTTTAATCCCTCGCCATAGCAAAACCGTTTGAGATATGTATTATCCGTTCACAATTTAGCATCTTTAATGTATTTTCATCATGTTGAAAAAGTTTGGTGTGAATAAAATAAACCACCTAGCAGGAGTGGGTAAAAATTCAGAGGCTGATTTTGCAAAGAAATCCACATTCAAACCAAAATATCTGACTTCCTGTTGCTCGGAGCTAATGACTGTAAATTAGAAAATTGTCCTGCTCGATGAGACCAATATGCGTAGGGGAGAGGCGGGACGATTGAAACGCGGGACGGATGAAACACTGAGATTTCCTTGAAAACCACTCACGTCATGTACGTCAAATTTCGTCAGCACGTACAGCACGCAATGCCTAACATACCCGCGAAAACATTTCTTCTTTACGTCGTGTCGTTTTGGAGTTAAAGCCGCAAAGCTGTTTTTGAATGCGGTGAGTGAATTATTTCGTGCGGTACTTTTTTTGGACTGACAAGTTGGATTTATTGTTTCATGTGCCATTGTAATGATAATACGGCAGGTGTATTAGTACTGCAACACACCCTTAAGTGGGCAATATTAGAGTTTTTTAGTTTAAGAGCAATAGAGGTTTAAATGACAGGATGCGCTGTCGGGACGGTTGAAACAGTGTTTCAACCGTCCCGACCGCGCGTCCTGCACGTTAAACCTGGTCATAGCCTATACTGTTCATAGATTCATATACTGTTTCTAGACTTGTGTTTCTTTTAATGCAAATTAATTTTCAATTACGCAACACATGCTATCTCTGTAATAATCATCAATTGTCCAATCTTTAATATTCAATAAATTTCATTTATCGTCTTCTGGTTGGCCTCGTTTTCTTCATAATAACAGGCTATTCAACTAGCAAACACTCAATATGACTCAAGGAAGAAATGTAAGAAAATTAATTGTAAACTGATTTGTCTGTCTTCGTCAAAATAGCCTGTTAGAAAGATTACAAAATGCGCATAGGCTTATCGCCTATTGTTTATTGGGCGACAGAACAAAAATGGTTAATATGAACCTTTAAATGAAAATAAATTACAAAATATGTTTGTAACAATATGTACATAAGTTATTTGTCAGGTGTTGTTCACAAAAATAAGCATTAGATGAATAGTTGCCATTTAAACTGTTATGTTTCATCCGTCCCACCCCTGTGTTTCAACCGTCCCGCACAGGCGGGACGATTGAAACAAAGCACAACTCCCGTTCAAAGTCATATTTTACTTAAATCATTCTATATTTGTACCGAATAACACATGATACTAAGAGAACACATATGTGAGTTGTTAATCACAAAAAAATAAAAAATCTATCTGTAACCTTATCTTAGAAAACGACATTTATCTGAAAAGTGTTTCAACTGTCCCGCCTCTCCCCTACTGATTTTTGTAACTGTGGGTAAAAGTAACCCCCCCACACTTTTGTCAAAAGCATTTTGAAAGTGACACACTTCCTGCTACCAGTTGGTGGCGCTATAACTTTGACTCACAATAGTTATATCCATCTGATTGGCCTCTTACCACGAACACACTGCTGAAGTTTCATCAAGATCAGTTAATGTGTGCAGAAGTTATAACACTTCGTGTTTCTCTTTTCTCGCCATAAATTCGTGTCCTCGCCACGGCCAAACCGTTCGAGATATCAAAAATCCGTCCACAATTTAGCATCCTCAATGTCTTGACTTCACGCTGACCGAGTTTGGAGGCGATTGGATGAATTCTCTAGGATGAGTACATCAAATTCCACAGCATGCGTTTTTCAAACAACCCACAATAGTCGACTTCCTGTTGGGCGGAGCTAATAACTTAGAGTGCGGAAGTTGTTCGGCCCGATGAGATCTATATGTGTACCGAGTTTCATATTAATTCATGCAAGCGTGTTTGATATATGGACCAAGTTTTCAGACCGTGTTCAAGGGGGCGCTGTTGAGCCCCCCTGCCACACCCGGGTACCAGCTTCAGCCTGTCCCTGATGACCGTGGGTTCTGACCTGTGTGAAAAGTTTCAAGAGTTTTTGAGCACGTTAAGGGCCCCAAAAGCCCCTGAAACCTTGAAAAACAAAGATT
Source organism: Abramis brama (assembly GCF_963993115.1). NCBI lineage: Eukaryota > Metazoa > Chordata > Actinopteri > Cypriniformes > Leuciscidae > Abramis > Abramis brama. The sequence continues at coordinate 19,894,984 of NC_139971.1, forward strand.
AAATGGAATAGACAAATCCCCCCCACCCCCTCCACACACACACACACACACACACAGAGAGAGAGAGAAAATTCTCCAGAAAATCCACATTCAAACCAAAATATCTGACTTCCTGTTGGTCTGAGCTAATGACAATAAATTACAAAGTTGTCCGGCCTGATGAGAACAATATACGTACCAAGTTTTGCGATTCTAGGAAAAACTAAGCCCCCATTTTTGGCTAAAGGTGGCGCTACTGAGCCATTCCACCACGCCCATTTCTGAAACTTTGCACATGTCTACTGGATAATAAATGTGATGTGTCTGTCGAGTTTCATGCAATTTCAAGTATGTTAAGAGTCTCAAAAGCTTAAAAAAAGAATATTAAAGTTTGAAGCATTGCCACGGCAACAGTATCTAAGATATCAATAATCCTTTCACAGGTCTACATCTGCCGTGTGTCTACATTATACACATAAAGTTTGAAGCAAATCGGGTAAAAATAAGAGAGTGATTTCAAAGCATTTTGAAAGTGACAAACTTCCTGCTGCCAGTTGGTGGCGCTATAACTTTGACTCACAATAGTCACATCCATGTGATCGGCCTCTTACAACGAACACACTGCTGAAGTTTCATCAAGATCAGTTAATGTATGCAGAAGTTATAACACACTTCCTGTTTCCATTATTCGCCATAAATTCGTTTCCTCGCCACGGCCAAACCGTTTGAGATATCAAAAATCCGTTCGCAATTTAGCATCCTCAATGTCTTGACTTCATGCTGACCGAGTTTGGAGGTGAATGGATGAATTTCCTAGAAGGAGTACATCAAAATCCACAGCATGCGTTTCCAAACAACCCATAATAGCCGACTTCCTGTTGGGCTGGCGTAAAAAGTAAAAGTACGAAAGTTGTTCCGCCCGATGAGATCTATATGTGTACTGAGTTTCATATTATTACATGCAAGCGTGTCTGATTCATGGACCAAGTTTTCGGACTTCGTTCAAGGGGGCGCTGTTGAGCCCCCCAGCCACGCCCGGGTACCAGCTTCAGCCCGGCCCTGATGGCCGCGGGTTCTGACCCGTGTGCAAAGTTTCAAGAGTTTTCGAGCATGTTAAGGGCCCCAAAAGTGCCCGAAAGGTTGACAAAAAAATAATAATAATAAATAATCCTACCGAAAACAATAGGGCCTTCGCCCTTTCAGGGCTTGGGCCCTAATAATCCTACCGAAAACAATAGGGCCTTCGCCCTTTCAGGGCTTGGGCCCTAAATATAGCTGCGAGCAGCGATTGCGGGCCCAAGCCGGTGGCACCGCTACCCTGTTGCCTTTAGTTACACTAAAGGCACCGGGGTGGCGGTGTCACCGGCTTGGGCCCTCCATCGCTGCTCGCAGCTATATTTATATATATATATATATATATATATATATATATATAAAAATGTAATATATATATATATATATATATATATATATATATATATATATATATATATATCGGACAAGTAATATTCTCTGTCTTGTCACTTTAAAATATATATATATATATATATATATATATATATATATATATATATATATATATATATATATAAAAAATTCAGAGGCCGATTTTGCAAATAAATCCACATTCAAACCAAAATATCTGACTTCCTGTTGGTCAGAGCTAATGACTGTAAATTAGAAACTTGTCCGGCTCGATGAGACCAATATATGTACTGATTTTTGTAACTGTGGGTAAAAGTAACCCCCCCATTTTGTAAAAAGCATTTTGAAAGTGACACTGTTCCTGTTGCCAGTTGGTGGCGCTATAACTTTGACTCACAATAGTTGCATCCATCTGACCGGCCTCTTACCACGAACACACTGCTGAAGTTTCATCAAGATCAGTTAATGTATGCAGAAGTTATTCCACTTCGTGTTTCTCTTTACTCGCCATAAATTCGATTCCTCGCCACGGCCAAACCATTCGAGATATCAAAAATCCGTCCGCAATTTAGCATCCTCAAAGTCTTGACTACATGCACACCGAGTTTGGAGGGGACACGGTGAATTTTCTTGGAGGAGTATTTCACATTCCACAGCAAGCGTTTTCCAAACAACCCATAATAGCCGACTTCCTGTTGGGCTGGCGTAAAACTTGACCGGGGGAAAGTTGTTCGGCACGATGAGATCTATATGTGTACCGAGTTTCATATTAATTCATGCAAGCGTGTTTGATATATGGACCAAGTTTTAGAACCCCGTTCAAGAGGGCGCTGTTGAGCCCCCCAGCCATGCCCGGGTACCAGCTTCTGCCCGTCCCTGATGGCAGGGGGTTCTGACTTGTGTGCAAAGTTTCAAGAGTTTTTGAGCACGTTAAGGACCCCAAAAGCCCCTGAAACCTTGATTAACAATATAAAAGCAATAGTCAAATCCCCCCCTCCCCTCACACACACAGAGACACAGAGAGAGGGAGAGAAAATTCTTCAGAAAATCCACATTCAAACCAAAATATCTCTCTTCCTGTTGGTCGGAGATAGTTAATGTCAATTAGAAAGTTGTCCGTCTTGATGAGAACAATACACATACCAAGTTTTGTTGCTGTTGATAAAACTAACACCCCCCACTTATGACTAAAGGTGGCGCTACTGAGCCCCTCACCACGCCCGTTTCTGAAACTTTGCACATGTCTACGGGCTAATAAATGTGATGTGTCTGTCGAGTTTCATCCAATTTCAAGTATGTTAAGAGTCTCAAAAGCATCAAAAAAGAATATTAAAGTTTGATGCGTTGCCACGGCAACAGTATCTAAGATATCTATAATCCTTTCACAGGTCTACATCTGCCGTGTGTTTACATTATACACATAAAGTTTGAAGCAAATCGGGTAAAAATAAGAGGGTGATTTCAAAGCATTTTGAAAGTGACACACTTCCTGCTGCCAGTTGGTGGCGCTATAATTTTGACTCACAATAGTCACATCCATGTGATCGGCCTTTTACCACGAACACACTGCTGAAGTTTCATCAAGATCAGTTAATGTATGCAGGAGTTATAACACACTTCCTGTTTTCATTATTCGCCATAAATTTGTTTCCTCGCCACGGCCAAACCGTTCGAGATATCAAAAATCCGTCCGCAATTTAGCATCCTCAATGTCTTGACTTCATGCTGACCGAGTTTGGAGGCGATTGGATCAATTCCCTAGGAGGAGTACATTAAATTCCACAGCATGCGTTTCCAAACAACCCATAATAGCCGACTTCCTGTTGGGCTGGCGTAAAACTTAGAGCACGAAAGTTGTTCGGCCCGATGAGATCTATATGTGTTCTGAGTTTCATATTATTACATGCAAGTGTGTTTGATTTATGGACAAGTGTTCGGATCCCATTCCAGGGGGCGCTGTCGAGCCCCCCTGCCACGCCCGGGTACCAGCTTCAGCCCGGCCCTGATGGCCGCGGGTTCTGACCCGTGTGCAAAGTTTCAAGAGTTTTCGAGCATGTTAAGGGCCCCAAAAGTGCCCGGAACCTTGACAAAATAATAATAATAATAATAATAATAATAATAATAATAAATATATATATATATAAATATAGCTGCGAGCAGCGATTACGGGCCCAAGCCGGTGGCACCGCAACCCCGGTGCCTTTAGTTACCTAAAGGCACCGGGGTGGCGGTACCGCCGGCTTTGGCCCTCCATCGCTGCTCGCAGCTATATTTATATATATATATATATATATATATATATATATATATATATACATACATACACACACATACATACATATATATATATATATATATATATATATATATATATATATATATATATATATATATATATATATATATATATATATATATATATATATTATTGTTCAAAAGTTTGGGGTCAGTAAGATTTTTAATGTTTTTAGGAGAAGTCTCTTCTGCTCACCAAGGCTGCATTTATTGATTAAAAATACAAACAAAAACAGTAATATTGTGAAATATTATTCCAATTTAAAACAGCTGTTTTCAATTTTTAAATATTTTACATAGTAATTCATTTCTGTGATCAAAGTTGAGTTTTCAGCATCATTACTCCACTCTTCAGTGTCACATGATCCTTCAGAAATCATACTAATATGATGATTGATGCTCAATAAATATTCATTATTATTTTCAATGTTGAAAACAGTTGTGTACAGATTTTTTTTTTTTTCAAAATGCTTTGATGAATGTAAAGTTCAAAAGAACAGCATATATTTCAAATATATATATTTTTAACATTATAAATGTCTTTACTGTAACTGTTGATCAGTTTAACTCATCCTTCATAAATAAAAGTACTGATTTATTTTATTTATTTCCCCAAAAAATAAAATTTTAATTATTACTAACCCAAAACTTTTGAGCGGTAGTGTTTAACGTTACAAAAGCTTTAGATTTCAGATAAATGCTGTTCTTTTGAACTTTCTATTCATCAAAGACTGTACACAACTGTTTTCGACATTTAAAATAATAATGAATGTTTCTTGAGTATCAATCATCATATTAGAATAATTTCTGAAGGATCATGTGACAGTGACGACTGGAGTAATGATGCTGAAAACTCAGCTTTGATCACAGGAATAAATAACAGTTTAAAATATATTAAAATAGAAAGCAGCTGTTTTAAATTGGAATAATATTTTACAATATTACTGTTTTTGTTTGTATTTTCAATCAAATAAATGCAGCCTTGGTGAGCAGAAGAAACTTCTCTGTTATGTGCGCGCCACAGACTGCACGCACGTCCGCTTAGAGTTCCGCCTTTTGCCTTCCGTCAATATTACGTTATTAGAAAAATATTTTTTTAGAGAATCGATTTTTTGACATTTGTGAATCGATTCAGAATCGTCCACGTCCGCATCGCGATGCATCTAAGAATACATTTTTTCTCCCACCCCTAGATTTCATACAACAGGTTAATAAACAGTTACAATTAAGTCACTTACATTTTAGATGCAATGTTGACTGTTTTTGTTCTGTTTCAGCAGCGAAAATAGTTAAACAAAGATCACGACAGAACCATCACGCATCACGTGTTTTCTCATAACTGAACGATTCAGCATTTTTAACGAATCGGTTGACTCAAAGATTGAATGATCAATCCATAAACATCTGTCTTAATCATGATCGACTCATTCGAACGAATCGTTTGAACGAATGAATCAATGACTCGCTTATTAAGATGGATGCCTGGCGACACCTAATGGCGGTTTAGTGTTGTTTAAAAGCATCATTCTTTCCCACATGTGTGTGATTTGTGCGTGCAACATTATCATTATTTTTCTTACACTATTATATTAGCGATTTAAAAGCACCCACTCGTGTCACACGTCGATTAACCGGTGGGAAAATATCCTCAGACACATACCTAATACATGTATATTTAAATACAATATTGGCCTACCTGGTAAAAAGTTTTATATACTATTTTGATGTCCTTTTGGACACAAGAGGGCAGTATAGCCCTATGTTTGCTTTTTTGTTGAACCAAATAGCACTAAATAGCCTGTTTTAACTTTTTCATTCTTCTTGAATTGCAAAAACAGAATAAAATGGGTTTAGTTGTGATATTTGTATACTTTTATATAGAAATAAATGGTATATAATTACATTTTTAGAAGATTTTTAGTGTTTCCTTTTTGGACATTATTTAATCCCTCGCCATAGCAAAACCGTTTGAGATATTTATTATCCATTCACAATTTAGCATATTTAATGTAGTTTCATCATGTTGAAAAAGTTTGGCTAAAAATTCAGAGGCTGATTTTGCAAAAAAATCCACATTCAGACCAAAATATCTGACTTCCTGATGGCCAGAGCTATTGAATGTAAATTAGAAAGTTGTCCGGCTTGATGAGAACAATATACAAACTATTTTTTCTTTACTGTAGTTAAAACTAACCCCCCCACTTTTGTCAAAAGCATGTTGAAAGTGACACACTTCCTGCTGCCAGTTGGTGGCGCTATAACTTTGACTCACAATAGCTACATCCATCTGATCGGCCTCTTACCACGAACACACTGCTGAAGTTTCATCAAGATCAGTTAATGTATGCAGAAGTTATTCCACTTCCGTGTTTCTCTTTTCTCGCCATAAATTCGATTCCTCGCCACAGCCAAACCGTTCGAGATATCAAAAATCCGTCCGCAATTTAGCATCCTCAATGTCTTGACTACATCCACACCGAGTTTGAAGGGGGCACGGTGAATTTTCTAGGAGGAGTATTTCACATTCCACAGCAAGCGTTTTCCAAACAACCCATAATAGCCGACTTCCTGTTGGGCTGGCGTAAAACTTGACCGGGGTAAAGTTGTTCGGCCCGATGAGATCTATATGTGTACCGAGTTTCATATTAATTCATGCGAGCGTGTTTGATATATGGATCAAGATTTAGAACCCCGTTCAAGGGGGCGCTGTTGAGCCCCCCAGCCACGCCCGGGTCCCAGCTTCAGCCCGGCCCTGATGGCCGTGGGTTCTGACCTGTGTGCAAAGTTTCAAGAGTTTTTGAGCACGTTAAGGACCCCAAAAGCCCCTGAAACCTTGATTAACAATATAAAAGCAATAGTCAAATCCCCCCCTCCCCTCACACACACACAGACACAGAGAGGGAGAGAAAATTCTTCAGAAAATCCACATTCAAACCAAAATATCTCTCTTCCTGTTGGTCAGAGATGGTTCATGTAAATTAGAAAGTTGTCCGTCTTGATGAGAACAATACACATACCAAGTTTTGTTGCTGTTGATAAAACTAACACCCCCACTTATGACTAAAGGTGGCGCTACTGAGCCCCTCACCACGCCCGTTTCTGAAACTTTGCACATGTCTACTGGATAATAAATGTGATGTGTCTGTCGAGTTTCATGCAATTTCAAGTATGTTAAGAGTCTCAAAAGCATAAAAAAAGAATATTAAAGTTTGATGCGTTGCCACGGCAACAGTATCTAAGATATCAATAATCCTTTCACAGGTTTACATCTGCCGTGTGTCTACATTGTACACATAAAGTTTGAAGCAAATCTGGTAAAAATAAGACAGTGATTTCAAAGCATTTTAATAGTGATGTACTTCCTGCTGCCTGTTGGTGGCGCTATAACTTTGACTCACAATAGTCACATCTGTGCGATCGGCCTCTTACAACGAACACACTGCTGAAGTTTCATCAAGATCAGTTAATGTATGCAGAAGTTATAACACACTTCCTGTTTCATTTTTTCGCCATAAATTCGTTTCCTCGCCACGGCCAAACCGTTCGAGATATCAAAAATCCGTCCGCAATTTAGCATCCTCAATGTCTTGACTTCATGCACACCGAGTTTGGAGGCGAATCGATGAATTCCCTAGGAGGAGTACATTAAATTCCACAGCATGCGTTTCCAAACAACCCTAAATAGCCGACTTCCTGTTGGGCTGGCGTAAAACTTAGAGCACGAAAGTTGTTCGGCCCGATGAGTTCTATATGTGTACCGAGTTTCATATTATTACATGCAAGCGTGTCTGATTTATGGACAAGTGTTCGGATCCCGTTCCAGGGGGCGCTGTCGAGCCCCCCTGCCACGCCCGGGTACCAGCTTCAGTCCGGCCCTGATGGCCGCGGGTTCTGACCTGTGTGCAAAATTTCAAGAGTTTTCGAGCATGTTAAGGGCCCCAAAAGTGGCCGAAAGGTTGACAAAATAATAATAATAATAATAATAATAATAATAATAATAATAATAATCCTACCGAAAACAATAGGGCCTTCGCCCTTTCAGGGCTTGGGCCCTAATAATAATCCTACCGAAAACAATAGGGCCTTCGCCCTTTCAGGGCTTGGGCCCTAAAAAATATATATATATATATATCCCCCACAATATAAAAGACAGAAAATATTACTTGTCTTACCTTATTCTGATTTTATGATACACTCAAAATATTCCACAACAAATCCTTTAAATGTAATATAAAAATAAAAATGAAAGTAAGCAGTGTTGGGCTCACGTAACCCTCTCATTAGAATCAAAATGTTTCAACATTTGCGATGTATTTGGATGCTAAACTATTCTTTATTATAGGCTTTGTACTTCACTTGTGTTCCAATATCGACGGAAAAAATCATCCTCTTCACACATGCAAAAATGTGCTTCGAAACATCACAGTGGAGCGTTGCTTACCGTGAATGGTACAAATTGTACTACTGACTATTTAAACAGAGCAGTGTAATTTTAATATGTTAGGTTGACTATTTTATAATTATATTTTATTAAGACTATAATGGACAGGCTGTGATGTCAAGATTGCAATGCTGGTGTGTGTGTGTATGTGTGTGTGTGTGTGTGTCGTGGGCGTGATTGAACAGTGGAGACATAAAAATATACTTTATGGTGCTAACTTTAAAATTGAAATAAAATGCTCACGGCTGCACGGGCATTCATTCCTACTTCCATAGGAATTCATTGAAAAAACTCGCTCTGCTCCCAACCATAATCAATGTCAGTCAGGGACGTGCACAGACATTTTGAGGGGCAGGGGCTCAAGTGAAATAAAGGTCACTTCTCATAATTACGTTTTTCTTTTTCTTTTTTTAAACAAAAAAGTATATAGATTAATGCAACTCTGACTTCCTTTTTAAAAAATTAATTAAAAAAGTTAATTAATTTTATCTTCCTCAAACTCACGCAATTGTTTCATTTTCAAAAGATGTCTACAAAATAATCCGTTCACACAGAAACCATGGTCTCCTTAGTATTCACTAGGTTTATAGAGCAGCAAAGCAAACCATTCCACAATGTGCATGTTTTGAAAACATTTTCTATGCTACTAGTTTCAAGTATATATGAAGAGTTCAGATGCAAAAGCCTCGAAGTGCCATCTGAAATTTTCTTCTAAAATGAGCATTTTTTTTCAAGTTCAGTAATTTAACTTAAATGACAATTAATAGGCAATTTTCATTGCCAGTAATGTGAAATAAGTGAACATAAACATACAAGCTTGATAAAAATGATCATTATAAGGAAATTTCAGATGGCACTTAGAGGCTTTTTCATCTGAACTCTTCATATTTAGAATAACCTAAATAACTGCATCAAGCAGAGGGGCGTGTTTTACTAATAATTTGTTTATTTTTGCACAAGGCACTACATCGTTTTAATTATTTTGGAATACATAACACTTTAAAATTAAACTTCCCAAAATAATTGAGTAAAAATTAAATAAAAGCCAATGTCAAGTATGTATTTGTGGTTGTATGGAATACTATTTTATAAAGGTTTAGAGGAAATAAAAAAAGTTAAATTACTCATAAATAAAAAGTTAATTTATAAATATTGTTATTTTGAATGTTTAATGTTTACTTATTTCTACTCAGTTTTATTTATTAATGTACCAGATGCAGTTACTCAGATTTACTACATTTTTTAAAGTGTATCCTCCATCTGTTTGCATCTGTAGATTTCTTCTAAATTCACCAATTTAGATTTCTAAATTTCAGGGGGAAAGACTCTTGATGTAAGTCATTAACTGGGGACGTTCTGTATGCAAATTAGGCGTCAACTAGTTAAAATGCGCACATTTGCATCTAATTGACAGGGCAATGCAGGTAAATAGGATGAACAAAATAACTAAAGCATATCACCTGGTGGTGATATATGCTTATTTTATTAGCTTATTTTATTACATGGCTTGGTTGAATTCCAATGTAGAATGCGGTGTGTTATTTCTTGTTATACTACAGGGCCGTTGAATGCTTGAATCTGATTGGTTGAAGAACGTTCTAAGGTGTGCATTATTTTCAGGGAAACGCACGGCTAAAGTAGTTCCAGGCAGGTCTCGACCGCATTACAGTTCCATATCACTTCGCGTAGTCAACTGTAATAACGGAAAATAAGATACAATTCATAACAAGAAAAAACATTTAGCCCCATGCGCTTGATCTGCAATTTTCAATGTCTAGCATCACAATCAATGGAAACATGCAGTTTAATTTTAATAGATAAAGTATATAGTCCTATATAATCAATAGAAAATTAAACTGAATATAGGCTAAATAAATGGATAGTCCTGCAGCACGGATTTTTATTGCAGATAATTTAACAAATAAATAATTATTGATAGGCCTACTTGTTAAAAGGGCTTTGTGTTTCATTTATTTGGCTAGTCTACTGTCATCTGTCAATAATAGAAAAAAATGAACGAATTAATTAAAACGAATTGAATTAATAAATAAAAAAAGATAATGACGCACATGCTTTTCTGTCTCATTATTGCATCATCTCTCTTAAGCCGGGGACACACTTTAAGGCCGGTTATGAATGTAATTTGATACTTATGACTGATCATGCCCAAATGCGCGTTCAGCGCGTTCAGTCTATGGTTCAGAGTCGGTGTTTAAAATCTGCTGCAGTGGATGAAAACAGTCAGAGAATGTGTCAGCTAGTCGTGTGTCCCCAGCATTAGTCTGCTATCAGTGGCTCAAACCGTTACTAACTAACTCTAAAATGACGTTTTGGATAGCAACGGAGGCATGGGATTATATGCGTAAGAAATTAGTCCTACATACAAGAGCGTTTTAATGACAAAACCTTTACAAACGTTTTGAAATACATAATCTGAACAATGTTTCGAGGTGTGGTAACTGTAGTATAAGCGGAATAATTGACTTCAGGCCGTTGAATTATTAGAAAAATAATGCACACCCGAGGTATAACGGCCACTCCGCTTCGCGTCGTGACCGCATTACCACCTCGGGTGTGCATTATTTTTCTAATAATTCAACGGCCTGTCGTCAATTATTCCTTACATAACAGACCGCTGTACGGAGTATAACAGACCGTTGCCATGAAAAACAGAGCGTTGCTATGGACTCACAGGATTCTAACCGTAGAGACGGAGCATACTATTTTCTTTAGCGGAAGCAATACAATCGGGGGAGAGAGAGAGGGAGCGCTTCAGAACTCCTGACCTGATATTTAGATATACTATTCTTCAAAAAATATATTTGTTTGACAGGGAAGCTGTGCGCAAACAGAAATATATATTATTTTTCAAAAATAAAATAAAAAGCACCCCAGAAAAAAAGGGCACTTTCTCTCCAGGAATAAAAGGGCAGGTGCTCAATCCCCCTTTGATGTCTATGTGTGCACGTGCCTGATGTCAGTGCGGACGAACATATTTTACTTTCGTTTTTAAGTTAGCGATTCAAAAGCCCCCAGCGGTGTCACACGTCGATTAACCGGTGGTAAAATTATATTCTCACTGTCATATACATAGTATAGGCCGCCTACCTGAAAGAGAGTTTAGCTTGCCCGACCATAGTAGCCTGATTAGAACGTCAATGACAAAAAAATAACTTGGGAATCACTAAAACGAGAGATTATTCTAATTATATTACATTAATTTTAAGTTGCAATCAACAGTTGATAATAAATGTATTACTGATCAATGGTAACAAGGTTGCGCTGCTGAGGCTGGTGCAGCTTCTCCAGGAGAAACGTAAACAACTGAGCGCAGCACACAAAAAAGAAACCCAGTTAACAACATACTGACTATAAAAATTACAAATATGGAGTTTTTATATATTTTATAACATATGATAAGAGCAACCTCACTTGACGAGTAGGCTGTGTTTCCTAAATACAATCACGATTGAAACTGCGACATTGATTTCATCAACAGGTTAATAAACAGTTACAATTAAGTCACTTACATTTAAGATGAAATATTGACTGTTTTTGTTCTGTTTCAGCAGCAAAAATAGTTAAACCAAGATCACAGCAGAACCATCGCGCATCTCACAGCAACTTGTTTTCTCATTTCTGAATGATTCAGCATTTTGAACGAATCGGTTGACTCAAAGATTCAATGACCAATCCATAAACATCTGTCTCAATCATGAATGACTCAGTCATTCGAACGAATCGTTTGAACGAATTAATTAATGACTCGCTCATTAAGACGATCGCCTGGCGACACCTAATGGCGGTTTAGTGTTATGTTTAAAAGTATCATTCTTTCCAACGTGTGTGCACCATTATCAATGTCTGTGCGGACGTCTTTACTTTCACTTTTATATTAGCGATTTAAAAGCACCCGCTTGTGTCACACATTGATTAACCAATGGGAAAATATCCTCACAGTCATATACCTAATAAATTTATATTTAAATACAATAGGCCTACCTAGTAAAACGTTTTATATACTATTTGGATATCCTTTTGGACACAAGAGGGCAGTATAGCCCTATGTTTGCTTTTTTGTTGAACCAAATAGCACTAAATAGCCTGTTCATAACTTTTTCATACTTCTTGAATTGCAAAAACAGAATAAAATGGGTTTAGTTCTAATATTTGTATAATTTTATATAAAAATAAATGGTGTATAATTACATTTTTAGAAGTTATGAGATGTTTCCTGCTTCCTTTTTGACATTAATTTAATCCCTCGCCATAGCAAAACCGTTTGAGATATTCAATATCCGTTCACAATTTAGCATCTTTAATGTATTTTCATCATGTTGAAAAAGTTTGGTGGGAATAAAATAAATATTTTAAGAGGAGTGGCTAAAAATTCAGAGGCTGATTTTGCAAAAAAAATCCACATTCAGACCAAAATATCTGACTTCCTCATGGCCGGAGCTAATGAATGTAAATTAGAAAGTTGTCCGGCTTGATGAGAACAATATACAAACTATTTTTTTTTACTGTAGTTAAAACTAACCCCCCCACTTTTGTCAAAAGCATGTTGAAAGTGACACACTTCCTGCTGCCAGTTGGTGGCGCTATAACTTTGACTCACAATAGTTACATCCATCTGATCGGCCTCTTACCACGAACACACTGGTGAAGTTTCATCAAGATCAGTTAATGTATGCAGAAGTTATACCACTTCGTGTTTCTCTTTTCTCGCCATAAATTCGTTTCCTCGCCACGGCCAAACCGTTCGAGATATCAAAAATCCGTCCGCAATTTAGCATCCTCAATGTCTTGACTTCATGCACACCGAGTTTGGTGGGGATTGGATGAATTCTCTAGGAGGAGTACTTCGCATTCCACAGCGAGCGTTTTCCAAACATCCCATAATAGCCGACTTCCTGTTGGGCTGGCGTAAAACTTGACCGGGGGAAAGTTGTTCGGCCCAATGAGATCTATATGTGTATTGAGTTTCATATTAATTCATGCAAGCGTGTTTGATCTATGGACCAAGTTTTGGGACCCCGTTCAAGGGGGCGCTGTTGGTTCTGACTTGTGTGCAAAGTTTCAAGAGTTTTTGAGCACGTTAAGGACCCCAAAAGCCCCTGAAACCTTGATTAACAATATAAAAGCAATAGTCAAATCCCCCCCTCCCCTCACACACACAGAGACACAGAGAGAGGGAGAGAAAATTCTTCAGAAAATCCACATTCAAACCAAAATATCTCTCTTCCTGTTGGTTGGAGATAGTTAATGTAAATTAGAAAGTTGTCCGTCTTGATGAGATCAATACACATACCAAGTTTTGTTGCTGTTGATAAAACTAACCCCCCCACTTATGACTAAAGGTGGCGCTACTGAGCCCCTCACCACGCCCGTTTCTGAAACTTTGCACATGTCTACTGGCTAATAAATGTGATGTGTCTGTCGAGATTCATCCAATTTCAAGCATGCTAAGAGTCTCAAAAGCATCAAAAAAGAATATTAAAGTTCGATGCGTTGCCATGGCAACAGTATCTAAGATATCAATAATCCTTTCACAGGTCTACATCTGCCGTGTGTCTACATTATACACATAAAGTTTTAAGCAAATCGGGTAAAAATAAGAGGGTGATTTCAAAGCATTTTGAAAGGGACACACTCCCTGCTGCCAGTTGGTGGCGCTATAACTTTGACTCACAATAGTCACATCCTTGTGATCGGCCTCTTACAACGAACACACTGCTGAAGTTTCATCAAGATCAGTTAATGTATGCAGAAGTTATAACACAGTTCCTGTGTCCCTTATTCGCCATAAATTCGTTTCCTTGCCACAGCCAAACCGTTCGAGATATCAAAAATCCGTCCGCAATTTAGCATCCTCAATGTCTTGACTTCACACTGACCGAGTTTGGAGGCGATTGGATGAATTCTCTAGGAGGAGTACATTAAATTCCACAGCATGCGTTTCCAAACAACCCTAAATAGCCGACTTCCTGTTGGGCTGGCGTAAAACTTAGAGCACGAAAGTTGTTCGGCCCGATGAGATCTATATGTGTACCGAGTTTCATATTATTACATGCAAGCGTGTTTGATTTATGGACACGTGTTCGGATCCCGTTCCAGAGGGCGCTGTCGAGCCCCCCTGCCACGCCCGGGTACCAGCTTCAGCCCGGCCCTGATGGCCGCGGGTTCTGACCCGTGTGCAAAGTTTCAAGAGTTTTCGAGTATGTTAAGGGCCCCAAAAGTGCCCGGAACCTTGACAAAATAATAATAATAATAATAATAATAATAATAAATATAGCTGCGAGCAGCGATTACGGGCCCAAGCCGGTGGCACCGCAACCCCGATGCCTTTAGTTACCTAAAGGCACCAGGGTGGCGGTGCCGCCGGCTTTGGCCCTTCATCGCTGCTCGCAGCTATATTTATATATATATATATATATATATATATATATATATATATATATATATATATATATATATATATATCTTTAATGTATTTTTATCATGTTGAAAAAGTTTGGTGTGAATAAAATAAACCACTTAGGAGGAGTAACTAAAAACTCAGAGTCTGACATATCCAAAAAATCCACATTCAAACCAAAATATCTGACTTCCTGTTGCTCGGAGCTAATGACTGTAAATTAGAAAGTTGTCCGGCTCGATGAGACCAATATGCCTACTGATTTTTGTAACTGTGGGTAAAAGTAACCCCCCCACTTTTGTCAAAAGCATTTTGAAAGTGACACACTTCCTGCTACCAGTTGGTGGCGCTATAACTTTGACTCACAATAGTTACATCCATCTGACCGGCCTCTTACCATGAACACACTGCTGAAGTTTCATCAAGATCAGTTAATGTATGCAGAAGTTATAACACTTCGTGTTTCTCTTTTCTCGCCATAAATTTGTTTCCTCGCCACGGCCAAACCGTTCGAGATATCAAAAATCCGTCTGCAATTTAGCATCCTCAATGTCTTGACTTCATGCTGACCAAGTTTGGTGGGGATCGGATGAATTCTCTAGGATGAGTGTTTCAAATTCCACAGCATGCGTTTTTCAAACAACCCATAATAGCAGACTTCCTGTTGGGCGGAGCTAATAATTTAGAGTGCGGAAGTTGTTCGGCCCGATGAGATCTATATGTGTACCGAGTTTCATATTAATTCATGCAAGCGTGTTTGATATATGGACCAAGTTTTCAGACCGTGTTCAAGGGGGCGCTGTTGAGCCCCCCTGCCACGCCTGTGTACCAGCTTCAGCCCGGCCCTGATGACCGTGGGTTTTGACCTGTGTGAAAAGTTTCAAGTGTTTATGAGCACGTTAAGTGCGCCAAAAGCCCCTAAAACCTTGAAAAACAAAGATTAAATGGAATAGACAACCCCCCCCCCCACACACACACAGACACACACAGACACACAGAGAGAGAGAGAAAATTCTTCAGAAAATCCACATTCAAACCAAAATATCTGACTTCCTGTTGGTTGGAGCTTATAAGTGTAAATTAGAAAGTTGTCCGGCTCGATGAGAACAATATACATATCGATTTTTGTGATTCTAGGAAAAACTAAGCCCCCATTTTTGACTAAAGGTGGCGCTACTGAGCCATTCCACCACGCCCGTTTCTGAAACTTTGCACATGTCTACTGGCTAATAAATGTGATGTGTCTGTCGAGTTTCATGCAATTTCAAGTATGTTAAGAGTCCCAAAAGCATCAAAAAATAATATTAAAGTTTGATGTGTTGCCACGGCAACAGTATCTAAGATATCAATAATCCTTTCACAGGTCTACATCTGCCGTGTGTCTACATTATACACATAAAGTTTGAAGCAAATCGGGTAAAAATAAGAGGGTGATTTCAAAGCATTTTGAAAGTGACACACTTCCTGTTGCCAGTTGGTGGCGCTATAACTTTGACTCACAAAGATCACATCCATGTGATCGGCCTCTTACAACGAACACACTGCTGAAGTTTTATCAAGATCTGTCAATGTATGCTGAAGTTATAACACACTTCCTGTTTCTATTTTCTCGCCATAAATTCGTGTCCTCGCCACGGCCAAACCGTTCGAGATATCAAAAATCCGTCCGCAATTTAGCATCCTCAATGTCTTGACTTCATGCACACCGAGTTTCGAGGGGATTGGATGAATTCTCTAGGAGGAGTATTTCAAATTCCAGAGCGTACGTTTTTCAAACAACCCATAATAGCTGACTTCCTGTTGGGCGGAGCTAATAACATAGAGTGCGGAAGTTGTTCGGCCTGATGAGATCTATATGTGTACCGAGTTTCATACTAATACGTTCTTGTATGTGTCCAAGATTTCAGATTGCATTCTAGGTGGCGCTGTTGAGCACCCCTGCCACGCCCGGGTACCAGCTTCAGCTCGGCCCTAATGGCCGCGGGTTCTGACCAGTGTGCAAAGTTTCATGAGTTTTCGAGCATGTTAAAGGCCCCAAAAGCCCCCGAACCCTTGAAGAACAATAATAATAATAAATATAGCTGCGAGCAGCGATTACGGGCCCAAGCCGGTGGCACCGCAACCCCGGTGCCTTTAGTTACCTAAAGCCACCGGGGTGGCGGTACCGCCGGCTTTGGCCCTTCATCGCTGCTCGCAGCTATATTTATATATATATATATATATATATATATATATAAAAATAAATATAGTACATATATATATATATATATATGTATGTGTGTGTGTGTGTGTGTGTGTATATATATATATATATATATATATATATATATATATATATACACACACACACACACACACACACACACATATAAATATATAAAAGACAGAAAATATTACTTGACTTACCTTATTCTGATTTTATGATACACTCAAAATATTCCACAACAAATCCTTTAAATTTAATGTAAAAATTAAAATGAAAGTAAGCAGTGTTGGGCTCACGTAACGTAACCCTCTTATTAGAATCAAAATGTTTCAACTTTTGCGATGTATTTGGATGCTAAGCTATTCTTTATTATAGGCTTTGTTCTTCACTCGTGTTCCAATATCGACGAAAAAAATCATCCTCTTCACACGTGCAAAAATGTGCTTGGAAACATCACAGTGGAGCGGTGCTTACTGTGAATGTACGAATTGTACTACTGACTATTTAGAGCAGTGTAATTTTTATATGTTAGGTTGACTATTTTATTATTATATTTTATTAAGGCTATAATGAACAGGCTGTGATGTCAAGATTGCAATGTTGGAATGTGTGTGCTGTGTGTGTGTGTGTGTTCATGTTTTTCTATCCCTGTGGGGACTTCAACCTGAATGCACACAGACTCATGGGGACTCGTGTCACAGTGGGGACCTAAATAGAGGTCCCCATGGGTAAACAAGCTTATTGTGGCGAGGGGGGCGTGGTTTTGCGAAGTCTGTAGCAGGAGAGAAAGGAGGGGGCCGATCGGTGAGTAAGTAGGTCAAGTGCAAAATGATGAACACCTGTGTCTGATTGCAGTGATTGGTGTGGAGAGACCGGATATAAGCCAGCATGCGGGAGGAGATGAGAGAGAGAGTTGGACTGGAACCTCACCTGTACGCTGTGTTTGAATGGAAGCTGTCCTTGTTATTTGTCCTGTTTTATATTGCTGTGCATGGCACGGTGAATGCGCTACGTGAACCAGGCCATCCAGCTGGCGGAGGACCAAATGGTGGCGTGCCCGGGGGTCGGCGAACCCCTACCATCTGCTTCTCTCTCTCTCTCTCTTTCTACCCCCCTTTCTAAGCCCTCTCCCCTTCCCAGGTACGGGGGGAATCTGCCACCGAGGCCGGCTCCAAGGTGGAGGAAAGGGGGTGCCGCGGAGCCGGTATCTTCCCCCAGGCCTCTTCCCCGGGGAGGGGGCCCATCGAGGGGGGGATTCTCTCCCCAAGCTGCACTACCTCTCTCTCCACGCCAATCCCATGACCCGCTTCCTACCACTGGAGCGGCGGGGAGGCCCGGGCCGGCTTGTTGGCGCTGCGGGGACCCGAGTCATTTTATCGATCGGTGTCCGGTGATGGAGGTGGGGACGCTGATCCGGGTCCCCGACGCGCCGCAAGCTGCCCCCGATCAAGCTGGCCTGTACCAAATACCCGTGAGTATAAAGGGGGGTACTTTTCAGGCTCTGGTGGATTCAGGCTGTAACCAAACCTCTATACACCAAAGCCTGATTCAACCTAAGGCATTAGATAATGGCCGCATGGTTAAGGTACGGTGTGTGCACGGGGAAGTGGTGAATTATCCGTTAATGCCTGTGGATATTCAATTTAGGGGACAAAAGCATAGTGTGGAGGTGGCGATTAACCCGCACCTCCGGCATCCGCTGATTTTGGGGACAGATTGGCCAGCGTTTAATGAATTATTGGGTCATTTATGTGCGGATGCTTCTTGGGTAGAAAAGGATAAAAGGAAGGTGGCAATTGCTCAGTTGGGAGAAGCTGATCCGGAACCTCTGGGTACTGGTTCAGGGGAACAGAGCGCACTGGAGAGAACCATCCTCACAGAGCGCGATGATTTTCCCCTGGAACAGTCCCAGGATGACACGCTGAAACATGCCTTTGATCAGGTTCGCTCTATCGACGGCCAGCTTCTCCACCCTGACCAACCGCTCACCTATCCGTATTTTACAATTATAAAAGATAAGTTGTATCGGGTGACCCAAGATGCCCAATCAAAGCAGGATACAACTCAGTTGTTGGTACCCAAAAGCCGTCGGGAAATGCTTTTCCAGACGGCTCATTCTAATCCAATGGCCGGGCATTTAGGACAAACAGCGACACTAAACCGTCTCATGGCCCGATTCTTTTGGCCGGGCATTCACGAGAATGTACGCAAGTGGTGTGCGTCTTGTCGTGAATGTCAGCTGGTGAATCCACCGGCCAACCCAAAAGCACCATTGTGCCCTATTCCGTTGATGCAGGTCCCCTTCGAACGAATTGGTATGGACCTCATCGGGCCATTAGAACGGTCAGCACGGGGACATCGTTTTGCTTTAGTCCTGGTGGACTACGCAACGCGATATCCTGAAGCAGTCCCGCTTCGCAATATTTCCGCAAATAGCGTGGCGAGCGCTCTGTTTCAACTAATCTCCCGGGTGGGAATCCCGAAAGAGATTCTCACCGATCAAGGCACGGCGTTTATGTCACGAACGATACGCGAACTTTACGAATTATTGGGCATTAAATCGATCCGGACCAGTGTCTATCACCCACAAACGGACGGGCTGGTCGAACGATTTAACCGCACTTTGAAGTCCATGATTCGAAAGTTTGTACAAGAAGACGCCAAAAATTGGGATCGGTGGTTAGAACCCCTCTTGTTCGCTGTACGGGAGGTCCCTCAAGCCTCCACGGGGTTTTCCCCCTTCGAGCTTCTCTATGGGCGTCAGCCCCGCGGGGTGTTAGACGTCCTTAGGGAGACTTGGGAGGACGGACCTTCAGCTAGTAAAAATGAAATTCAGTATGTCCTGGACCTGAGAACAAAACTCCACACTTTGGGGCGGCTGTCACGGGAGAATTTGTTACAGGCTCAGGACAAGCAAAGTCGGCTGTACAACAGGGGGGCTAGGCTACGTCAATTCACACCGGGAGAGAAAGTGCTTGTATTACTTCCTACCTCTAGCTCAAAATTACTCGCAAAGTGGCAAGGACCTTTTGAGGTTACACGGCGAATTGGAGATCTTAACTATGAGGTAATACGAACAGATAGGGGCGGAGCACATCAAATTTACCATCTCAACCTGCTTAAAAAATGGTCTGAGGTGGAATCAGTGATGCTGGCGATGGTGGTGAGTGGAGAGGAGGATCTCGGTCCAGAGGCGAATGTCAAATCAAAATTTCTCGCCCTGGCCGCTGGGGGAGACCACCTCTCACCATCCCAACTCACTGATGTGCATAATTTACAAGCAGATTTTGCTGATGTGTTCTCGCCCCTGCCTGGTCGGACGGACCTCATTCAACACCACGTTGAGACAGAGCCGGGCGTGGTGGTTCGCAGCCGGCCGTATCGACTGCCAGAGCACAAAAAGCAAGTTGTGCAAAGCGAATTAGAGGCGATGCTAGAGTTGGGAGTAATAGAGGAATCTAACAGTGACTGGGCGAGCCCGATAGTTTTAGTTCCTAAAACGGACGGCTCGGTCCGGTTCTGCGTAGATTACAGGAAGGTGAATGCTGTGTCGAAGTTCGACGCTTATCCAATGCCAAGGGTTGACGAATTGCTTGATCGGCTGGGTACTGCTCGTTTTTATTCGACATTGGACTTAACCAAGGGATATTGGCAGATCCCCTTATCTCCCTTATCCAAAGAAAAAACAGCTTTCACCACGCCGTTTGGGTTACACCAATTTGTCACTCTTCCTTTTGGGTTGTTCGGGGCTCCGGCAACGTTTCAGCGTCTGATGGACAGGATTCTCCGACCGCACGCTGCATATGCCGCTGCCTATTTGGATGATATCATCATCTATAGTGGTGACTGGCAGCGTCATATGCAGCAGGTGCGGGCTGTCCTGAAGACGTTGAGATGGGCTGGGCTCACGGCCAACCCAAAGAAGTGTGCAATTGGGCGGGTGGAAGTTAGGTATCTGGGCTTCCACTTGGGTCATGGACAAGTGCGTCCCCAAATTGATAAGACGGCAGCGGTTGCGACTTGTCCGAGACCCAAGACCAAAAAGGAGGTTAGACAGTTCCTGGGGCTGGCGGGTTATTACAGAAGGTTTGTGCCTAATTATTCGGACCTCGCCAGCCCGCTGACTGATCTAACTAAAAAGGAGGTACCAGATACGGTTCAATGGACGGAGCAGTGTCAGCGGGCTTTTACCCAGATAAAGGCTGCTTTATGTGGTGGACCGCTTTTGCATGCCCCTGACTTTTCTCTCCCTTTCATCCTACAGACCGACGCGTCGGACAGGGGGATGGGCGCGGTCCTGTCCCAGGAGGTGGAGGGTGAGGAGCGGCCGGTGCTGTACATCAGTCGAAAGCTCTCTAAGAGAGAGACGGTGTACAGCACCATAGAAAAGGAGTGTTTGGCCATCAGGTGGGCCGTTCTCACCCTCCGCTATTACCTCCTGGGACGGGAGTTCACCCTCTGTTCGGACCACGCTCCCCTGCAGTGGCTCCACCGCATGAAGGATACCAACGCGCGGATCACTCGTTGGTATCTCGCTTTACAGCCATTTAAGTTCCAGGTGATCCACAGGCCGGGTGTACAGATGGCTGTGGCTGACTTCCTCTCCAGGAGGAGGGGGGGGGAGGCTGCAGGCCGGATGGCTCCCCGGCCTGAGTCGGGCGGTGGGGGTATGTGGCGAGGGGGGCGTGGTTTTGCGAAGTCTGTAGCAGGAGAGAAAGGAGGGGGCCGATCGGTGAGTAAGTAGGTCAAGTGCAAAATGATGAACACCTGTGTCTGATTGCAGTGATTGGTGTGGAGAGACCGGATATAAGCCAGCATGCGGGAGGAGATGAGAGAGAGAGTTGGACTGGAACCTCACCTGTACGCTGTGTTTGAATGGAAGCTGTCCTTGTTATTTGTCCTGTTTTATATTGCTGTGCATGGCACGGTGAATGCGCTACGTGCGCCCTTTTTGTTTGTTTATTTCTTTTGTAAATAAAAGTGAGTGTTTCAGTCACGCCGACCCCTGTCTTATTCCTTCCTTGCAATACAACGTTGAACCTTGTTACACTTATAAATCATACAGAATGAGTTTTTTTGGAAATGTAAAAATGCAGAAAGTTTTCTGTGATAGGTAGGTTTAGGGGTAGGGTTATTGTGAGGAGATAGAATATACAGTTTGTACAGTATAAAAACCATTAAGTCTATGGAGAGTCCCCACAAAGATAGTAAACCGTGTGTGTGTGTGTGGCGTGGGCGCAATTGAACAGTGGACACATAAAAACATACTCCGTCATTATACAGGACGACATTCAAACTGCAAAGTGTTAACTTATTTTTGTGTACAGTCGCAATAAAACACAACATTGTGCCTTTGTAAAATAATTTCAAGCAATCCACCCCCCGAAAGGCGCTAATTTTAAAATTAAACTAAAATGCTCATGGCTGCACGGGCATTCATAACGGTGCGCATCCACGGCGAGGAACGAGCAGAACAGAGTGAATGTTTTTCAGTTAATTCCTACTTCTGCCAGAAAGACTCGGGAGAATTAATGCTGTAGCATAGACATTTATTAATGAGCTCAGCAAGCAATCAAATTCTTTGGCGGAGGCCCCGTTCATGACTCGAATTCCAGGGGTATTGAATCAGCGACTGCTGACTGAAGATGAAGGCAGGGGCGCCGCTCACCCCGAGGCGATGAAGGGGGCCATCTGGTGGTGGTGGGGTGGATGGAAGGGAGGGCGTCTTGAAGACTTCAGGTTGGAGAGGAGAGCCCATTTAGTGATGTTGGGGATGGTGATGGTGGACACCTGGGTGGTCGTGATGGGGGGGGATGGAGGAGAAGATCCGTCTTAGTGGTGGTGGGGAGGAAGGTGGTGGCTGGAGCAACAGCATCTGCGGACTCAGATATGAGTAAGTGCTGCCCTTTTATGCTACAGCAAGAAAATGAATGGGTAGTTGAAGAGGCAATTAGTGACGTAAATGATTGAGTCTCCCTGGCAGAACTTGCGCTAGCTTTATTTCCATAGGAATTCATTTGAAACGCTCGCTCAACCACTATCAATGTCAGTGTGGACGAACATATTTTACTTTCGTCTTTACGTTGGCGATTCAAAAGCCCCTAGTGGTGTCACACGTCGATTAACCGGTGGTAAAATATTCTCACCGTCACATACCTAGTATATTTTTTATGTAGATACAATAGGCCTACCTGATTTTGAACACAAGAGGGCAGTATAGCCCTATGTATGACTTGACTTTTATGGGACTAAATAGTACAATTACTATTTTTAAACTTATAAATAATTATTAAATTGAAAAAAAAAAAAGAATAAAATGGGTTTAGTTGTGATATTTGTATACTTTTATATAGAAATAAATGGTGTTTAATTACATTTTTAGAAGATGAGGCTTTTAGTGTTTCATTTTTGTACATTACTTTAGTCCGTCACTATAGCAAAACCGTTTGAGATGTTTAATATCCGTTCACAATTTAGCATCTTTAATGTATTTTCATCATTTTTAAAAAGTTTGGTGTTAATAAAATAATCCAGTTAGGAAGAGTAGCTAAAAACTCAGAGTCTGAAATATCCAAAAAATCCACATTCAAACCAAAATATCTGACTTCCTTTTGCTCGGAGCTAATAACTGTAAATTAGAAAGTTGTCCGGCTCGGTGAGACCAATATATATACTGATTTTTGTAACTATTGGTAAAACTAACCCCCCCACTTTTGTCAAAAGCATATTGAAAGTGACACACTTCCTGCTGCCAGTTGGTGGCGCTATAACTTTGACTCACAATAGTTACATCCATCTGATCGGCCTCTTACCACGAACACACTGCTGAAGTTTCATCAAGATCAGTTAATGTATGCAGAAGTTATAACACTTCGTGTTTCTTTTTTCTCGCCATAAATTCGTTTCCTCGCCACGACCAAACCGTTTGAGATATCAAAAATCCATCCGCAATTTAGAATCCTCAATGTCTTGACTTCATGCACTCCGAGTTTGTTGGCGATTTAATTAATTCTGTAGGAGGAGTACATTAAATTCCACAGCATGCGTTTTTCAAACAACACATAATAGCCGACTTCCTGTTGGGCTGGCGTATAACTTAAGAGTGCGAAAGTTGTTCGGCCCGATGAGATCTATATGTGTGCTGAGTTTCAAATTAATTTATACAAGCTAGTTTGATCTATGGACCAAGTTTTCGGACCCCATTCAAGGGGGCGCTGTTGAGCCCCCCTGCCACGCCCGGATACCAGCTTCAGCCCAGCCCTGATGGCCGCAGGTTCTGACCTATGTGTAAAGTTTCAAGAGTTTTCGAGCATGTTAAGGGCCCCAAAAGCCCCTGAAACCTTGAAAAACAATTATAAAAGCAAACCTCTCCTAACAGACAAATCCCCTACACCCCACACACACACATAGAGACACAGAGGCAGAGAGAGAGAGAGAGAATTCTCCAAAAAATCACATTCAAACCAAAATATCAGACTTCCTGTTGGTCAGGGCTAATAAGTGTAAATTAGAAAGTTGTCCGGCTCGAGGAGAACAATATACATACCGATTTTTGTGACTTTACGTAAAACTAAGCCCCCATTTTTGACTAAAGGTGGCGCTACTGAGCCCCTCACCATGCCCGTTTCTGAAACTTTGCACATGTCTACTAGGTAATAAATGTAATGTGTCTGTCGAGTTTCATGCAATTTCAAGCATGCTAAGAGTCTCAAAAGCATCAAAAAAGAATATTAATGTTTGATGCGTGGCCATGGCAACAGTATTAAAGATATCAAAAATCCTTTCACAGGTCTACATCTGCCGTGTGTCTACATTATACACATAAAATTTGAAGCAAATCGGGTAAAAATAAGAGGGTGATTTCAAAGCATTTTTAAAGTGACACACTTCCTGCTGCCAGTTGGTGGCGCTATAACTTTGACTCACAATAGTCACATCAATGTGATCGGCCTCTGACAACGAACACACTGCTGAAGTTTCATCAAGATCAGTCAATTTATGCAGAAGTTATAACACATTTCCTGTTTCCATTATTCGCCATAAATTCGTTTCCTCGCCACGGCCAAACCGTTCGAGATATCAAAAATCCGTCCGCAATTTAGCATCCTCAATGTCTTGACTTCATGCTGACCGAGTTTGGAGGCGATTGGATGAATTCCCTAGGAGGAGTACATTAAATTCCACAGCATGCGTTTCCAAACAACCTATAATAGCCGACTTCCTGTTGGGCTGGCGTAAAACTTAGAGCACGAAAGTTGTTCGGCCCGATGAGATCTATATGTGTTCCGAGTTTCATATTATTACATGCAAGTGTGTTTGATTTATGGACAAGTGTTCGGATTCCGTTCCAGGGGGCGCTGTTGAGCCCCCCTGCCACGCCCGGGTACCATCTTCAGCCCGGCCCTAATGGCCGCGGGTTCTGACCTGCGTGCAAAGTTTCATGAGTTTTTGAGCACGTTAAAGGCCCCAAAAGCCCCCGAACCCTTGAAGAACAATAATAATAATAATAATAATAAATATAGCTGCGAGCAGCGATTACGGGCCCAAGCCGGTGGCACCGCAACCCCGGTGCCTTTAGTTACCTAAAGGCACCGGGTTGGCGGTACCGCCGGCTTCGGCCCTCCATCGCTGCTCGCAGCTATATTTATATATATATATATATATATATATATATATATATATATATATACATACATACACACACATACATATATATATATATATATATATATATATATATATATATATATATATATATATTACCGTTCAAAAGTTTGGGGTCAGTAAGATTTTTAATGTTTTTAGGAGAAGTCTCTTCTGCTCACCAAGGCTGCATTTATTTGATTAAAAATACAAACAAAAACTGTAATATTGTGAAATATTATTCCAATTTAAAACAGCTGTTTTCAATTTTAAAATATTTTACATAGCAATTAATTTCTGTGATCAAAGTTGAGTTTTCAGCATCATTACTCCAGTCTTCAGTGTCACATGATCCTTCAGAAATCATTCTAATATGATGATTGATGCTCCGTCAATATTTCAATATTACTCCGTTGCGTTCCGTCAATATTACGTTATTAGAAAAATATTTTTTTAGAGAATCGATTTTTTGACATTTGTGAATTGATTCAGAATCGTCCACGTCCGCATCGCGATGCATCTAAGAATCAATTTTTTCTCCCACCCCTAGATTTCATACAACAGGTTAATAAACAGTTACAATTAAGTCACTTACATTTTAGATGCAGTATTGATTGTTTTTGTTCTGTTTCAGCAGCGAAAATAGTTAAAGATCACAGCAGAACCATCACGCATCACGTGTTTTCTCATAATTGAACGATTCAGCATTTTTAAGGAATCGGTTGACTCAAAGTTTGAATGATCAATCCATAAACATCTGTCTTAATCATGATCGACTCATTCGAACGAATCGTTTGAACGAATGAATCAATGACTCGCTTATTAAGATGGATGCCTGGCGACACCTAATGGCGGTTTAGTGTTGTTTAAAAGCATCATTCTTTCCAACTTGTGTGATTTGTGTGTGCAACATTATCAATGTCAGTGTGGAAGTCTGTATTTTTCTTTTACTTTTATATTAGCAATTTAAAAGCACCCGCTTGTGTCACACGTCGAATAACCGGTGGGAAAATATCCTCAGACACATACCTAATAAATGTATCTTTAAATAGAATATTGGCCTACCTGGTAAAAAGTTTTATATACTATTTTGATGTGCTTTTGGACACAAGAGGGCAGTATAGCCCTATGTATGACTTGTTGTTTTTTTTTTACTTTACTGTTTTTAATTTTAGAATAAAATTCTTTTTAAAAACAGGATAAAATGGGTTTAGTTGTGATATTTGTATACTTTTATATAGAAATAAATGGTATATAATTACATTTTTAGAAGATTTTAGGCTTTTAGTGTTTCCTTTTTGGACATTATTTTAATCCCTCGCCATAGCAAAACCGTTTGAGATATTTATTATTCTTTCACAATTTAGCATATTTAATGTATTTTCATCACGTTGAAAAAGTCTGGTGGGAATAAAATAAATAGTGTAAGAGGAGTGGCTAAAAATTCAGAGGCTGATTTTGCAAAAAAAATCCACATTCAGACCAAAATATCTGACTTCCTGATGGCCGGAGCTAATGAATGTAAATTAGAAAGTTGTCCGGCTTGATGAGAACAATATAAAAACTATTTTTTTTTTTACTGTACTTAAAACTAATCCCCCCACTTTTGTCAAAAGCATGTTTAAAGTGACATACTTCCTGCTGCCAGTTGGTGGCGCTATAACTTTGACTCACAATAGTTACATCCATCTGATCGGCCTCTTACCACGAACACACTGCTGAAGTTTCATCAAGATCAGTTAATGTATGCAGAAGTTATTCCACTTCGTGTTTCTTTTTACTCGCCATAAATTCGATTCCTCGCCACGGCCAAACCATTCGAGATATAAAAAAATCCGTCCACAATTTAGCATCCTCAAAGTCTTGACTACATGCACACCGAGTTTGGAGGGGACACGGTGAATTTTCTAGGAGGAGTATTTCACATTCCACAGCAAGCGTTTTCCAAACAACCCATAATAGCCGACTTCCTGTTGGGCTGGTGTAAAACTTGACCAGGGGAAAGTTGTTCGGCACGATGAGATCTATATGTGTACCGAGTTTCATATTAATTCATGCAAGCGTGTTTGATATATGGACCAAGTTTTAGAACCCCGTTCAAGAGGGCGCTGTTGAGCCCCCCAGCCATGCCCGGGTACCAGCTTCTGCCCGTCCCTGATGGCAGGGGGTTCTGACTTGTGTGCAAAGTTTCAAGAGTTTTTGAGCACGTTAAGGACCCCAAAAGCCCCTGAAACCTTGATTAACAATATAAAAGCAATAGTCAAATCCCCCCCTCCCCTCACACACACAGAGACACAGAGAGAGGGAGAGAAAATTCTTCAGAAAATCCACATTCAAACCAAAATATCTCTCTTCCTGTTGGTCGGACATAGTTAATGTCAATTAGAAAGTTGTCCGTCTTGATGAGAACAATACACATACCAAGTTTTGTTGCTGTTGATAAAACTAACCCCCCCACTTATGACTAAAGGTGGCGCTACTGAGCCCCTCACCACGCCCGTTTCTGAAACTTTGCACATGTCTACGGGCTAATAAATGTGATGTGTCTGTCGAGTTTCATCCAATTTCAAGTATGTTAAGAGTCTCAAAAGCATCAAAAAAGAATATTAAAGTTTGAAGCATTGCCATGGCAACAGTATTAAAGATATCAAAAATCCTTTCACAGGTCTACATCTGCCGTGTGTTTACATTATACACATAAAGTTTGAAGCAAATCGGGTAAAAATAAGAGGGTGATTTCAAAGAATTTTTAAAGTAACACACTTCCTGCTGCCAGTTGGTGGCGCTATAACTTTGACTCACAATAGTCACATCAATGTGATCGGCCTCTGACAACCAACACACTGCTGAAGTTTCATCAAGATCAGTCAATTTATGCAGAAGTTATAACACATTTCCTGTTTCCATTATTCGCCATAAATTCGTTTCCTCGCCACGGCCAAACCGTTCGAGATATCAAAAATCCGTCCACAATTTAGCATCCTCAATGTCTTGACTTCATGCTGACCGAGTTTGGAGGCGATTGGATGAATTCCCTAGGAGGAGTACATTAAATTCCACAGCATGCGTTTCCAAACAACCTATAATAGCCGACTTCCTGTTGGGCTGGCGTAAAACTTAGAGCACGAAAGTTGTTCGGCCCGATGAGATCTATATGTGTTCCGAGTTTCATATTATTACATGCAAGTGTGTTTGATTTATGGACAAGTGTTCGGATTCCGTTCCAGGGGGCGCTGTTGAGCCCCCCTGCCACGCCCGGGTACCATCTTCAGCCCGGCCCTAATGGCCGCGGGTTCTGACCTGCGTGCAAAGTTTCATGAGTTTTTGAGCATGTTAAAGGCCCCAAAAGCCCCCGAACCCTTGAAGAACAATAATAATAATAAATATAGCTGCGAGCAGCGATTACGGGCCCAAGCCGGTGGCACCGCAACCCCAATGCCTTTAGTTACCTAAAGGCACCGGGGTGGCGGTGCCGCCGGCTTTGGCCCTTCATCGCTGCTCACAGCTATATTTATATATTTATATATATATATATATATAAATGTAACAAAAATTTAGATATATCTGTTCACGATTTAGCATCTTTAATGTATTTTCATCATGTTAAAAAAGTTTGGTGGGAATAAAATAAACCACTTAAGAGGAGTGGGTAAAAAATCAGAGACTTATTTTGCAAAGAAATCCACATTCAAACCAAAATGTCTGACTTCCTGTTGGTCGGAGCTAATGACTGTAAATTAGAAAATTGTCCGGCTCGATGAGACCAATATACGTTCTGATTTTTGTGACTGTACATAAAATTAACCCCCCCACTTTTGTCAAAAGCATTAAGAAAGTGACACACTTCCTGCTGCCAGTTGGTGGCGCTATAACTTTGACTCACAATAGTTACATCCATCTGATCGGCCTCTTACCACGAACACACTGCTGAAGTTTCATCAAGATCAGTTAATGTATGCAGAAGTTATAACACTTCATTTTTCTCTTTCCTCGCCATAAATTAGTTTCCTCGCCACGGCCAAACCGTTCGAGATATCAAAAATCCGTCCGCAATTTAGCATCCTCAATGTCTTTACTTCATGCTGACCGAGTTTGGTGGCAATTGAAAGAATTTCCTAAGAGGGTTATATCAAATTCCAGAGCAAGCGTTCTCCAAACAACCCATAATAGCCGACTTCCTGTTGGTCTGACGTATAACTTAAGAGTGCGAAAGTTGTTAGACCCGATGAGATCTATATGTGTGCTGAGTTTCATATTAATTCATGCAAGCTAGTTTGATCTATGGACCAAGTTTTCGGACCCCATTCAAGGGGGCGCTGTTGAGCCCCCCTGCCACGCCCGGGTACCAGCTTCAGCCCGGCCCTGATGGCCGCAGGTTCTGACCTGTGTGCAAAGTTTCAAGAGTTTTCGAGCACGTTAAGGGCCCCAAAAGCCCCTGAAACCTTGAAAAACAATTATAAAAGTAAATCTCTCCTAACAGACAAATCCCCCCACCCCACACACACACACACAGAGACACAGATGCAGAGAGAGAGAGAGAGAGAATTCTCCATAAAATCACATTCAAACCAAAATATCTCACTTCCTGTTGGTCACAGCTTATGACTATAAATTAGAAAGTTGTCCGGCTTGATGAGAACAATATACATAATGATTTTTGTGACTCTACTTAAAACTAAGCCCCCATTTTTGACTAAAGGTGGCGCTACTGAGCCCCTCACCACGCCCATTTCTGAAACTTTGCACATGTCTACTGGCTAATAAATGTGATGTGTCTGTCGAGTTTCATGCATTTTCAAGCATGTGAAGAGTCTCAAAAGCATCCGAAAAGAATATTAAAGTTTGATGCGTTGCCACGGCAACAGTATCTAAGATATCAATAATCCTTTCACAGGTCTACATCTGCCGTGTGTCTACATTATACACATAAAGTTTGAAGCAAATCGGATAAAAATAAGAGGGTGATTTCAAAGCATTTTGAAAGTGACACACTTCCTGCTGCCAGTTGGTGGCGCTATAACTTTGACTCACAATAGTCACATCCATGTGATCGGCCTCTTATAACGAACACACTGCTGAAGTTTCATCAAGATCAGTTAATGTATGCAGAAGTTATAACACACTTCCTGTTTCCATTATTCGCCATAAATTTGTTTCCTCGCCACGGCCAAACCGTTCGAGATATCAAAAATCCCCTGGCAATTTTTCATCCTCAATGCCTTGACTTCATGCACACCGAGTTTGGTGGCGATCGGGTGAATTCCCTAGGAGAAGTGTTTCAAATACCAGACCATGCGTTTCCAAACAACCCTTAATAGCTGACTTCTTGTTGGGCTGGCGTAAAAAGTAAAAGTACGAAAGTTGTTCGGCCCGATGAGATCTATATATGTACCGAGTTTCATATTATTACATGCAAGCGTGTCTGATTTATGGACCAAGTTTTCGGACCCCGTTCAAGGGGGCGCTGTTGAGCCCCCCTGCCACGCCCGGGTACCAGCTTCAGCCCGGCCCTGATGGCCGCGGGTTCTGACCTGTGTGCAAAGTTTCAAGAGTTTTCGAGCACGTTAAGGGTCTCAAAAGTGCCCGAAAGGTTGACAGAATAATAATAATAATAATAATAAATATAGCTGCGAGCAGCGATTACGGGCCCAAGCCGGTGGCACCGCAACCCCGATGCCTTTAGTTACCTAAAGGCACCGGGGTGGCGGTGCCGCCGGCTTTGGCCCTTCATCGCTGCTCGCAGCTATATTTATATATATATATATATATATATATATATAGATATAGATATCTTTAATGTATTTTTATAATGTTGAAAAAGTTTGGTGTGAATAAAATAAACCACTTAGGAGGAGTAACTAAAAACTCAGAGTCTGACATATCCAAAAAATCCACATTCAAACCAAAATATCTGACTTCCTGTTGCTCGGAGCTAATGACTGTAAATTAGAAAGTTGTCCGGCTCGATGAGACCAATATGCGTACTGATTTTTGTAACTGTGGGTAAAAGTAACCCCCCCACTTTTGTCAAAAGCATTTTGAAAGTGACACACTTCCTGCTGCCAGTTGGTGGCGCTATAACTTTGACTCACAATAGTTACATCCATCTGATCGGCCTCTTACCACGAACACACTGCTGAAGTTTCATCAAGATCAGTTAATGTATGCAGAAGTTATTCCACTTCGTGTTTCTCTTTACTCGCCATAAATTCGATTCCTCGCCACGGCCAAACCGTTCGAGATATCAAAAATCCGTCCGCAATTTAGCATCCTCAAAGTCTTGACTACATGCACACCGAGTTTGGAGGGGACACGGTGAATTTTCTAGGAGGAGTATTTCACATTCCACAGCAAGCGTTTTCCAAACAACCCATAATAGCCGACTTCCTGTTGGGCTGGCGTAAAACTTGACCGGGGGAAAGTTGTTCGGCACAATGAGATCTATATGTGTACCGAGTTTCATATTAATTCATGCAAGTGTGTTTGATATATGGACCAAGTTTTAGAACCCCGTTCAAGGGGGCGCTGTTGAGCCCCCCAGCCACGCCCGGGTACCAGCTTCTGCCCGTCCCTGATGGCAGGGGGTTCTGACTTGTGTGCAAAGTTTCAAGAGTTTTTGAGCACGTTAAGGACCCCAAAAGCCCCTGAAACCTTGATTAACAATATAAAAGCAATAGTCAAATCCCCCCCTCCCCTCACACATACAGAGACACAGAGAGAGGGAGAGAAAATTCTTCAGAAAATCCACATTCAAAACAAAATATCTCTCTTCCTGTTGGTCGGAGATAGTTAATGTAAATTAGAAAGTTGTCCGTCTTGATGAGAACAATACACATACCAAGTTTTGTTGCTGTTGATAAAACTAACCCCCCCACTTATGACTAAAGGTGGCGCTACTGAGCCCCTCACCACGCCCGTTTCTGAAACTTTGCACATGTCTACGGGCTAATAAATGTGATGTGTCTGTCGAGTTTCATCCAATTTCAAGTATGTTAAGAGTCTCAAAAGCATCAAAAAAGAATATTAAAGTTTGAAGCGTTGCCATGGCAACAGTATTAAAGATATCAAAAATCCTTTCACAGGTCTACATCTGCCGTGTGTTTACATTATACACAAAGTTTGAAGCAAATCGGGTAAAAATAAGAGGGTGATTTCAAAGCATTTTGAAAGGGACACACTTCCTGCTGCCAGTTGGTGGCGCTATAACTTTGACTCACAAAAGTCACATCCATGTGATCGGCCTCGTACAACGAACACACTGCTGAAGTTTCATCAAGATCAGTTAATGTATGCAGAAGTTATAACACACTTCCTGTTTTCATTATTCGCCATAAATTCGTTTCCTCGCCACGGCCAAACCGTTCGAGATATCAAAAATCCCCTGGCAATTTTTCATCCTCAATGTCTTGACTTCATGCACACTGAGTTTGGTGCCGACCAGGTGAAATCTCTAGGAGAAGTGTTTCAAATTCCTAAGCATGCATTTCCAAACAACCCTAAATAGTCGACTTCCTGTTGGGCTGGCGTAAAAAGTAAAAGTACGAAAGTTGTTTGGCCCGATGAGATCTATATGTGTATTGAGTTTCATATTATTACATGCAAGCGTGTCTGATTTATGGACCAAGTTTTCGGACCCCGTTCAAGGGGGCGCTGTTGAGCCCCCCTGCCACGCCCGGGTACCAGCTTCAGCCCGGCCCTGATGGCCGCAGGTTCTGACCTGTGTGCAAAATTTCAAGAGTTTTCGAGCATGTTAAAGGCCCCAAAAGTGCCCGAAAGTTTGACAGAAAAATAAGAATAATAATAATAAATATAGCTGCGAGCAGCGATTACGGGCCCAAGCCGGTGGCACCGCAACCCCGGTGCAGTTACCTAAAGGCACCGGGTTGGCGGTACCGCCGGCTTTGGCCCTCCATCGCTGCTCGCAGCTATATTTATATATATATATATATATATATATATATATATATATATATATATATATACATACACACACATACATACATATATATATAAGTTGAGTTTTCAGCATCATTACTCCAGTCTTCAGTGTCACATGATCCTTCAGAAATCATTCTAATATGATGATTGATGCTCAATAAATATTCATTATTATTTTCAATGTTGAAAACAGTTGTGTACAGATTTTTTTTTTCAAAATGCTTTGATGAATGTAAAGTTCAAAAGAACAGCATTTATTTCAAATATAATTTTTTTAACATTATAAATGTCTTTACTGTAACTGTTGATCAGTTTAACTCATCCTTCATAAATAAAAGTATTGATTTATTTTATTTATTTCCCCCAAAAATAAAATTTAAATTATTACTAACCCCAAACTTTTGAGCGGTAGTGTTATGTTACAAAAGCTTTAGATTTCAGATAAATTCTGTTCTTTTGAACTTTCTATTCATCAGAGACTGTACACAACTGTTTTCGACATTTAAAATAATAATGAATGTTTCTTGAGCATCAATCATCATATTAGAATAATTTCTGAAGGATCATGTGACAGTGACTCCGCTTTGATCACAGGAATAAATAACAGTTTAAAATATATTAAAATAGAAAGCAGCTGTTTTAAATTGGAATAATATTTTACAATATTACTGTTTTTGTTTGTATTTTTAATCAAATAAATGCAGCCTTGGTGAGCAGAAGAAACTTCTCTGTTATGTGCGCGCCACAGACTGCACGCACGTCCGCTTAGAGTTCCGCCTTTTGCGTTCCGTCAATATTACGTTATTAGAAAAATATTTTTTTAGAGAATCGATTTTTTGACATTTGTGAATCGATTCAGAATCGTCCACGTCCGCATCGCGATGCATCTAAGAATCAATTTTTTCTCCCACCCCTAGATTTCATACAACAGGTTAATAAACAGTTACAATTAAGTCACTTACATTTTAGATGCAGTATTGACTGTTTTTGTTCTGTTTCAGCAGCGAAAATAGTTAAAGATCACAGCAGAACCATAACGCATCACGTGTTTTCTCATAACTGAACTATTCAGCATTTTTAAGGAATCGGTTGACTCAAAGTTTGAATGATCAATCCATAAACATCTGTCTTAATCATGATCGACTCATTCGAACGAATGGTTTGAACGAATGAATCAATGACTCGCTTATTAAGATGGATGCCTGGCGACACCTAATGGCGGTTTAGTGTTGTTTAAAAGCATCATTCTTTCCAACGTGTGTGATTTGTGTGTGCAACATTATCAATGTCAGTGTGGAAGTCTGTATTTTTCTTTCACTTTTATATTAGCAATTTAAAAGCACCCGCTTGTGTCACACGTCGAATAACCGGTGGGAAAATATCCTCAGACACATACCTAATAAATGTATCTTTAAATAGAATATTGGCCTACCTGGTAAAAAGTTTTATATACTATTTTGATGTGCTTTTGGACACAAGAGGGCAGTATAGCCCTATGTATGACTTTTTTTTTTTTTTTTTTACTTTACTGTTTTTAATTTTAGAATAAAATTAGAATAAAATTCTTTTTAAAAACAGGATAAAATGGGTTTAGTTGTGATATTTGTATACTTTTATATAGAAATAAATGGTATATAATTACATTTTTTGAAGATTTTAGGCTTTTAGTGTTTCCTTTTTGGACATTATTTTAATCCCTCGCCATAGCAAAACCGTTTGAGATATTTATTATTCTTTCACAATTTAGCATATTTAATGTATTTTCATCACGTTGAAAAAGTCTGGTGGGAATAAAATAAATAGTGTAAGAGGAGTGGCTAAAAATTCAGAGGCTGATTTTGCAAAAAAAATCCACATTCAGACCAAAATATCTGACTTCCTGATGGCCGGAGCTAATGAATGTAAATTAGAAAGTTGTCCGGCTTGATGAGAACAATATAAAAACTATTTTTTTTTTACTGTACTTAAAACTAACCCCCCCACTTTTGTCAAAAGCATGTTGAAAGTGACATACTTCTTGCTGCCAGTTGGTGGCGCTATAACTTTGACTCACAATAGTTACATCCATCTGATCGGCCTCTTACCACGAACACACTGCTGAAGTTTCATCAAGATCAGTTAATGTATGCAGAAGTTATTCCACTTCGTGTTTCTCTTTACTCGCCATAAATTCGATTCCTCGCCACGGCCAAACCATTCGAGATATCAAAAATCCGTCCGCAATTTAGCATCCTCAAAGTCTTCACTACATGCACACCGAGTTTGGAGGGGACACGGTGAATTTCCTAGGAGGAGTACTTCACATTCCACAGCAAGCGTTTTCCAAACAACCCATAATAGCCGACTTCCTGTTGGGCTGGCGTAAAACTTGACCGGGGGAAAGTTGTTCGGCACGATGAGATCTATATGTGTACCGAGTTTCATATTAATTCATGCAAGCGTGTTTGATATATGGACCAAGTTTTAGAACCCCGTTCAAGGGGGCGCTGTTGAGCCCCCCAGCCACGCCCGGGTACCAGCTTCTGCCCGTCCCTGATGGCAGGGGGTTCTGACTTGTGTGCAAAGTTTCAAGAGTTTTTGAGCACGTTAAGGACCCCAAAAGCCCCTGAAACCTTGATTAACAATATAAAAGCAATAGTCAAATCCCCCCCTCCCCTCACACACACAGAGACACAGAGAGAGGGAGAGAAAATTCTTCAGAAAATCCACATTCAAACCAAAATATCTCTCTTCCTGTTGGTAGGAGATAGTTAATGTCAATTAGAAAGTTGTCCGTCTTGATGAGAACAATACACATACCAAGTTTTGTTGCTGTTGATAAAACTAACCCCCCCACTTATGACTAAAGGTGGCGCTACTGAGCCCCTCACCACACCCGTTTCTGAAACTTTGCACATGTCTACGGGCTAATAAATGTGATGTGTCTGTCGAGTTTCATCCAATTTCAAGTATGTTAAGAGTCTCAAAAGCATCAAAAAAGAATATTAAAGTTTGAAGCGTTGCCATGGCAACAGTATTAAAGATATCAAAAATCCTTTCACAGGTCTACATCTGCCGTGTGTTTACATTATACACATAAAGTTTGAAGCAAATCGGGTAAAAATAAGAGGGTGATTTCAAAGCATTTTGAAAGGGACACACTTCCTGCTGCCAGTTGGTGGCGCTATAACTTTGACTCACAATAGTCACATCCATGTGATCGGCCTCTTACAATGAACACACTGCTGAAGTTTAATCAAGATCAGTTAATGTATGCAGAAGTTATAACACACTTCCTGTTTCCATTATTCGACATAAATTCGTGTCCTCGCCACGGCCAAACCGTTCGAGATATCAAAAATCCGTCCGCAATTTAGCATCCTCAATGTCTTGACTTCATGCTGACTGAGTTTGGAGGTGAATGGATGAATTCCCTAGGAGGAGTACATTAAATTCCACAGCATGCGTTTCCAAACAACCCATAATAGCCGACTTCCTGTTGGGCTGGCGTAAAACTTAGAGCACGAAAGTTGTTCAGCCCGATGAGATCTATATGTGTACCGAGATTCATATTGTTACATGCAAGCGTATTTGATATATGGACCAAGTTTTCGGACCCCATTCAAGGGGGCGCTGTTGAGTCCCCCTGCCACGCCCAGGTACCAGCTTCAGCCCGGCCCTGATGGCCGCGGGTTCTGACCTGTGTGCAAAGTTTCAAGAGTTTTCGAGCACGTTAATGGTCCCAAAAGCCCCTGAAACCTTGAAAACAAACATTAAACTCAACAGACAAATCCCTCCCACCCCTCACACACACAGAGACAGACAGAGAGAGAGAAAATTCTCCAAATAATCACATTCAAACTAAAATATCTGACTTCCTTTTGGTTTTAGCTAATGAATGTAAATTAGAAAGTTGTCCGGCTTGATGAGAACAATATACGAACCGAGTTTTGTGACTCTATGTAAAACTAAGCCCCCATTTTTGACTAAAGGTGGCGCTACTGAGCCCCTCACCACGCCCGTTTCTGAAACTTTGCACATGTCGACTGGCTAATAAGTGTGATGTGTCTGTCGAGTTTCATGCAATTTCAAGTATGTTAAGAGTCTCAAAAGCATAAAAAAAGAATTTTAAAGTTTGATGCGTTGCCACGGCAACAGTATCTAAGATATCAATAATCCTTTCACAGGTCTACATCTGCCGTGTGTCTACATTGTACACATAAAGTTTGAAGCAAATCGGGTAAAAATAAGAGGGTGATTTCAAAGCATTTTGAAAGTGACACATTCCTGCTGCCAGTTGGTGGCGCTATAACTTTTACTCACAATAGTCACATCCATGTGATCGGCCTCTTACAACGAACACACTGCGGAAGTTTAATCAAGATCAGTTAATGTATGCAGAAGTTATAACACACTTCCTGTTTCCATTATTCGCCATAAATTAGTTTCCTCGCCACGGGCAAACCGTTCGAGATATCAAAAATCCCCTGGCAATTTTTCATCCTCAATGTCTTGACTTCATGCACACCGAGTTTGGAGGCGATTGGATGAATTCCCTAGGAGAAGTGTTTCAAATTCCTGAGCATGCGTTTCCAAACAACCCATAATAGTCGACTTCCTGTTGGGCTGGCGTAAAACTTAAGAGCACGAAAGTTGTTCGGCCCGATAAGATCTATATGTGTACCGAGTTTCATATTATTACATGCAAGCGTGTTTGATTTATGGACCAAGTTTTCGGACCCCGTTCCAGGGGGCGCTGTCGAGCCTCCCTGCCACGCCCGGGTACCAGCTTCAGCCCGGCCCTGATGGCCGCGGGTTCTGACCCGTGTGCAAAGTTTCAAGAGTTTTCGAGCATGTTAAGGGCCCCAAAAGTGTCCGAGAAGTAGAAAAAAATAATAATAATAATAACAAATAATCCTACCGAAAACAATAGGGCCTTCGCCCTTTCAGGGCTTGGGCCCTAATAATAATAATAATAATAATCCTAACGAAAACAATAGGGCCTTCGCCCCTTCAGGGCTTGGGCCCTAATAATAATAATCCTAACGAAAACAATAGGGCCTTCGCCCCTTCAGGGCTTGGGCCCTAATAAAAATAATCCTAACGAAAACAATAGGGCCTTCGCCCTTTCAGGGCTTGGGCCCTAATAATCCTAACGAAAACAATAGGGCCTTCGCCCTTTCAGGGCTTGGGCCCTAATAATAATAATAATAATCCTACCGAAAACAATAGGGCCTTCGCCCTTTCAGGGCTTGGGCCCTAATAATAATAAATAATCCTACCGAAAACAATAGGGCCTTCGCCCTTTCAGGGCTTGGGCCCTAATAATCCTACCGAAAACAATAGGGCCTTCGCCCTTTCAGGGCTTGGGCCCTAATAATCCTACCGGAAACAACAGGGCCTTCGCCCTTTCAGGGCTTGGGCCCTAATAAACAATAATCCTACCGAAAACAATAGGGCCTTCGCCCTTTCAGGGCTTGGGCCCTAATAATCCTACCGAAAACAATAGGGCCTTCGCCCTTTCAGGGCTTGGGCCCTAATAATCCTACCGAAAACAATAGGGCCTTCGCCCTTTCAGGGCTTGGGCCCTAATAATCCTACCGGAAACAATAGGGCCTTCGCCCTTTCAGGGCTTGGGCCCTAATAAAAATAATCCTAACGAAAACAATAGGGCCTTCGCCCTTTCAGGGCTTGGGCCCTAATAATAATCCTACCGAAAACAATAGGGCCTTTGCCCTTTCAGGGCTTGGGCCCTAATAATAATCCTACCGAAAACAATAGGGCCTTCGCCCTTTCAGGGCTTGGGCCCTAATAATCCTAATGAAAACAATAGGGCCTTCGCCCTTTCAGGGCTTGGGCCCTAATAATCCTACCGAAAACAATAGGGCCTTCGCCCTTTCAGGGCTTGGGCCCTAATAATAAACGGAGCAATTCCAAGAGGGTCCTCACACCATCGGTGCTCGGGCCCTAAAAAGAGCCAGCAGGTGCTAAAC
Source organism: Abramis brama (assembly GCF_963993115.1). Lineage (NCBI taxonomy): Eukaryota > Metazoa > Chordata > Actinopteri > Cypriniformes > Leuciscidae > Abramis > Abramis brama. Next base: position 19,934,301 of record NC_139971.1, read on the forward strand.
AGGCTAGCAACATACTAGAAACATGCTAAAAGATGCTATCAAACACTTAGCTAAGTGCTAAAGCATGCTATTACTGCAATTAAATAGGAATTTGCTGTAACACAGGCATGGAATGGCCAATCTGCCCCAAACTTAATATGTATCATGCAAGAAACATGCTAGCAACACTTAGCTAAGTTCTAAAGCATGCTATAAAAGCTCAAGGAAGTTGTTGTAACTTAAGCATAAAATGTCTAATCTACCCCAAACTTCACACATTTGATAAGAGTTATCTCCTGAACACATGTCCATGCTCATATTCAGTTATAGTCATAGCGCCACCTTCTGGCAACAGGAAGTGACGTTTAACACTGTTCTGGACTCCTAATAACATATAAAAAAATGCCAGTAGGTGCTAAACATCCTACCAACATACTAGAAACATGCTAAAACATACTAGCAAACACTTAGCTAAGTGTTACTTAGTGTTACTGTAACTCAGGCATGCAATGTCCAATCTACCCCAAAATTAATATGTAATATGCTAGAAACATCATAAAACATGTTAGACATGCTAAAGGAAGTTGTTGTAACTCAAGCATACAATGTCCAATCTGCCCCAAACTTCACATGTTTGATAAAAGTCCTGCACTGAACACATCTACATAGTGATATTCAGATATAGACATAGCCCCACCTACTGGCAACAGAAACTGACATGGTTAACACAGTAATGCAGTATTAACCACATAATTATTGTGTACTAAGCATGCTAGAAACATACTAAACATGCTAGCAACACTTAGCTGAGTCATGAAGCATGCTATTATCACCATTATACAAAACATTTTGTAACTGACTTTGACATACTCTTACTATATATACCTCCTTAAATGCACATTGCCCAACCATGCTCTGTCTTCCTAAAGCCACCGAGTGACGATAGCACGAGTGCGAGGGCCCTTTCATCGCTGCTTGCAGCTTTAATTTATAGGATGTTGCGCATGCACATCACAAATGATCGAATCACTCTCTGAGACAACTCAGTTTTCCCGATTCATATTAAAGATTTGTTCAAAATGAATGAATCGTTCATGACCGACCCCTCACTAGAAGGTGTGATTCTATTGGTTGTGCAATCAAAGCTCGCTGCTGATTGGCTGCAAAATCTACGAGTCGGATCTGTTGCTGGTGAATCGTCCCCAGATATTCTCTTGAGGGGAGTGCGACGGTTGTTTTCATATGTGCTGTTTTATAAAGCATTGTAATATCAAATGCAGCTCTTTATTTGAATGAAATGTAGACAATATTATTTGTATTATAATATGAGGTGTAGTTTATATAGTTTTTGTTAACACTGAAGATACCTTTTTCTCTGTAAATATGATAATGTGTGATAAGTAATGTCTACAGCTAACGTTAGTTACACTTCTATCTTTGTGTGAAGACTTTAAATGTTATTGTGTGTGTGTTTGATTGATATTATGTCCTTTGGTTTTTCCAGTTATTTTTAGCTTATACTGCGTGAGGTATTAGTTTTGGCGCTTATTTTAAGATACAGCATCGTCAATGGTAGTTTATGTGATGTAGGCCTACAAGTTAATAGTATAATTATGGTACTCCGTTTGTTGTATTTTACATTCATGCATATGGATGCATAGATATTAGAATGAAAAGTGTCGATGAATTACATCTGTTCATGTCAATCTAAGGCAGCGTTAAGCAATCATTTCACACGCGTTTGTGATGAGTTTAAAAAATGCAATCTCTAATCGAAGGTGGCTAGATTATTCACCAGTGAAGAAAAACGGTGCGAACAGGTTTCAGTGCACGCTCACTGACAGAATTATCTAATCATAAACCACAAAGTGCAAATATAATGTATGTGAGAAATTAATTTGCTCTGTAGACAGGTTTGTTGAATATAACTGGAGTCCCGTTAGCGTATTACTGGTTAGAACCTTTGCTTTCGCGCCTTGCGGTCACGTGGTTCATGTAGTACAAATCCGCGCTGTCAATCTGTTTGAATGGGTTTAAGTAGGATTGACAACAGCTTCACTTTATTTTCAACAAATTTTGATAAATATTAACGCATAATGTGACGCATAACACATCGATTACTACGTTGACGACATTTACAGTATTTTGGGGAGTGATGGAGAGACAACATTAATGTTTTTCTTGTTTTTTGGCAGTGTGGGCAGGTGCAAATCCTGCTGGAAAATGAAGTCAGCATCTCCATAAAGCTTGTCTGCTAAAGGAAGCATGAAGTGCTCTGAAAATGTCCTGGTAGACGGCTGCGTTGAGTGGACAGCACAGTGGACCAACACGGATGACATGGCTCCCCAAAACCAACACAGACTGTGGAAACTTCACACTGGACTTCAAGCATCTTGGATTGTGTGCCTCTCCATTCTTCCTCCAGACTCTGGGACCTTGGTTTCCAAATGAGATGCAAAATTTGCTCTCATCAGAAAAGAGGACTTTGGTCCACTGTGCTTTATTAAATCCAGAGTCAACGCAGCCGTCTACCAGGACATTTTCAGAGCACTTCATGCTTCCTTCATTTTCCAGCAGGATTTGCACCTGCCCACACTGCCAAAAGAACCAAAACCTGGTTCAATGACCATGGTATTACTGTGTAATAACTGTGTGATTTCATGTAATATTCTATTTTTTTGAAATCCTGTTTTCGTGGGTTTTATGAGCTGGAAGCCCAAATTATGTACAAATAAACAACTAAATACTTGAAATCGTTTAAGTTGTGGGCCCTGAATCTATAATCTATGGAAGTTTAACGTTTTGAATGGAATTATGGAAATAAATAAACTTTTCCATGATATTCTAATTTTTTGGAAAGGGTCTGTGTTTGTCAAGAATAATTTTTTGTCTCATTTATATTTATCTCTTCATATTTTAAAGGATGCCGCGGAAAGGGAAGAGATCTCAGGCTTAAAAAATTCGTTGGAGAAAGTTGGACCTGGAGGATGAACAGACCAGACCCTCAAGCATTAACCAGGTACTATTAATATCTGTGTCTTGCAACATACTCATTTCAGGGCACTTTAATTTTTGGGACTAGGCCTGTCACAATTCTGCTTTATTAATCCCTTATACTGATAAAGACATCCAAATATTGCTGTAGCTGAATAAAACACATGGCTAATATATGGCTTATCTGTGTTCATCTAGGTATTTTCAAAAGAATTTTTATAATGCAATGCAGGGCTCCAGACTAACACCAGTTTCTCACCACAAGCGTTAGCAGAGCGTAAAGCAGCGTGCACTTTTTTTGGTACCCATGTTAACAGGTTAGAGCATTCACACTGTAACCGGAGGCTGTACCCGGAGTCCTGTGATCGTTTCGGCGCTAAGTCCTTTTATTGCTGCACCGCTCACGCTGAATTAAAGCCACAGCAGCAGCACCAAAGCTAAATACAAGTGAGCATTTTTTTTCAAAGACAACTATATTTATTTTTATAAACTTGATAGTCTTGAAAGTTTGTTAACATGGAGAGGTGTAACATTTGCATGTAAATGTTGAACACCAAAGACAACCTAGAAAACTGCTCAGATCATGTTGTTTCAGTCATAGTTTATTTCGAAATGTTCACAAGACCGCAAAACTCTTCGGATGAAAAAAAAAAAAAAAAAAAATCACACTCTGGTTTGATTTGGGTAGTGCTAGAGCCTATATAGGCCACCTGTCTGTGTATTTCATAAGAAAAATAAATTTTATATATCATATTTTCTGGCTAGTTTACAATAGTTTTTTATAATACACTATACTTTCACCCAAACTGAATAATTAAAAACAAGTTTAAATGGGTAAATCTTCTTTAAATATTTTAAATTTTTCATTTTCTTTTCTGACATACTCTTACTGGTACATACTTTTTGTGGGAAATCATGTTTATTTTGGCCATAAAAAGTGTGCTTTCACTTTAATTGAGCATGAGCAGTGCAGCAAAAATAGACTCTGTGCCGAAACCCCCGCTTCACTGCTACTCACGTGATGCTCCTGTTTCCGGTGTGAATGCAATCATTGGTTAACACATACATGCCGGAAAAAATACGCGCTGCTCACACTTGCCGTGTGAAACGGCGGTTTAACTGCTACTTCTTGACGTTCTACTGTAACCAACAAGTATAGAACAATAGTCGATTTGGCCTAGTCTATAATACGTGACAGATTAGATACATTTCGAATGAAAGTGCAGGTAGGCAGACATCGATTGTGTGCGTGACCACATAAAATTTTAACTCGCACATTCTCAAAAAAATAGTTGCATTCTGGAGCCCTGCAATGCTAATCAAAATGCCTTTATCACCCAATATAACAATATCAAATAATATAATTTCTGCCTTATTCTATGATATGAAGCACGTCAGATCACAAATGGAATTAATTTCAAACACTTGACTGACGTTATGAAGTGTGTTTGGAGTAAAAACATCATTAAATGTTCTATTTAGTTGGAAAACAGGTTTGTAAACTTTATTATAAGTTTGGAAAGATGTTTGGCATGTGTTGCTGTTTCAAATCCACGTTTTATAAGTTTTAATAAATGTAAATTCACAGCGTTTGCAGAGATGGAGCAGCATTTATTGTGAACCGGTTGATCCGCTTTAATCTCAGGGTTGCGCATATACTTAATTAAAACACTGCAATTTTTTTAAATGATGTTTTATAAACAAAGTTCGGGAGGAGCACGATCAGATAATCAATCCAATCTACTTGTCATCAAACAATTACGTCTACCCTAATCAGCATGACAAGAAGTATATATATATATCCACTTTGTCAACTCACCTAACATTCCTTGACAGTTTTCCAGCATCCCTCCACCACCCCGACTCCTCACTCTTGGCTCTTTCTTCACAGCCAGGAATACGGGGGGAGTACTCTGGGTTCGGGCCAAATACCGAGCCCGGAGCCCTCTCCTCGGACAGCACGCCAAATACGCATTTATTCTATCTGACTTATTTGTAAGTGTGAACTCGTGAATGTGCAAAATTGCGATTTCAATTTCAGTTAATTGTGCAGCTGTAGATACAAATAAAAAACAACAATGCTCGCTTCACGCAAGCAATCAGCTCTGTCTCACACACATGCAAAACTGTATTGCACATATGCTATTGTGGTAGCACAGTAAATTTATTAATCACACAGACTGATTTTTTCATAGCACGTGTGACATGTATGCCCTGGTATTGTTCACTTCTGTCTTTTTTATTACTAGAAAAAATGATCCAATTACTCAATTCATTGTCAAAATAATCAACCGATTACTAGATTACCAAAATAATTGTTAGTGACAGCTAATTATTATTACCGCCGCTAGCGTAGCTAGCGAAAGCGGTCATATAGGGATTGTCAAAGTTTTTTTTTTTTTTTTTTTCGTCATCTACTGAATTTTTTCGTCAACGATACCAGGGACAACGAAACACCGGGGAACATGAAATTTGGTGGGCATGTAGCCCCACTAGACTTTTACGGAAAAATTTCGTTTGGTCCCCGGGGGCCACTCCCCCCCCGCGCTGGGCCCCCCCAAACCCAAAAAATGCAGTTTTTCCTAAATAACTACCTGAACCGTGGCACCGAGGATGATGACATTTTTATGGTATGTTGGTCTTAAGGGCCCACATCAACCTAGCCCATAATCGATTGTCAAAGTTTTTTTTTTTTTTTTTTTTGTCATCTACTGAATTTTTTCGTCAACGATACCAGGGACACCGAAACACCGGGGAACATGAAATTTGGTGGGCATGTAGCCCCACTAGACTTTTGCGGAAAAATTTCGTTTGGTCCCCGGGGGCCACTCCCCCCCCGCGCTGGACAAGCTGATAAACCACTGACTGATACAACAGCAACAGCAGCAGTGCTGACCACGACACTTGAGAATGATCACCGACACCTGTCATCATCCAATCACAGCTTTTTTTAATCACTGTTTTGAGACAAATCATTGTTTGATTTGCGAACATCCTCTGCCGTCTGGTCGCTTCCGCTTCAAGCCGGACTCGTCTCGCGCTAACGGTAATTTCCTTTCACTGTCCACGTTTTGATTTCGGCTAATCAATTTTGGCGAATGCAAACAACGTGATTATTGTTCATGAGTCTAACATCCAGCCACGCAAGAAAACATGTAATCTACCTGAGGGAATAATATGCTCAAAAAACATTTCTGATTATTATTAATGTTTTAAAGCTTTTAGAAAGTACATAGAAAGCTTTTGTAACATTATCTTAACTGTCACTTTTGATTAATGTAATGCATCCTTGCTGAATAAAAGTAGGCAATTACTTTCTTTATTTTTTTCCCCAAAAAATAATCTTACTAACCCCAAACTTTTGAACTGTAAGCCTAGTGTATAATGTTAAAAAAGCTTTCTATTTTAGATAAATGCTGTTATTTTGAACTATGATTTGTTTGTAATGTGACTTTTTTCATGTATGACATTAAAATTATTTTTAGAATTAAATACATAAATAGGTTAAGCAATACAAATGTGTTTATGTCTGATAACCTTTTAAACACAAACTTAACTGCAGACACTGAAATGACGTACACTGTGTGATACAGTACAAATATTTTGAGTGTCCCTCATTTTCCTATAAATAACCACGATTGTCCCGCATTTTCCTTTTCTGAAGTTGGCAACCCTAACTGTCACACACACACATGCAGAAATACAAACAAACGCAAGCATGCACACACACTGACATCCACACGCACAGACACACACCCATACACACACACATACAAATCCACATGCACAGACACACACACAAACACACACGCGCACACACATGTACGCACGCATACATACACGCACAGACACACACACACACAGACACACACATACACAAACACACACACATACACACACACACAGACAGACATGCACATACTACTACTTTTTTTAGGTATATACATAAACACGCAATACAGCCAAATTGCTCCACGTCATTTCTTTTTGTGGAAAGCCAGTGCAGGCCTGAGCGGCGGTCATATTTTGTACCGCCATGCGGTACATCTAGTTGCATACCAGTGACAGTTAAATACCACTGGTTAATTGGCATGTGACAACACCGATAATACCAGTATCACCAGCAGGGCCTTTTAACCCTCTGGGGTCTGAGGTGTTTTTGGGGCCCTTGAGATGTTTTGACATGACCTGACATTTGTGCTTATTTCAGCTACTTACAACATACTATTGGCCAACATGTAATTTTGTTGTATTCAGCTCAAACTCTGCTACAATAATATGTGAGCAAAATGGATGTACATGTTTGCATTTTATAGAAAAAAAAATATTATGCGTGGTTAGTATGTTTTGGGAAAAAATTATCACAGAAATAAGGCCATTTAACACATACTGAATAGTTGTCCTCAAGACTTTTGAATTACTATTCTTGTAGGCTAGAATTTTTTCTACAAAATGATGTGAAAATCATTCTGACCACTCTTTCACAAACAACAATATAACGATTTTAATTTTGCATGTCAGTTTTTGTGTCAGCACTGCTGTATGCGTGGGCCATGAATATTAATGTGATTCACACCAGGGGTGTGACTAAAGACACTCCCCCCATGGCTAATGGGCCATCAAGGTGCTGGGAGGCAGCCTGAACAAAGAATGATGAACTAAGAATGATTCACTGATGAATAAAAAGTTAAAAAGAACAGCATTTATTCAAAATAGAAATCTTTCCTAACAATGGAAAGACTTAAAGTTATTACTACCACTTAATACATCCTTTCCAAAAAAGAAAGAAAAAAAGACCAAACTTTTGTTTTTTTATAAAAAAAAAAAAATTTATTCAAAGAATCCTGAAAAAACTATTACAGGTTATAAAAAAATATATTAAGCAGCACAATGGTTTCCAACATTTTCTGTGACACACCAAAGGTTATAAAAAAATATATTAAGCAGCACAATGGTTTCCAACATTTTCTGTGACACACCACAGAGCTCTGTTATAAGTTGCTCCATAAACTCTTTATGGGACCAAAGTGTGGCAGTAATGAGCCACCGGAGGTTTTACTCAGCCAGTACAGCAGGAGAAGTAGCGAATAGCCAATAGCTGGCCTCGTTTTATGTCACGTGCTTCCCGCACAGCGTCTCTGCAGCATTCAGCGAGATGGCGGAGGCAGGCGGCAGTGGAGTAACTGTACGTTCACACTGCCGCCGACTTGAGCTTCCAAAGTTACCGGAAGTCATTCATTTTCAATGGAAGCTGGCTTCTCTCAGAAAAAATAATTAATTGCACAGTCTAACCATCATAGAGTGAAAGTGTATCATTTGCATGTGTTTTTAAGTCCTGTCAGTTTAACAGGGCGTGCTTGACAGGGCATATGAACGAGCAGAGAGAGAGAGAGAGCCCCGGCCGCGCGCGCGCACTCACCCGAGCGCTGTCTTGCGCTCTTTCTCCCTCGCGCATATTAATCAAAATCAATTGATACGCAGATTCTGCCAGTAACGTGCGGTGTCTTGTCATGGGTAGGCTGTGACCTATCAATGTGGCATATATTCATTCAGTTAATGTAGCAACCCAAGTTCATATCAGGCATCATCACATCGCTGCCTGCATACAGCAAAGTCAGTCATATGTGAGGCTAATGCACAATCAAATCTAATAATCAAATTAATGGACACATCTATCTTATGACTTATACAACAAAACAAATGTTTTGTGCGGGACACAGTAAGAGGGAGGCGGTGCGGTGCCTAGTCACTATTGTGTAGTTTGTATTAATGCCATGGTTCAACAAATAATGTAAAGGTTAAATAATAATTCACTTAGACTTTATAAGAAGCAATTGCGACTTTATTTCACACAATTCTGACTTTATAACATGCAATTGCGACTTTATTTCACGCAATTCTGACTTTATATCTCGCAATTCTGACTTTATAACACGCAATTGGACTTTATTTCACGCAATTCTGAGAAATAATGACAGAATTGCGAGATGTAAACTCGCAATTGTGAGATAAAAAGTCGCAATTATCTTTTAAAATGTTTTATTCTGTGGCGGAAACAAGCTTCCATACCTCCTGGCCTCTTCCTCCCATCCATCCTCCCTGCGCATAGCTACCGGGCCGGCCCAGCTATCGGTAGGCGCCGGCGGTGCCGCGGTAGCCTACCTGAGAAAACGTTTTGAAAAGACGGGCTATGGACCCAACCAACTCTTTAGGAGGGGAGGGGAGAACTCCCTCACATGGTACAACCTATGCAGAGGCAGCGCGCTGCGGTGTCAGAATGCGGAACGTGTGTAGCCTAATGTAACTAACGTGACAAATGTGGGGAAAAAAATCCTCGACCGGCCCAAAAGTGAAGCGGCCCACCGGGAATTCTCCCGATTACCCACCCCGGGCCTGTTGACAGCCAACGCTGGGCGCCGCTAGATCGGGAAGCGCGGATTGAGTGAGAGCGAGTGGATCACGTGACATGAAGCAAGCTCGGTCTCTGCCTCAATGTTGATAATTCAAGACAGCATGAGAACTGACTGCGCATGCGCAAACCTACGTAAACTACGTTCTATGGACCAAAGAGGCACTGCTAACCTCTGCCTCAATGGCCATGGCCTTGAATTTCCTGCATGAAACAATGGTTTTAGGAGCAAACAATGGCAAAATGAGTATATTATATGTGTATTCCTGAGAATTTTTGTTACAAAAATTAATATTTGGAATAAAATAAATCATAATGTGGTGAATTAATAAAGTTCTTGGAATTAATAAATGTAATGTCAACATTTCCTTTGGTGAGGCACTGCCTACCCTGCCTACCCTGACCGCACGTCCCTGGATTCTGCAGTACAATGTTGTTTGCAAATGTTTAGTCGTAAAAGCTGATAACATTGCTGTTTAAAGCTTTACAAACATGTTCTGTGATCAGTTTGTCGTTTACCAGTTCATAATTCAGTCTTGCAGCCTAATTATGACTGAATGAGAGAGGTAAATGTTTAAATGTATTTGAAATGCACTTTTTTTTCTAAGTATTCACTGGTCTTTTTCACACAGCAGGTTTTTTGTGTGTGTCCAATTTTTTTCTGGACAACCTTCTGATGGATTGTACTTTAAATTTTACTTTAAAATGTGAGTTCCATTCAGGTTTCATGCCATTGGCACTTTATTCAAAGGATTGTTTACAATTTCACAGTATAAGCTATAAAGCTGTTTCCCAGGTATAAGCTGTGTGTTTACAGAAAAAAAAAAAAAAAAAAGCAATTTACTGCAATTTTATTCTGTTTTATTCTTATTCTTCGTGAAAATATGTTCTGAAAGATTCCTTAAAGGGGTCATATAATGGTACATGCACTTTTACAAGTTGATTGTACTGGAATGTGTGTTGGCAGTGCCTGTAAACAACCATCATAAAATGATAAAAATCCATCCAGTGTTTTTTTTTAAATCTTCTTATTAGGGCTGGGCGATATGGCCTAAAAATAAAATCTCCGATTTTATTTTTTTTAATTCGATTTACGATTTTTTTCCGATTCTCCTTATTAAGGAAAGCAATAAGTACAAATGGCAGACAACTTAAAGCAAATTTTGCTTTTATTTAATCAAAAGCAAGACAAATGTAACCCCCATTTCTGGGCTGAATAATAAATAAATGAACACCCTCTTGGAATCAAAGTCCCAGCTGTGTTTTAAGTCACACTTTGTAGTCTAGGAGACAAACATTCACCTTGAGAGTAGCACCATTTTCTAAAGCATCAACAATACATTCAAATCTGAGGAAAACTAGACAGTGACATTTTTCAGTGTATCTAGCCCAAACAATGCAACAACATACAGGGATACATGGCATGAACATGCACTGCATCTAACTCTTAGCAGAATTAAATTTTTCAAACCAAAAACAGAAAAAATACTCTGTCTTCAATTGCACTTTGCATAGAATTTTAAATAATAACATAAAGAGGCAACACCTCTGTCTTGGGTGAAATACTAATGTAAACAAAAATTTAGCAGAGTACAAAATGTGCAAAATAAATAATTCATCAACTCCAACTGAAATTGATAAAGTGCAAACTTTGCTTTAAAAAAATAAATCGTGCCATTTGTGTCCCTGAATGTATGAACAGGAAAGAAAAATCACATTTTGGTTGAGGTGCAGAACATGAACATGATGACTAATTTAAACATTTTTGGCAAGGAAAATCAGCCTGTCCACTGCCTCTGGCTTGAGGCAAGCTCTGCTGCATGTGACAACTCCTCCCCCCACACTGAAAAGCCTCTCAGATGGGGCACTTGTTGCTGGGATACTGAGGTATTTCTTGGCCAGGTGACTGAGCCTTGAGAAGTTGGATTCGTTGCTCTTCCACCACTGCAGTGGATCAGTGTCAGGGTCTGCCTCTGGCAAGAGCAGATAGGTTGCCAGTTCAGTCTCTATTTTAGCTTCTTCCGACTGGTCAGAGGTTGGCACAACACTCTTCTTGAAGAAGGTTGCTAAGGTCTTTTTCCTCTGAGCCCTTGCCTCTTTCTGGTCCACCTGCACAACTGGACCAGGCTGTGGTGTGCTTTTGTCAGTAGGGAAAGACAGAAGTTCACTGACAGCTCTTCTTTTGACTTTCTCCACATTGTCTGGGTCGATGTAGGATGTCCGGAACCTTGGATCCATCAGAGAGGCCATGTCCAAGAGCTCATCCTTGACAGGATCACTGTATTTGTCAACAAGGTATCCCAGTATGTTCCTTTTTATTGTTTTGGTAAGCTCCGTGTCGTTGTCCTCAGGCTGCAAAAGACTGGTTTTGAACAGATGGATAACAGGCTTGATGTATGAGACACTGACATACATTTCACCTGATAGCGCATCCGTAAAGTCTTGGAGTGCTTTAACCGGCCTGTTTACTGACTCCAAAACCTCGATGTCTTGCCAAGAGGGCACAAGATGGCGGCTTTTAACATCAGACCCCAGGACACGGGCTATTGCCTTCTCCTGTTCCAGGAATCGCTCGATCATCTTTTGGCGGGAGCCCCATCTGGTTGGGGATTCTGTTGTTAGCTGATGAGGGGGAAGGCCAAGCTCTGACTGAGCTACACCCACCTCTCTTCTTTTCTTCCAGCTGTAGGAAAAAGCAGCGACTATCTTTTTGCAAACTCCAATTGCACGATCTATGCGGGGATCCTTAACACCATTCTCTGTATGATAAAGAATAAAACACAAAGACATACATCACTACTGGGGACTTTAATAAATATTAGTCTACATCCATCTAAAAATGATTTCTTTTCTTCTGTATTTCAAAACTTTGTCATTCCAAAACTCACACAATGCAGACAGATACACAAATAGAATTTTTGTTTACTATAGCATATGTGCAGTTTGTGGAGAAATTTGAATCCATTTTATAAAACAATCCATTCGACTGTCTTTATGAATCAAATAGAGATCAAATGGACATGCCATATTGAAACATTCTTGCCGTTTTTTTTTTTTGGCTTATTTTAAAAAACAATTATTTTAATAAACCACGTACAGCACTTAAACTTTTTAAACGGTATATGAACCGCAGTCAAGTAGTCAGACACTCGTCTTTTTTTTACTAAATGTTGGGTTGGCTGACTGAAAAAAAAAGAAGAAGAAAAAAAAAGGATAGGATTTTTTTTTTTTTTAAGCGTCTGCTAAATGACAGTAGTAGTAGTAAAGACGAGCGTCATCTAGCTTGACTGCGGTTTGGATGAGGATATTGTGCTCTGTCAAAATTGAATATTTTATTTTACTTATTGTTAGACTTACCAATAGCGTTGTGTAGTTTGTGTCCAAAGCATTGGAGGTTTGGCCACCCGTTCACTCTCAGGGCTTTAATCATGTTGGTGCCGCTGTCAGTTGTCATGCAGCATAGACGATTCTCAGACAGGTTCCAGCAGTCGAGAGCGTCTCTCAGTCCCTTGGCAACAAGTTCACCGGTGTGGTCCTCGGGAAAGTATGACGTTTGGAGGGAAATACTCCGCAAATCCCACGCATTGTTAATGAAATGCACCGTTAAACTCATATAAGGTTGCATAGTCCGACTAGACCACATGTCGGTTGTTGCCGAATAAAAGGACAGCTCCTCCAGTTCTCTGCTGACTTTCTTTCGTGTGCTGTTGTACAGCTGGGTCAAGGCGACTTCACTGAAGTACTTGCGGCTGGGTAGCTCATATCTGGGGTCTAAGGTTTTAATCAAATTAATAAACCCCGTCTTCTACACGGTATATATGGGTACCATGTCTTTGGCTATGTGCAAAGCGACCACTTCGGTGATTGTTCTCCACCGCGCCCCTTTCCTGTCATATGCGGTGCCTTGTGCAAAGGATTCGGCTACAGTTAGCTGTTTTTTTTTAGCTAAGGTTTGTTGGTCACTGCTGTTTTGTTCGTCTCGGAGAGACTGACATTTTTCATATTCGGCAGGATGTCTCTGTTTCAGGTGTTGGAATAGGTTTGTGGTACTGCTGCCTTTGATTGCGATGGGCTTTAGGCAAATGTTGCAGCGTGGGGTATCTTGCTCCACGTCTGTCGCAGCAAACCCATACCAGTTCCAAACAACAGATGATTTTATTCCTTTCTTGGGAACAAACTTCCCACTCTCACCGGTAGCCATGTTGTCGCTTGCTGTTGCTGTTTAGTGTGTGCTATGATGTTGTTGTTGTCGCTTACCATACACTGCTATGTGAAAGTAACGCTACGGAAGCTCCGGGGAGCCAAAAATGCGCCATTACACAAAAACTCGATTTACTTATTTTTTAAATCGTCCGCAACAAAAAATTCGAATTAATTCATTCAATCGATTTTTCGCCCAGGCCTACTTCTTATATGTTTCCTCCTGTCTCAAATCAAGCTGTTCGATATTGTGACGTCACAATATCGACGCCCCTCCCACGATGGCTGATTGACAGCAGCGTTTCAAACACAGACGCGCCCTCGTGAGCGAGCTGTCAATCATAGCACGCGCCGACCGGCGCGTTCATTGTTGATAGCTGGAGTGCTGAGCAGAATGGTGTCTAACGATTGTGGTGTTCTGTTCTTGGGTGTAATAACGAACACAGCAGTCATATTGATGATGTTTCTAAATCCGTACAGCTGAAGACGCAGTGGCTGAGTTTGTTTTCGAAGGGAATATTCCCCACGATCAACGTCAATGCTGTCATGTTTGCGCGAATCATTTCACCAGACTCGAGACTGCTTTACAAACGAGGGTCAGTATAAAGCTGTTTTTGCTAAGAAGCTGCTCCAGAAAAAAGGATCAGTACCAACTATTCGTGTTCCTGCTGAACCTCCAGAAGAACAAGTGAGTGTAACGTTTTATTGACCTTTATATTAATCATTATATTAATCTTTGCAAATAGCTTGCACGCTTCACGATGAATGTGGCTATTTTTACACTCAGGGTACATTATGGCATGTTTTCTATGTACGACGTTCTCAATATAATTCATAATCCCACGTTTATAATGAACAACGCGTTATGGTTTTTGTATTATTATTTTAAACGGTGTACGCACAGAACAGAGGGGCGGGGTGAGCAAAGCTCATTATCATTTAAAGACACATGCACTGAAACGGCGTGCTGAAAACAGAGCTGTTTTTGACCAGGTAAAATGAGTGTTTTCTTACAATACTAATGAGAATTTTTAATTAAAGTATATTACAAACTTTTAATTTAGACCCTAAAGAATCATATTAGCTTGTACAAAAATGACATTATATGACCCCTTTAATAAGCTTTGTTTGGGATGTTAAACTACTTTAGTAGCCCTAAGGACAGCCATGGTGAAAACATTATTTGAAATCTCCTTGTGAAATTTGCTAGAGTACGTATGGGTCAGTGTTTTGATTGCAGAAGAGTTCACAAAGGATTACTAACACATAATAAAACACAACTCCAGGTATGTTTTTGATGAGGATATGACAATGCAAAATGGTTAAAATCTCTAAAAAGTCTATGTTGAATGATAAAGACCCTTTGTTAATAATTTACTTGGGAAAAAAATGGGAAAAACTAAAATATAAGTACATAAACCGATTAATCGTAAAAATAATCGACCGATTAATCGATTATCAAAATAATCGTTAGTTGCAGCCCTAACCGCGAGTATCTGTTGATGGGTATCTGCACGCATTTAGTGACACACGCAATGAACGGATCGTTCGCGAACAACACACATCACTACATTTCAAACATTTACACCTGTATTCACAAACATCTATGCATAAGGCAGTATTGAAGCGTGTCATAGGCTAACCAAAACCGAACATTTATATAAAAATATAATGTAGACAGTAGCCTATCACATATTTTACCGGAGGCTGAAATATATTTGCACTAAATCACATTATATTTGTCTAAGCAGATATTCGCAAACAAGCTACATTACGCATAAGGAAGTATTTTAGCATTATAATCAGTGTCATAAGCTAATCAAAACTGAGTGCAATATATGAAGTATTTACATTTAGCACTGAAAGGTTGCCTACCAGTCTAGTTCACATTTCAACATGTTTCTGTCTATTTATAGATACATACATGTACGATATTAGGCTTAGTTCATGTTTTTACTTCAAACTCATTTCAAATCATACATTTTAATCTGGCACGACCAGTTTAACATGTCTTACCTTAAAAATCTTCTCATCTTCAAATCGCGTTCTTCTGAGGTAAATCCAAGGTAAACAGCACACCACAGCACAAACACAGTCTTCCAAACTCGATGAAAAGCAGAGAGGAGTAAGTTACTGAAGTCTCTGAATCTTTGTTTTGAGGTGATGAGGGCGTTTACAGGTCTGCGTTCCGCGTGGATCATTTGCATGTCAATCGCTCCTGCGCGCGTGGGCGTGGTCACATTAAAGTTAATTAGGACGCGTTTGAGAAACTGTACATGCCGCTGCTTTCATACGGATTACTTAAAAAGAGAATATTTGTTTTTTATATAATATACATACTTTAAAAATAGAGACTCCAAGCGTTGTATAGACATGTGTTTCAAGTCTGTGTGACAAACATTCGCTGAGTTACAGGTCATTTTCTGTTGCGTTTCAGAATGAGTTTCTCATTGAGAGAGACGGCAGAACGCGCATCATGTTTATTTTCTTTATTTTACGAAAAACACAACATTTTGTTTTTATTATGAGTGTACACAAATAAAAGAAGACATTTAACAGTTTTAAATTATGTACAACACTTGCCTGTATGACAAAAATCTACGGAGTTATTTGAGTCAATAAGAACAAAAGTGAGCTGGTATCGCCGGCGATACCGCCGACCCCAGGGGGTTAAATCGCCAATTTAAAAAAAAAAACTAAAATTTGCATGTCTGCACTGGCATTCATAACATTGTGGAGCAGAATAGGAATTGAATAGGAATTAATTGAATTCATATGAATAGGAATTAATTGAAAACGCACGCTCTACTTCTGCCGCGCCAGTGGACACGCACTGCTATGAATACCCGTGCGGCCGTGCACATTTTTGTTTCGCTTTCAAATTAGCGCCAATTCTGGGGCGGGTTGCTTGAATGGTGGGTTCATTAGTCTATTATTCTTAATGGAAAAACACAACAACAAAACAGTACAATGACAAACTTGCTTAAATAGGCGCTGTTACATTTCTGCCATCATCATGTCAGTCAAGAGTGAGGTGAAATCTGAATCCTGCTGCTGATCTGTGCTCTCTCGTTCGGCTTAGGCTTTAAGCAGACACATTCAGTTTTTAATTGTAGTGTCTGTTCTCTAACTGAACTAAATGTTTTCATTACTATGAAAAAATCAAAACGACGGTGGGGGGCGGTGCTGCGGTGGGCAAGTGAGGTAACACTGACTATCGTAGCAAGCCTAGTGACAGCCCTAGATTAGATGAAAGTGAAAGTGAAAGTGAAAGTGACACGTGACGGCCAAGTATGGTAACCCATACTTGGAATTTGACCTCTGCATTTAACCCATCCAAGTTAATGCACACACATTAGGAGCAGAGTAGTGAGTAGTTAACACACACACTGCAAACGTGGATACACACACCCAGAGCAGCGGGCAGCCTTTGTGTGGCGCCCGGGGAGCAATTAGGGGTTAGGTGCCTTGCTCAAGGGCACCTCAGTCATTTCCCACCGGTTCTGGAATCGAACCAGCAACCTTTGGGTTACCAGTCCAACTCCCTAACCACTAGTCCATGACTGCCCACAGATGCGACACCTTTCGCATTTTGTGACTTTTTGTTGAATAATATGTTATTGAAGATTCCTAAAAAATGATGTTAAAATATCGTCTGATCTTGTTTGCGTCAACCCATTTGTATCGTTTTGTAGTTAAGTGTATTGTCACACCCTTAATAAACAACAAAATGTTTGCACTTGTCTTTTGTGCACACTTGATGTGTACAAATGTCTGTTTAGCAAAACTATCTTTGTCCCAAACACTATGAAGTGCAATTTAAAATTTAACACAGATTCTATAACACTAATTTTGACCAGCAGCCTAATTCCATGAATGATCATTTACAGGTTGATCAGGCAAGCACCAGTGCAGCTGTAGCTCAGTTTTCAGGTAGAATGTATGCAGAAGGTGGTGATATTGCAACCAGGGTTTTGTCTGTGCAGGCATCTCATTGTCAGGGTGATGATAGGTATGACAGTTTCTCAAGAAATCATCAGTGCACGTGTGTAGCATTGACATTTTTGGTCAACCACAGTGAAGGGATTACTTTCAAGATGCCTGACCTTGATAGAGTTTTAGAGGAGGGAGATGCGTTATATGTCGGTACTAAAATGCAGCTTATTGCTGAAAGAAGGTTTAATCGCAACCATCTGTCTATGGAGGAAGTACCTCTAAGTGTTTCCTCATTTAACCGGATACACAATGTGCGGAAGTCAGGAGTGATGATTGGATACCTCAGAGCCACAGGGACCCCTGGCATGGAAGAGTGGTGCATTCCTCTCACTGAAAGACTGCAGTGTCTCTCAACAGATGTCAGTCATGCTCTGCTCCTTGTTGCTCCAGAGTGCATTGCTGTGTTCAGAGACAGATCTGGAAGGTACGGATTTTTTGATTCACATTCAAGGACTGCCGAAGGCTTGCCCCATCCTACTGGTCATGGAATTGCTGTCATGTTGACTTTCACCCACCTGAGTGATATGGCAGACATAATTCTCAAGATCTTCTGGGATCGTGGTGATGAGACCAGCTATGAATTCATGCCCGTTTCTTTTGAAACAGAGCAACATTCTGTCCAACTGCCTTCACCATCTGTTTGTGAACCGGCATTCATGTTGCAGCGTCTTGCTTGACCAGGAAGTATGTTCATGCTTGTGACAGTGCCTGCTCAGTTTCCTGTGTTGTTTCGGAAGAGAGAAGACAGGAGTGGATTTGCCACACTTGTGACAGCCATCTTAAGAGAGGACAGATGTCTTCAATTGCAGCAGCCAACAAACTGGAGTTGCCACCAATCCCTGCGGAATTGGCTGAATTGAATGTGCTGGAACGTCAATTCATTGCAAAATTTTACCATTTGCAAAAATAGTTGCACTACCCAAAGGACAGCAGAGAGCAGTGCATGGTGCAGTTGTGTGCGTGCCCTCCGAGGTGGAAGAGATTGTCAACTGTCTGCCAAGACCGAGCAGTGAGTCCCAGCTGCTGCAGGTGAAGCTAAAGAGACACATTAAGTTTAAAGGATACCAGCAGTTCCATACGGTGAATATGCATAATGTGCTTGCAGATTTACCGAAGCTGAAAGCAATGCATTCGGAATACAGGGATATCTCCATAAGAGAAACTGCTGTATTTGAAAGTCACCTAAATGAAGAAGCTGATGTCTCTGAAAGTCACCTAGATGACGAAACTGATGTCTCTGAGAAGCAACAAGAAGTCGATGCAGCCGAGCAGGATGACCAACACGTTAGTGTCGAGGAAAAGGATGAGCTTAGACCCGGCCTCACATTAGACACGTGCATGCAGCCGCCAGACATCGGACAGGAGATCTTGTCGTACAGTGAGGGAATATTTAGTATCGCACCTGCACAAGGACATAAGCCTGTTGGATTTTTCAAAATCCCAAAGCTGGAATCCATGGCGTTCCATGTTCAGTTCCCCACTGGACGCAATACCATTGATGAGGAAAGACTAATTTAAATATCTCCCAGTATGTATTTCAACGCGAGATTGTTCAGCGTGGACATGCGTTTTGCTAAAGATCAGAGTTATCTTTTCTTTGCACAGTTTGTAACAGAAACGCAACTGGCTAGAAATAGCATGTCTATTCAGTTGTGAAAAGGCAAACCTGTCACAAGAGACGGCCGAAGAATTTCTAACAGGCTGCTTCAAGACAACCGGGAGATTGAAAGATTGGTTCACAACAGAGACGCCACACGGTTCATGCAACCACTAAGAGGCTCTCCGTCGTATTGGGAGAAAACTTTGAGGGATCTACAGGCTATGATAAGACAGTTAGGAACCCCTACGTTTTTTTTCACATTCAGTGCAGCTGAAATGAGATGGCCTGAAGTAATAACAGCAATCAAGGCCCAGCAAGGTGAACACGTCGACTTTTCTGAGCTTGACTGGACGACAAAGTGTGAAATCCTCCGAAGCAACTCAGTCACTGTCATGCGCATGTTTGAGAAACGGGTGGATGCGCTAATGACTCATCTGCTTTTGTCGCCTGCCCAACCCATTGGTAAAGTTGAGGACTACTTTTACCAAGGAGTATCAAGCTAGAGGGAGCCCACATATCCATCTTCTTGTTTGGATAAAGGACGCACCCGAGTTTGAGAAGGATTCTGACAAGGATGTTTGTGACTTTATTGACCGCAACATAACCTGCCAGTTGCCCGATCCCTCGGCTGATCCTGAGCTTCACCAGATCGTCACAGAGGTCCAGCTTCACAGCAGGAACCACTCAAAGTCCTGTAAGAAGGGAAATCTATTGTGTCGATTTGGGTTCCCAAAACTACCGGTGTCTAGCACCACGATCACTCGTCCGCGACCACAGCGTCCTGAAGAAGAGGATGACACGGACACTTCTCCATCTGGAAGCTGCATGTTTGCATCTAAACAACCACAGCGTCCTGAAGATGAGCACGAGAAAGCCCAAAAGAAAGCAGACAAAAGTAAGTTGAGACGGGAGGCTGCTCAAAAGGCAATGAGTGAAGCCAGGACAAAACTCAAGCCGGTGTGGGATCTGTTGAATGACCCCCAAGCCTCCTTTGACAGCTTGTCAGAGCTACTGACAAAGTGTAAAATGTCCATCGATGACTACAATGAGAACGTCGAAGCTTTGTCCAATGCCAACGTGATTCTGCTGAAGCGTGATCCAAAGGAGTCTTGGGTGAATGGATATAATCCCGATTTGTTGAGGGCATGGAACGCTAATATGGACATTCAGTTCGTTCTTGACACTTTTAGCTGCGTTATGTATATGCTTTCGTATATTTCCAAACCGGAGCATGAAATGGGCAATTTACTTAAAGGTGCCCTAGAATGTGAAATTGAATTTATCTTGGCATAGTTAAATAACAAGAGTTCAGTACATGGACATGACATACAGTGAGTCTCAAACACCATAGTTTTCTCTTTCTTATTTAAATCTCGTTTTTGAAAAACACCCCTGAAAAACAGGCGAATCTCCACATAACACCGACTGTGACGCAACAGTCGGGATCATTAATATGTACACCTCCAAAAATTTGCATATGCCAGCCCATGCTCAGTGCCAGGCGAAACTGCACAGCCGAATCATCGGAAGTTCTGCAGGTGAAGAAACAAGCAGGAGGAGGATCATAAGGAAAATGGCAGATCTATCTATAATCTATCTATCTATCTATAATCGGATACCGCTACAGTTTAATTCGAAGTTGTTAGTTGCTCTGCCCATTTCACCACGGACTGTTTTTCTAACCTGGAACAATATCAAGCAGCCAGGCTTCTCTTGGCGTCTCAAACGGACGAAGGGGGCAATTTCAACTAACGTTATATTCCCGCAAGCGGTAAGTAGTGATTTTATTAACGATAATTTACACTGTGTTATCTAGATCCAGCGCGATATATTGTTTTTTCCTCGAGAGACATCGTGGCTTGCAAACGAGCGAACGAAGCATGGCAGTTGCTCAGTGTTTGGATGTACAAATGAACACACAAATATTTTTTTAGTTCCTTCATCCGAGCCTCGGGAGAACCAGTGGGTTATGTGAATTTCTTATGTGTAATTGTTCAAGTTCAGACAGATAATCTTTCTCTCAAAGTCGTTCAACACTGTTTATGCATCAGTAAATCGTGTTGCAGTGATAGGATCTTCATTCACGCGATCAACAGTCTGTCATCTGCTCAATGCTCATCACTGCAACCTTTTATGTGATGGGAATAGATCTAAATACTTAAAAAACTTCTCATGATTCGTTAATCCCGATAGCTGTAATAGTATAAGTAAAATCATATAAAATCTGTAATAGTAAAAGTTTTCCAGATAGCTCTACATGTAATGCCAGATATTTCATATGCAAGCATGTCAGCCAATCACAGCAGTGGGCAACAACACTGAAGTCTCACAGCAGACACGCCCTTTCAAACTGAGTGTTCAAATCAGAGGATGAAATCAGGCTAGGAAATATGCCTTTTATTTCTAAATTATAACAAATTTTGATCTAAAAAACATACTAACATTATAAGGGCACCCCAGGAAACATTATAAAATCATAAAATAATCCATTCTACGGCACCTTTAAGAACGTAATCAAGAGTGTGCGTGAAACGAACGTTAGCGAGGAAGATGAAATGAAGCAGATAATGCAAGCCTACTCAAAACACAGGCAAGTTAGCGCTCAGGAGTCTGTGGCACGAACATGCAGCTTACCGTTGAAGAAGTGTTCACGAAGTGTTGTGTTTCTACCGACAGACGATGACGCACTAAAGATGAGTCTTCCCCTAAGCGTCCTACAAAATAAAAATCCCGATTCGGAGGATGTGTGGATGTCAGAGATGATAGATAAATACAGAGCAAGGCCTCAAACGCGTGACTTTGAAAAGATGTGTCTAGCAGATTTTGCTTCAGAGTGCCGCATCGTGTACGGTCAACAAACAAAAGGCAAGAATGTTCACCAGCTGCTCAACAGCATGGGTTTTTTTCAGAAAAGAATTGGGAAGGCTGCAGTTATTAGGTATGCACGTTATTTAGAGGAAAAACAACCCGAAAAGTTTTACAGTAGATTACTTAAGCTTTATATGCCACATCGGAGCAACGAACAGCTAAAACCGCCTAGATTTCCAACTTATGAGACGTTTTACAAGAGTGCAAGGATGGAACTACCCTGGACAAAGCCTGGTTTGCTTTTCCCTGTCTGCGGCGTAGTGCAAGCACACAAGGAAAAATTTGAAAAACACAGCGACGAGGTGGATAAGGCGTTCGATCAGCTGCAACAGCAAGGGCCATCCGAGAACGCGTGGACCGCTTTTGCACCTGTTGAAGTGGATTGTTTAGAGTGCGTTGCAGAACGACAAGACATCAATCCAGATGATGAGGATGTACAAGATGATGTCCCAGAATTTCAGATTCTTGAACATGGAGATGGAGTCGTGCCACAAATAGAGGCACCGCAGATCAGCATCGAATTTGTTAGGAAGATGTTCAGAAGTCTAAACGAGACGCAGGCAGCCATATTCTACACGGTCTGCCAGTGGTGTCAGAAGTGTGTGTGGGGTCATAATCCAGAACAGTTTTTCTACTTCGTGTCAGGTGGTGCTGGATGTGGCAAATCACAAGTCATCAAGTGCATATACACGGAAGTGACCAAAATTCTGCGACAACTGCCTCGACTACGGGAGGAAGGAGATCTGTCCGTGCCTATGGTGCGTTTACTGGAATGGCAGCATTCAACATATCCGGTAAAACTCTGCATTCCATCTTAAAACTTCCAAGGAATCTGAAGCCACCATATCAAGGGCTTGGAAATGCCTTGGATGAACTACGAGCAAGACTACGCGACGTGGAGATTCTCATCATCGATGAAGTGTCCATGATTTCGAAGGATCTTTTTGCCTACGTAAATTGGAGATTTCAGCAAATCAAAGGCAGCAAGAAACCTTTCGGGGGAATCTCTGTCTTCGCCGTGGGTGACTTTTTCCAACTGCCACCTCTGGGTAAAGCCAAACCACTCTGCGTGTACGAAGAGGATGTTTTGGACTTCTGGAAAGAACATTTCCAAATGATTACCCTCACCGAGATCATTCGTCAGAAAGAAGACCTGGCTTTTGCCCAACTTTTAAACCGTCTACGGGTGAAGAAGAAGACCGAAGATCTTGCCGAAGAAGATAGAGCTTTGCTACTCCAGGCAGTGAAGGACCCCAAAGACTGCCCGTGTGATGCACTGCACATATTTGCCACCAACAAGGAAGTTCACGGACACAATACCAAAACAATCCATGCTCTTCACACTGACATCATTACCATCGATGCAGAAGACTACAGGAAAGACCCAAGAACAGGAGGGATGAAGAGACAAAAGAAGCCCATCACCGGAAAAAAGGACGACTTGCCTGACACCGTACAAATTGCGTTGGGAGTACGCATAATGGTGACTAGGAATTTGGATGTTGAAGATGGAATTGCCCACGGGTGTTTTGGAAAGATTGTAAACATTGTCAATAAGACAAAAGATGGAATCGACACCGTGCAAATGTTAGGACTTCAGCTCGACAATCCAAACGCAGGCAAGAAACAGCAAAAGGGTACAAGGTGAAGAAGACAACTTGATTTACATCAAGAGATCCGAAGAACCTCTTAGGAAAGGAGCAGTTCGTCGACAATTCCCCATTAAGTTAGCTTACGCCTGCACAGCTCACAAAGTCCAAGGCATGACAATGGAGAATGCCATGGTGTCACTGAAGAAGATTTTCGAGCCGGGAATGGCCTACGTTGCCCTCAGCAGAACGACCTCACTTCGTGGATTGCACATCACAGACTTCAGTGAGAAGAAGATATATGCTGATCCTGAAGTAACAGCCTCGTTGGAAAACATGACCAGAGCAACATTCGAAGGAATCATGCCACTTTTGCAGCAGGTGAGGGAAACCAACATGGATCAAACGCTTAAAATCATTCATCATAACACAGGACTGTCATCCCACATTGAAGACATCAGATGCCATCATGAACTGCTTCCATCGGATATTCTTTGCATGATGGAAACTCACCTGACCGGATCATTCACTACACCTCACGTCCAATTGGAAGGATACAACATGTTTCTGCGTAACAGACATGTCTCCTACTCGACACACCAAGAAATTGCACAGAAAGCTGGTGGTGGAGTCGCAATCTATTGCAAAGAGCATATATCAGCTCAGGCTAGGCAGTTTATACAAAATGTGACTGATCTGGAGTATGTCGTCATCAAAGTAGATGGCCCGATCAAATCAACAATCGCTGCTGTGTACAGGCCACCACACTACGGTTTTGAAGAGTTCTCGAAAAACTTGAAGAGTCTGCTGGATTATTTGGACATCGTGGATGAACATCCAGTACTAATCTGTGGAGATTTTAATGAGGATCTACTCTGCGCAAGGAATAAAACTGTTCTGGAATTGTTTCAGTCTAAAGGATATACGCAACTGATCACCACAGCAACAACCAAAAAGAACACTATTGTATTACTCCCTTCTTTTCCAAGGAATTGATGAAAGTGAAGTGGACTCATCTTTGGTAACTTCAGTTTACTGATTTATATTTGTAAATAAAGTCTTACTGAAATATTACTGTTGAATATTTAGATGTTTAGATAAGATTGATCGATATTAATGGTTGTTTGTTTGTAGGATTTACAACCAAAGAGATCCAGATTTTTAGGAAGACCTGCAGACCAAAGTGTAGTGAGGTGCTTAGGTTCAGGTCAATGTGCTGGGAGATCAGAAAGCACTGATTCAGTTCCAGGTTCATAAATATAATTAATTAATTAATTAATTCATTAATTCATTCCTTCCTTTATTCATTCCTTCTTTTCTTTATTCCTTCCTTCTTTCCTTCATTTATTCATTCATTCCTTTATCAGATGCAGTGAACGAAACATCCTCAACTAATCCAAATTCAGAATCAGATGCAGAGAGATTCACTAGTGCTGATAAATCCTTAAAGGATTAAAATTCAAATTTGATGTAAATTACAGCTTATAGTAGCAATGGCTGTCCAGCTCCAGAAAAGACCAAACGTATTCCATGCGTGTTGTACACTAGATTTCAAGTCTTCCAAAGCCATGTGATAGGTTTTAGTGGGGAACAGAATGTCAATCAGAAATATCAGAATTTTCATTTAAAGGTGATCTGGGCCCGGTTCCCCGTTAACGCTCACTCTTAGCGCGCTAAGAAGACTCGAAAGATATATCTTACCAAAGTTGTTTATGTTCCTAAGTGTGTTCCCCGAACCATACCTTAGGGAGCTGCTTAAGATATACCTTCTTACGTGCGATGTTACCGGGTGCTGTCCGTGGCGATGGTGCTGAATTGGTTGATATCGATGGCTTGAGAATCAATTATTCTCTCGTGCAGGGGCTGTTTATGTGAGAAAGCAGTGTTCTTTATAAAAGAAGCACTTCAGAAATAGTTGAAATTGCATTTATTAGGACTCATGGGATATTATAAAAAATAATCCAAACTATAATAGCCTATAATAGCCTAGCCTACATATTTTTAAATTATATCATATATTGCTGCCATAATAACCATTTCAAATTTGTACGTGCTTTCTTCTCTTTTCCATTTTTGTTCGCTGAGGTGGAGCTGCGATGAAATATTGTTCTTAGAAATACTTTCCAGCATTTCAGTAATAAAAGTGTAGGCCTACATCTCGGTGCTCGGCAGTGATCAAAAAGGGTTTAAACAGTGGATTTTGAATCTCTTCTTGTAAACTCAGAGATGTGGATTCAGACGGCAATTAAATTACCACACGACCTGTTTGTCAAAAAACAGTAGGTACTAATTTGGCCAGGGATTTTTACGCGGGTTGGGTGAGAAAAAAACACTGATATTATGGATTCGGACGGCACTAAAATCACCGACTCACCCCTATAAATGTTTAAAATACCATACAAGCCCATGAGAAACAATATTAGCGTCCGAATAGGACTTAACTGACAGTAGCCTATGCTTTCACTGGCCTTTAAAAGCGCTTTTTAATTAAATTAATAATATTGTATAATAATATCATTAAAAATCTAACAACAATCAGTGTAATGACAATTTTATTCTTTGCATGAAAACACTTGAATTAGCCTAATTGAACACTGTCTGGGTGTATTAAAACTTCAGAATTATATTCGTATAGACCTGCAACAGTGATAAGGTAAAGCTAAGAGTGGTCCAGACCAACCTTACGAAAGTGTGACTTACAGAAGATATACTTAGCGTACGAACGTGTTGGGAATCGTGCCATAACGTTAAGAGAGAGGTTAAGGAATAGATTAAGAACTACTTAGCGATAAGAACGTTTTGGGGAACCGGGCCCAGATCCGTCCGTTACCTTTTATTGTGCATGATGTACTTTTCCCTTGTGGTTTTAGCGTAAGGTGAATTGTTACAACATAACCTTAACAAAATTGTCTCTGTATGTGGTAGTTTGAATTTTGGTCAATTTTTTTGTGACGGTTTTGCTGTTTTGTATGTGTATCTCTCTTCGGTGAAATGTAAAACCCTTTCATAAGTTTGTAATTTGTATTTTATTTTTTGTTAGCTTGAAGGAGATGACAATTATTTTGTTACCCTGGACATCTCAATGGCCATTGAGTACATCCATTCCAAAAATGTCATCCATCAAGACATAAAGCCAGACAATGTTTTGGTAATCTAATACATTTTTAAAAAAGTTTTTTCTACTAGTTACAAACAAAAATATTTAAACCTATTTTGTTACTCTTAACAGATCGACCAGTTCTCACAAAAGGCTGTACTGACAGACTGGGGCCTTGCCAACATCAGAGACACTGTTGTACTGCGACAAGGAAGCAGACTTACTGGAGGAAGAATAGGTCCAATGGGTGGAACCTTTCTTTATATATAGCCCCAGAATGTCTGGTCGAGTTTGAACAGGCTTCCAGAGGTTCAGACATCTGGTCTCTTGGAGCAACTTACCTGGAGATTTTCACAAAATCAGTGCCATGGACAGTAAAACACCAAAGACAGTTCGCCCCCTTGGAATTATAAGGTTCTATCTGACATTTCTGTAAAAATTTAGTTATTCACATATTCTTATTCTGTGACCACTTCTTTACATTATATGATGTTGTTTTTTAAGTTGTGTACATTTTGGAACTTTTTATTTAGAAAATAAAAAGGTTCTTTCTACACAGTCGAATGGAATGCAAAAACTTTAAAGCTCAATATCTCAAAACCAGTCAGAATGCAGATAGAACCTTATAATTCCAAGGTGGCGAGTTGTGCAGTCTAATGGCAACAAAGGTGCCGCCACATGCTTTGCAACATCTACACGAAAAGTACAGGTTTATTTGATACAATGTTGCACTATGAAGTAGCATCAAGACCTGAAGCTTCCTCTGTGGTGCTTTCCATAAAAACAGTGGAGGGCCCAGATTTAAAGAGCCGTTATGGTTACGAATGGTAAATGTAATGGTTTGTCGCAACCAAACATAGGTTAGACTTTTCCTCAGTTACTGTACATGGACAATGTAACATTTCTTTTTCAGTTTGTACTAAAAATACCATTGTTGGTAAAATGTTAACATTTATAAGCACAGCCCTTCTCTCTCTAACACTGTTGGTTTGAACCACCTATAAACATTGAAATACTTTACTTATTTCTTTAGGTAGTGAGTGTAGGAGAATATACAAAACTTAACACAAAATTCCATGTTATGTTCATGTTGTCAGTTTAATCGATACTGTTTCGATGTGAAACACCAATACATTATACTTTACTGTACAACAAATGTTATGCAACTCACTTGACTTGCCTTCACTGTCAAATCATCAAAAAGCTTTTAAAGCTTTAACTTAACATGCATTTGTTTTACTATTTGTTTGAAATTCATGTTCACATCATTAAAGGTGTTTTACATCCTTGTAGCATTTCTTTATTCATTTGGCATCTATATGTGAATTTGGTTTGATAAGCAGTTACAAATTCCATGACTCATTGGCCAGTAGCTGGTATATTTCATTAGCCTCTGCAAATGTGGATGGAATGGAAATGCCTCTTGTTTCAAGGACTGTGGTGAATTTCTCGACCACCATGAGATAAGCTGCAAGAGACCCATCTGGTGATGATGGGAAGTTTGTATCATGAAGAATAGCCTCAGATATTGTTCGGAATGCTTCGTTTGCCACCAACAAAGGCTCATCTTCACCACAAACAAGCTGTTCTGCATACTGCGGAGGTCATCATCTACTTTGCAGAGCATATCTACAAATCCTGCAGGAAGATACAAATTCCTTTTTCAAGTTGCTGCTGCTTTTCTGAACCATTTTAATTTAGATAAAATGCATACCTTCGGGTGGGGAAATAAAGAGAAGGTCTGGTTTCTCAAATGGACCTGGAACATTCCTTTGCTTGCGCATATCATGAGTGTTCCACAGTGTTTGCTCTAGGTCCAGGTCTCTCTCAAGAAGGAGAAGGTGTGTATATTGCAGGCAATTTCTGTAGGTTAGCAGCATGTATTGTTTATTTTTTCATAAATTTTAACTTACATGTGTACAGGATTGTCCAAATCGAGCATGCCAGACTGCATCATGTACTAAAAATGCAAATTTTAATAAAGGTAAATAAATTACAAAAATGTTTTATTAAAAATTTGCAGCAATAAGAATTTGCCATAATTCCAGTTCATAGACAAAAAGTTCACCTCAAATGTCACCTGCTATTTTTTGATCCATGTTTTCTTCAGCATACTGTTGAAGCATTCAGCTCGCTGATAAAACAAAATATTAAATGTTAATTCTTAATTAAAAATATATTTTATCTGCATTTATGCTCACATACCTGATTATGTACCGATGTGCCCACTCTGAAGGAGTCTCGTCCTTGATCACTAGACTCCCAGAAGTGAAATGCCACTTGCATCTGTCCGACAAGAAGATTTTCCTTCCCTCTGTCTGCTCTTATGAATCGTGGGCAACCTATAGTAAATTAAAGTAAAAAAAAAATTTTTTTTTTTTTTTTTTGAACATTATATTTATTGAATTTTTAACAAAACAAGCAAGTGATACATTTGACATAAACTTAATATCCCAAACACAACCTAATCCCCAAAGTAAATAGAAATAAATAATAAAAAAAACCCAAAAAAACACACATAACAGAGTAACAAAGACAATGATAATAAAGAACAAAAAGACCTCAAAACAACTCGGCAGTCAGCTTTACTTTCTTAATTTCCTTCATAATGTCTCAGAAACTCAGTTAATGGTGACCATATTTCTTCAAAATTTCCTCCCTTTCCTCTAACAATATAAGTGAGTCGTTCCAGTACAATACATGATGCCATCTCCTTCACCCATATATGATTTGAGGGTGCATCCATTTTCTTCCAGTACAGAGATATTAACCGCCTGGCCTGCAGGAGTCCAAAGTCAATCAGTTTTATTTGTCTGGAGCTAAAAACACAGTTCTCTGGATATATACCCAACACACATATTTTTGCCTCAGCAGGTATGTTTACTCCAGCAATCTTTGACAAAGTCTGCGTGACTGACTTCCAATACTGATGTAATTTTGGACAGTCCCATACACAGTGAAAAAGAGTACCCTTTCCATCTAAACATTTACTACAGCTATCTGGGATATTAGGTGACCAACGGTTCAGTTTAACCGGAGTTATGTAGGTTCTCATCAACCATTTATATTGGAGGAGTTTCATCCTAGTATTAATTGACTGCTTTTGGGCTTTTAAACATGCAGCTTCCCAGTCTGCCACCTTTATCTCCTCTTGAATGTCAGATCTCCATGCATCCAGCTTATCAGCGGTGGATTCCTCATCATGTGTTAGTAAAGCTGCATAAAATAAAGAAATATGACCTCTCCTTTCAAGATTTTGCAATATAATATTCTCTAGGTTTGACAGTGTTTGTTCAGATTCAATCTGTTTATATTTCGACATAATGAAATGTTTAATTTGTAAATGCTTATAGAAATGTTTCTTTGGAATGTTATATGTTTGGCATAACTGCTCAAATGTAAGAAGGTTGCCATCCTTATAAAGGTGTGACAGCTTCTGTACACCTTTATCTGCCCAGATTTTGAAACCCCCATCAGCTCTTCCTGCCTTAAAACCTGTGTTGCCCCAAATAGGCGAAAAAGGAGAGATGGGAGGAATACCTCCCTTATACTGATGGGCCCTATACCAAATATCAATTGTGTTTTTTAAAAAGGGTTTTTTTGTCATTTTTCCCAATTTTTTGGGGCATGCGGAATATAAATACAGATTCAATTTAAGTTTTGTTTCTAATTGTTCAATTTTTAAAATTAAAGTAATATTTTTAATATTGTGAACAAATATGAGAAGCTCTCTCCTATCATGACTATTGTAAGACATCAAATATACGTACCACTGTGTTCCTGAATGGCATCAAAGAAGTACCTTGCAATGAAGGTTTGCTGTCGGTTTGAGGTGCCAGCCTTAAGCCAAATAATTTTCCTAGAAAATCTATGAAGAGAATTGCAAGTACATTAACAAAAAAACAAAAAAAAACTATAGACTTGTTTTTACCAAAAAAAAAAAAAAAAAGTAACAAATTAGACTACATTTGACAAAGGCAATGAACTTTGTTAAATGTACCCATCAATACCAAGATGTACCCAGATTCCAAAGAATTTCAATTGGTCATTTCCTATAACAAATGATAAAATATGTATCACAATAAATATCTATTATTCAATCAAAACATCAGTCAGAAAACTTGAAGAATTAGTTCATGCTTCACTTCACTTTTAAAATATGGATTTTAAATGACATTGGGAAGAGAGTTTTGCTTAACTATCCCTTTACTAATATATGTATATATTATTAATATTTAATAATATTTACCATCAATATGCCAAGTGTAATTTGGTCCACGGCTGAAGTAGTTCCTACGTTCAATTCTTTTTTTTCCCAGGACATCTACTAAGAAGACCACTACCATCAAGTTATCTCATTATTAGCCCTCATGTGGTGTTCAAAATCCTATAACACCTATGGTGTTCCCGGTCAAAAATGACAGGCCTATAAAAAATAGCTTATAAATCACTCATTTAACCACATTTTCACCCAATCTTGGATTCAATCTTTTTGTCAACTTGTTTTCTGTCAATTAGGACTGGTTTTATATTTCTATTTGCATCTAATTAATTGTGGGCCTCATTTATTTGAGAGTAGGCATCGAATTTTTTAAGTAAAAAAATCATTATTTTTGAATAATTTTGGAAATATAAAAAAAATATGAAAAAATATTGGTTCTGTTGATCACACTAGTCTACTTTAAAACCTCCTCCACTCTGCGTGCCCGTGGGCGGGGCCTAGAGCTACTTCATTATATTTAAACTTAATTTTTTTATGTTTCTGGAGATACTATCACCCCATATATGGTATCATTTTAAATCTTGAAATCTCATCTTTACACAGAATATAATGATATTTGTGTATATGGAACACAAATAATTAATATATAGCTTTAAAAAACAATCGTCACAAAATCGCTCCTCCCCCAAAATGGCGATGCAGAAATGTAATGAATATATATTTTTTACGTATCTCACAAAACAGAAAAATCATATATCAAAAGAAAGCTCTCATTCTCAGAAATGTGACTGTGTAGTTTGTTTTATTGTTTTCACATCATAGTTCACATTATCTCCAAAAGAATCGGGCAGTGAAATATGATTTCTGTGGAAAAACAAAGACAAACGTCTCATTTCTACATCGATTACAGGTGCTCTGAGCTAAAATAAGCCACAAACTTGATATCATCTTTTACCTTAGGATGTTTTCTTTCGAATGAGCCCATGTGTACTTTTCTGTGAGCTCTTCTTGGTAAATAATCCACTGTTATGTCGCGGATGTCCAGAACACAAAACGCGCTCGACCGGAGAAACACGCGATCTACACATCATCATCAAAGCGTGCAAGCGTCCTCTAATCATGACTATGATATACATATCAGGCACGTGTTAAAAGCTAAGGATGTCAGCTTTACAATCATATGTCAATCATGTCTCTAGTCCAATCAGATGCTGAAACAGTCGACGAATCAGTGGAGCAGATGGGCGGGATCACGGCGTTGTTTTTGAGAGGCGCGTCATGTTTTTGTGACAAGTGATTAGCAGTAACAGAGACGAGTGAGGGAAGATTTGAGGGTATATTTGTATTTTGTGAACGTTTTAGATTTAAAAATGGCATCTGGAGAGGGAAAAGCAGCAAAAAAAGGTGTTATCTTACGTTGAAGCGATATTAGAAGAGCTTGAACGAGAAAGTGACGATGCATCATGCAGCGACTAGTAATGACTCTGAAGTAACTTAGGCGCTGGATTTGACGGGTAAGTTCATTTATTACTGCATTTATAATGCTGATAAGTATATTAGAATTTTTATTTTGAAATTGAAAAGTACAGCAACTGAGCCAACTATTTGTTTCTTGACAGAATATGTGGAAACTTGATTTAGCATTTATGTTTTATTAGCAAACATGAGTTGCATATTCAGTATTGGAATAAAATCAGACTTGAATAAAATTATGTAATTTGCCTAATTTTTATGCATATATATATATATATATGCATAAAAATTAGGCAAATTATAAATATATATATATAACCATGCAAACAACCAGTTTGTGTGTAATAAAAACAATTTACTTTGTGTTACAGCCGAGACACATCTGAGATGGGCCTGAGACCCCCACACCCACCCTCATATTTCTATTTATGCTTTCAATTTGTAAAATGTGGTCTGTTTTAATAGACCATATACAATCTACAAGACTGTTTTGTAAGTTATAAGTGTCTCTTGAAAGGAAAATAAAATGTTTGTGTTTTTATTCACAAAACAAACCATTTTAACGTTACTTGGTCTCATTCCTTTATGCCATTTTGCATATTGTGTTTCTCAGATACAAAAAATTAAACCTGAATGAAAATGAAGAAAATCTATCAATAATCAAGTAAAGTACTTTAGCATATATTAAAAGTAGGTTTTTTTGGATAATGTCCTTTGTAAAAACTTTTTTTGCATTTGAGTATTTGAAAACTCCAAAGGACACATATAAACGCTAAAATGACACGTTGCCTCCCATCGGTTACATTTGAATAACTCCAGTTTAGAATTTGATAGAGAAAAAGTTTTTTTTTTCTGGTGGATACTGGCACCTAGGGGAATCAAACAATATAATCAGCAGGTCCCCAGAGCAAACAATAGCTGAATCACAGACTTTCAAAGACAGGATTCTGGGGGAAAAATGAATAAAAATGGCCTATTTTTTATGTTTATCATAATATTTTAAACACATACAATGCTATTTATGAAGTTTTGCAATCTGATTTAGTAAATTTGAAGGGTTTTCTGTACAATGACACCAGATTTTTAAATTTCCTACACGGTATGTGTGTAGGGTGAATATTTAAACTTAGGTGTGTTAAATTCAGGCGGAATTCCAAAATGTGCCTTGGAGTGGAAGAGGCAGGAAGTTTGTTTTGAAAAACTTTTATTTTGTAAAAAATGGCACATAGTCACACTTGTGGTGTTCCCGGTCAAAAATGACAGGCCTATAAAAAATAGCTTATAAATCACTCATTTAACCACATTTTCACCCAATCTTGGATTCAATCTTTGTATCAACTTGTTTTCTTTCATTTAGGACTGGTTTTATATTTAATTTTCAAACAGTTTAATTGTAGGAGTCATTTATCCGAGCTTATGCACCTCAATTTTTGAGTGAAAAAAGCATTATTTGTTAATAATTTTGGCAATATTGAGAAAAATATTTAAAAAAACTGCACTGTTGATCACACTAGTCTACTTCAATGTTTAACCAGGAAATTTCTTTTGAAATGAGTTTATTTTGTATAAAATGGCACAGTGTCACACTTGTGGTGTTCCTGGTCAAAAATGACCGGCCATTAAAAAGTTAATGTAGAAGATCACAAAACACAGCACTTTGCAATGCTTTTATTTTGAGAAGTGTGTGTGTGTGTGTGTGTGTGTGGCATACATGTATCCATGCATGCACATGTCCAATGGCTCTATGTCTGCAAGCACACATATACATATGTGAACATGATAAACATGCTCCTGACAACTAAATTTTTCTCTAATTTTCAGTCTCCCCCATTCACTTTCAATGACCAGGAACACCACAAGTGTGACTCTGTGTCATTTTGTGCAAAAAACACACATTTTAAAACAAACGGTGTAATTAAATATTAGACAAGTGTTATCAACAGTGCATTTTTTTTCATATTTTTCTCAATATAGCCAAAATTATTAACAAATAATGCTTTTTTTCACTCAAAAACTGAGGTGCATAAGCTCGGATAAATTACTCCTACAATTAAACAGTTTGAAAATGAAATACAAAACCAGTCCTAATTGAAAGAAAACAAGTTGATAAAAAGATTGAATCCAATTTTTGGTGATAATATAGCATAACAAGTGATTTATAAGCTATTTTGTGTAGGCTGGTCATTTTTGACCGGGAACACCACAAGTGTGACTCTGTGTCATTTTGTACAAAATAAAAGCATTTCAAAAGAAATTTCCTGGTTAAACATTAAAGTAGACTAGTGTGATCAACAGTGCAATTTATTTTCATATTTTTCTCAATATTGCCAAAATTATTAACAAATAATGCTTTTTTCACTCAAAAACTGAGGTGCATAAGCTCGGATAAATGACTCCTACAATTAAACTGTTTGAAAATTGAATACAAAACCAGTCCTAATTGAAAGAAAACAAGTTGATAAAAAGATTGAATCCAATTTTTGGGGATAATATAGCATAACGAGGGATTTATAAGCTATTTTGTGTAGGCCTGTCATTTTTGACCGGGAACACCATAGGTGTAACAAGGTGAAAAAAACAACACAAAAAAAGTAAAAAATAAATAAATAAAATGTGGACAAGTTGTTGTGATAGTCTCTGTGAACAAAGTCACTAAGTTTCAGTTCAATGCGATAACATTAACTAGTATTTTCAGGAAAAAGAAAATCTTCTCCAGTCAAAAATGACATGAACACCACATGAGGGTTAGAGCCACATCATTCCTAGAGAAATAACAGAGAAAGTAACACATTAAATTATGTTTTATTAACAAAGTTCGGGAGGAGCACGTTCAGATAATTAACACGAGTGGAGAGCACTCAGCAATCAATGATAAGAGGTATATATATATATATATATATATTCAGCAGTCTCACCTCAATCCATTGACAGTTTAGTAGCATCCCTCCACCACCCCTTCTCCACACTTCTAGTCCTAACCATTTACATACGGGGGGGAGTACTCTGGGTTCGGGCCGACTCCGAGCTCGGAGCCCTCCACCCCGGACAGCATGCCAAATACGCATTAAACTTTACCCCCTCTAGTTGTATGTAAATGTGAACTCATGAAGTATTTAAATAAAAACACAATCTTGACCACATCTAAAAAAGTAGGGTTATTATATTGGTACCTGTAGCAAGGGTGGATTCCTCTGACATCACAAACCCGTTTGTGCATTGCACGGATTCCTTGACAAGGTGACCAGTGCCTCAGCTCACTCTAAATAAATATTATTTGGATCATTATTACCACTATATGTAGGTTGACAATCCTGCTATGGGAGAGGCTTTTTCCTGCAGAGGTTAGTTTCAACTCCACTTAATATGCACCTGATTCAACAAACCAAGGTATTTGAGTTTTCATAGAAATTACAGTTGACCAGTTGTCCAGTTGAAAGAAAACCCTTGATAATACTATCAATGAGGGTTTTCTTAACCTAGGCAGTTTGTTGCTGCAGGTGCTTTGTAAAATGATTGGAACTGAAATCTGAAGGTAAGTGGCTTTCCAGGAGCAGGGACACTGAGGAACACTGCTTTAAGACATAAGACATACCATAACAGCTTGGCGAATTTCATTATGGGGCCTTTCAAAACTCCTCCGTTTCAAACCAAGTGATTTAATTAATCTTCTTAGATGCATTTCACTGCAAGATAAAGAATACAATGCTATAAACAATTTTCATTTGTATTGGGATATATTGTATTTTTAACATCAGTATTATCAAAGCAGTACTGAGCACTGCAGTTCGATTAACATTAACTAAGCATAAAGATTACCTGATTTTGTATCCAGAAGCACCAAGAAAAGAGCACATTTCTCTTTGTTTGAAGCCACTGTCAAAAAGCAACTTTATCATTTCATCTACAAATAAGTTAAGGCACATTACGTACATTTTTTTTTTTTCTTCATTCTGTAGTTAAGCAAACAGAACATGATAGTAGCCTATACCATTTAGTAGGGGTGTGACGAGACGCTTACTCCACGAGACGAGACGAGACACGAGATTGGGTTCACGAGAACGAGACAAGACGAGATTTTTACACAATTTTTAAGAAATCCTCAATGATGAAATATATGAATGGAAAATAGTCTTTTATTCAACTGAAAATCACAAAATGCAAAACAATTTAGGTTCATTTTGAAATCAACTTGTAATGAATGTTATTTTACTTCTATTTTAATGAATTCTATGCAGTAAAGGACATGCAAACACTGCAAAATGTTTTGCTATAAACTCTACTGTCTGGCTTCTCCCCTGTACGATTTCACATGAGAAATCTAACTCCTTTCCACAAATCGAACATAAAGAAAAATAAAACAGTATAAATAAAATAAATATAAATAACTGAAATAACACTTTAAATGCAAACAAGTGTGTATCCATAATCAAAGTACTGCTCTCTCAAAACTACAAGTTCAAACAGAAACAATTTTTTTCTTCAAGCATGAAAAAGAGATAAATTAACTACACAGCCTAAGATTATGGTCATGTTGTTTTTCAAGAATATAAGCATGTCGACGATTTCTGGCAGCAGTTGAGACTTTTGGGCAGTAACTAGGGCTGCACGATATGAGGAAAAGCTGCGATGTGCGATAACATTGTTTAATATTGCGATGTCGATATGACTTGTGATATGTGAATGTTAGCTATACTGTTCCCATGTCTTAGTGCTTTAATAGGTTCTTTGCGCGATGGGTCAAATGTTTATTACCTGCCTGGTTCAGATTACACAATTTTAGCGCGATTTTGGCACGATCCGTTTCGTGGAGATTCGTAAAGGACAACGGGCGTCGGGACGCAAGATTCGATCGTTTCATTTCGAATAGTGTGTCATAGTGGGCGACAACGCGTCTGTGATGCTTCAGGACATCACGACAGAAAGACTAGCATGTTTAATTTTAACGGTCCTCCACGACGGGTTGAGTGTGAGCGAGAGTGAGTGAGAGTGCGAGGCGAGCAACAGTGAGTGTGCGTGTGTGCGCGCGCCAGTGAGCGTGTGTGTGTGTGTTCGCGCGCGAGTGAGTGAGCGAGGGACAGTGAGTGTGTGTGTGTGCGCGGAGTGTGTGTGTGATTGGCCCGGCACACAAATGATTTAAAAGTGGCAGGGGCATCTTCAATACTAATTTCATTTCCATCACACTGACATCACAACAACTCACGAGACAAAGTTTCACCTCGACGAGAAATCTCGTCGCGTTTTAATCTCGCGAGATCTCGTAACACGAGATCTCGTCACACCCCTACCATTTAGCAATTAAAACATAACAATATATTTAGTTAGACACACAAGACAAGTTAAATGCAGGATACTTATCTCTGTATCCATTCTTGATGGACTGAAACACACAAATATGTAGTTTAAGACAGAACCAGGCAAAATCATTTAATTCAACAACTGTTAGTGTTAGACTAATACAGTTAGATTAAAAATTAGAATGAGATTTCAGTCTAATAGCTCGAAAGAACGCTTTAACTTCACGATCGTGAAAACTATCGATAGTTTGCCAACATACAAGCTATAGCTAGTTGAAATATGTAATCTAACTTTTTAAACGTGCAAATAAAACTCGCGAAATGCACGTTCTCTTCTGTATACAATGTAATTAGTGTAACATTTAATGAAAGCAAATATATAAATAGATATATCATGACGGGTTACCTCCTCCATCAGCTGTTGTTGTATCTGATCTGAACCGTGTACATGTGACGTCACATGGGGCGGGGCAATGTGAACCTCCAAACTCCACCATGAGTCCGTCTCCCCCGATTCCTTAAAGGGCATCTTGCAGGTTTTTTTTCTTTCAAAATTAATATAAAAACTTGTATGAAAATACCATATGAAAAGTTAATGCAGGATTTAAAATTGTTTTGCAAGACATAAGGGCACAAGTAGAAACATGTCAGTTTCCTTGACCGTGTTGAAAAAGCTGTTTTTTCATCATCGCGTCATATTACGTCATGAGAGGGAGTCGTTTGCCGGGCTCTGCGTTCACCTAGTGGTGTTCAGTGAGAGCGGTCATGATTCAGTGTGTTTTCGGTGGTTATTGTATTTCAATTAATCATTGTCGTGGTAAATTATTGTGAATTATGGCTTGTCAGGACTTCGAGTCCACAGGTTTCCGGATGATTGCAATTCAGGATGGTGTTATCTTCCGTGCCTGGCTGCGTTATGTGCAGGTGAAAAGACGGGACTTCACTTCTTCATCTGCTTCGAAAAACATGGTAGTGTGAAGCGTTCACTATAGACTGGATGATTATAATCCCTGCGATATGATGGAGTTATATGATGACGGCGATATGTGCACACTGTCACAGCATCTTCATCGGGTCGCCCGGTCCGTCGTCAGAATGTGGTTCAGGCGCCGGTAGGAAACATCATGTTCACGGATCCGTCAGAGATCACTCATTGTACATCTGTTTTACAAAATGTGCCTTGTCTTAATTTAATTCATGAACATATTCTACATAAACTTGTAATGTAATGCATTTATGTGTTTGTTATTAGTCTGCAGCCGAAACTTATTATTATTATAAATAGTTCTATAATTCATTTTCAATCTGTACAAAACCACTTATATGTTTGTGTTGGCTGTTTCTACTTATAAAGTTTTTATACAGTAAGACAGTTGTGATTATTTTTTATTCAATGTCACCAAAATGGGACCATTCAAAGCCTATATAAAGTCCCTCTTTCTCTGGAAACTTTCTCCTAATGGCTGACACAACACATGCAGATATTAAGGGTCCAATACTTTGCTATTGCCTGATACATGATAATAATCTGTACAATATTGTGATCGGAGTATAGTGTTATACATATCGTCGGCTAACGTGGATATATCTATAAGCTAACGCTGGTCTCTCATCAAGACACCTGCCCTGGTCTCCTCACTTTATGTCTGATGCCGTTTCGTCCGATGCCTTTTTGTCTGAGTCCGTTTCGTCCGATGCCTTTATGTCTGATGCCTTTTTGTCTGAGGCTGTCTGATGTCTAATTGTACGAGACCTGACACCTGACATTTTTTTTTCTTGAGACCTGAAGCTTTTCAGGTTGAGGCGTGATGCCGTTTTGTCCAATGGCTGAAGCCTTTTAGTCTGAGGCATAAAGCCTTGTCTTCATGTGTCTGAGGTCTGAGGATGTCCTAAAATGTACACCGACATGTCCATCATCGCACTCTCCGGGCGTTCAAGCAACTGTAGCTTTCATCACTAAAACGGAAGGCTCGCCTCTCCATTCATTCGATTGGACAGTGGAAAAAAACGTGATGACGTCGGGCGCTTTTTCCGCTCGGAGTTGCTTTTTTTTTCAACTTCAAAAACGCGAGGCGCAGCAAGCGGTAAAACGCGAGGCGCAGCAGGCGCATAAATAGCGCGCAGAACGCTCGCTGCCATAGGAAACCAATTGAAAATAGGTGCCTCTCACTGCAAAAAACGCGTCAGGTGTGTTCGGCCAGCAGTCAATCACACGCGTTTGTGATGAGTTTAAAAAATGCAATCTCTAATCGAAGGCGGCTAGATTATTCACCGGTGAAGAAATCCAGTGCGAACAGGTTTCAGTGCACGCTCACTGACAGAATTCTCTAATCATAAACCACAAAGTGCAAATATAAAGTATGTGAGAAATTAATTTGCTCTGTAGACAGGTTTGTTGAATATAACTGGAGTCCCGTGAGCGTATTACTGGTATTACTCAAGAGAATGTTGAGAACCTTTGCTTTCGCGCCTTGCGGTCACGTGGTTCATGTAGTACAAATCCACGCTGTCAATCTGTTTGAATGGGTTTAAGTAGGATTGACAACAGCTTCACTATATTTGCAGCAAATTTTGGTAAA
This sequence comes from Abramis brama, assembly GCF_963993115.1. Taxonomy (NCBI): domain Eukaryota; kingdom Metazoa; phylum Chordata; class Actinopteri; order Cypriniformes; family Leuciscidae; genus Abramis; species Abramis brama. Next base: position 19,974,601 of record NC_139971.1, read on the forward strand.
TATTAACGCATAATGTGACGCATAGCACATCGATTACTACGTTGACGACATTTACAGTATTTTGGGGAGTGATGGAGAGACAACATTAATGCTTTTCTTGTGTTTAACCCTCAGGTATTCCTTATAGACTATGGGTCAGACTCAAAACTGACCAAAACACCTTAAGTGTAACTTTTATCAATTAAAAATAAATTCACTATTTTAGTTCATCAATATTTACAATATATTTTATGGTACTAGGCTAAATAATATTTGTACAATAATTATACAATAATAATTTAACAACAATAATAATACATTGTACAATAATAATGATTATGACAATTTAATATGTTTATTATTTATAATACAATTAAATTTTATTTAGACATTTATAGACTCAAAGATTTTTTTAGAACAATTCATCTTAATGGAATAAGGAACAGCAGAGAGACTACACTTGACTTTAGAGCAGTTTGTCTCTAATGTGAGAGATTTACAGTTGAAAAATGTTTTCAGTTTTTTTTTCCCTCAGTGTTGTTATCAATCTTTGCAATGAAAGTTAAAGTTACATGTATTGTGAGTGTGGTGTTGAGTTTTATGACACTCTTGTTTCTCTGTTTCAGAATACTGTTTCACAAGCATTCCTTGCTGCATTTTGAGGTACAGTAAAGGTTTAATTAGTGACATGGCCACAAATACAAAATGCTTCAGACTTGACTTGACTTGACTTGACATTGTTATAGTTAAAAAACGATCAGGATTAGAGATGCACCGATTACAATTTTCTAGGCCGATTCTGATTTTTCATTGAGTTTGACCTGCCGATACCGATTTTAGCCGATTCTGATTACATTTTTTCTAACCACTTTACAGCACACACAAATATTTATTTTCTATCTTTTCTTTAAAGGAACACTCCACCCATTTGCATTAAGCTTTGCAATGTTAGAAACCCAGTCATACTATTGAATGGTCGTGCAACATTTTCTCATTTTCCCCTGAGACGAGATAAATCTGTATTTACCTCTTTACACTTCCTCCTACAATGACGCAAAAATCGTCATTTTGCGTCATTGTCGGAGGAAGTGTAAGAGGGGGGGATTTCTGATAAGACTACTAGCACTAGTTCCCACCCTTTCAAACCCGCCCATAGGGGGTTGGACCTAATGCGCTAACAGACCTATCACAGATCAGTGCCAGTGCATTTGATTTCACCGGCAGAAACCTGCAAGTCCGGCCGTCGAGATCGTCCAAAATGTCCGGGATTCGGCTTTGCTTTCTACGGTCGCCATTCATTGTTTACATGCACACCTTTTGTTTCAATCTAACTGAATTCATTCTGATTGGTGAATCTGAATGTAGTGTTTACATGAACGCTAAACAAGTGATCGGTTGATGTGCGTTTTACCATTGCTAAGAAAATACCCGCTCCTCCGTGAGAGATACGAGACCAGTGCCTCACAGGTGTCGGTCATCAGTAATCACGCCACCGGCCTCGCGTCGTTCTCCCGCGGCCCTAGTCTCGTCCTGCTCGCCACAGTAAACACAATGAATGGCGACTGTAGAACGCAAAAGCCGAATCCCGGACATTTTGTGCGATGCGATCTCAAAAACCCGGGCAGACTCACGGAGACTAGTTAGCTTTATTGTTTACAACTGCTCTCTAACCGGTAGGCGTGGCTTGGGAGTGGCCTCGTAGAGCAGCGAAGCAAGTGCATTCTGGGAGTTGTTGTCTTTCATCCACATGAGCCAAAAATACATTTTCTGGCTTTTCTCAGTCTAGAAAGCTCCAAATTAAAAAATAATTTCACATTTCTTCTACATAAATGACCCAATTTAAATACACATTCATCTTTCCAGAGGTGGAGTATCCCTTTAATAGAACATTTTACATTTTGCATAGAACATAGAACATTTTTTGAACAGATAATCGCTATAAAATAGAACTATATAAATTACTCCTAGTGTGGGAAATTCACACACATCTAAAGTGCAGTGTTATGGAAGAACCATTTCCTTTTTTTCATATCCAATATCCAACAAACATTTTTTTTATATATATTTAGCAAACTAAACTTCTGTATGAAAACAGGGAAAAGAGGTAATGGCAATAAAATAATAATAATAATAATAAAAAAATAATAATAATAAAAAAATAAAATAAAATATATATATATATATATATATATATATATATATATAAAAAAAAAGATATATATATATATATATATATAGCCTTGCAGTATAAAGATATTTCTATATTTTCTGGCTAGTTTACTTTTTTTTTTTATAATCATAACCATACTTGCAACCAAAACTGAATAATTAAAACAAGTTTTAAACAAATATTTTTGAATCTTCATTTTCTTTTCTATATACTCCAGTTCTTGTTAAAACACACTAGACATGCTTATTCTGTGCATTTTGATCACTTTCTGTGTGAAATCATTTTTATTTTGTCCATCAAAAGTGTGCTTTCACTTTAATTGAGCGTGAGCAGCACTGCAAAAATAGACTCGCGCCGAAACCCCCGCTTCACTACTGCTCACGCGACGCTCCTGCTTGACACTCACGCCCTGCTCTGCTCCAGGTGTGAATTCACTCATTGATTAAGGGAGGAGACAGGACCCAGCAAAAAACGTAGGAAATATGATCCTAAGTACTTAAAGTTAGGTTTCACCTGGTCGGGGTCCGAGGCTGCACCTCTGCCGCAGTGTGTGGTCTGCAAGGAGGTGCTAGCAAATGATAGCATGAGACCATGCAAACTTCGGCATCACATTGAAACTAAGCACACGAATTTAGTGAACAAGCCAGTTGAGTTTTTTTGAGATGAAACGTGATGATTTGCAGTCACAAAAAAGCACTATTAAGCACTATTGGCACTATTAACATGAAGGCGACAGAAGCATCTTATCGTGTTGCGCTACGTATAGTAACTGGCTTGCTATGTTGGCCTATCTCTCCGACATCTTCGACAGGATCAACTCCCTCAACACCTCTCTCCAGGGCAAAGAGTGCCATGTCTTTTCGGCACATGACCAAGTGTCTGGGTTCAGGAAAAAGCTGGACTTGTGGTGTGCTTGTGTTGAACGAGGTTCGGTGGAAATGTTCCCAACCCTGGAGGATGTTGCGGAGAAGACAGGGCTGCCTCTTAACTCTGTCCAACCGGTCATCACTGCGCATTTGAATGGGTTGCGTGACCAGTTTGGTGAGTATTTCGGAGAGGACGCAATGGGAAATCAGTGGGTGAGAAATCCGTTCTCTTTCCCCCCCACACCCCATGATGGACTGAGCCTGCAGGAGGATGAGGCCCTTGTCGAGCTCAGCCTCGAATATGGACTTGAAGCAGAGACTGGGAGAATCTACAATTGAGAATCACTTTAAGCATGCAGACGCAGTTAAGACAATTTGATGTATTCCACTTAATATTCAATAAAACAATATACAATAAGATTCGTTAACAATGTACCTCCTGGTGTTCTTCTAAAACGAGGGCGAGCCACAAATCCATGAGTACAGTTTACAAACCCGTGGGAACGGATTGCGAAAGCGTGGGCACGGTTTATGAATTTGTGGGTACAGATTGCAAAAACTGAAGGCACAGTTTACAAATCTGAGAGCGCGGATTAGACACTCGTGGGTATGGTTTATTAATCCGTGGGCACGATTTGTTAAACCGAGGGAACAGTTTGGGAACAGTTTGAGAATTCATGAGTACGGTTTATAAACTAAGCGGACGGATTGCAAAACCGTAGCCACGGATTGTTTTGTTTTTTCTCCCACAGGTGACTTCCCGGGCTCCGTACTACGTTGTGTTGTCTTGAATGCATAAATTGGTTGGGCCGTAGGGTTGATGTTGCTCTTGTAGCGCAAATGGGGGGGGGACATTCACCCAATTTGAAAACCCCTGCCATAGATAACTGTACATTTGAAATGTATGTGGGAGGAAAATATGGAAATAATACTCAGGTATATACAGATGCATCAAAAATAAACAAGAGAGTAGGGGTGGCATATGCAATCCCTGAATTAAACATTTACTACTAAGGGGAGGCTCACATTCACCCAGTTTGAAAACCCCTGCTTTAGACCATGCGCATAGATCGTTAAAATAGGGCCCAGAAACTCAAAGGTCTTCACGGCAACCCGACAAAATAAAAGTTCTGTTTAACTTGACAGAAATATATTACTGTTGTACAGTAGAATTTAGATACGTATCGATGTAATAATAATACTACCATTAATACAAATTATCATCAAAACTTTAACTTTATTAATTTATTAAGGAATAATCAAAAATTTTCTTCCATGCAAATTATCAAATCTTCACAAACTATGTACAAGTAGAGAATTTCAATGAGTGCAAATTAACAAATGGTGCAAATAATCCTCACAAACTTCATACAAGTAGATAATTAAACTAAGTGCATATGAACAAATGGTTCAAATCTTCTCAATATCAAATATATGGAAATATACTGAGTGCTAATGAACAAATAGTGCAAATAATTTTAAGTAAAAAAAATAAAAATACAAATAGAGAACCACACAGTGCAAATGGTAACATTTTACAATAACGGCATATACGGACTATATATCATGGAGACTACATTGCACTGCCTGATGCAATACTGTAGTAGATGGTTGCATAGTTAGAATTTTCTCCCTGATATTATCAATCTTATTGTGAAGAAGTGAAGAAGTTCATAAAATCATTACTGCTGTGCTATAGGGTTGGGCTGATAGACGATACCATCGTCCATCGCAATAGCTGACAGACATCGCGATGTTGAGCCGGTCGATGCACAGCCAAAATAGCGCTGTATGACAGATGTAGCACTTTTATTTCTAAATATTAACAAACTTGCTTACCATGTCATCAACTCTCTTCTATTCCGATTCTCAAATATGTGTAAGTGAGTTTGTTTTGTAGTTTAAAAACCTTTATAAATTATCTTGATCTGTTACGTGAGATGGGCACCATCATGTTTGTTTTGGCCGCAGTTCAGAGATTCCTGTCGGTTGGATTTATTAAAGCACATGAATTCATCAATTTCTCCCGAAATACATGAAAGTAAGTGGCCTTTAAAGAAAGAAAGTAAACTTTATAGATACTTACACTGTATATCTGATATGAATAAAACACGTCGGCAAATATATTTGAATGGATAGTTATTGCTGCTTCCATAGACACCATTGTGTATTTTACAAACTATAAATGTATTTTTTTGCTATAAATTAAACATTATGTGGTGAAAAACACTGAATAGTTGTGATATATGACAAGGGCTGAGCGCGTTCGTCTTTGGCTCAGCGCCAGCTATAGCGTGAAAACGTGGTTTGAATCTGGCAGTTATGTCACTTCACTGTACATTCGCTCCTTAGTGGTCAGCTGCTGCAGAGCGTGCCAAAATCGAAATTGCTGATGAGATGTTGAGGAAAATATCTAGTGGAAAATGAGAATGTTACGTTAAAGGGAATGTGAGATGATGCTCTGATTGGTTTATTTCACGTTACGCCCAAACCACACCTATGAGTTATGTAGCTACTTCAGACCAACCCATTTTAGATTTGCATCGGGCGCAAGAGTCATTTATCCCGCCGGTATAATAGCAACAGCGCCTGAGATCTGCCCACAAAGTTACTTGCTTTTTGTGTTTGATACTTGCATTTCAGATCGTTAAAATATGGCCCAGAGTCTCTATGTGGTGGGATTTATCTGACCTTGGTGACGTGAGACATCTAGCAGACGGTCGGTTTAGCCAGTCTTTCTGCTTCCTGGCCTGAGCCCCAATTCATGTTTGAGCTCTAAGACTTATGTGCCATATTACTAGAGAGAAGAGCAGCACCATCCCAGGGGGGATGAATAACATCTCTTTTCAACAGGTCAGGTCTGCCCCAAAAACTTATCCAATTGCCTATGAATGCTATATTATTTTGCAGACACCACTTAGACAGCCAGCCATTGAGTGAGTACAATCTACTAAGTATCTCATCACTCCTGCGAACAGGAAGGGGGCCAGAGCAAATTACAGTGCCTGACATCGTACTTGCGTACTTTATTCACACACCTCTTTAACGTTAATTTTAGTGATCTCCGACTGGCGGAGTCGAACATCATTAGTTCCGACGTGAATAGGAATCTTAGAGGATTTACAATTAGCATTAGCCAGCACTTTTAAATTTGCTTTGATGTCAGGCACTCTGGCTCCCAGCAAACATGTGACTATGGTGGCTGGTGTCTCTATTTTCACATTCCGTGTAATAGAATCGCCAATAACTAGGGCACATTCAACAGGAATCACAGTGTGTGTTTCACTGAGAGGGGAGAACCTGTTTTATGTTGTAATCGGAACGGAAGAGCAGTGTTTTGTCTCGCGACTACAGCGTCTCACCGTCACGCAATTGCCCTGCTGCATGGGCTCTACTACAGCCGGAACCGAACAATGTACAGAGTTCACTAAGCTAGCCGCATCCAAAGCAGTATCTAAAGCCCTTGCACTCTTACAATTAACCTCGATTAAAGTTTGGATGCGTGTCTCTAGTTCTGAAATCTTCTCCGCCAGCCTGACTATCTCCCTGCATTTATCACATGTAAATCCTGTGCTGACAGAGAAGGCTATGTTATACATGTTACATGAAGTGCAAGTGACAATAAGAGGAGAAGATGACATGACTGCCAGAAAACTCACCTCCTACTCACCTAAGTTGTTTGATGAACTCGTAAAAGGCGCGAGTGCGCGCAAGATTTTTTAAAAATAAATAAATAAAGAGCGCAGACCCAAGAGATATATCATCGTCCCCCGCGTGAACCGAAGAAGCACCGGAGCGCGCTTTGGGATCACACGAGGGAACGCATGGATCTGGTGATGCAGCAAACGATAGGGACGGATCCATCTTTTGCTGATCATTCAGATCCATGTGGGAGCCCCACGATGGTAATGTGGGTGCGGTTTGAAAATAATTCAGGCTAGCACGCAGCATTTTCACATTGAACAGTTCACAATGCTCGCTCTAGCCTTTCTCCAAAGCCAAAGCCGCATACTCCTCCCCCAAACAAACAAAACAGTAATCGTGTGTATCCAGCTCAGACATGGGACGGGAGCATGGAGGAACACAACACTTACTCTGTTGTTGACTCATTTTTTGCTTTTTAAACTCTTTTTAAAGACTTTCAGAGAAAATTTTAATTTCTGCACACTGCCAGTTGAAAACTAACTCGAAAATTATGTTGGCATTAGTGGAATTGCATTAGCATGGTTTAAATCATACTTATCTGACCATTATCAGTTTGTAGCAGTAAATGAAGAAATGACCCTTGGGAGATATCATTAGGAAGCATGGGATTAGTTTTCACTGTTATGCCGATGATACTCAGCTCTATATCTCTTCGCCCCGACGAAACTTGCCAATTTTAGAAATTAGCGGAATGCATAGCTGATATAAAAAATTGGATGACTAGTAATTTCCAATTACTTAATTCTGAAAAAAACAAGTTTCTAATGATTGGACCAAAAACCTCTGCACGTACTAACCTAGAAAAGGATCTACCGCCAGCAGTCGATTTTGAGATATTCTAGGTATTATCAACTGGCCTGAGTTTTGAGATTGCAATAGACGTGAAGGACAGTAATGCGTTAAGAGCTCACTCAAGTACTGGGCAGCTAAACCATTTAGTACTTTGTAAGTAATCAGCAATATTTTTTAATTTTTACGATGTTTAATAGGGAACCAATGCAGTGTTGACAGAAACGGGCTGATATGGTCATACTTCCTGATTCTGATAAGAACTCTAGCTGCTGCGTTTTGGACCAGCTGTAGTTTGTTTACTGTGCGTGCAGGGCAACCACCCATAAGAGCATTACAATAATCTAGCCTTGAGGTCATGAACGCATGAACTAACTGTTCCGTATTTTTCATTGAAAGCATATGTCGTAATTCAGATATATTTATATACTGACGACAAAGACTTGACAGAGCAGCCATCAATTGTTAAACACTATTCCTATTTAGCACCTAAATTCTGGAACAGTCTTCCCCCGTCTTCATACCGGCGTGACTCCGATCATACACTGTTCGTGTATATATACCTAGAATATCAAAATCGACTGCTGGCGGTAGATCCTTCTCCTATTTAGCACCAAAACTTTGGAACAGTCTTCCAAACATTGTCCGGGAAGCAGACACACTCTGTCAGTTCAAAGCTAGATTAAAGACACATCTCTTTGACCTAGCATTCACATAATACATTATAGACTTCTATAATTCAATGTTAGGCTGCATAGATTAGGTCAGCCGGAACCGGGAACACTTCCCATAAATCCTGATGTACTTGTTACATCATAAGAAGAATGGCATCTACGCTAATTTTAGTGTCTTTGTTTATCCCGAGGTTTTACCGCAGCCTGCCGGATCCAGGCCGCATCCAGATCTGATGAAGGACCTGCGCTTGGACCCGATGACAACGCAGTGCTGAAGTGCCAACTAGTCTCTCCCTATGGAGAATCCCTTTACCACTCTACAGATAAAGCGTTGTCGGGAAAATTCGTTTCGCGTACCTACCCCGAGGTGACAAAACAAAATAAAATAAAATTTTGTATCAAAATTTATAAGGAAAGACCAGTACTTTGTTTAGGCTTGGTTTGTAGGGAATTACAAACCTGCGCACATATATTCAAACGCGCATAACTATAGAACCGATTCTTAATGCGCATGTGAACGCCATCAGCGTTTATCACAGGTTCGCGTTTAAAGTCTGTGTAGAGAGAATTGTGTCGTCTTAGCGGCCCCTAATTTAATATCAAATGATCGTTGCGACGGAAGCGAATCAATCAAAACTAACTTTAGCTGGAAAATAACTTTATTAAAGAACCACTATAAAGCCAAAACAATCTCTGTTACCTTAAATTCTACGTTTATCTCTGTAAAGCTGCTTTGAAACAATCTACATTGTTAAAAGCGCTATATAAATGAAGATGACTTGACTTGTCTTGACTTCGTTCATTGGCCAGAGGAGAACTGGCTCCCTGACTGAGCCTGTTTTCTCCCAAGTTTTTTTTCTCCATTCTGTCACCTGATGGAGGTTTTGTTCCTTGCCACTGTCGCCTTTTTCTCCTTTGTCGCCTTTTCACCCTTGTTGCCATTGGCTTGGCTTGCTTAGTTTGGGACATTAAATTTAACATTTCATTTAATATTCAACAATAATATTGATCTGCCTGCATTGACACCATTATACAAGAACTGAACTGAGCTGGACGATGACATCACAGTTTTCTCCAGAGCGGCTATATATACATAAATTAACTAAATTAATAACTTTTTTTAAAACAAAAATGAAACATCACTGAACTTACTTAAGCTGGACTGTGAAGCTATTTTCTTCTGGAAACAAACTTTTTTGCATTATTTTCCTGTTACCTCTGTAAAGCTGCTTTGAAACAATCTGTATTGTAAAAAGCGCTATATAAATAAATGTTAATTGACAGATGAGGAAGACGGATAATATCCAACATGAAGGTTTATTAATAAGAGATCCAACAACAAAGCAAACAGAGAGCAACACACACTTAACATTGACTACAGTGGACAATGAACTCAAACAGAACTGAACATTTTTACATTAATGATGGTGACTGATGAGTGCAGCTGAATGTAATTAGTGTCCGTGACAACAAATGAGTGACGAAGGCAGTTGATGACAAAACATACAAGTCCAAACTAATGTGAATGTGACATTACTGTACCTGGTTAACACTAGCATGATAATAGATTTTCTAAATCCCATAGCACATAGATCACAACATTAATAAAATTGCAAGTGTGGCAACAGCAACTATACTTCGAAAACGGATTTCTTGAATAAGCACTACCTTGCAAGCTGGATGGCCACTGTTCTGTAGAATTTCATTTCAAATCCTAATCAGACCTGCCTGTCCGTAATTTTCTAGTTATCCTTAAGATCTTGATTAGCTACAGTACCAGTCAAAAGTTTGGAAACACTACTATTTTTAATGCTTTTGCAAGAAGTCTCTTATGCTCATCAAGCCTGCAGTTAAAAACAAAAAAACAAACAAAAAAAACAGTAATATTATGAAATATTATTACAATTTAAAATAATGGTTCTCTTTTTTAATATACTTTAAAATGTAATTTATTTTTGTGATGCAAAGCTGAATTTTCATCAGCAAGTACTCCAGTCTTTGGTGTCTTATGATCCTTCAGAAATCATTCTAATATGATAATTTGATACTCAGTTATTATCAATGATGGAAACAGTTGTGCTGTTTAATATATTTTTTTGGAATACTTTTTTCAGGATTCATTGATGAGTAAAACGTTAACAGCATTTATTCATAAAAACAGCATTTATTCAAAATAAAAACATTTCTAACAATATAAATCGTTACCATCACCTTTTATCAATTTAACGCATTCTTGTTGAATTAAAGGTGCACTAAGTAACTTTTTTACCTTAACCGAACAGCTTCGGAGTCATTGGAATAGTTATATGACTTGTTTCGGGTTGAATGGTGGTCGTCGCGCATCCCCCGAGCGCCTGTGAGCGGAAAAACCACCCTTGCAACTTTGGGCCAGCGGGTCGCGTCAGGAAGTATCGCATGATATCAGGTCTCGCGATGTAACAAATTGCTTTACGGCACTGCACACAAAGCTAGGAAAGCTTTGTCGGAGGACGAAAGATATGGCGTTATTTTTTAGTCAAAAGTTATGAGCGTGTAAGACATGCTCACGAGCACATTATGTTATTTCACACGTGCAAAAATTAACCTTCAGCTGGCATGATAAAAGTACTCGCGCACAAATTCAACAACCGAGAGGTGTACAAGTAGCTGCGAGCGAGCGCCTGGCATACTCTCATAGGTTAACTCTGCTTGTACAGTGGAATCCTGCTCGCGCGCAGCGGGCTTCTGCTCGCGGAGAGCTGTTTTGCTCGCGCAGTGGATTTCTGCTCACTCAGCTGATTTCTGCTCGCTCGAGTCTACATGACTTTTGACAATTTGGGGGCGGAAACCAAGGAGGGCACTGACCCTCTTATGATTGGTCACTTTCATCATGGAAAATCTTGGGAAATCCTAACCCCGCCCACCTTCTGACACAGCGCGCGTCACTCAGCTCGCTCTGCTACTCCAGCTATCTCTGTGTATATTTTAGACAACGAAATATGTGATAAAACACCATACTAACTATTTTCGTTTTCATTTAAAGAAATCTTAAACATGATAGCCATACAAATGTGGTTCAGGCAACGCGTGTTGATTATATTCACTGTTTGCCTATTTAAAAATAGAAAAAAAAAAATATATATATATATATATATATATATATAAAACACAAACCTGCCTCTTTTCGTTTTAAATATAATATAAAAACATTAAACATTTTAATATGGTCCAGGCAATATGTGCATTTGTACCAAACAACAGATTTTGCAGTAAACAACATTACAGTTTTAATTTTTTTTACATACAATTGTTACAATTTAAAATGACAAAACTCAACCCAGTCTCTTTTTGTTAAATTTCAGTTTTTATCAATATTAGCCATTATAAAAGTATCCACCTTTTTCTGCTCAGTCTAAACAATGCGCGCTGCCATGACGACGACTCCGGTTGCCTACTTCCGGTTCGTAGCTTGACCAGCGAGAGAATGAGTTCAAGCTGAAGCTCCTCATGTAGAAACTGAGTGTTTCGAGCATAAGATAAGAAGGAGATAAGAATTTATTTTCTAAAGAGCCGTGAGTCAAAAGAACCGGCTCTTTTCAGTGAGCTGAGTCAAACGAGCCAAAATGTTTTTCACATCTGTCATGTTAACATGGACAAAAGACAATCTCACAACAACATCACATCCTTTTAAAAATAAAAACAGTACAGTATACAGTAGTCATAACTTAGAATTTTATTATAATTGTATTTCATATAATATACAATAATGTAATTTTTACTTGTCCATAACAACCCGAAAACTTGCCTGCTTGCCTTGCACATCTAATTAATGGGCAAAGTTTTCCGACTTTTTTTCTTATGCTTCAGTTTTAACGCTAACCACTCTAAACGTTTACTTTATTGAATGTATCTGATACGGAACCGGACATGGGCATTATCTCCTTCTTATCTTATGCTCGAAACACTCAGTTTCTAAAAAGTTTGAAATCTTCTTTGAATTGTTAAAACAACCAACAACTGCACATGAGGAGCTTGAACTCATTCTCTCGCTGCTAGTACAGGTCAAGCGCTACGAACCGAAAGTAGGCAACCGGAGTCGTCGTTATGGCAGCGCGCATTGTTTAGAGCAGAATAAGGTGGATAAGTAAAAGGTATAAGAAGCTATACAAATAAAGCAAACAATTCAGTCAAACATACAAAGTCAGCGCTCTAGTCTAACCATACAACGGTAAAGTTAAATAGCTTATATGTATAGCTTTATTTGTATAGCTTCTTATACCTTTTACTTATACTTTTATAATGGCTAATATTGATAAAAACTGAAATTTAACAAAAAGAGACTGGGTTGAGTTTTGTCATTTTAAATTGTAATAATTGTATGTAAAAATTTTTAAAACTGTAATGTTGTTTACTGCAAAATCTGTTGTTTGGTACAAATGCACATATTGCCTGGACCATATTAAAATGTTTAATGTTTTTATATTATATTTAAAACGAAAAGAGGCAGGTTTGTGTTTTATATATATATTTTTTTTATAATTAGGCAAACAGTGAATATAATCAACACACGTTGCCTGAACCACATTTGTGTGGCTATCATGTTTAAGATTTCTTTAAATGAAAACGAAAATAGTTAGTATGGTGTTTTATCACATATTTCGTTGTCTAAAATATACACAGAGATAGCTGGAGTAGCAGAGCGAGCTGAGTGACGCGCGCTGCGTCAGAAGGTGGGCGGGGTTAGGATTTCCCAAGATTTTCCATGATGAAAGTGACCAATCATAAGAGGGTCAGTGCCCTCCTTGGTTTCCGCCCCCAAATTGTCAAAAGTCATGTAGACTCGAGCGAGCAGAAATCAGCTGAGCGAGCAGAAATCCACTGCGCGAGCAAAACAGCTCTCCGCGAGCAGAAGCCCGCTGCGCGCGAGCAGGATTCCACTGTACAAGCAGAGTTAACCTATGAGAGTATGCCAGGCGCTCGCTCGCAGCTACTTGTACACCTCTCGGTTGTTGAATTTGTGCGCGAGTACTTTTATCATGCCAGCTGAAGGTTAATTTTTGCGCGTGTGAAATAACATAATGTGCTCGTGAGCATGTCTTACACGCTCATAACTTTTGACTAAAAAATAACGCCATAGAAAGAAAGGAAACGGCAGACTGACCGAGCAAGGAGTCAGACTCGAGTAAATATCGTTCTTGTTGATGGACTAGTAGACATCTTCAGAGGTTATCTGTGCCTGTTCGATGTCCGACGCTTTGTAACGCGTTCTGTCAGGAGGAGAAATAGGGATAGCTCACAGATGAAGTTATTACCGAGAGCCAGACAGACTCACGGAGGCGATTGGCATCTCACAACTTGCACTTTAGTCCCCAGTCGAACTCGTGTAACTGTCTGTCACCCGTTCTAACGTCCACATCTTTACTTGATAAACAAAAGTAGGATAAGAATGAGCATCAAACTGAAATAACCCGCATACGGGTGTTCGAGGTGCACATGATACAACACAGACTGCCGACGACAGTTCAACAGGGCGCGCGCAGCTCTTAAAGGGGCCACACCTTATTTCCACTCGTTACAGCTTCCATCCTACTGAACACATACCGGTATAGAGGGCGGAAGGGATCAGGCCGTGAGTGCAGAGACAGCTGTGCGCGAGTGCTATTTACGACAGTAACGTTAAATACAAGTACTCCACAGCGACTCTAGGGGTCGCTGTTTGACAAAAACGGAAAGCTGCCTAGTGTGCCTTTAAAGTACTAATTTCTTTTTAAAAAAAATAGTTATTGTTCCCAAACTTTTGAACGGTAGTGTATATTGTTACAAAAGATTTCTATTCTAAATAAATACAGTTCTTTTTAACTTTTTATTCATCAAATAATCCTGAAAAAAAGTATCTCAGGTTATAAAAAAATATTAAGCAGCACAACTGTTTCCAACATTGATCATAAATCAGCATATTAGAATGATTTCTGAAGGATCATAAGACACCAAAGACTGGAGTACTTGCTGATGAAAATTCAGCTTTGCATCACAAAAATAAATTACATTTTAAAGTATATTAAAAAAGAGAACCATTATTTTAAATTGTAATAATATTTCATAATATTACTGTTTTTGTTTTGTTTTGTTTTTGTTTTTGTTTTTAACTGCAGGCTTGATGAGCATAAGAGACTTCTTTCAAAAGCATTAAAAATAGTAGTGTTTCCAAACTTTTGACTGGTACTGTACTTCAGGAGTGTCGGATTTGGTTGGAGTCAAACTATGCAGAACAGTGGCCCTCCAGGAGCAGGACTTAAGAACTTTGATTTGCAGCATCAATAAGAAACTTTTCTGGCAGTTACAATTAGCAGAGCTGACAAGTACAGATAATAAATTAATATTACATATTATAATCAGCAATGGATCCTGTTCAAAATGACATGAAAGAATGCGTATGGTTAAATTGACGTAACATCACCACACTGACATGTAAACATGAGGCTAGGATTCTTTATGAATGCATCACCGTCATATTATTATTATTATTTTATTTTGATACTTGTTATAATTTACATAAATGCATAAGTGTATTTATTATTGAAATTTAAAATTACTTTTGTAAATTTCATGCATCAGAAACTTTTTTCTTTAAATAATAATAAAGGACACCAAATCATCTCAAAATGATTTAGGTGGATTCTTTCCCATCAGATGTTGCTTTGTGTTTTGTTCAGGCTTAAACAGGATGATATAACATTTAGGTCCAAATATGCAAAACAGTAAACCAAAGCTTGAGGCTAAAATAGCAAATATCTCCACAGCTACAGTAAATTTTCCAGGAGAACTGACATAAGCTGGAATGAATGTGATCCAAACAGCACAGAATATGAGCATACTGAATGTGATGAATTTGGCTTCATTAAAGTTATCAGGTAGTGTGCGAGCCAGAAAGGCCAGCAAGAAGCACAAGACAGCCAGTAGACCAATATAACCCAGTACAGCAGAGAAACCTATAGTGGAACCCAGACTGCACTCAAGAATGATCTTTTCATGATAATATTTCATGTTTTTGTAGGAAACAGGAGGAGATATTGTTATCCAAAGCACACAGATAATAACCTGTATAAGTGTAAAAGCAAGAACACTGAGTTGTTGCTGTGCAGGCCCAAACCATTTAATGATATTTCTTCCTGGATGTGTAGCCTTAAAGGCCATTAACACCACTATTGTTTTTCCCAGAACACAGGAGATACAGAGGACAAAAGTGATCCCAAACGCTGTGTGACGCAACATACAGGACCACTCAGTGGGCCGACCAATGAAAGTAAGTGAACAGAGGAAACACAGTGTCAATGAGAAGAGCAGCAGGAAGCTCAGCTCGGAGTTGTTGGCTTTTACTATGGGGGTGTCCTTCTTGCTGTAAAACAGGATGGCCACCAGCACAGTTAATCCTACTCCAAACAGTGAGAAAAAGACTAGCACTACACCCATAACTTCAGTGAATGACAGAAACTCTATAGCCTTTAAAACACATTTATCTTTTTCAGCATTAGACCAGTATTCCCCTGGACACTGCTTGCAGTTATTTGAATCTGGAAAGGAAGTTGTGTTTACTATAGTTAGAGACAAAGGAGAAAATTACTTCATTGATAAAGTCTCTTGATAAGAACCTGCATCCTTAACAGTAGAAGGAAAATACAAAAAAAACAGCTAACCAATTTTCTTTGAAACTTTGAGATGGGCTGAAGATTACCTGTCTCATTACTGATTTCTCCTTCTGCACATGGAATACAGTCATAACAGCAGACAGGTCTTCCTTTCTGTGCAGCCTTCCTAGTGCCTGGATGACAGCTCACACTGCACACAGACCTTGGCTTCTACAAAGTAAAATAAAATTATACATGGTATTACATGGTCTATGTGATATGATGACGATAAATCTATCAGTATTATAGAGAACAGAATATTGTATCTTTGATGTGTAAAATTACGCAAAAATGGAATGACAGCTATTGCATTGAGAAACCACTGGAAAAACTGAAACTGTTTTTTGCTCTTGACATTATGTTAGCTTCTAACCAGTTCTAAATCTATATAAATGCAAATGGTATTAATATAAAATGTTTTATTATAAAATATAAAAAAGGTTTTATTTCCTGAATTGTCTGAGGGGCAGAGCTTTGAGGAGTACATACAGTATAATATAAAATTATTAAAATAATGATTAATACAACACAAGCTATTTACCTTCAGCTTTCCTCCAGCCCAGATTATGTTTTCAGTGTTGAGCACAAAGCGCTGATCAGGGGGCAATGAGGCATCATAGTATCCCACTGGTTTAAATTGGACTGATCCATCTGAGTCTTGCTGCCAGTTCACGACTTCATACTGTGCTACAACTGCTCCAGTTCTGTCAAACCACACACAATCTCCTGTCTTTATGGTGGAATTTATCTTTTTCAGAGCCTCAACTACCTATTGAAAAAAAAAGACAATTCAGAGACATTCTGATGTTACCAAAGAGATAAATATTTTATCTGCCAGCTCTGCTTTCATCACAGTTTTTTTACCTGATGTGGTTGTATTGTCAGACCTTTTTCACAATCTCCTTGTTTCGTGCACTGTAGCAGACTATGTAATGAGTAGGCCACGGCATAAACTGCTTTGTATACATTGCTTGAATATCTTTCTTCAGTCACATCTTCATTGTAATTTTTCAGTGCAATCAGATCCTGATATCCGCTACAATTTAATGCATATTGAGAAGAATTCCCCTCAGTCTGTGAGCATGGGAATGCTGTGTTCCAGAATTTCTTTAAAACATAATCTGCAAACCCTTCAATATAAATTTTTCTCACTGCAAACCCCAGTGACCCTCCCAGAACTTGAAAACTGTTTGGAGTCATCAAACTTTTTGCAGTAATCCAAGCCTCCACTCCAATCAATTGGAAGTCTGTAATGTTCTCAATACTTAGCTGATCAAACAGATTGCCCATCTCAACTTGAGAAAGAAATGCCACAATTACTTTTGCAGTGCCTTTTTTTATTATCTGTACCACCTTTTGGAGTTTTTCAGGCTCTGTTCGATAGAATTTCACAGAGTACTCCACACAAATCCCCTCCTCCTGGGCTGTTTTCAGAAATATGGCTATTCCATTGTTTCCATAGTCATTGTCACTGTTCACAGCTCCCACCCAAGACCAGCCAAAGTGCTTGACTATGTATGCAAGTGCTGTGCTCTGGTGGTAATCACTAGCAATAGTCCTGAAGAATGATGGGTAATTATTCCTATTACTAAGGCATTCACATGTGGCTGAAGGACTTATCTGAAAAGAAAGCACAGGAAACAAATAAACAGTTCATAATCAGTATAGTATCACTATGGTCAGACTTGTACTATTATTGCTTCTTACCACTGGAATTTTAAAAGGTCCTGTAGTTCTGGACAGAATCACTGTGGCTGAAGACTCTGTTTCACCTATGATAGCATGTATAGGAGACTGTCCATTGCATATGTCACCTACTGCAAACTCTGGACCATTCATCAATGCCATAGTTGCACTCATGGAAGACAGTCTTGAACCACAGGTATCATATATTCTGTAGCCAATAGAAACATTTGGGAGCAAATTTTCACTTGTGTTAATCTCCTCTATGGCAAAGATCATTGTCTGAGCCATCCGGAAATCTATTAGATTCACACTGTGAAAACATTTAAGTTTTGCATGAGTAAACAAAGTTAAATACATATTTGTACATGCTACAATTTAATTTAGATAACAAATATGTTTTTATCAAATGCATTATCTTCCCAATGTAACAAACCTAGAGCAAAGCAGACGTTGAGGTTTTTGTGTAAAGTCAAATGATGGTAATGTTTCTTTACTGTGGATTGCAAAAAGTGTTCCAATAGTTACATCTCCATCTTTAGAAAACAGCGGGTATTTTGAGTCTCCCATCATATGACAAATGTTCTTTTTTGCCTTTGTATGAAGGCAATAATAAAATAGGTGTGCGCAAAAAAAGATGAGAATCCTACTGATTGATCTCAGATGCATCTTCCAAATGTCAATGACCTGATACACCATTTGAACTTTTGTATATCACATCATTAATATACGTCATTTACGGAAAATGATCCCACAGGACATGAGCTATAAAGAATAGGTGAAAAAAGATTGCAATCTTTGAAAAATAATGTGTTGTCCGTTCTACAGATACAGGAATATACAGGAAATTTAAATCTCTTTCATGCCATTATAAGCCCTTCAAAAAATAATTGAAACTGATATCTAAAACATCTATTTATGAGTGAAGTTAAAAAATATACAGTAGAAATTCTGGGAAAATTCGTAGAAATTGAGGACCATTTCTATCACAGTTATAGAATACATGTAAGATATTACTAAAAAAGCTGTGCGATATGGAAGTGACCCCTGTTACAGTGAAAACAGTGTTTTAAATAATTACTTTTGTTGGTTACATGGTATAGTACAGCGATTTTCAAATGGTTCAGGACCCTGGCTTGGTTTCCCATCGGACCGTGGGACATAATTGCGTCATTTTATCATTTCTACAGATTAAAGTGAGCAATGCGTCAAAGCAAGCGTTCAGGGTCATTTTTGTCGGGACCACTATCGTCGAATACAATTGACAATTAGCATACAGTTTGGATTTGCGGGATGGTTCTGTTCTGGGCAAGAACTCCCTGTGCATCCATGAAGCCTAGCATGGATAAGAGCAGGGAGAGCAGCAATAACCCCCTTAGGGTAAACAGAACAGAACCAACATGAATGTATTGCAGATATCATTAATTCAAGATTTTTAAAGTACAACATGATTCGAGAATTAATTCTGATTCAAGGGGAATCAGAATGCCAAATCCTGTAGAATTTACAATATGTGAGATTTTTGTAATAAAATATCCAAAAAATCACTTGCACAGTGTGATATATTTCCTGCAGTTGTGTACTTACAATATCCGAATAGTTCCCAAAGATTTTTAATTTCAGAGAAATTCCAATTTTAAATAATAAAAGTGACTCCCTTTTCACTTGTCGCCTGTCAATGACGTAATATCCGCATTATCCCTGGTTTCCGCTCGTATTGCCATAGTAACCATGGCGACAGACGTGGACAACTGTGTTACGTCTAGCGGCACGCTCACGCTGTTGTTGTTTCATTCAAACATTATGGACCATGGCAAGCAGACTTTGGGACAAAAGGAGAACTAAAATGAGGATCAATATCAGCGTGGCGTTTTCAAGATGCCGAGAGCTCCACGTCCGTGACAAACTTCGACTTGACAGAGACGACCACTCTTGTATGTACTTTATTAGACAGGTGAGCAAATGTACATAAAACTAATCAATGTTATATAGCTCAACATGATGAAATGTTAGAATATTATCAGCAGTATGTTATTCTAATGTTGATCTAGCTTACTGCTAGTCTCATACAGACAAACTAACACATAGAATAACATTATAACTTTCAACACACTCAAATGCAGTTTAGTGTGTTAGTGTAGACCAAGTGAAACATCGCTGCGTTACCTCACAAGTTTCATTCATCTAATAAACTGACCTGTGTGAGTATTGTGTCCTTATTCCTTTATATCCGCAGAACTCGCGTGTTGCGCTGATATCTGTCTCTCATTAGCAATCGCGACCTGCTTCATACCATAGTCATGTTAAAAACATCAATGTATTCACTCATCCATAAACATTATTAGATCCTTGTCACGGTTAAATATAATACAAAAAGTGCGAGGACTCAAGTGCAGGAGAATGATTGTTTATTTACAATAAAGAAAAACAAACACCAAACAAAACCCACGAGGGGGAAAACATAACTAGTAAATACAAAACAAAACCAGAACATGAAACTTACTGAAGGATCACGGGGAACAGGAAACATTAGACAACGAACCGACACAGACTGCAAACAAGAGGGGACTTATAAAGGGAACTAATCAAGAGGGAACAGGTGGAAGAACTCAAACAATAATCAGATAACAAGTGGGAGGGATCAGACAATGACATGAGCACATGGCCCAAAATAACAAAACACCCATGTGCAACACAAGACAGGACAGGCATGTGACATTACCCCCTCCCTACGGAGCGGCTACCAGACGCTCCATCAGACCAGGGCGGGACGGGAGGGACAGACCAGGGCGCGACGGGAGGGACAGACCAGGGCGCGACGGGAGGGACAGACCAGGGCGGGACGGGAGGGACAGACCAGGGCGGGACGGGAGGGACAGACCAGGGCGGGACGGGAGGGACAGACCAGTGCGGGACGGGAGGGACAGACCAGTGCGGGACGGGAGGGACAGACCAGGGCGGGACGGGAGGGACAGACCAGGGCGGGACGGGAGGGACAGACCAGGGCGGGACGGGAGGGACAGACCAGGGCGGGACGGGAGGGACAGACCAGGGCGGAGCCTCTCCCTCGGGAGGACAGGGCGGAGCAGACTGTCCATCGGGCGGCCAGGGCGGAGCAGACTGTCCATCGGGCGGCCAGGGCGGAGCAGACTGTCCATCGGGCGGCCAGGGCGGAGCAGACTGTCCATCGGGCGGCCAGGGCGGAGCAGACTGTCCATCGGGCGGCCAGGGCGGAGACGACCCCTCGGGCGGCCAGGGCACCGGAACAGACACCACGGACTCAGGAACAGACACCACCGGCTCAGGAACAGACACCACCGGCTCAGGAACAGACACCACCGGCTCAGGAACAGACACCACCGGCTCGGAGGCGGCCATCTTGTCTGAAGACACAGGTTCGGCGGCGGTCATCCTCTCTCCGAAGACAGAGGCTCGGCAGACGTGACGTGAACAGGCTCGGCGGCGGCCATCTTGTCCGAAGACACAGGCTCGGCAGGCGTGACGTGAACAGGCTCGGCGGCGGCCATCTTGTCCGAAGACACAGGCTCGGCAGGCGTGACGTGAACAGGCTCGGCGGCGGCCATCTTGTCCGAAGACACAGGCTCGGCAGGCGTGACGTGAACACTCTCGGTGGCGGCCATCTTGTCCGAAGACCCAGGCTCGGCAGGCGTGACGTGAACAGTCTCTGGATCGGCCGACGTGGCGAGCAGCTCGGGCGGGGCCGGCAGGGCGAGCAGCTCGGGCGGGGCCGGCAGGGCGAGCAGCTCGGGCAGCACGGGCAGAGCAGGACGCCTGGGCGGCGCCGGCAGGGCGAGCAGCTCAGGCGGGGCCGGCAGGGCGAGCAGCTCGGGCGGCACGGGCAGAGCAGGACGCCTGGGCGGTGCGAGCAGAGCAGGACGCCTGGGCGGTGCGAGCAGAGCAGGACGCCTGGGCGGTGCGAGCAGAGCAAGTCGCCTGAGCGACGCGTCAGGGATGGCAGTCACCTCCGGAATGGTCTCTGGGTTAGGAGCCACCGGACAAGTCGTTGTGGAGGGGTTTCTCCTCCTCCTCCGTCTCCGGACCACCGGACTCGAGACCACCGGAACTGGGACCACCGGACTCAGGACCACCGGACTCGGGACCACCGGCACTGGGACCACCGGCACTGGGACAGTCACGGAGGGAGTCTTCCTTCTCCTCCTCCGTTTCGGGACCACCGGAACTGGGACCACTGGAACTGGGACCACTGGACTCGGGACCATCGGACTCGGGATCACCGGAACTGGGACCACCTGACTCGGGACCACCTGAACTGGGACCACCTTCCTGGCAATTCTCTCCTGATGGCGAATAAGACCCTCCACCATCGCCTCAAAATTGACCCCATCAAAAGCTCTTCGGATCAGCCAGTCCATCGGTTCATCAAGCGCATAATTAAATAAATCTTTTCGAGCCTCCTCGCTAAGGTTCAGCCCCTCAGCAGCGCTGCTGAACCTTTGGCTGAACTCTCTCACCTCCGTCCCCTGCTGACGGAGGGAGGCTAGCTCCTTGAATTGAAGAATCCGCTCCCATTGCGGACAGGAGACTGGTTGCGCCCCTCTTCTCCGCTGAGTCCTCATGTGGTCGGTTTGTTATGTCACGGTTAAATATAATACAAAAAGTGTGAGGATTCTTTCTAGAGAAAGAAGTTAATAAAGTCTAGCAAGGGCAGAAACCACATCCGGTTCAGTTATAGCTGATTACAAGTAGAGAGGGTCTCCTTCTGACCTGGCTGATACGTAGGAGCGTCGGAACGGCGAAGATCGGCTGTCATTCTACGTCTGCGCAGTGCCCGTTGTAAATGATGGTGAGCCGAGTCCCAAACCCTCTCGCTCTCTCGGAACCAGTAATCGACCGCTGGAACATCTGATGGTTCCCCAGACCAGGGGAACAGTGGGGGTTGGTAACCGAGCATGCACTGAAAAGGAGTGAGTCCAGTAGTAGGTTGCCGCAGGGAGTTCTGTGCGTCCTCGGCCCAACCCAGGAACTGGTTCCAAGAGTTCCGATTTCCTGTATCTTCCTTTCCGTCTGCCCGTTCGACTGCGGATGGTAACCAGAGGAGAGGCTGACGGTCACACCTAGGAGTGAGAAGAACGCCTTCCAGACTCTGGAGATGAATTGAGGTCCTCTATCTGACACAATGTCTTCGGGGATACCGTAAACTCTGAAGATATGGTTGAACATCAGCTCGGCAGTCTGTATGGCGGTGGGAAGTCCTTTCAGGGGAATTAGACGGCATAACTTGGAGAATCTGTCGATGATAACAAGTATGCAGGTACAGTCATCAGAAGCAGGTAAGTCAGTGATGAAATCAACTCCTAGGTGTGACCAGGGTCTGTTGGGAACGGGCAGAGGAAGAAGTTTTCCAGTGGGAAGATGACGAGGGCTTTTCGATATAGTGCAGTCCTTGCAACCTCTCACGTACCTTCTGACGTCCGCTGCCATGTTAGGGCACCAGAAGCGATCTTTTAGCAGCGAGAGGGTCTCATTGACCCCTGGGTGGCCAGTGCCCAACGACGTGTGGGAAGTGTGAATGAGAGGAGTGCGTCGTGTCCGAGTGATGTAGAGCAAACCTGGTGGACAACCCGGCGGAGTGTTGGTGGAGACATTGGAGGAGGGCAGGGTCTCCTCAGACCAGGAGATGGGACTTACAAACAGGTTCTCTGGTAGGATGTGTTCAGGTTCTTCTGTTCTCTCTTCAGGACCATGGAGACGGGATAGAGCGTCAGCTTTAATATTTTTGGAACCTGGGATGTAGGAGATGGTGAAGCGGAAATGGGTAAAGAACAATGCCCATCTTGCCTGTCGTGGACTTAATCTCTTGGCGTCTCTGAGGTACTGTAGATTCTTGTGATCTGTCAATAGTCAAGTCAAGTCATCTTCATTTATATAGCGCTTTTAACAATGTAGATTGTTTCAAAGCAGCTTTACAGAGATAAGCGTATAATTTAAGGTAACAGAGATTGTTTTGGCTTTATAGCGGTTCTTTAATAAAGTTATTTTCCAGGTAAAGTTAGCTTTGATTGATTTGCTTCCGTCGCAACGATCATTTGTTATTAAATTAGGGGTCGCTAAGACAACACCATTCTCTCTACACAGACTTTAAACACGAACCTGTGAGAAACTCTGATGGCGTTCACATGCGCATTTAGAATTGGTTCTATAGTTATGTGCGTTTGAATATATGTGCGCAGGTTTGGAATTCCCTACAAGCCAAGCCTAAACAAAGTACTTGTCTTTCCTTATACATTTTTATAAATTATTTTATTTTATTTTGTCACCTCGGGGTAGGAACGCGAAACGAATTTTCCCGACAACGCCTTATCTGTAGAGTGGTAACGGGATCCTCCATAGGGAGAGACTAGTTAGCACTTCAGCACTGCGTTGTCATCGGGTCCAGGCGAAGGTCCTTCGTCAGATCTGGATCCGGCAGGCTGCGGGAAAACCTCGGGATAAACACAGACACTAAAATTAGCGTAGACGCCATTCTTCTCATGATGTAACGAGTACATCAGGATTTATGGGAAGTGTTCCCGGTTCCGGCTGACCTAATCTATGCAGCCTAACATTGAATTATAGAAGTCTATAATGTATTATGTGAATGCTAGGTCAAAGAGATGTGTCTTTAATCTGGCTTTGAACTGACAGAGTGTGTCTGCTTCCTGGACAATGTTAGGAAGACTGTTCCAAAGTTTTGGTGCTAAATAGGAAAAGGATCTACCGCCAGCAGTCGATTTTGATATTCTAGGTATTATTAACTGGCCGGAATTTTGAGATCGCAATAGACGTGAAGGACTATAATGCGTTAAGAGCTCGCTCAAGTACTGCGGAGCTAAACCATTTAGTGCTTTGTAAGTAATCAGCAATATTTTAAAATGTATGCGATGTTTAATAGGGAGCCAATGCAGTGTTGACAGAACCGGGCTAATATGGTCATACTTCCTGGTTCTGGTAAGAACTCGAGCTGCTGCGTTTTGAACTAGCTGTAGTTTGTTTATTAAGCGTGCAGGGCAACCACCCAGTAGAGCATTACAGTAATCTAGCCTTGAGGTCATGAACGCATGAACTAATTGTTCCGCATTTGTCAATGAGAGCATATTGCGTAATTGAGATATATTTTTAAGATGGAAATACCACGAATGGATGTTGTGCGCCCTCCAACCAATGTCTCCACTCCTCAAGAGCCAGCTTAACGGCTAGCAGCTCCCTGTTGCCGATGTCATAGTTGACTAACGCCGGGTTGAGTTTGCGGGAGAAGAAGGCGCATGGATGGAGTCTACTTGGGTTCCCCTGCTGCTGGGAATGGACAGCTCCCACTCCTGTGGTTGAGGCGTCAACCTCCACGACGAAGGGTTTCTCTGGATCTGGATGAACTAGGAGTGGAGCGGAGGTGAAAGCTCTCTTGAGTGACTCGAAGGCTTTGATGGCAATGGGTGTCCAGGATAGAGACTTGGGCTTGTGGCGTAGGAGGTTGGTAAGTGGACTGGAGATGGTGCTGTAGTTCCGGATGAAACGGCGGTAGAAATTGGCGAATCCAAGAAATCGTTGGAGTTCCTTGATGGTGGTAGGTATGGGCCAGTTGTGAATGGCATCCACCTTCCCCTCGTCCATCCGGATGCCACTGCTATCGATGTCATAACCAAGGAACTGCACTGAGGGTTGGTGGAAAGAGCACTTTTCTGCCTTTAGGAACAACTGGAAATCCCTCAGGCGTTTCAGGACCTCCGCAACGTGGTGGCGATGTTCGGCCATACTCCGGGAGTAAATCAGGATGTCATCTATATAAACCAAGACAGACTTGTGGAGGAACTCCCGGAGTACCTCATGGATGAAGTCCTGGAATACAGAGGGGGCGTTGGCCAATCCATATGGCATGACAAGATATTCATAGTGGCCAGTAGGGGTCACGAAGGCCGTCTTCCATTCGTCCCCCTCACGTATCCGGATGAGGTTGTACGCGCTGCGGAGGTCCAACTTGGAGAAAACAGTGGCACCACGGAGATGTTCTAGCGCAGCGGGGACGAGAGGAAGGGGGTAACGGAACTTGTGATCCGGTTGAGTGCACGGTAATCTATACAAGGCCGTAGGCCTCCATCCTTCTTCGCCACGAAAAAGAAGCTTGAAGCAGCAGGGGAAGTAGACGGACGAATGTAACCTTGATCCAAAGCTTCCTTGAAGTATTCTACCATGGCCTTCTCCTCCGGAAGTGACAGTGGGTAAATCTTTCCACGGGGCACTGGCTCACCCTGAAGCAGATCGATGGCACAGTCCCATGGCCGGTGTGGAGGCAGCTTGGATGCTCGCTGGGGGCAGAACACATCACTGAAGTGGGCATAACACGGGGGAATATCTACCGAACGTTTCTCCACAGGACTTTCGATGGAGGTAGAGCAGAGGGCGAGTTCCCTGGACCGAGGAGTAGTCGAAATTGGAAGTGTAGGAAAACAGTTCGGGAAACAGCTTTTGCCCCACTTCAGGATTTTGCCGGTCTTCCAGGAGATGATGGGATTGTGCTGCTCCAACCATGGGCGCCCTAGAATCACATCAGCGGTGGATTCCTCCAGAGCCAGCAAATGTTGTTGTTCCACATGTAGGACTCCAATTTGAAGAAGTATGGGACCAGCACAGTGACTCACCCTTTTCTGGCTGAGAGGTCTACCAGTTATCGAGTTGATTTGATAGATGGATTGCGTGGCGGTTGACTTGAGTTTGAGCTGACGGCAGAGGGCGCCGGAGATGAAATTGCCAGCTGACCCCGAGTCAAGAAGGGCGATGACTGGAATAGTAACATCGGCAGCAGTGAGATTCACAAACGTAGTGAGTGGTTTCATTTTATTCATCAAAGGAAAAATGGCACTCACCATGGGACGTGGAGGTCGAATAGGGCATCTAGAGATGAAGTGTTCAGAGGAACCACAGTAAAGGCACAGGTTCTGAGTTATCCGTCTCTGACGTTCTGCATGAGTCAACCGTGCGCTATCCAGTTGCATGGGTTCGTGGGCTGGCTCTGGAGGGCTGATGGACTCAGGTCGGCGGAGGGATGGAATGGTGAGCAACTGGTCTTGGTACTCATCGAGACACGACTGCATACGAGTGGCGAAGCGTGTGGAGAGTTAGATAAAACGTTCAAGCCCAATGGAATCCTCGTATGCAGCGAGATGCAACCGCACGCGAGCGTTCAACCCCTGACGATAAGATCAAAGCTTGTTCATTCCATCCGCTAGCGGCAGCTAGAGTTCAGAATTGTAGAGCATATTCACTCACGGTCATGGAATTTTGCCTCAACTGATGCAGTCATTCTCCTATCGATGAATCCCAGGTGGGCGTGCCGAACACCTCTTTGAAGTGAGTTAGGAAACTGGAAATAGACTGAACAATGTCACTTTTCTGAGACCAAAGTGATTCGGCCCAACGGAGCGCCTTACCATTCAACTGTGAAATCACGAACGCTACCTTTGAGAGGTCGCTCGGATACAGGTGCGGTTGCATCTCCAAGACCAGCGAACATTGCAAGATGAACCCGTTGCAGTCCTCCGCCGAACCTGAGAAGGGCGCCGGTCGGGCCATGGGACTGGCGATTACCGGTGGTGAAGAAGCCGCTGTAATGTTTGCGGAAGTGGGTGCTGAAGAGAGTGCGGGTGGAACTGGTGGAAGATCATGACTGACATTCTCCTCAATGTCAAGGAAGTGATCCGGGATGCTCATGCTGGTGTTCGTCGGTGTTGGTCCGGTATT
This sequence comes from Abramis brama, assembly GCF_963993115.1. Taxonomy (NCBI): domain Eukaryota; kingdom Metazoa; phylum Chordata; class Actinopteri; order Cypriniformes; family Leuciscidae; genus Abramis; species Abramis brama. Next base: position 20,001,884 of record NC_139971.1, read on the forward strand.
CTGTTACAAGACAGAAGGGGCAGACACACGGATAAAGGTAATGTGAGTTTATTTTGAACAACCAGATGAGTTATCGGCAGTACAGATGAAGGTGAGTGGATGTGAAGATATCCAGATGATGTAGACTTGAATGACTCAGTTTGTTTTCTTGCAGATGGTGATCGGAAGGAGACAACCAGAACCGGAGTAGACTTTGGGGCACACACACTGGAGACGAGGAACAACGAGGAAGACTTGGAGAGGTGACAAAGGAACAGGTAAGTAGCACAGGAGTCCTGAAGGTAAGCACAGCATTAGTGTCTTGATGCAAACGATACCGGACAATGACTGAGAGTGAGAGAGGTGCTTAAGTGTTGGAGGTAATTGCTGGATTAATTACATGCAGGTGTGTGTGATCAGTACTCAGGAGAGGGAATGCGCTGTGATTGAGTGAGGGTGGAGTCTGGCGTGACCGGTGCCGGCGCCGGCGGATTAAAGCGAGAATAAAATACTGGTTTTAATTTGGATACATGAAAGACGGAATGAATTCTCCTGTACGCAGGAGGAAGTTTGAGTCAGACTTCCACCGGACTAAGGATCTTGGTGACAGTAAACGGGCCGATAAATTTGCGAGCTAGTTTATTAGAGACGGAACGGAGTGGAATGTTCTTAGTTGAAAGCCACACTTTTTGACCAACGACGTATACGGGAGGCTTCGACCGGTGGCGATCAGCCTTAGCCTTGGTGCGCGCCCCCACCTGGAGCAGAGTCTCACGGGCTCTGGTCCATGTGCGGTGACACCTCTGGACGAAGGCATGGGTGGAGGGGGACTTCGGATTCCAGGCTAGGAAAAACTGGTGGCTGATAACCTAAGCTACACTCAAACGGAGATAGGCCCGTGGATGACACTGGTAACGAGTTATGAGCGTACTCAACCATTGAGAGTTGCTGGCTCCAGGAGGAAGGATTCTTGGATACCAAACATCGCAACACCCTTTCCAGATCCTTGTTGGCTCTCTCGGTTTGACCATTGCTCTGGGGATGAAACCCAGAGGACTTATATCCAGATGTTTGGGCTAAACACAAATTGGATTGCGGTAAAGCCAACATTGACCCCGTTGTTATTGAGGGACCGATACATGCCCCTCATAAACAATACCCTATCCGACCTGAAGCAAGACAAGCTGTGGAAGAGATAGTGGCAGACTTGGAAGCTGAAGGAATCATCAGACAAACTTCATCAACCACTAATAGTCCTGTCTGGCCTGTCAAGAAAGTGGATAATTCATGGCGATTAACCATTGATTACACAAGACTTAACAGTGTAACACCAAAACCGCATCCTACTGTGGCCAATCCTGTCACCATTTTGAATGATATTCCAGGAAATGCAAGAATTTTCATGGTACTAGATGTACTGTCGGCTTTCTGGTCTATATACCTACTGACGAAAGATCTCAAGAGAAATTGGCCTTCACAGTGGGTGCAAAACTGACTGACTTTGGAACAGACTCCCACAAGGTCTTAATCTTTCTCCTGTGGTATTTCATAGAACTTTGGATCAGTTCTTAACTGAGAAAAAAGCTGAAACTGAGAGTCCAGGGAGTGTTTGCCTCCAATACGTGGATGACTTGTTGATTGCAAGCCCAGATGAAAACAGCCATATATTTGCTCTGAATGTTGTCCTACAAGCCCTTAGGAAAGGAGGATTCAAAGTCTGGCCAAAACCAAGGTTATCTACTTGGGCCAAGAAATATCTGTCGAGGGAAGGAGAATGACAACAGAGCGTGTAGAGGCATTACGGCAACTCCCAAAACCTCTAACAGTTACAGGAATACGGAAGGTGATGGGACTTTTCAACTATTGTCGCCAGTATATACCTGATTTTGCCAGCATCACTAGCCCTCTCATCGACTTGTACGTACAAGGGAGGAAAGCCTGGAGTGGAACAGATAAATTGGACACCACAAGCTAAGGAAGCATTTACGTCTATGAAAGAGAAATTGACTTCAGCCCCAGCCTTGGGACTTCCTGATGGACGATTGCCATTTCATTTGTGGACCAGGGTGGGAAATGAGACCTACTTAGCAGTACTGTGTCAAAAACCAGGTGACACAGGTTTTTGGCTTTCCACAAAGATTCCTGTCACAGTGATTGGTCAACCACGATGTATACAAGCTCTCGATGGTGCCACATGGGCAGTGGATGCTGTGGAAAATTTGATAGGAGCACAAACTATCATACTGCACACTCCACACAGTATAGTGACGTTGTTGAACAACACAAACATCAAGACCATAACTGACGCAAGGAGAGCAAAATGGGAAGCAACTTTGTTAAACAAGGATTTGAGAGTGGAAATCATCAGAGACACATCCCTTAACCCTGCAACAATGATGCTAGAACCACATGAGGGAACACCACACGAGTGTGAAAAACAAGTAGAAAAGGAAAGCCATGGTCCTGTTAATCCAATCCCTCTTGAAAATCCAGATAAGGAGTTATGGGTTGATGGATCCAGTTATTACGTTGATGGAAAACGACATACTGGATGGGCTGTAGTGGATGCTGATGGAATTGTTGTGAAGAAAGGAGCTCTTCCTGGGAAATATTCAGCACAAGTAGCTGAGCTCATGGCACTTACGGAAGCTTTTGAACTATCAGAAGGAGATCGAGTAAACATCTACACAGATAGTCGTTATGCTTTTGGCGTGGTCCATGACTATCTTGCCCTGTGGAAAAGACGTGGACTTATCACTAGCAGTGGGAGCGAAATACAACATGCTTCCATAATTTGTCGCTTGATTGCAGAATGTCGCTTACCCAGAGAAGCAGCCGTGATCAAAGTAAAATCATCAATCTGACAAGTCAAGTCAAGTCAAGTCACCTTTATTTATATAGCGCTTTTTACAATACAGATTGTATCAAAGCAGCTTCACATTGATAACATGAAAATAATGCAACAAAGTTTGTTTCTAGAAGAAAATTGCATCATCGTCCACCCTAAATAAGGCAGATCAATAATATTGTTGAATATTAAATGTCCCCAACTAAGCAAGCCAAAAACCAAGGCAACAGTGGCAAGGAACCAAAACTCTATCAGTGACAGAATGGAAAAAAAAAACCTTGGGAGAACCCAGGCTCAGTCGGGGGACAGTTCTCCTCTGGCCAACGAGCGAACAGTGTATGATTATGATCCAGGCAGCGTTAGAGGTCAGAAGTCAGATTGGTCGTGTCGATGAGGCCTTCACAGGGCTGATGAGGCTGGCACTTCAGGGATGCGTCATGGTTGGGTCCAGGTGCAGATCCACCATCTGCTCTAGATACGGCGGGGTCCACCTCATTTCAGTAAGCTGAGAGACTGGTTGACACTTCAGTACTGCGTTGTCGTTGCGTCCAGGCACAGGTCCTTCATCGGAACTGGATACGGCCTGGATCCGGCGGAAGAGGAGAGACTAGTTGACACTTCAGGACTGCGTTGTCGTCGCGTCCAGGCGCAGGTCCTTCATCAGATCTGGATACAGCCTGGATCCGGTGGACTGCGGTAAACCTCGGTATAAACAGAGAGACTAATATAAGCGTAGACGCCATTCTTCTTATGAAGTAACGAGTACATCAGGATTTATGGGAAGTGTTCCCGGTTCCGGCTGGCCTAATCTATGCAGCCTAATATGGAATTATAGAAGTCTATAATGTGTTATGTGTATGCTAGGTCAAAAAGATGTGTTTTTTGTGGTGTCATTGGTTTCAAACCCTAATTTCTTTAATCAAAGTTCTCAATTTTTTTCTCAAATGCCCTTCTTGAATAAAGAAACATTTCAGTAAGCATTCCTATTTAGAAAAAATCATAAAATAATAACAGTTAGGTGGCAGGTGCACCCAGGGCTAGCTAGCATGTTAGCTTAGCACACCATCAAAACATGACAATATATGAGATTAAAACCATGTTTGTGCTCCAAACTTACTTTATAACTCAAGTCGAGTGTTTTAAATAATCTTCTGTGATCTAATTTGGCTTCAGATAAAAAAAATCAGACAGAATATATATTATTTGATAGTATTCTGCACGATGATAAAGTCTATACAGATTAGCATTACATTATAAATATAATCTATTATTATGAAAATACCTGGCATGGCTTAAAGAACACAGGCAAATCAGATATCATTGCAATCATGTTTATTGTCTTCAAAACGTCTTTATCTGCATGTTACAGCGCGATCTCTGTTAGCTGTGTGTGTGTTCGAGGCTTCATGGAATGTCACATGATCGGCTCTTCTTCATGTTCCATATATGGACTATTACTGTGCACAGTGTGCGAAATACGATTAACCCATGAGACCCCCTGGAAGCCTCAAAAGCAAAATTTGAAGGGGGTCTCAAATTTGGTAAAAGTGTTAATCAATTTCGTTAACGTAAACTATGACGAAAAATGTACATTGATGACCTTTTTTCCCCTGACTAAGACAAGACGATGAGAGACGATTAAACGATAACTGTGACTATCAACACATGCAATATCGTTGACAAAAAAAGACGAGACTGAAATATGTTAAAAAAAAAAAAAAAACTTGACCAAAACCACTTATTTTTGTCGAATAAAGGAGGAGACAACGCATTAACGTTACAGACTGCTTTTACGAACATTCATGCTTACGGTTGCCAGATTTCAATAATATAAACCCCAGTCAGTGCTTTTCTGTTAAAAGGGCACGTTTTCTACCCGGTCTTTTCAATAGTGTCTGGCAACCATACGCGCGCGCTTTCTACACTGCTGAAGAAGCGCGGATGATCTGAAAACACAGACAAGTAAGCTGGAGTTCTGCGATCATCATTTGAGATTTTCTACTTTTTTCTACTAAAGTGTCATTCATTCGGTCTCCGTTCTGTCACGAGCAGCTTGCGCTGTTTGTGCGACTAAATCTGCGAACAAAATGCAGCTGATATTGTCACACCACGATCGGTCATACTGCAGTGCACTGACTGCGTGCCAGTCTCCGATAGGCTATACCTGGCATTTTTTTCAGTTGATTGCTCTTGTAAGTGCGCCAGATTGGTCCAATTATTGTCATGTCTGCATTGTAATGCACAACTTTGCCTCTCCTTGTTATAAAACAACGTGCATCCAAACAACTTTAGCCAATGCAACCTCCTTGCTTTACGAATACTAGGCTATAACATATGATATTACATTGGCATTTGTTTGAAATGTAACAACTATGCAAAATAATCCTTGAATCATTTCTCATTTAAGGCCATTCCCGTTTCGAATATGTGATTTGTGTATTGTCAACAATAAGCACAAACATTCTGCAATCTGCATTTCCATTTTGTAGTGTGGATCATTCATTGCGACATCATGTTTAAGAATCTGTTATCTGATAAAATACTTCATGCTACTGCCTTGCCCACTGACATACTTTTAAAGCTACTGTTGTCCCTTTTTTTGGCCTTCAAAACACCTTAAAATGCAAATGTTGAGATCAAGAAAATCGAAATTTTAACCTCTGTGTTTATAAAACACCTAGACTGATGCAGTGATCCTTTGAATAGTTGTCCTATTTTCATGTGTGGATGGACTAAGGAATAGTCACTCAAAATTCATAATTATTTAGTTCTTCCTATAGTCTGTGGGCCAGTATTAATTGCAAAAACTGCACCTCTTCTGTGGCTATATTAATTTCATAATGATGAAGCCTTTCTCCGTGAAGTCAATCAGGAAAAGTTAAGTGATAATGTGCAAATATACTGGCCCATTTTGGTGGGAACTAATATTCAATAGGCTACTAGTCTTACATGTCACTTTTTATAACACGTTCATCCTTTGCTGGGGCGCTTAAAAAAATATTGGGGGCATAAATTAAGTGCAGGCTATACCCACTTCTCCAGGCACCACTACATCACTGAGCATATCAGATTATCAAAAGGTGTAAGGTTTGTGCGTGTCTGTGTTCATGTAGGCTAAAGACTGATTGCGGCTTGCATCCATGAAATATTGTAATGTTATAGGCCTACTGTATGAGAAAATTTAGATCGGTATTGCGCAACAATCGGGAGATGGGGACCCCCCTGAATATTTACGGGTATTTCGCACACTGACTGTGCATATAGCGCCCTCAGGCTATTGGTATGAATTGAAAACACAGTAAATCAGAGTACCAAACGCTCATAAAGATTACATCGACGCATTTGGGTATAAATTCAATAAATATTATTCCTGTCTATAGAAATATGATGTAAATCTATGAGAATCTATCAATATTTCTCCAAATCTGCACATTTTTGAGCTAAAGCCCTGAGGGATGTTGTTTTGTGTATTGCTGTCATGACGACAGCACAGAGTTTTTTTATGAATGGGAGAGGCTGACGCGCATAATTCATATTAAAGGTATCGACTCATTTTTTCCTTTCATAACTCCTGACACAAATTAAGACATAACTGTCACTATGAGTTTCTCAGAATACAATAGTGGTCAAATACTGAAACTTGAGTCTTATATCTTTTTAATGATGTATAGTTTGTCAAGGTATAACATTAAATCTGATAGTAATTTTGAATTAAATAAATAAAAAACGCTTCAGTGCGCGGGCGCACTGGCAACGGTTAACAGGTTAACCCTCTGGGTTCTGAGCTGTTTTCTGGGCCCTGGAGGTGTTCTGACATGCTCTGACATTTGTGCTTATTTCTGTTACTTGTGACATTTTCATGGCTAAAGTCTGATTACACTGTATTCAGCACAAACTCTGCTACAATAATATATCAGCAGCATGTATGTAAAAGTTTGTAGTTTTGAGATAATGACATTTATGCGTGGTTTGTGAAAATACAAAAAAAATTCTCACTGAAATAAGGCCATGAAACCCATACTGATTATTTCTTCACAAGACTTTTAAAAATTGTATCACGTAGCCTAGAATATTTGCTCCAAAACTATGTGAAAATCACCCTGACTGCTCATTCAGATAAGACAATATATTGATTTAAAATTTGTACAACGTGTTTTGTGTGAGAAAGCTTTATTAGAGTAGGCGTGATCATATCATTAATATGTAAGCTTTTCACACCTGAGAAAGACAAAGACCCTCCCCTAACGGCCCTATTAGGAGCTATCAGGCCCTGTCATTCTGAGCAACCTTGCACAAAGAATGAGGAGATTTAAAAAAGAATGGCTTTTTGATTGTTTGGATTTATTTACAACACAACATAATCCAAAGATACACAACAAATGACAAAAAAGCACTTATTGAACACACTGATCCAAAGACAGAGACCTTTGTGCCATTCCTAAAAACATTGTACATACCATTCATTTCCAAGGTGTTTGATTTTCACTTTACCATGTTCATGTACAGAGACTCATGTGAATGTTGAAGTCAGCAGGACTCAGTGGCATCTGGGCCCTGAAAAAAAAAAGAAAAAAGTGAACATACTGATATCAAGAGAAAGGCCTGCACGATTTTGGGAATAAATTTTAGATTTTTCTGGTTAAAATTGCTTTTTAAAATTCACAGAATACACACACACACACACACACACACACACACAAACAAATGTTTCCAACAATATATAATATAATGAACAGCAGGTTTGTTGTGCCTTGTAGGCATATAGGCTATGCGCAGTGCTGCATAAAATAATAATAACAATAACCTATAGCAGCCTATAAATCTTCCAAAAGATTTCAGTAACAACTAAGCTAGAGAAAAATATATTGATTATCATATGTTACTTCAAATGTTTCCATTCGTTATGATGATATGAAATGAGATAATAGTAAAAACATGAAGCCGTTTGGTGCGTTTTGCTTTTCAAACGCGATCGCGCTCCAATATGAAACATTATGGTTACCATATCTACGTTTGAGCAGATATCCACAAACACAGTAACAGTAAACACGGGTCTAAATATTATAATATTCACCATATATCTAGCAACAGTTAAACTGCAATGTGAAGTTTATGCAACAATAACTAACTAATAATTAAGAATTTCTTACCTTACATCTTTCTTGTCTTCAAATCGCGTTCTTCTTTTTCTGAGGTAAATCCAATGTAAGCTCAGGCGCGTCTTCCAAACTCGACGAAAAGCAGAGACTTGTGAAGTTTTTTCGTGCTTTGTTGTTGAGGTAATGAGCGCGTTCGCGTTCCATGTGGAGATTTGCATGTGAATCTCTTTTGCGCGCGTGGGGTGGTCAAATTAAAAAATAATGAGCAAGCATTTGAGATACTGGACATCTTGTTGGTTTTATACAAATGACTTAAACAGAGAATATTTGTTTTCAGTTTGAATCCGATCATTTAAAAGTACACACTTAAATGTTTATAAAGGTATATGGCTCATAAATGTGTGACAAGTATTCACTGAGTTTAATTTCAGTTTATAGACGTGCTCAAGAAAAAAAAGTTCACCGCGACGGAGAGGCAGAACACACACCCTGTTTATTTTCTTTATTTTACAAAAGCACAATGTTTTGATTTGATTGTAAGTGGACACATACAAAAGTAGAAATATCACAGATTCTTTTTTTATATTTCTTTTTTCTGTATGACCATAAATGACGGAGTAATTTAAGTTTATAGTGCTACAATGTGGAGAAAATCCAGCAAAACGCGCCCGCGCGTTTGTCGACCTCAGAGGGTTAAGCGTGCAGGGCAACCACCCGTTAGAGCATTATAATAATCTAGCTGTGATGTCATGAACGCATGAACTAATTGTTCCGCATTTGTCAATGAGAGCATATGACATAATTTAGATATATTTTTAAGATGGAAAAATGCGGTTTTACAGATACTAGACAAGTGACTTTCAAATGAAAGATTGGTATCAAAGAGCACACCCAGGTTCCTAACCAACGATGAAGACTTAACAGAGCAGCCATCAAGTGTTAGACAGTATTCTAGGTTATTAGGTGAGGAAGTTTTTTGTCCAATAATTAGAATCTCTGTTTTTTCAGAATTAAATAGTAGGAAATTATTAGTCATCCAATTTTTCCATCAGCTATGCATTTCGTTAATTTTGTGAATTGGTAAGTTTCGTCTGGGTGTGAAGAAATATAGAGCTGAGTATCATCAGCATAACAGTGAAAACTAATGCCATGCTTCCTAATGATATCTCCTAAGGGTAGCATGTACAGAGTGAAGAGCAACGGTCCTAGTACTGAGCCTTGTGGTACGCCATACTGAACTTGTGATCGATAAGACATCTCTTCATTTACTGCTACAAACTGATAACGGTCAGATAAGTATGATTTAAACCATGCTAATGCAATTCCACTAATGCCAACATAATTTTCGAGTCTATTTAAAAGAATGTTGTGGTCGATAGTGTCAAATGCAGCACTAAGATCGAGTAACACTAATAGCGAGATACAACCACGATCGGATGATAGGAGCAAATCATTTGTGACTCTAATGAGAGCTGTCTCAGTACTATGGTACGGTTTAAATCCTGACTGGAAATCCTTGCAGATACCATTTCTTTCTAAAAAGGAACATAGTTGTGAGGATACTGCCTTTTCTAGTATCTTTGACAGAAAAGGTAGATTCGAGATCGGCCTGTAATTGACTAATTCTGTAGGACCAAGTTGCGGTTTTTAAACAAGCGGTTTAATCATAAGCAGCTTAAAGTTTTCGGTACATATCCTAGTGACAAAGATGAATTAATGATATTAAGAAGAGGATCTGTGACCTCTGGAACCATCTCTTAGCTTAGTCGGTATAGGGTCTAACATACATGTTGTCGATTTAGATGATTTAACGAGTTTAGTAAATTCTTCCTCTCCTATAGCAATGAATGAATCAATTTTTTCTTCAAGGAGACTACAATATACTGCCTGCTGCGATACTGTATTAGACGGTTGCATAGTTATAATTTTCTCCCTGATATTATCAATCTTGTTAATAAAGAAGTTCATAAAGTCATTACTGCTGTGCTGCTTGGAAACTTCTGGGGTTGAAGATTAATTTTTTGTTAGTTTAGCCACTATTTCAAATAAATACCTAGGGTTTTGTTTATTTTCTTCTAAAAGGTTTGAAAAATAAGCAGATCTAGCAGCTTTTAAGGCCTCTCCGTATGCAATTGAGCTCTCTTTCCATGAAATGCGAAATACCTCTAGTTTTGTTTTCTTCCAGTTGCGCTCCATTTTTCTGGCTGCTCTCTTAAGGACCTGAGTGTGCTCATTGTACCACGGCGTTGTACTATTTTCTTTAATCTTCTTTAAGCGCAAAGGAGCAACTGTGTCTAAAGTGGTGGAAAAGAGAGAGTTAAAAGTTTCTGTCGCAATATCTAGTTCTTCTAAGCTATCTGGGATGCTGAGATGATGAAACTGATTAGGAAGATTATTAATATAGCAATCTTTAGTGGCAGAAGTGACAGGTCTAACATATTTGTAACACGGAGTCGACATTGCAGCCTTGGCTAAATTAAGTTTACACAAGACTAAATAATGATCTGAGATGTCATCGCTCTGCTGCAGAATTTCAACAGCATCAACATTGATTCCATGTGATAATATTAGATCTAGAGTATGATTACGAGAATGAGTAGGTTCTGACAACAGCCAGAATGTTTTTTTTGTCCAAAAAATAAATAAATCATGTCATTCATAGTGCTATTGTCACGGAATGGTTGCAGGAAGGCACGCGGAGACAAGGATGAACATACAAAATGCAGGTTTAATAGGAATTAAATTCAGGACATCAGAACAGGCAGCAACACACTATAATTACAACATAGAACTGACAAAGAACAAGGCAACACTCAGGGCTTAAATACATGGGAGAACTGATCAGGGAAACAAGACACCGCTGACAAGACTAACGAGGAAACAGGTGTGACAGATGAACTAAATGACAGTTACCGTGGAAACCAAGGAGTGGCAGGAAAACAGAACAAAGGAAGACGCGATCAGTGACAACAATACTCAGACAGAACACAACTGTGACATAACTCCCCCCTCCCAGTAGGCGCGTCCTCGCGCCATAGATAGACCAACAAGTAGGGTGGGAGGGTGGGCGCCCTGGAGGCTGACATGGGCGTGGCTTCGCAGGACAGGAAGCCTCCAGGGCGGAGCCGGCAGTACAGGTGACCAGGGCGAAGACGGTCTTTCAGGCGGCCACGGAGGATCATACAGCTCGGGGGACCAGGCGGATCAGGCTGTGCCGGCGACCAGGGCGGAGACGACCCTTCGGGCGGCCATGGCGGAGACGACCCTTCGGGCGGCCATGGCGGAGGCGACCCCTCGGGCGGCCATGGCGAAGCAGGCTGAGGAGGTGGCCACGGTGAAGCAGGCTGAGAAGGTGACCACGGAGGAGAGGACCCTTCAGGTGACCATGGCGGAGAGGACCCTTCGGGTGGCCATTTCGGAGGGGACCCTTTGGTAGGCCATGGTGGAGAGGACCCTTCGGGTGGCCATGGCGAAGAGGACTTATTGCCCCCCCCACAAATTTTCTTGGGGAGGTTATCGGGCTTAGGCTCCGGGTAGGAGAAGTCCAGCGGCGAAGGCGTGTCAGGACTGGACGAGACCAGAGGCGAGGGCAGGTCAGGACTGGACAGGACCAGCGGCGAAGGCGGGTCTGTACTGGATTGGACCAGTAGTGCAAAGTTTCAAGAGTTTTTGAGCATGTTAAGGGCCACAAAAGTGGCAAAAAGGTTGACAGAAAAATAAGAATAATAATAAAATATAGCTGCGAGCAGCGATGAAGGGCCAAAGCCGGTGGCACCGCCACCCCGGTGCCTTTAGGTAACTAAAGGCACCAGGGTTGTGGTGCCACCGGCTTGGGCCCGTAATCGCTGCTCGCAGCTATATTTAGGGCCCAAGCCCTGAAAGGGCGAAGGCCCTATTGTTTTCGGTAGGATTATTATTATTAGGGCCCAAGCCCTGAAAGGGCGAAGGCCCTATTGTTTTCGGTAGGATTATTATTAGGGCCCAAGCCCTGAAAGGGCGCAGAGCCCTATTGTTTTCGGTAGGATTATTATTAAGGCCCAAGCCCTGAAAGGGCGAAGGCCCTATTGTTTTCGTTAGGATTATTATTATTAGGGCCCAAGCCCTGAAAGGGCGCAGAGCCCTATTGTTTTCGGTAGGATTATTATTAGGGCCCAAGCCCTGAAAGGGCGAAGGCCCTATTGTTTTCGGTAGGATTATTGTTTATTAGGGCCCAAGCCCTGAAAGGGCGAAGGCCCTATTGTTTTCGTTAGGATTATTTTTATTATTATTATAATTTTTTTTCTATTTCTCAGGCACTTTTGGGGCCCTTAACATGCTCGAAAACTCTTGAAACTTTGCACACAGGTCAGAACCCGCGGCCATCAGGGCCGGGCTGAAGCTGGTACCCGGGCGTGGCAGGGGGGCTCGACAGCGCCCCCTGGAACGGGATCCGAACACTTGTCCATAAATCAAACACACTTGCATGTAATAATATGAAACTCGGTACACATATAGATCTCATCGGGCCGAACAACTTTCGTGCTCTAAGTTTTATGCCAGCCCAACAGGAAGTCGGCTATTATGGGTTGTTTGGAAACGCATGCTGTGGAATTTGATGTACTCCTCCTAGATAATTCATCCAATCTCCTCCAAACTCGGTCAGCATGAAGTCAAGACATTGAGGATGCTAAATTGCGGACGGATTTTTGATATCTCGAACGGTTTGGCCATGGCGAGGAAACAAATTTATGGCGAATAATGAAAACAGGAAGTGTGTTATAACTTCTGCATACATTAACTGATCTTGATGAAACTTCAGCAGTGTGTTCGTGGTAAAAGGCCGATCACATGGATGTGACTATTGTGAGTCAAAATTATAGCGCCACCAACTGGCAGCAGGAAGTGTGTCACTTTAAAAATGCTTTGAAATCACCCTCTTATTTTTACCCGATTTGTTTCAAATTTTATGTGTATAATGTAGACACACGGCAGATGTAGACCTGTGAAAGGATTTTTGATATCTTTAATACTGTTGCCATGGCCACGCATCAAACATTAATATTCTTTTTTGATGCTTTTGAGACTCTTAGCATGCTTGAAATTGCATGAAACTCGACAGACACATTACATTTATTACCTAGTAGACATGTGCAAAGTTTCAGAAACGGGCATGGTGAGGGGCTCAGTAGCGCCACCTTTAGTCAAAAATGGGGGCTTCGTTTTACGTAAAGTCCCAAAAATCGGTATGTATATTGTTCTCCTCGAGCCGGACAACTTTCTAATTTACACTTATTAGCCCTGGCCAACAGGAAGTCAGATATTTTGGTTTGAATGTGATTTTTTGGAGAATTCTCTCTCTCTCTCTGCCTCTGTGTCTCTGTGTGTGTGTGTGGGGTGTGGGGGATTTGTCTGTTAGGAGAGGTTTGCTTTTAGAATTGTTTTTCAAGGTTTCAGGGGCTTTTGGGGCCCTTAACATGCTCGAAAACTCTTGAAACTTTACACATAGGTCAGAACCTGCGGCCATCAGGGCTGGGCTGAAGCTGGTATCCGGGCGTGGCAGGGGGGCTCAACAGCGCCCCCTTGAATGGGGTCCGAAAACTTGGTCCATAGATCAAACTAGCTTGTATAAATTAATTTGAAACTCAGCACACATATAGATCTCATCGGGCCGACCAACTTTCGCGCTCTTAAGTTATACGCCAGCCCAACAGGAAGTCGGCTATTCAGGGTTGTTTGAAAAACGCATGCTGTGGAATTTAATGTACTCCTCCTACAGAATTCATCCGATCCCCACCAAACTCGGTGTGCATGAAGACAAGACATTGAGGATGCTAAATTGCGGACGGATTTTTGATATCTCGAACGGTTTGGCCGTGGGGAGGAAACGAATTTATGGCGAGAAAAGAGAAACAGGAAATGTGTTATAACTTCTGCATACATTAACTGATCTTGATAAAACTTCAGCAGTGTGTTCGTTTTCAGAGGACGATCACATCGATGTGACTATTGTGAGTCAAAGTTATAGCGCCACCAACTGGCAGCAGGAAGTGTGTCACTTTCAAAATTCTTTGAAGTCACCCTCTTATGTTTACCCGATTTGCTTCAAACTTTATGTGTATAATGTAGACACACGGCAGATGTAGACCTGTGAAAGGATTATTGATATCTTAGATACTGTTGCCGTGGCAACGCATCAAACTTTAATATTTTTTCGGATGCGTTTGAGACTCTTAGCATGCTTGAAATTGGATGAAATTCGACAGATACATCACATTTATTAGCCAGTAGACATGTGAAAAGTTTCAGAAACGGGCGTGGCAGGGGGGCTCAACAGCGCCCCCTTGAATGGGGTCTGAAAACTTGGTCCATATATCAAACACGCTTGCATGAATTAATATGAAACTCGGTACACATATAGATCTCATCGGGCCGAACAACTTTCCCTCTGTCAAGTTTCACACCAGCCCAACAGGAAGTCGGCTATTATGGGTTGTTTGGAAAACGCTTGCTGTGGAATGTGAAATACTCCTCCTAGAAAATTCATCCCATCCCCACCAAACTCGGTGTGCATGAAGTCAAGACATTGAGGATGCTAAATTGCGGACGGATTTTTGATATCTCGAACGGTTTGGCCGTGGCAAGGAAATTAATTTATGGCGAGAAAAGAGAGACACGAAGTGTTATAACTTCTGCACACATTAACTGATCTTGATGAAACTTCAGCAGTGTGTTCGTGGTAAGAGGTCGGTCAGATGGATACAACTATTGTGAGTCAAAGTTATAGCGCCACCAACTGGCAACAGGAACTGTGTCACTTTCAAAATGCTTTTGACAAAATGGGGGGGGTTACTTTTACCCACAGTTACAAAAATCAGTACATATATTGGTCTCATCGAGCCGGACAAGTTTCTAATTTACAGTCATTAGCTCTGACCAACAGGAAGTCAGATATTTTGGTTTGAATGTGGATTTATTTGCAAAATCGGCCTCTGAATTTTATTAGGGCCCGAGCACCGATGGTGTGAGGACCCTCTTGGAATTGCTCTGTTTATTATTATTAGGGCCCGAGCACCGATGGTGTGAGGACCCTCTTGGAATTGCTCCGTTTATTATTATTATTATTATTATTAGGGCCCGAGCACCGATGGTGTGAGGACCCTCTTGGAATTGCTCTGTTTATTATTAGGGCCCGAGCACCGATGGTGTGAGGACCCTCTTGGAATTGCTCTGTTTATTAGGGCCCGAGCACCGATGGTGTGAGGACCCTCTTGGAATTGCTCTGTTTATTATTATTATTAGGGCCCGAGCACCGATGGTGTGAGGACCCTCTTGGAATTGCTCTGTTTATTATTAGGGCCCGAGCACCGATGGTGTGAGGACCCTCTTGGAATTGCTCTGTTTATTATTATTATTATTATTATTATTATTATTCTCCGCATTTAATTGCATTTTTGAGGGCCTAAACATGCTCGAAAACTCACAAAACTTTGCAGACGCGTCAGAACTGGCGAAAATTTACATCTGATAAAGGTTTCAGAATTGGACGGGGCAAAATGGCTCGATAGCGCCACCTATAAAAGTTCAACGGAGTGCGCCTCCCGCAACGTTCAACGTACGTGCACGAAATTCGGTACATACATGTAATGACCTAATACCTACAAAAAAGTCTCTTGGAGCATAGCCCTAAACACAACAGGAAGTCAGCCATTTTGAACTTCCTCTCAGATTTTTGTGCAGTTTTTGCCATTTTTAGGCCTCGTACTTTAACGAACTCCTCCTACAGTTTTAATCTGATCATCTTCAAATTTGGTGAGTATAATCTTAAGGCCTTTGCGACGTTAAATTGCGAAGATCTTGAGTTTTCGTCGAAGGGCGGGTCCTCGGCGGCCTGACAAATTTCGATGTTTCGCCATGAAACAGGAAGTTGCTGTAACTCAGGCATGGAATGTCCAATCTGCCCCAAACTTCACACGTTTTATAAGCATTCTGTCCTGAACACATGACCATGCTCATATTCATTTATAGTCATAGCGCCACCTGCTGGCAACAGGAAGTGACATGTTTAACACTGTTGTGGACTCCTAATAACATATAAAAAAGTGCCAGCAAGTGCTAAACATGCTAACAACATACTAGAAACATGCTAAAACATGCTAGCAAACACTTAGCTAAGTGTTAAAGCATGCTATTACTGCAATTGAATAGGAATTTGCTGTAACTCAGGCATGGAATGTCCAATCTGCCCCAAACTTCACACGTTTGATAAGAATCATGGCCTGAACACATGTCCATGCTCAAATTCAGTTATTGTAATAGCGCCACCTACTGGCAACAGGAAGTGACATGTTTAACACGTTGATGCTGTTCTAGCAACATGTTAAAAATGCCATTGAGTTCTAAAAATGCTAGAAACATGTTAAAACATGCTAGCAATACTTAGCTAAGTGCTAAAGCATACTAATTCAATGAAACAGGATGTTGTTGTTACTCAAGAAGGCAATGTCCAATCTGCGCCAAACTTCACACTTTTGATAAGCGTTCTGTCCTGAACACATGACCATGCTCATATTCAGTTACATTTATAGCGCCACCTGCTGGCAACAGGAAGTGACATGTTAAACACTGTTGTGGACTCCTGATAACATATAAAAAAGTGCCAGCAAGTGCTAAACATGCTAACAACATACTAGAAGCTAAAACATGCTAGCAAACACTTAACTAAGTGCTAAAGCATGCTATTACTGCAATTAAATAGGAATTTGCTGTAACTCAGGCACGGAATGTCCAATCTGCCCCAAACTTCACACGTTTGATAAGAGTCAAGGCCTGAACACATCTACATGATAATATTCAGTTATAGTAATAGCGCCACCTAGTGTTTAACACGTTAATGCCGTTCTAGCAACATGTTAAAAATGCCATTGACTTCTAAACATGCTAGAAACATGTTAAAACATGCTAGCAATACTTAGCTAAGTGCTAAAGCATGCTAATTCAATGAAACAGGATGTTGTTGTTACTCAAGAAGGCAATGTCCAATCTGCGCCAAACTTCACATTTTTGATAAGCGTTCTGTCCTAAACACATGACCATGCTCATATTCAGTTACAGTCATAGCGCCACCTGCTGGCAACAGGAAGTGGCATGTTTAACACTGTTGTGAACTCCTGATAACATATAAAAAAGTGCTAGCAAGTGCTAAACATGCTAACAACATACTAGAAACATGCTAAAACATGCTAGCAAACACTTAGCTAAGTGCTAAAGCTCGCTATTACTGCAATTAAAAAGGAATTGGCTGTAACTCAGGAACGGAATGTCCAATCTGCCCGAAACTTCACACGTTTGATAAGAGTCATGGCCTGAACACATCTACATGAGAATATTCAGTTATAGTAATAGCGCCACCTACTGGTAACAGGAAGTGTCATGTTTAACACGTTGATGCCGTTCTAGCAACATGTTAAAAATGCCATTGTCTTATAAACATGCTAGAAACATGTTAAAACATGCTAGCAATACTTAGCTAAGTGCTAAAGCATGCTAATTCAATGAAACAGGATGTTGTTGTTACTCAAGAAGGCAATGTCCAATCTGCACCAAACTTCACACTTTTGATAAGCGTTTTGTCCTGAACTCATGACCATGCACATATTCAGTTACAGTCATAGCGCCACCTGCTGGCAACAGGAAGTGGCATGTTTAACCCTGTTGTGAACTCCTGATAACATATAAAAAAGTGCCAGCAAGTGCTAAACATGCTAACAACATACTAGAAACATGCTAAAACATGCTAGCAAACACTTAGCTAAGTGCTAAAGCATGCTATTACTGCAATTAAATAGGAATTTGCTGTAACTCAAGCATACAATGTCCAATCTGCCCCAAACTTCACACGTTTGATAAAAGTCCTGCACTGAACACATCTACATAGCGATATTCAGATATAGACATAGCCCCACCTACTGGCAACAAAAACTGACATGGTTAACACAGTAATGCAGAACTAACCACATAACTATTGTGTACTAAGCATGCTAGAAACATACTAAACATGCTAGCAACTACTATACCTCCTTAAATGCACATTGCCCAACCATGCTCTGTCTTCCTAAAGCCACCGAGTGACGATGGCACGGGTGCGAGGGCCCTTTCATCGCTGCTTGCAGCTTTAATTATTAGGGCCCGAGCACCGATGGTGTGAGGACCCTCTTGGAATTGCTCTGTTTATTATTATTATTATTATTATTATTCTTCTCCGCATTAAATTGCATTTTTGAGGGCCTAAACATGCTCGAAAACTCACGAAACTTTGCACACGCGTCAGAATTGGCGAAAATTTACATCTGATATAGGTTTCAGAATTGGACAGGGCAAAATGGCTCGATAGCGCCACCTATAAAAGTTCAACAGAGTGCGCCTCCCGCAACGTTCCACGTATGTGCACGAAATTCGGTACATACATGTAATGACCTAATACCTACCAAAAAGTCTCTTGGAGCGTAGCCCTAAACACAACAGGAAGTCAGCCATTTTGAACTTCCTCTCAGATTTTTGTGCAGTTTTTGCCATTTTCAGGCCTCATACTTTAACGAACTCCTCCTACAGTTTTAATCTGATCATCTTCAAATTTGGTGAGTGTAATCTTAAGGCCTTTGCGACGTTAAATTGCGAAGATCTTGAGTTTTCGTCGAAGGGCGGGTCCTCGGCGGCCTGACAAATTTCGATGTTTCGCCATGAAACAGGAAGTTGCTGTAACTCGGGCATGGAATGTCCAATCTGCCCCAAACTTCACACGTTTGATAAGAGTTCTGTCCTGAACACATGACCATGCTCATATTCAGTTATAGTCATAGCGCCACCTGCTGGCAACAGGAAGTGACATGTTTAACACTGTTATGGACTCCTAATAACATATAAAAAAGTGCCAGCAAGTGCTAAACATGCTAACAACATACTAGAAGCATGCTAAAACATGCTAGCAAACTCTTAGCTAAGTGCTAAAGCATGCTATTATTGCAATTAAATAGGAATTTGCTGTAACTCAGGCATGGAATGTCCAATCTGCCCCAAACTTCACACTTTTGATAAGCGTTCTGTCCTGAACACATCTACATGAGAATATTCAGTTATAGTAATAGCGCCACCTACTGGTAACAGGAAGTGTCATGTTTAACACGTTGATGCCATTCTAGCAACATGTTAAAAATTCCATTGACTTCTAAACATGCTAGAAACATGTTAAAACATGCTAGCAATACTTAGCTAAGTGCTAAAGCATGCTAATTCAATGAAACAGGATGTTGTTGTTACTCAAGAAGGCAATGTCCAATCTGCGCCAAACTTCACACTTTTAATAAACATTCTGTCCTGAACACATGACCATGCTCATATTCAGTTACAGTCATAGTGCCACCTGCTGGCAACAGGAAGTGACATGTTAAACACTGTTGTGGACATATAAAAACATATAAAAAAGTGCCAGCAAGTGCTAAACATGCTAACAACATACTAGAAACATGCTAAAACATGCTAGCAAACACTTAGCTAAGTGCTAAAGCATGCTATTGCTGCAATTTAATAGGAATTTGCTGTAACACAGGCATGGAATGTCCAATCTGCCCCAAACTTCACACGTTTGATAAGAGTCATGGCCTGAACACATCTACATGAGAATATTCAGTTATAGTAATAGCGCCACCTGCTGTCAACAGGAAGTGACATGTTTAACAGTGTTGTGGTCTCCTAATAACATATAAAAAAGAGCCAGCAAGTGCTAAACAGGTTATCAACATACTAGAAACATGCTAGCAAACACTTAGCTAAGTGCTAAAGCATGCTATTACTGCAATTAAATAGGAATTTGCTGTAACTCAGGCACGGAATGTCCAATCTGCCCCAAACTTCACACGTTTGATAAGAATCATGGCCTGAACACATGTCTATGCTCAAATTCAGTTACAGTAATAGCGCCACCTACTGGCAACAGGAAGTGACATGTTTAACACGTTGATGCCGTTCTAGCAACATGTTAAAAATGCCATTGAGTTCTAAACATGCTAGAAACATGTTAAAACATGCTAGCAATACTTAGCTAAGTGCTAAAGCATGCTAATTCAATGAAACAGGACTTTGTTGTTACTCAAGAAGGCAATGTACAATCTACCCCAAACTTCACACGTTTGATAAGAGTTATCTCTTGAACACATGTCCATGCTCATATTTAGTTATAGTCATAGCGCCACCTGCTGGCAACAGGAAGTGACGTTTAACACTGTTCTTGACTCCTAATAACATATAAAAAAATGCCAGTAGGTGCTAAACATCCTACCAACATACTAGAGACATGCTAAAACATACTAGCAAACACTTAGCTAAGTGCTAAAGAATGATATTACTGCAATTAAATATGAATTTGCTGTAACTCAGGCATGGAATGTCCAATCTGCCCCAAACTTCACACTTTTGATAAGAATCATGGCCTGAACACATCTACATGAGAATGTTCAGTTATAGTAATAGCGCCACCTACTGGCAACAGGAAGTGACATGTTTAACACGTTGATGCCGTTCTAGCAACATGTTAAAAATGCCATTGAGTTCTAAACATGCTAGAAACATGTTAAAACATGCTAACAATGCTTAGCTAAGTGCTAAAGAATGCTAATTCAATGAAACATGACTTTGTTGTTACTCAAGAAGGCAATGTCCAATTTGCACCAAACTTCACACGTTTGATAAGAGTTCTGTCCTGAACACACATCCATGCTCATATTCAGTTATAGTCATAACGCCACCTACTGGCAACAGAAACTGACATGGTTAACACAGTAATGCAGTACTAACCACATAATTATTGTGTACTAAGCATGCTAGAAACAGACTAAACATGCTAGCAACACTTAGCTGAGTCATGAAGCATGCTATTATCACCATTATACAAAACATTTTGTAACTGACTTTGACATACTCTTACTATATATACCTCCTTAAATGTACATTTCCCAACCATGCTCTGTCTTCCTAAAGCCACCGAGTGTTGATGGCACGGGTGCGAG
Source organism: Abramis brama (assembly GCF_963993115.1). NCBI lineage: Eukaryota > Metazoa > Chordata > Actinopteri > Cypriniformes > Leuciscidae > Abramis > Abramis brama. Next base: position 20,022,847 of record NC_139971.1, read on the forward strand.
GGCCCTTTCATCGCTGCTTGCAGCTTTAATTATTATTATTATTATTATTATTCTTCTCCGCATTAAATTGCATTTTTGAGGGCCTAAACATGCTCGAAAACTCACGAAACTTTGCACACGCGTCAGAACTGGCGAAAATTTACATCTGATATAGGTTTCAGAATTGGACAGGGCAAAATGGCTCGATAGCGCCACCTATAAAAGTTCAACGGAGTGCGCCTCCCGCAACGTTCCACGTATGTGCACGAAATTCGGTACATACATGTAATGACCTAATACCTACCAAAAAGTCTCTTGGAGCGTAGCCCTAAACACAACAGGAAGTCAGCCATTTTGAACTTCCTCTCAGATTTTTGTGCAGTTTTTGCCATTTTCAGGCCTCATACTTTAACGAACTCCTCCTACAGTTTTAATCTGATCATCTTCAAATTTGGTGAGTGTAATCTTAAGGCCTTTGCGACGTTAAATTGCGAAGATCTTGAGTTTTCGTCGAAGGGCGGGTCCTCGGCGGCCTGACAAATTTCGATGTTTCGCCATGAAACAGGAAGTTACTGTAACTCAGGCATGGAATGTCCAATCTGCCCCAAACTTCACACGTTTGATAAGAGTTCTGTCCTGAACACATGACCATGCTCATATTCAGTTATAGTCATAGCGCCACCTGCTGGCAACAGGAAGTGACATGTTTAACACTGTTATGGACTCCTAATAACATATAAAAAAGTGCCAGCAAGTGCTAAACATGCTAACAACATACTAGAAGCATGCTAAAACATGCTAGCAAACTCTTAGCTAAGTGCTAAAGCATGCTATTATTGCAATTAAATAGGAATTTGCTGTAACTCAGGCATGGAATGTCCAATCTGCCCCAAACTTCACACTTTTGATAAGCGTTCTGTCCTGAACACATCTACATGAGAATATTCAGTTATAGTAATAGCGCCACCTACTGGTAACAGGAAGTGTCATGTTTAACACGTTGATGCCATTCTAGCAACATGTTAAAAATGCCATTGACTTCTAAACATGCTAGAAACATGTTAAAACATGCTAGCAATACTTAGCTAAGTGCTAAAGCATGCTAATTCAATGAAACAGGATGTTGTTGTTACTCAAGAAGGCAATGTCCAATCTGCGCCAAACTTCACACTTTTAATAAACATTCTGTCCTGAACACATGACCATGCTCATATTCAGTTACAGTCATAGTGCCACCTGCTGGCAACAGGAAGTGACATGTTAAACACTGTTGTGGACATATAAAAACATATAAAAAAGTGCCAGCAAGTGCTAAACATGCTAACAACATACTAGAAACATGCTAAAACATGCTAGCAAACACTTAGCTAAGTGCTAAAGCATGCTATTGCTGCAATTTAATAGGAATTTGCTGTAACACAGGCATGGAATGTCCAATCTGCCCCAAACTTCACACGTTTGATAAGAGTCATGGCCTGAACACATCTACATGAGAATATTCAGTTATAGTAATAGCGCCACCTGCTGTCAACAGGAAGTGACATGTTTAACAGTGTTGTGGTCTCCTAATAACATATAAAAAAGAGCCAGCAAGTGCTAAACAGGTTATCAACATACTAGAAACATGCTAGCAAACACTTAGCTAAGTGCTAAAGCATGCTATTACTGCAATTAAATAGGAATTTGCTGTAACTCAGGCACGGAATGTCCAATCTGCCCCAAACTTCACACGTTTGATAAGAATCATGGCCTGAACACATGTCTATGCTCAAATTCAGTTACAGTAATAGCGCCACCTACTGGCAACAGGAAGTGACATGTTTAACACGTTGATGCCGTTCTAGCAACATGTTAAAAATGCCATTGAGTTCTAAACATGCTAGAAACATGTTAAAACATGCTAGCAATACTTAGCTAAGTTTTAAAGCATGCTAATTCAATGAAACAGGACTTTGTTGTTACTCAAGAAGGCAATGTACAATCTACCCCAAACTTCACACGTTTGATAAGAGTTATCTCTTGAACACATGTCCATGCTCATATTTAGTTATAGTCATAGCGCCACCTGCTGGCAACAGGAAGTGACGTTTAACACTGTTCTTGACTCCTAATAACATATAAAAAAATGCCAGTAGGTGCTAAACATCCTACCAACATACTAGAGACATGCTAAAACATACTAGCAAACACTTAGCTAAGTGCTAAAGAATGATATTACTGCAATTAAATATGAATTTGCTGTAACTCAGGCATGGAATGTCCAATCTGCCCCAAACTTCACACTTTTGATAAGAATCATGGCCTGAACACATCTACATGAGAATGTTCAGTTATAGTAATAGCGCCACCTACTGGCAACAGGAAGTGACATGTTTAACACGTTGATGCCGTTCTAGCAACATGTTAAAAATGCCATTGAGTTCTAAACATGCTAGAAACATGTTAAAACATGCTAACAATGCTTAGCTAAGTGCTAAAGAATGCTAATTCAATGAAACATGACTTTGTTGTTACTCAAGAAGGCAATGTCCAATTTGCACCAAACTTCACACGTTTGATAAGAGTTCTGTCCTGAACACACATCCATGCTCATATTCAGTTATAGTCATAACGCCACCTACTGGCAACAGAAACTGACATGGTTAACACAGTAATGCAGTACTAACCACATAATTATTGTGTACTAAGCATGCTAGAAACAGACTAAACATGCTAGCAACACTTAGCTGAGTCATGAAGCATGCTATTATCACCATTATACAAAACATTTTGTAACTGACTTTGACATACTCTTACTATATATACCTCCTTAAATGTACATTTCCCAACCATGCTCTGTCTTCCTAAAGCCACCGAGTGTTGATGGCACGGGTGCGAGGGCCCTTTCATCGCTGCTTGCAGCTTTAATTAGGGGTTCAAGCACGAAGTGCTGAAACCCTATTGTAATTGCCCTGATTTTTATTAGGGGTTCAAGCACAAAGTGCTGAAACCCTATTGTTATTGTTAATTTTCCCATGATGCAACATTCAGACCTAAAACTGATCGGGCAGACCAAACCGTAAGTCGTGGAGACTTGAAACTTTGGGGGCTGATAGTACTCACACCGCCTGCAGCGTCACCAAGGCCCGCCCCGATCGGCCTGACGGGGGCGCTACAGCGGTCAAAAGTACGAAACGGCTCATAACTCATCAACCGTGAGGCGTAGGCTCAAGTGTCTTATATCGCTGGAATCCTTGGCTCGAGGCGGACAAGATGCATGCCTCGGATTTGCTCGTGACCCTGGGAAAATTTTCGGGTATTTGCGGTTTTTCCAAAAACCTACTTTCGCGAACTAGTCCTAGGTTTTTGGCCCGACCGGAACCAAACCGGTGCGGCAAGATTCTCTGGAGTCTGAATGTCAATAATTATCAAACAAAAAGTGAAAATTTCGGTTCACGGTCCCTAAGGGCTGCCAAAACGTTCCAAGTGGGAGGAGCCCATTTTGCTTAATTGGCTATAACTCGTGAACGGAACGAGATGTTTGCACCAAACTCGGCACACGCATGTACGAGCTCATTCTGTGGTCACGTGAAAAAGGGCGCAGCGACTGGCCACTTGGTGGCGCTATAACTGTTAAAAGGGTGTCAAAATGATGTATTTCTATGGAAAAACCCCATGAAATGGCTGAAAGCGGCCATCTTGCTGTCTGATTTGCATACAACCTCACAAAATCGGGCATGCGCATGCGTCACGTGATCCTGAAGAAGCTTGAAAACTTTCATGGACGTCGGGCCATTGGTGGCGCTTTAACTGTCATAAAGGTGAGAAGGCCTCTGTATTATCCTATGCAAAATGACATTTAAATGACTGAAAAATGGGGGAAAAAAGAGCAGAGCTTCACCAAATTAGCTGAGCACATGCGCCATATTATTCCAAAGAAGCGTGCAAACTTTTATGGAGATCGGGCCATCAGTGGAGGTGTCACAGCTTAAAAGGTAAAAAAAAAAAATGCACCACATTTCCATGATAAATGAGCTAAAAGGGCAAAAAACGTTCTTTTTCCTCTCCGAGGCACATGTTAGAAGGCTTGATAAAGTTTTTGGAACGCAGCAGCGCAAACGGCAAGTGCCTAGACCCTATAGTTTTTTTTTTTGGAGGCCTTTTTGTGGCCCTTTTTTAGCCACTTATTAGGGGTTCAAGCACAAAGTGCTGAAACCCTATTGTTATTGTTAATTTTCCCATGATGCAACATTCAGACCTAAAACTGATCGGGCAGACCAAACCGTAAGTCGTGGAGACTTGAAACTTTGGGGGCTGATAGTACTCACACCGCCTGCAGCGTCACCAAGGCCCGCCCCGATCGGCCTGACGGGGGCGCTACAGCGGTCAAAAGTACGAAACGGCTCATAACTCATCAACCGTGAGGCGTAGGCTCAAGTGTCTTATATCGCTGGAATCCTTGGCTCGAGGCGGACAAGATGCATGCCTCGGATTTGCTCGTGACCCTGGGAAAATTTTCGGGTATTTGCGGTTTTTCCAAAAACCTACTTTCGCGAACTAGTCCTAGGTTTTTGGCCCGACCGGAACCAAACCGGTGCGGCAAGATTCTCTGGAGTCTGAATGTCAATAATTATCAAACAAAAAGTGAAAATTTCGGTTCACGGTCCCTAAGGGCTGCCAAAACGTTCCAAGTGGGAGGAGCCCATTTTGCTTAATTGGCTATAACTCGTGAACGGAACGAGATGTTTGCACCAAACTCGGCACACGCATGTACGAGCTCATTCTGTGGTCACGTGAAAAAGGGCGCAGCGACTGGCCACTTGGTGGCGCTATAACTGTTAAAAGGGTGTCAAAATGATGTATTTCTATGGAAAAACCCCATGAAATGGCTGAAAGCGGCCATCTTGCTGTCTGATTTGCATACAACCTCACAAAATCGGGCATGCGCATGCGTCACGTGATCCTGAAGAAGCTTGAAAACTTTCATGGACGTCGGGCCATTGGTGGCGCTTTAACTGTCATAAAGGTGAGAAGGCCTCTGTATTATCCTATGCAAAATGACATTTAAATGACTGAAAAATGGGGGAAAAAAGAGCAGAGCTTCACCAAATTAGCTGAGCACATGCGCCATATTATTCCAAAGAAGCGTGCAAACTTTTATGGAGATCGGGCCATCAGTGGAGGTGTCACAGCTTAAAAGGTAAAAAAAAAAAATGCACCACATTTCCATGATAAATGAGCTAAAAGGGCAAAAAACGTTCTTTTTCCTCTCCGAGGCACATGTTAGAAGGCTTGATAAAGTTTTTGGAACGCAGCAGCGCAAACGGCAAGTGCCTAGACCCTATAGTTTTTTTTTTGGAGGCCTTTTTGTGGCCCTTTTTTAGCCACTTATTAGGGGTTCAAGCACAAAGTGCTGAAACCCTATTGTTATTGTTAATTTTCCCATGATGCAACATTCAGACCTAAAACTGATCGGGCAGACCAAACCGTAAGTCGTGGAGACTTGAAACTTTGGGGGCTGATAGTACTCACACCGCCTGCAGCGTCACCAAGGCCCGCCCCGATCGGCCTGACGGGGGCGCTACAGCGGTCAAAAGTACGAAACGGCTCATAACTCATCAACCGTGAGGCGTAGGCTCAAGTGTCTTATATCGCTGGAATCCTTGGCTCGAGGCGGACAAGATGCATGCCTCGGATTTGCTCGTGACCCTGGGAAAATTTTCGGGTATTTGCGGTTTTTCCAAAAACCTACTTTCGCGAACTAGTCCTAGGTTTTTGGCCCGACCGGAACCAAACCGGTGCGGCAAGATTCTCTGGAGTCTGAATGTCAATAATTATCAAACAAAAAGTGAAAATTTCGGTTCACGGTCCCTAAGGGCTGCCAAAACGTTCCAAGTGGGAGGAGCCCATTTTGCTTAATTGGCTATAACTCGTGAACGGAACGAGATGTTTGCACCAAACTCGGCACACGCATGTACGAGCTCATTCTGTGGTCACGTGAAAAAGGGCGCAGCGACTGGCCACTTGGTGGCGCTATAACTGTTAAAAGGGTGTCAAAATGATGTATTTCTATGGAAAAACCCCATGAAATGGCTGAAAGCGGCCATCTTGCTGTCTGATTTGCATACAACCTCACAAAATCGGGCATGCGCATGCGTCACGTGATCCTGAAGAAGCTTGAAAACTTTCATGGACGTCGGGCCATTGGTGGCGCTTTAACTGTCATAAAGGTGAGAAGGCCTCTGTATTATCCTATGCAAAATGACATTTAAATGACTGAAAAATGGGGGAAAAAAGAGCAGAGCTTCACCAAATTAGCTGAGCACATGCGCCATATTATTCCAAAGAAGCGTGCAAACTTTTATGGAGATCGGGCCATCAGTGGAGGTGTCACAGCTTAAAAGGTAAAAAAAAAAAATGCACCACATTTCCATGATAAATGAGCTAAAAGGGCAAAAAACGTTCTTTTTCCTCTCCGAGGCACATGTTAGAAGGCTTGATAAAGTTTTTGGAACGCAGCAGCGCAAACGGCAAGTGCCTAGACCCTATAGTTTTTTTTTTGGAGGCCTTTTTGTGGCCCTTTTTTAGCCACTTATTAGGGGTTCAAGCACAAAGTGCTGAAACCCTATTGTTATTGTTAATTTTCCCATGATGCAACATTCAGACCTAAAACTGATCGGGCAGACCAAACCGTAAGTCGTGGAGACTTGAAACTTTGGGGGCTGATAGTACTCACACCGCCTGCAGCGTCACCAAGGCCCGCCCCGATCGGCCTGACGGGGGCGCTACAGCGGTCAAAAGTACGAAACGGCTCATAACTCATCAACCGTGAGGCGTAGGCTCAAGTGTCTTATATCGCTGGAATCCTTGGCTCGAGGCGGACAAGATGCATGCCTCGGATTTGCTCGTGACCCTGGGAAAATTTTCGGGTATTTGCGGTTTTTCCAAAAACCTACTTTCGCGAACTAGTCCTAGGTTTTTGGCCCGACCGGAACCAAACCGGTGCGGCAAGATTCTCTGGAGTCTGAATGTCAATAATTATCAAACAAAAAGTGAAAATTTCGGTTCACGGTCCCTAAGGGCTGCCAAAACGTTCCAAGTGGGAGGAGCCCATTTTGCTTAATTGGCTATAACTCGTGAACGGAACGAGATGTTTGCACCAAACTCGGCACACGCATGTACGAGCTCATTCTGTGGTCACGTGAAAAAGGGCGCAGCGACTGGCCACTTGGTGGCGCTATAACTGTTAAAAGGGTGTCAAAATGATGTATTTCTATGGAAAAACCCCATGAAATGGCTGAAAGCGGCCATCTTGCTGTCTGATTTGCATACAACCTCACAAAATCGGGCATGCGCATGCGTCACGTGATCCTGAAGAAGCTTGAAAACTTTCATGGACGTCGGGCCATTGGTGGCGCTTTAACTGTCATAAAGGTGAGAAGGCCTCTGTATTATCCTATGCAAAATGACATTTAAATGACTGAAAAATGGGGGAAAAAAGAGCAGAGCTTCACCAAATTAGCTGAGCACATGCGCCATATTATTCCAAAGAAGCGTGCAAACTTTTATGGAGATCGGGCCATCAGTGGAGGTGTCACAGCTTAAAAGGTAAAAAAAAAAAATGCACCACATTTCCATGATAAATGAGCTAAAAGGGCAAAAAACGTTCTTTTTCCTCTCCGAGGCACATGTTAGAAGGCTTGATAAAGTTTTTGGAACGCAGCAGCGCAAACGGCAAGTGCCTAGACCCTATAGTTTTTTTTTTGGAGGCCTTTTTGTGGCCCTTTTTTAGCCACTTATTAGGGGTTCAAGCACAAAGTGCTGAAACCCTATTGTTATTGTTAATTTTCCCATGATGCAACATTCAGACCTAAAACTGATCGGGCAGACCAAACCGTAAGTCGTGGAGACTTGAAACTTTGGGGGCTGATAGTACTCACACCGCCTGCAGCGTCACCAAGGCCCGCCCCGATCGGCCTGACGGGGGCGCTACAGCGGTCAAAAGTACGAAACGGCTCATAACTCATCAACCGTGAGGCGTAGGCTCAAGTGTCTTATATCGCTGGAATCCTTGGCTCGAGGCGGACAAGATGCATGCCTCGGATTTGCTCGTGACCCTGGGAAAATTTTCGGGTATTTGCGGTTTTTCCAAAAACCTACTTTCGCGAACTAGTCCTAGGTTTTTGGCCCGACCGGAACCAAACCGGTGCGGCAAGATTCTCTGGAGTCTGAATGTCAATAATTATCAAACAAAAAGTGAAAATTTCGGTTCACGGTCCCTAAGGGCTGCCAAAACGTTCCAAGTGGGAGGAGCCCATTTTGCTTAATTGGCTATAACTCGTGAACGGAACGAGATGTTTGCACCAAACTCGGCACACGCATGTACGAGCTCATTCTGTGGTCACGTGAAAAAGGGCGCAGCGACTGGCCACTTGGTGGCGCTATAACTGTTAAAAGGGTGTCAAAATGATGTATTTCTATGGAAAAACCCCATGAAATGGCTGAAAGCGGCCATCTTGCTGTCTGATTTGCATACAACCTCACAAAATCGGGCATGCGCATGCGTCACGTGATCCTGAAGAAGCTTGAAAACTTTCATGGACGTCGGGCCATTGGTGGCGCTTTAACTGTCATAAAGGTGAGAAGGCCTCTGTATTATCCTATGCAAAATGACATTTAAATGACTGAAAAATGGGGGAAAAAAGAGCAGAGCTTCACCAAATTAGCTGAGCACATGCGCCATATTATTCCAAAGAAGCGTGCAAACTTTTATGGAGATCGGGCCATCAGTGGAGGTGTCACAGCTTAAAAGGTAAAAAAAAAAAATGCACCACATTTCCATGATAAATGAGCTAAAAGGGCAAAAAACGTTCTTTTTCCTCTCCGAGGCACATGTTAGAAGGCTTGATAAAGTTTTTGGAACGCAGCAGCGCAAACGGCAAGTGCCTAGACCCTATAGTTTTTTTTTTGGAGGCCTTTTTGTGGCCCTTTTTTAGCCACTTATTAGGGGTTCAAGCACAAAGTGCTGAAACCCTATTGTTATTGTTAATTTTCCCATGATGCAACATTCAGACCTAAAACTGATCGGGCAGACCAAACCGTAAGTCGTGGAGACTTGAAACTTTGGGGGCTGATAGTACTCACACCGCCTGCAGCGTCACCAAGGCCCGCCCCGATCGGCCTGACGGGGGCGCTACAGCGGTCAAAAGTACGAAACGGCTCATAACTCATCAACCGTGAGGCGTAGGCTCAAGTGTCTTATATCGCTGGAATCCTTGGCTCGAGGCGGACAAGATGCATGCCTCGGATTTGCTCGTGACCCTGGGAAAATTTTCGGGTATTTGCGGTTTTTCCAAAAACCTACTTTCGCGAACTAGTCCTAGGTTTTTGGCCCGACCGGAACCAAACCGGTGCGGCAAGATTCTCTGGAGTCTGAATGTCAATAATTATCAAACAAAAAGTGAAAATTTCGGTTCACGGTCCCTAAGGGCTGCCAAAACGTTCCAAGTGGGAGGAGCCCATTTTGCTTAATTGGCTATAACTCGTGAACGGAACGAGATGTTTGCACCAAACTCGGCACACGCATGTACGAGCTCATTCTGTGGTCACGTGAAAAAGGGCGCAGCGACTGGCCACTTGGTGGCGCTATAACTGTTAAAAGGGTGTCAAAATGATGTATTTCTATGGAAAAACCCCATGAAATGGCTGAAAGCGGCCATCTTGCTGTCTGATTTGCATACAACCTCACAAAATCGGGCATGCGCATGCGTCACGTGATCCTGAAGAAGCTTGAAAACTTTCATGGACGTCGGGCCATTGGTGGCGCTTTAACTGTCATAAAGGTGAGAAGGCCTCTGTATTATCCTATGCAAAATGACATTTAAATGACTGAAAAATGGGGGAAAAAAGAGCAGAGCTTCACCAAATTAGCTGAGCACATGCGCCATATTATTCCAAAGAAGCGTGCAAACTTTTATGGAGATCGGGCCATCAGTGGAGGTGTCACAGCTTAAAAGGTAAAAAAAAAAAATGCACCACATTTCCATGATAAATGAGCTAAAAGGGCAAAAAACGTTCTTTTTCCTCTCCGAGGCACATGTTAGAAGGCTTGATAAAGTTTTTGGAACGCAGCAGCGCAAACGGCAAGTGCCTAGACCCTATAGTTTTTTTTTTGGAGGCCTTTTTGTGGCCCTTTTTTAGCCACTTATTAGGGGTTCAAGCACAAAGTGCTGAAACCCTATTGTTATTGTTAATTTTCCCATGATGCAACATTCAGACCTAAAACTGATCGGGCAGACCAAACCGTAAGTCGTGGAGACTTGAAACTTTGGGGGCTGATAGTACTCACACCGCCTGCAGCGTCACCAAGGCCCGCCCCGATCGGCCTGACGGGGGCGCTACAGCGGTCAAAAGTACGAAACGGCTCATAACTCATCAACCGTGAGGCGTAGGCTCAAGTGTCTTATATCGCTGGAATCCTTGGCTCGAGGCGGACAAGATGCATGCCTCGGATTTGCTCGTGACCCTGGGAAAATTTTCGGGTATTTGCGGTTTTTCCAAAAACCTACTTTCGCGAACTAGTCCTAGGTTTTTGGCCCGACCGGAACCAAACCGGTGCGGCAAGATTCTCTGGAGTCTGAATGTCAATAATTATCAAACAAAAAGTGAAAATTTCGGTTCACGGTCCCTAAGGGCTGCCAAAACGTTCCAAGTGGGAGGAGCCCATTTTGCTTAATTGGCTATAACTCGTGAACGGAACGAGATGTTTGCACCAAACTCGGCACACGCATGTACGAGCTCATTCTGTGGTCACGTGAAAAAGGGCGCAGCGACTGGCCACTTGGTGGCGCTATAACTGTTAAAAGGGTGTCAAAATGATGTATTTCTATGGAAAAACCCCATGAAATGGCTGAAAGCGGCCATCTTGCTGTCTGATTTGCATACAACCTCACAAAATCGGGCATGCGCATGCGTCACGTGATCCTGAAGAAGCTTGAAAACTTTCATGGACGTCGGGCCATTGGTGGCGCTTTAACTGTCATAAAGGTGAGAAGGCCTCTGTATTATCCTATGCAAAATGACATTTAAATGACTGAAAAATGGGGGAAAAAAGAGCAGAGCTTCACCAAATTAGCTGAGCACATGCGCCATATTATTCCAAAGAAGCGTGCAAACTTTTATGGAGATCGGGCCATCAGTGGAGGTGTCACAGCTTAAAAGGTAAAAAAAAAAAATGCACCACATTTCCATGATAAATGAGCTAAAAGGGCAAAAAACGTTCTTTTTCCTCTCCGAGGCACATGTTAGAAGGCTTGATAAAGTTTTTGGAACGCAGCAGCGCAAACGGCAAGTGCCTAGACCCTATAGTTTTTTTTTTGGAGGCCTTTTTGTGGCCCTTTTTTAGCCACTTATTAGGGGTTCAAGCACAAAGTGCTGAAACCCTATTGTTATTGTTAATTTTCCCATGATGCAACATTCAGACCTAAAACTGATCGGGCAGACCAAACCGTAAGTCGTGGAGACTTGAAACTTTGGGGGCTGATAGTACTCACACCGCCTGCAGCGTCACCAAGGCCCGCCCCGATCGGCCTGACGGGGGCGCTACAGCGGTCAAAAGTACGAAACGGCTCATAACTCATCAACCGTGAGGCGTAGGCTCAAGTGTCTTATATCGCTGGAATCCTTGGCTCGAGGCGGACAAGATGCATGCCTCGGATTTGCTCGTGACCCTGGGAAAATTTTCGGGTATTTGCGGTTTTTCCAAAAACCTACTTTCGCGAACTAGTCCTAGGTTTTTGGCCCGACCGGAACCAAACCGGTGCGGCAAGATTCTCTGGAGTCTGAATGTCAATAATTATCAAACAAAAAGTGAAAATTTCGGTTCACGGTCCCTAAGGGCTGCCAAAACGTTCCAAGTGGGAGGAGCCCATTTTGCTTAATTGGCTATAACTCGTGAACGGAACGAGATGTTTGCACCAAACTCGGCACACGCATGTACGAGCTCATTCTGTGGTCACGTGAAAAAGGGCGCAGCGACTGGCCACTTGGTGGCGCTATAACTGTTAAAAGGGTGTCAAAATGATGTATTTCTATGGAAAAACCCCATGAAATGGCTGAAAGCGGCCATCTTGCTGTCTGATTTGCATACAACCTCACAAAATCGGGCATGCGCATGCGTCACGTGATCCTGAAGAAGCTTGAAAACTTTCATGGACGTCGGGCCATTGGTGGCGCTTTAACTGTCATAAAGGTGAGAAGGCCTCTGTATTATCCTATGCAAAATGACATTTAAATGACTGAAAAATGGGGGAAAAAAGAGCAGAGCTTCACCAAATTAGCTGAGCACATGCGCCATATTATTCCAAAGAAGCGTGCAAACTTTTATGGAGATCGGGCCATCAGTGGAGGTGTCACAGCTTAAAAGGTAAAAAAAAAAAATGCACCACATTTCCATGATAAATGAGCTAAAAGGGCAAAAAACGTTCTTTTTCCTCTCCGAGGCACATGTTAGAAGGCTTGATAAAGTTTTTGGAACGCAGCAGCGCAAACGGCAAGTGCCTAGACCCTATAGTTTTTTTTTTGGAGGCCTTTTTGTGGCCCTTTTTTAGCCACTTATTAGGGGTTCAAGCACAAAGTGCTGAAACCCTATTGTTATTGTTAATTTTCCCATGATGCAACATTCAGACCTAAAACTGATCGGGCAGACCAAACCGTAAGTCGTGGAGACTTGAAACTTTGGGGGCTGATAGTACTCACACCGCCTGCAGCGTCACCAAGGCCCGCCCCGATCGGCCTGACGGGGGCGCTACAGCGGTCAAAAGTACGAAACGGCTCATAACTCATCAACCGTGAGGCGTAGGCTCAAGTGTCTTATATCGCTGGAATCCTTGGCTCGAGGCGGACAAGATGCATGCCTCGGATTTGCTCGTGACCCTGGGAAAATTTTCGGGTATTTGCGGTTTTTCCAAAAACCTACTTTCGCGAACTAGTCCTAGGTTTTTGGCCCGACCGGAACCAAACCGGTGCGGCAAGATTCTCTGGAGTCTGAATGTCAATAATTATCAAACAAAAAGTGAAAATTTCGGTTCACGGTCCCTAAGGGCTGCCAAAACGTTCCAAGTGGGAGGAGCCCATTTTGCTTAATTGGCTATAACTCGTGAACGGAACGAGATGTTTGCACCAAACTCGGCACACGCATGTACGAGCTCATTCTGTGGTCACGTGAAAAAGGGCGCAGCGACTGGCCACTTGGTGGCGCTATAACTGTTAAAAGGGTGTCAAAATGATGTATTTCTATGGAAAAACCCCATGAAATGGCTGAAAGCGGCCATCTTGCTGTCTGATTTGCATACAACCTCACAAAATCGGGCATGCGCATGCGTCACGTGATCCTGAAGAAGCTTGAAAACTTTCATGGACGTCGGGCCATTGGTGGCGCTTTAACTGTCATAAAGGTGAGAAGGCCTCTGTATTATCCTATGCAAAATGACATTTAAATGACTGAAAAATGGGGGAAAAAAGAGCAGAGCTTCACCAAATTAGCTGAGCACATGCGCCATATTATTCCAAAGAAGCGTGCAAACTTTTATGGAGATCGGGCCATCAGTGGAGGTGTCACAGCTTAAAAGGTAAAAAAAAAAAATGCACCACATTTCCATGATAAATGAGCTAAAAGGGCAAAAAACGTTCTTTTTCCTCTCCGAGGCACATGTTAGAAGGCTTGATAAAGTTTTTGGAACGCAGCAGCGCAAACGGCAAGTGCCTAGACCCTATAGTTTTTTTTTTGGAGGCCTTTTTGTGGCCCTTTTTTAGCCACTTATTAGGGGTTCAAGCACAAAGTGCTGAAACCCTATTGTTATTGTTAATTTTCCCATGATGCAACATTCAGACCTAAAACTGATCGGGCAGACCAAACCGTAAGTCGTGGAGACTTGAAACTTTGGGGGCTGATAGTACTCACACCGCCTGCAGCGTCACCAAGGCCCGCCCCGATCGGCCTGACGGGGGCGCTACAGCGGTCAAAAGTACGAAACGGCTCATAACTCATCAACCGTGAGGCGTAGGCTCAAGTGTCTTATATCGCTGGAATCCTTGGCTCGAGGCGGACAAGATGCATGCCTCGGATTTGCTCGTGACCCTGGGAAAATTTTCGGGTATTTGCGGTTTTTCCAATAACCTACTTTCGCGAACTAGTCCTAGGTTTTTGGCCCGACCGGAACCAAACCGGTGCGGCAAGATTCTCTGGAGTCTGAATGTCAATAATTATCAAACAAAAAGTGAAAATTTCGGTTCACGGTCCCTAAGGGCTGCCAAAACGTTCCAAGTGGGAGGAGCCCATTTTGCTTAATTGGCTATAACTCGTGAACGGAACGAGATGTTTGCACCAAACTCGGCACACGCATGTACGAGCTCATTCTGTGGTCACGTGAAAAAGGGCGCAGCGACTGGCCACTTGGTGGCGCTATAACTGTTAAAAGGGTGTCAAAATGATGTATTTCTATGGAAAAACCCCATGAAATGGCTGAAAGCGGCCATCTTGCTGTCTGATTTGCATACAACCTCACAAAATCGGGCATGCGCATGCGTCACGTGATCCTGAAGAAGCTTGAAAACTTTCATGGACGTCGGGCCATTGGTGGCGCTTTAACTGTCATAAAGGTGAGAAGGCCTCTGTATTATCCTATGCAAAATGACATTTAAATGACTGAAAAATGGGGGAAAAAAGAGCAGAGCTTCACCAAATTAGCTGAGCACATGCGCCATATTATTCCAAAGAAGCGTGCAAACTTTTATGGAGATCGGGCCATCAGTGGAGGTGTCACAGCTTAAAAGGTAAAAAAAAAAAATGCACCACATTTCCATGATAAATGAGCTAAAAGGGCAAAAAACGTTCTTTTTCCTCTCCGAGGCACATGTTAGAAGGCTTGATAAAGTTTTTGGAACGCAGCAGCGCAAACGGCAAGTGCCTAGACCCTATAGTTTTTTTTTTGGAGGCCTTTTTGTGGCCCTTTTTTAGCCACTTATTAGGGGTTCAAGCACAAAGTGCTGAAACCCTATTGTTATTGTTAATTTTCCCATGATGCAACATTCAGACCTAAAACTGATCGGGCAGACCAAACCGTAAGTCGTGGAGACTTGAAACTTTGGGGGCTGATAGTACTCACACCGCCTGCAGCGTCACCAAGGCCCGCCCCGATCGGCCTGACGGGGGCGCTACAGCGGTCAAAAGTACGAAACGGCTCATAACTCATCAACCGTGAGGCGTAGGCTCAAGTGTCTTATATCGCTGGAATCCTTGGCTCGAGGCGGACAAGATGCATGCCTCGGATTTGCTCGTGACCCTGGGAAAATTTTCGGGTATTTGCGGTTTTTCCAAAAACCTACTTTCGCGAACTAGTCCTAGGTTTTTGGCCCGACCGGAACCAAACCGGTGCGGCAAGATTCTCTGGAGTCTGAATGTCAATAATTATCAAACAAAAAGTGAAAATTTCGGTTCACGGTCCCTAAGGGCTGCCAAAACGTTCCAAGTGGGAGGAGCCCATTTTGCTTAATTGGCTATAACTCGTGAACGGAACGAGATGTTTGCACCAAACTCGGCACACGCATGTACGAGCTCATTCTGTGGTCACGTGAAAAAGGGCGCAGCGACTGGCCACTTGGTGGCGCTATAACTGTTAAAAGGGTGTCAAAATGATGTATTTCTATGGAAAAACCCCATGAAATGGCTGAAAGCGGCCATCTTGCTGTCTGATTTGCATACAACCTCACAAAATCGGGCA
Source organism: Abramis brama (assembly GCF_963993115.1). Taxonomy (NCBI): domain Eukaryota; kingdom Metazoa; phylum Chordata; class Actinopteri; order Cypriniformes; family Leuciscidae; genus Abramis; species Abramis brama. Next base: position 20,038,584 of record NC_139971.1, read on the forward strand.
TGCGCATGCGTCACGTGATCCTGAAGAAGCTTGAAAACTTTCATGGACGTCGGGCCATTGGTGGCGCTTTAACTGTCATAAAGGTGAGAAGGCCTCTGTATTATCCTATGCAAAATGACATTTAAATGACTGAAAAATGGGGGAAAAAAGAGCAGAGCTTCACCAAATTAGCTGAGCACATGCGCCATATTATTCCAAAGAAGCGTGCAAACTTTTATGGAGATCGGGCCATCAGTGGAGGTGTCACAGCTTAAAAGGTAAAAAAAAAAAATGCACCACATTTCCATGATAAATGAGCTAAAAGGGCAAAAAACGTTCTTTTTCCTCTCCGAGGCACATGTTAGAAGGCTTGATAAAGTTTTTGGAACGCAGCAGCGCAAACGGCAAGTGCCTAGACCCTATAGTTTTTTTTTTGGAGGCCTTTTTGTGGCCCTTTTTTAGCCACTTATTAGGGGTTCAAGCACAAAGTGCTGAAACCCTATTGTTATTGTTAATTTTCCCATGATGCAACATTCAGACCTAAAACTGATCGGGCAGACCAAACCGTAAGTCGTGGAGACTTGAAACTTTGGGGGCTGATAGTACTCACACCGCCTGCAGCGTCACCAAGGCCCGCCCCGATCGGCCTGACGGGGGCGCTACAGCGGTCAAAAGTACGAAACGGCTCATAACTCATCAACCGTGAGGCGTAGGCTCAAGTGTCTTATATCGCTGGAATCCTTGGCTCGAGGCGGACAAGATGCATGCCTCGGATTTGCTCGTGACCCTGGGAAAATTTTCGGGTATTTGCGGTTTTTCCAAAAACCTACTTTCGCGAACTAGTCCTAGGTTTTTGGCCCGACCGGAACCAAACCGGTGCGGCAAGATTCTCTGGAGTCTGAATGTCAATAATTATCAAACAAAAAGTGAAAATTTCGGTTCACGGTCCCTAAGGGCTGCCAAAACGTTCCAAGTGGGAGGAGCCCATTTTGCTTAATTGGCTATAACTCGTGAACGGAACGAGATGTTTGCACCAAACTCGGCACACGCATGTACGAGCTCATTCTGTGGTCACGTGAAAAAGGGCGCAGCGACTGGCCACTTGGTGGCGCTATAACTGTTAAAAGGGTGTCAAAATGATGTATTTCTATGGAAAAACCCCATGAAATGGCTGAAAGCGGCCATCTTGCTGTCTGATTTGCATACAACCTCACAAAATCGGGCATGCGCATGCGTCACGTGATCCTGAAGAAGCTTGAAAACTTTCATGGACGTCGGGCCATTGGTGGCGCTTTAACTGTCATAAAGGTGAGAAGGCCTCTGTATTATCCTATGCAAAATGACATTTAAATGACTGAAAAATGGGGGAAAAAAGAGCAGAGCTTCACCAAATTAGCTGAGCACATGCGCCATATTATTCCAAAGAAGCGTGCAAACTTTTATGGAGATCGGGCCATCAGTGGAGGTGTCACAGCTTAAAAGGTAAAAAAAAAAAATGCACCACATTTCCATGATAAATGAGCTAAAAGGGCAAAAAACGTTCTTTTTCCTCTCCGAGGCACATGTTAGAAGGCTTGATAAAGTTTTTGGAACGCAGCAGCGCAAACGGCAAGTGCCTAGACCCTATAGTTTTTTTTTTGGAGGCCTTTTTGTGGCCCTTTTTTAGCCACTTATTAGGGGTTCAAGCACAAAGTGCTGAAACCCTATTGTTATTGTTAATTTTCCCATGATGCAACATTCAGACCTAAAACTGATCGGGCAGACCAAACCGTAAGTCGTGGAGACTTGAAACTTTGGGGGCTGATAGTACTCACACCGCCTGCAGCGTCACCAAGGCCCGCCCCGATCGGCCTGACGGGGGCGCTACAGCGGTCAAAAGTACGAAACGGCTCATAACTCATCAACCGTGAGGCGTAGGCTCAAGTGTCTTATATCGCTGGAATCCTTGGCTCGAGGCGGACAAGATGCATGCCTCGGATTTGCTCGTGACCCTGGGAAAATTTTCGGGTATTTGCGGTTTTTCCAAAAACCTACTTTCGCGAACTAGTCCTAGGTTTTTGGCCCGACCGGAACCAAACCGGTGCGGCAAGATTCTCTGGAGTCTGAATGTCAATAATTATCAAACAAAAAGTGAAAATTTCGGTTCACGGTCCCTAAGGGCTGCCAAAACGTTCCAAGTGGGAGGAGCCCATTTTGCTTAATTGGCTATAACTCGTGAACGGAACGAGATGTTTGCACCAAACTCGGCACACGCATGTACGAGCTCATTCTGTGGTCACGTGAAAAAGGGCGCAGCGACTGGCCACTTGGTGGCGCTATAACTGTTAAAAGGGTGTCAAAATGATGTATTTCTATGGAAAAACCCCATGAAATGGCTGAAAGCGGCCATCTTGCTGTCTGATTTGCATACAACCTCACAAAATCGGGCATGCGCATGCGTCACGTGATCCTGAAGAAGCTTGAAAACTTTCATGGACGTCGGGCCATTGGTGGCGCTTTAACTGTCATAAAGGTGAGAAGGCCTCTGTATTATCCTATGCAAAATGACATTTAAATGACTGAAAAATGGGGGAAAAAAGAGCAGAGCTTCACCAAATTAGCTGAGCACATGCGCCATATTATTCCAAAGAAGCGTGCAAACTTTTATGGAGATCGGGCCATCAGTGGAGGTGTCACAGCTTAAAAGGTAAAAAAAAAAAATGCACCACATTTCCATGATAAATGAGCTAAAAGGGCAAAAAACGTTCTTTTTCCTCTCCGAGGCACATGTTAGAAGGCTTGATAAAGTTTTTGGAACGCAGCAGCGCAAACGGCAAGTGCCTAGACCCTATAGTTTTTTTTTTGGAGGCCTTTTTGTGGCCCTTTTTTAGCCACTTATTAGGGGTTCAAGCACAAAGTGCTGAAACCCTATTGTTATTGTTAATTTTCCCATGATGCAACATTCAGACCTAAAACTGATCGGGCAGACCAAACCGTAAGTCGTGGAGACTTGAAACTTTGGGAGCTGATAGTACTCACACCGCCTGCAGCGTCACCAAGGCCCGCCCCGATCGGCCTGACGGGGGCGCTACAGCGGTCAAAAGTACGAAACGGCTCATAACTCATCAACCGTGAGGCGTAGGCTCAAGTGTCTTATATCGCTGGAATCCTTGGCTCGAGGCGGACAAGATGCATGCCTCGGATTTGCTCGTGACCCTGGGAAAATTTTCGGGTATTTGCGGTTTTTCCAAAAACCTACTTTCGCGAACTAGTCCTAGGTTTTTGGCCCGACCGGAACCAAACCGGTGCGGCAAGATTCTCTGGAGTCTGAATGTCAATAATTATCAAACAAAAAGTGAAAATTTCGGTTCACGGTCCCTAAGGGCTGCCAAAACGTTCCAAGTGGGAGGAGCCCATTTTGCTTAATTGGCTATAACTCGTGAACGGAACGAGATGTTTGCACCAAACTCGGCACACGCATGTACGAGCTCATTCTGTGGTCACGTGAAAAAGGGCGCAGCGACTGGCCACTTGGTGGCGCTATAACTGTTAAAAGGGTGTCAAAATGATGTATTTCTATGGAAAAACCCCATGAAATGGCTGAAAGCGGCCATCTTGCTGTCTGATTTGCATACAACCTCACAAAATCGGGCATGCGCATGCGTCACGTGATCCTGAAGAAGCTTGAAAACTTTCATGGACGTCGGGCCATTGGTGGCGCTTTAACTGTCATAAAGGTGAGAAGGCCTCTGTATTATCCTATGCAAAATGACATTTAAATGACTGAAAAATGGGGGAAAAAAGAGCAGAGCTTCACCAAATTAGCTGAGCACATGCGCCATATTATTCCAAAGAAGCGTGCAAACTTTTATGGAGATCGGGCCATCAGTGGAGGTGTCACAGCTTAAAAGGTAAAAAAAAAAAATGCACCACATTTCCATGATAAATGAGCTAAAAGGGCAAAAAACGTTCTTTTTCCTCTCCGAGGCACATGTTAGAAGGCTTGATAAAGTTTTTGGAACGCAGCAGCGCAAACGGCAAGTGCCTAGACCCTATAGTTTTTTTTTTGGAGGCCTTTTTGTGGCCCTTTTTTAGCCACTTATTAGGGGTTCAAGCACAAAGTGCTGAAACCCTATTGTTATTGTTAATTTTCCCATGATGCAACATTCAGACCTAAAACTGATCGGGCAGACCAAACCGTAAGTCGTGGAGACTTGAAACTTTGGGGGCTGATAGTACTCACACCGCCTGCAGCGTCACCAAGGCCCGCCCCGATCGGCCTGACGGGGGCGCTACAGCGGTCAAAAGTACGAAACGGCTCATAACTCATCAACCGTGAGGCGTAGGCTCAAGTGTCTTATATCGCTGGAATCCTTGGCTCGAGGCGGACAAGATGCATGCCTCGGATTTGCTCGTGACCCTGGGAAAATTTTCGGGTATTTGCGGTTTTTCCAAAAACCTACTTTCGCGAACTAGTCCTAGGTTTTTGGCCCGACCGGAACCAAACCGGTGCGGCAAGATTCTCTGGAGTCTGAATGTCAATAATTATCAAACAAAAAGTGAAAATTTCGGTTCACGGTCCCTAAGGGCTGCCAAAACGTTCCAAGTGGGAGGAGCCCATTTTGCTTAATTGGCTATAACTCGTGAACGGAACGAGATGTTTGCACCAAACTCGGCACACGCATGTACGAGCTCATTCTGTGGTCACGTGAAAAAGGGCGCAGCGACTGGCCACTTGGTGGCGCTATAACTGTTAAAAGGGTGTCAAAATGATGTATTTCTATGGAAAAACCCCATGAAATGGCTGAAAGCGGCCATCTTGCTGTCTGATTTGCATACAACCTCACAAAATCGGGCATGCGCATGCGTCACGTGATCCTGAAGAAGCTTGAAAACTTTCATGGACGTCGGGCCATTGGTGGCGCTTTAACTGTCATAAAGGTGAGAAGGCCTCTGTATTATCCTATGCAAAATGACATTTAAATGACTGAAAAATGGGGGAAAAAAGAGCAGAGCTTCACCAAATTAGCTGAGCACATGCGCCATATTATTCCAAAGAAGCGTGCAAACTTTTATGGAGATCGGGCCATCAGTGGAGGTGTCACAGCTTAAAAGGTAAAAAAAAAAAATGCACCACATTTCCATGATAAATGAGCTAAAAGGGCAAAAAACGTTCTTTTTCCTCTCCGAGGCACATGTTAGAAGGCTTGATAAAGTTTTTGGAACGCAGCAGCGCAAACGGCAAGTGCCTAGACCCTATAGTTTTTTTTTTGGAGGCCTTTTTGTGGCCCTTTTTTAGCCACTTATTAGGGGTTCAAGCACAAAGTGCTGAAACCCTATTGTTATTGTTAATTTTCCCATGATGCAACATTCAGACCTAAAACTGATCGGGCAGACCAAACCGTAAGTCGTGGAGACTTGAAACTTTGGGGGCTGATAGTACTCACACCGCCTGCAGCGTCACCAAGGCCCGCCCCGATCGGCCTGACGGGGGCGCTACAGCGGTCAAAAGTACGAAACGGCTCATAACTCATCAACCGTGAGGCGTAGGCTCAAGTGTCTTATATCGCTGGAATCCTTGGCTCGAGGCGGACAAGATGCATGCCTCGGATTTGCTCGTGACCCTGGGAAAATTTTCGGGTATTTGCGGTTTTTCCAAAAACCTACTTTCGCGAACTAGTCCTAGGTTTTTGGCCCGACCGGAACCAAACCGGTGCGGCAAGATTCTCTGGAGTCTGAATGTCAATAATTATCAAACAAAAAGTGAAAATTTCGGTTCACGGTCCCTAAGGGCTGCCAAAACGTTCCAAGTGGGAGGAGCCCATTTTGCTTAATTGGCTATAACTCGTGAACGGAACGAGATGTTTGCACCAAACTCGGCACACGCATGTACGAGCTCATTCTGTGGTCACGTGAAAAAGGGCGCAGCGACTGGCCACTTGGTGGCGCTATAACTGTTAAAAGGGTGTCAAAATGATGTATTTCTATGGAAAAACCCCATGAAATGGCTGAAAGCGGCCATCTTGCTGTCTGATTTGCATACAACCTCACAAAATCGGGCATGCGCATGCGTCACGTGATCCTGAAGAAGCTTGAAAACTTTCATGGACGTCGGGCCATTGGTGGCGCTTTAACTGTCATAAAGGTGAGAAGGCCTCTGTATTATCCTATGCAAAATGACATTTAAATGACTGAAAAATGGGGGAAAAAAGAGCAGAGCTTCACCAAATTAGCTGAGCACATGCGCCATATTATTCCAAAGAAGCGTGCAAACTTTTATGGAGATCGGGCCATCAGTGGAGGTGTCACAGCTTAAAAGGTAAAAAAAAAAAATGCACCACATTTCCATGATAAATGAGCTAAAAGGGCAAAAAACGTTCTTTTTCCTCTCCGAGGCACATGTTAGAAGGCTTGATAAAGTTTTTGGAACGCAGCAGCGCAAACGGCAAGTGCCTAGACCCTATAGTTTTTTTTTTGGAGGCCTTTTTGTGGCCCTTTTTTAGCCACTTATTAGGGGTTCAAGCACAAAGTGCTGAAACCCTATTGTTATTGTTAATTTTCCCATGATGCAACATTCAGACCTAAAACTGATCGGGCAGACCAAACCGTAAGTCGTGGAGACTTGAAACTTTGGGGGCTGATAGTACTCACACCGCCTGCAGCGTCACCAAGGCCCGCCCCGATCGGCCTGACGGGGGCGCTACAGCGGTCAAAAGTACGAAACGGCTCATAACTCATCAACCGTGAGGCGTAGGCTCAAGTGTCTTATATCGCTGGAATCCTTGGCTCGAGGCGGACAAGATGCATGCCTCGGATTTGCTCGTGACCCTGGGAAAATTTTCGGGTATTTGCGGTTTTTCCAAAAACCTACTTTCGCGAACTAGTCCTAGGTTTTTGGCCCGACCGGAACCAAACCGGTGCGGCAAGATTCTCTGGAGTCTGAATGTCAATAATTATCAAACAAAAAGTGAAAATTTCGGTTCACGGTCCCTAAGGGCTGCCAAAACGTTCCAAGTGGGAGGAGCCCATTTTGCTTAATTGGCTATAACTCGTGAACGGAACGAGATGTTTGCACCAAACTCGGCACACGCATGTACGAGCTCATTCTGTGGTCACGTGAAAAAGGGCGCAGCGACTGGCCACTTGGTGGCGCTATAACTGTTAAAAGGGTGTCAAAATGATGTATTTCTATGGAAAAACCCCATGAAATGGCTGAAAGCGGCCATCTTGCTGTCTGATTTGCATACAACCTCACAAAATCGGGCATGCGCATGCGTCACGTGATCCTGAAGAAGCTTGAAAACTTTCATGGACGTCGGGCCATTGGTGGCGCTTTAACTGTCATAAAGGTGAGAAGGCCTCTGTATTATCCTATGCAAAATGACATTTAAATGACTGAAAAATGGGGGAAAAAAGAGCAGAGCTTCACCAAATTAGCTGAGCACATGCGCCATATTATTCCAAAGAAGCGTGCAAACTTTTATGGAGATCGGGCCATCAGTGGAGGTGTCACAGCTTAAAAGGTAAAAAAAAAAAATGCACCACATTTCCATGATAAATGAGCTAAAAGGGCAAAAAACGTTCTTTTTCCTCTCCGAGGCACATGTTAGAAGGCTTGATAAAGTTTTTGGAACGCAGCAGCGCAAACGGCAAGTGCCTAGACCCTATAGTTTTTTTTTTGGAGGCCTTTTTGTGGCCCTTTTTTAGCCACTTATTAGGGGTTCAAGCACAAAGTGCTGAAACCCTATTGTTATTGTTAATTTTCCCATGATGCAACATTCAGACCTAAAACTGATCGGGCAGACCAAACCGTAAGTCGTGGAGACTTGAAACTTTGGGGGCTGATAGTACTCACACCGCCTGCAGCGTCACCAAGGCCCGCCCCGATCGGCCTGACGGGGGCGCTACAGCGGTCAAAAGTACGAAACGGCTCATAACTCATCAACCGTGAGGCGTAGGCTCAAGTGTCTTATATCGCTGGAATCCTTGGCTCGAGGCGGACAAGATGCATGCCTCGGATTTGCTCGTGACCCTGGGAAAATTTTCGGGTATTTGCGGTTTTTCCAAAAACCTACTTTCGCGAACTAGTCCTAGGTTTTTGGCCCGACCGGAACCAAACCGGTGCGGCAAGATTCTCTGGAGTCTGAATGTCAATAATTATCAAACAAAAAGTGAAAATTTCGGTTCACGGTCCCTAAGGGCTGCCAAAACGTTCCAAGTGGGAGGAGCCCATTTTGCTTAATTGGCTATAACTCGTGAACGGAACGAGATGTTTGCACCAAACTCGGCACACGCATGTACGAGCTCATTCTGTGGTCACGTGAAAAAGGGCGCAGCGACTGGCCACTTGGTGGCGCTATAACTGTTAAAAGGGTGTCAAAATGATGTATTTCTATGGAAAAACCCCATGAAATGGCTGAAAGCGGCCATCTTGCTGTCTGATTTGCATACAACCTCACAAAATCGGGCATGCGCATGCGTCACGTGATCCTGAAGAAGCTTGAAAACTTTCATGGACGTCGGGCCATTGGTGGCGCTTTAACTGTCATAAAGGTGAGAAGGCCTCTGTATTATCCTATGCAAAATGACATTTAAATGACTGAAAAATGGGGGAAAAAAGAGCAGAGCTTCACCAAATTAGCTGAGCACATGCGCCATATTATTCCAAAGAAGCGTGCAAACTTTTATGGAGATCGGGCCATCAGTGGAGGTGTCACAGCTTAAAAGGTAAAAAAAAAAAATGCACCACATTTCCATGATAAATGAGCTAAAAGGGCAAAAAACGTTCTTTTTCCTCTCCGAGGCACATGTTAGAAGGCTTGATAAAGTTTTTGGAACGCAGCAGCGCAAACGGCAAGTGCCTAGACCCTATAGTTTTTTTTTTGGAGGCCTTTTTGTGGCCCTTTTTTAGCCACTTATTAGGGGTTCAAGCACAAAGTGCTGAAACCCTATTGTTATTGTTAATTTTCCCATGATGCAACATTCAGACCTAAAACTGATCGGGCAGACCAAACCGTAAGTCGTGGAGACTTGAAACTTTGGGGGCTGATAGTACTCACACCGCCTGCAGCGTCACCAAGGCCCGCCCCGATCGGCCTGACGGGGGCGCTACAGCGGTCAAAAGTACGAAACGGCTCATAACTCATCAACCGTGAGGCGTAGGCTCAAGTGTCTTATATCGCTGGAATCCTTGGCTCGAGGCGGACAAGATGCATGCCTCGGATTTGCTCGTGACCCTGGGAAAATTTTCGGGTATTTGCGGTTTTTCCAAAAACCTACTTTCGCGAACTAGTCCTAGGTTTTTGGCCCGACCGGAACCAAACCGGTGCGGCAAGATTCTCTGGAGTCTGAATGTCAATAATTATCAAACAAAAAGTGAAAATTTCGGTTCACGGTCCCTAAGGGCTGCCAAAACGTTCCAAGTGGGAGGAGCCCATTTTGCTTAATTGGCTATAACTCGTGAACGGAACGAGATGTTTGCACCAAACTCGGCACACGCATGTACGAGCTCATTCTGTGGTCACGTGAAAAAGGGCGCAGCGACTGGCCACTTGGTGGCGCTATAACTGTTAAAAGGGTGTCAAAATGATGTATTTCTATGGAAAAACCCCATGAAATGGCTGAAAGCGGCCATCTTGCTGTCTGATTTGCATACAACCTCACAAAATCGGGCATGCGCATGCGTCACGTGATCCTGAAGAAGCTTGAAAACTTTCATGGACGTCGGGCCATTGGTGGCGCTTTAACTGTCATAAAGGTGAGAAGGCCTCTGTATTATCCTATGCAAAATGACATTTAAATGACTGAAAAATGGGGGAAAAAAGAGCAGAGCTTCACCAAATTAGCTGAGCACATGCGCCATATTATTCCAAAGAAGCGTGCAAACTTTTATGGAGATCGGGCCATCAGTGGAGGTGTCACAGCTTAAAAGGTAAAAAAAAAAAATGCACCACATTTCCATGATAAATGAGCTAAAAGGGCAAAAAACGTTCTTTTTCCTCTCCGAGGCACATGTTAGAAGGCTTGATAAAGTTTTTGGAACGCAGCAGCGCAAACGGCAAGTGCCTAGACCCTATAGTTTTTTTTTTGGAGGCCTTTTTGTGGCCCTTTTTTAGCCACTTATTAGGGGTTCAAGCACAAAGTGCTGAAACCCTATTGTTATTGTTAATTTTCCCATGATGCAACATTCAGACCTAAAACTGATCGGGCAGACCAAACCGTAAGTCGTGGAGACTTGAAACTTTGGGGGCTGATAGTACTCACACCGCCTGCAGCGTCACCAAGGCCCGCCCCGATCGGCCTGACGGGGGCGCTACAGCGGTCAAAAGTACGAAACGGCTCATAACTCATCAACCGTGAGGCGTAGGCTCAAGTGTCTTATATCGCTGGAATCCTTGGCTCGAGGCGGACAAGATGCATGCCTCGGATTTGCTCGTGACCCTGGGAAAATTTTCGGGTATTTGCGGTTTTTCCAAAAACCTACTTTCGCGAACTAGTCCTAGGTTTTTGGCCCGACCGGAACCAAACCGGTGCGGCAAGATTCTCTGGAGTCTGAATGTCAATAATTATCAAACAAAAAGTGAAAATTTCGGTTCACGGTCCCTAAGGGCTGCCAAAACGTTCCAAGTGGGAGGAGCCCATTTTGCTTAATTGGCTATAACTCGTGAACGGAACGAGATGTTTGCACCAAACTCGGCACACGCATGTACGAGCTCATTCTGTGGTCACGTGAAAAAGGGCGCAGCGACTGGCCACTTGGTGGCGCTATAACTGTTAAAAGGGTGTCAAAATGATGTATTTCTATGGAAAAACCCCATGAAATGGCTGAAAGCGGCCATCTTGCTGTCTGATTTGCATACAACCTCACAAAATCGGGCATGCGCATGCGTCACGTGATCCTGAAGAAGCTTGAAAACTTTCATGGACGTCGGGCCATTGGTGGCGCTTTAACTGTCATAAAGGTGAGAAGGCCTCTGTATTATCCTATGCAAAATGACATTTAAATGACTGAAAAATGGGGGAAAAAAGAGCAGAGCTTCACCAAATTAGCTGAGCACATGCGCCATATTATTCCAAAGAAGCGTGCAAACTTTTATGGAGATCGGGCCATCAGTGGAGGTGTCACAGCTTAAAAGGTAAAAAAAAAAAATGCACCACATTTCCATGATAAATGAGCTAAAAGGGCAAAAAACGTTCTTTTTCCTCTCCGAGGCACATGTTAGAAGGCTTGATAAAGTTTTTGGAACGCAGCAGCGCAAACGGCAAGTGCCTAGACCCTATAGTTTTTTTTTTGGAGGCCTTTTTGTGGCCCTTTTTTAGCCACTTATTAGGGGTTCAAGCACAAAGTGCTGAAACCCTATTGTTATTGTTAATTTTCCCATGATGCAACATTCAGACCTAAAACTGATCGGGCAGACCAAACCGTAAGTCGTGGAGACTTGAAACTTTGGGGGCTGATAGTACTCACACCGCCTGCAGCGTCACCAAGGCCCGCCCCGATCGGCCTGACGGGGGCGCTACAGCGGTCAAAAGTACGAAACGGCTCATAACTCATCAACCGTGAGGCGTAGGCTCAAGTGTCTTATATCGCTGGAATCCTTGGCTCGAGGCGGACAAGATGCATGCCTCGGATTTGCTCGTGACCCTGGGAAAATTTTCGGGTATTTGCGGTTTTTCCAAAAACCTACTTTCGCGAACTAGTCCTAGGTTTTTGGCCCGACCGGAACCAAACCGGTGCGGCAAGATTCTCTGGAGTCTGAATGTCAATAATTATCAAACAAAAAGTGAAAATTTCGGTTCACGGTCCCTAAGGGCTGCCAAAACGTTCCAAGTGGGAGGAGCCCATTTTGCTTAATTGGCTATAACTCGTGAACGGAACGAGATGTTTGCACCAAACTCGGCACACGCATGTACGAGCTCATTCTGTGGTCACGTGAAAAAGGGCGCAGCGACTGGCCACTTGGTGGCGCTATAACTGTTAAAAGGGTGTCAAAATGATGTATTTCTATGGAAAAACCCCATGAAATGGCTGAAAGCGGCCATCTTGCTGTCTGATTTGCATACAACCTCACAAAATCGGGCATGCGCATGCGTCACGTGATCCTGAAGAAGCTTGAAAACTTTCATGGACGTCGGGCCATTGGTGGCGCTTTAACTGTCATAAAGGTGAGAAGGCCTCTGTATTATCCTATGCAAAATGACATTTAAATGACTGAAAAATGGGGGAAAAAAGAGCAGAGCTTCACCAAATTAGCTGAGCACATGCGCCATATTATTCCAAAGAAGCGTGCAAACTTTTATGGAGATCGGGCCATCAGTGGAGGTGTCACAGCTTAAAAGGTAAAAAAAAAAAATGCACCACATTTCCATGATAAATGAGCTAAAAGGGCAAAAAACGTTCTTTTTCCTCTCCGAGGCACATGTTAGAAGGCTTGATAAAGTTTTTGGAACGCAGCAGCGCAAACGGCAAGTGCCTAGACCCTATAGTTTTTTTTTTGGAGGCCTTTTTGTGGCCCTTTTTTAGCCACTTATTAGGGGTTCAAGCACAAAGTGCTGAAACCCTATTGTTATTGTTAATTTTCCCATGATGCAACATTCAGACCTAAAACTGATCGGGCAGACCAAACCGTAAGTCGTGGAGACTTGAAACTTTGGGGGCTGATAGTACTCACACCGCCTGCAGCGTCACCAAGGCCCGCCCCGATCGGCCTGACGGGGGCGCTACAGCGGTCAAAAGTACGAAACGGCTCATAACTCATCAACCGTGAGGCGTAGGCTCAAGTGTCTTATATCGCTGGAATCCTTGGCTCGAGGCGGACAAGATGCATGCCTCGGATTTGCTCGTGACCCTGGGAAAATTTTCGGGTATTTGCGGTTTTTCCAAAAACCTACTTTCGCGAACTAGTCCTAGGTTTTTGGCCCGACCGGAACCAAACCGGTGCGGCAAGATTCTCTGGAGTCTGAATGTCAATAATTATCAAACAAAAAGTGAAAATTTCGGTTCACGGTCCCTAAGGGCTGCCAAAACGTTCCAAGTGGGAGGAGCCCATTTTGCTTAATTGGCTATAACTCGTGAACGGAACGAGATGTTTGCACCAAACTCGGCACACGCATGTACGAGCTCATTCTGTGGTCACGTGAAAAAGGGCGCAGCGACTGGCCACTTGGTGGCGCTATAACTGTTAAAAGGGTGTCAAAATGATGTATTTCTATGGAAAAACCCCATGAAATGGCTGAAAGCGGCCATCTTGCTGTCTGATTTGCATACAACCTCACAAAATCGGGCATGCGCATGCGTCACGTGATCCTGAAGAAGCTTGAAAACTTTCATGGACGTCGGGCCATTGGTGGCGCTTTAACTGTCATAAAGGTGAGAAGGCCTCTGTATTATCCTATGCAAAATGACATTTAAATGACTGAAAAATGGGGGAAAAAAGAGCAGAGCTTCACCAAATTAGCTGAGCACATGCGCCATATTATTCCAAAGAAGCGTGCAAACTTTTATGGAGATCGGGCCATCAGTGGAGGTGTCACAGCTTAAAAGGTAAAAAAAAAAAAAGCACCACATTTCCATGATAAATGAGCTAAAAGGGCAAAAAACGTTCTTTTTCCTCTCCGAGGCACATGTTAGAAGGCTTGATAAAGTTTTTGGAACGCAGCAGCGCAAACGGCAAGTGCCTAGACCCTATAGTTTTTTTTTTGGAGGCCTTTTTGTGGCCCTTTTTTAGCCACTTATTAGGGGTTCAAGCACAAAGTGCTGAAACCCTATTGTTATTGTTAATTTTCCCATGATGCAACATTCAGACCTAAAACTGATCGGGCAGACCAAACCGTAAGTCGTGGAGACTTGAAACTTTGGGGGCTGATAGTACTCACACCGCCTGCAGCGTCACCAAGGCCCGCCCCGATCGGCCTGACGGGGGCGCTACAGCGGTCAAAAGTACGAAACGGCTCATAACTCATCAACCGTGAGGCGTAGGCTCAAGTGTCTTATATCGCTGGAATCCTTGGCTCGAGGCGGACAAGATGCATGCCTCGGATTTGCTCGTGACCCTGGGAAAATTTTCGGGTATTTGCGGTTTTTCCAAAAACCTACTTTCGCGAACTAGTCCTAGGTTTTTGGCCCGACCGGAACCAAACCGGTGCGGCAAGATTCTCTGGAGTCTGAATGTCAATAATTATCAAACAAAAAGTGAAAATTTCGGTTCACGGTCCCTAAGGGCTGCCAAAACGTTCCAAGTGGGAGGAGCCCATTTTGCTTAATTGGCTATAACTCGTGAACGGAACGAGATGTTTGCACCAAACTCGGCACACGCATGTACGAGCTCATTCTGTGGTCACGTGAAAAAGGGCGCAGCGACTGGCCACTTGGTGGCGCTATAACTGTTAAAAGGGTGTCAAAATGATGTATTTCTATGGAAAAACCCCATGAAATGGCTGAAAGCGGCCATCTTGCTGTCTGATTTGCATACAACCTCACAAAATCGGGCATGCGCATGCGTCACGTGATCCTGAAGAAGCTTGAAAACTTTCATGGACGTCGGGCCATTGGTGGCGCTTTAACTGTCATAAAGGTGAGAAGGCCTCTGTATTATCCTATGCAAAATGACATTTAAATGACTGAAAAATGGGGGAAAAAAGAGCAGAGCTTCACCAAATTAGCTGAGCACATGCGCCATATTATTCCAAAGAAGCGTGCAAACTTTTATGGAGATCGGGCCATCAGTGGAGGTGTCACAGCTTAAAAGGTAAAAAAAAAAAATGCACCACATTTCCATGATAAATGAGCTAAAAGGGCAAAAAACGTTCTTTTTCCTCTCCGAGGCACATGTTAGAAGGCTTGATAAAGTTTTTGGAACGCAGCAGCGCAAACGGCAAGTGCCTAGACCCTATAGTTTTTTTTTTGGAGGCCTTTTTGTGGCCCTTTTTTAGCCACTTATTAGGGGTTCAAGCACAAAGTGCTGAAACCCTATTGTTATTGTTAATTTTCCCATGATGCAACATTCAGACCTAAAACTGATCGGGCAGACCAAACCGTAAGTCGTGGAGACTTGAAACTTTGGGGGCTGATAGTACTCACACCGCCTGCAGCGTCACCAAGGCCCGCCCCGATCGGCCTGACGGGGGCGCTACAGCGGTCAAAAGTACGAAACGGCTCATAACTCATCAACCGTGAGGCGTAGGCTCAAGTGTCTTATATCGCTGGAATCCTTGGCTCGAGGCGGACAAGATGCATGCCTCGGATTTGCTCGTGACCCTGGGAAAATTTTCGGGTATTTGCGGTTTTTCCAAAAACCTACTTTCGCGAACTAGTCCTAGGTTTTTGGCCCGACCGGAACCAAACCGGTGCGGCAAGATTCTCTGGAGTCTGAATGTCAATAATTATCAAACAAAAAGTGAAAATTTCGGTTCACGGTCCCTAAGGGCTGCCAAAACGTTCCAAGTGGGAGGAGCCCATTTTGCTTAATTGGCTATAACTCGTGAACGGAACGAGATGTTTGCACCAAACTCGGCACACGCATGTACGAGCTCATTCTGTGGTCACGTGAAAAAGGGCGCAGCGACTGGCCACTTGGTGGCGCTATAACTGTTAAAAGGGTGTCAAAATGATGTATTTCTATGGAAAAACCCCATGAAATGGCTGAAAGCGGCCATCTTGCTGTCTGATTTGCATACAACCTCACAAAATCGGGCATGCGCATGCGTCACGTGATCCTGAAGAAGCTTGAAAACTTTCATGGACGTCGGGCCATTGGTGGCGCTTTAACTGTCATAAAGGTGAGAAGGCCTCTGTATTATCCTATGCAAAATGACATTTAAATGACTGAAAAATGGGGGAAAAAAGAGCAGAGCTTCACCAAATTAGCTGAGCACATGCGCCATATTATTCCAAAGAAGCGTGCAAACTTTTATGGAGATCGGGCCATCAGTGGAGGTGTCACAGCTTAAAAGGTAAAAAAAAAAAATGCACCACATTTCCATGATAAATGAGCTAAAAGGGCAAAAAACGTTCTTTTTCCTCTCCGAGGCACATGTTAGAAGGCTTGATAAAGTTTTTGGAACGCAGCAGCGCAAACGGCAAGTGCCTAGACCCTATAGTTTTTTTTTTGGAGGCCTTTTTGTGGCCCTTTTTTAGCCACTTATTAGGGGTTCAAGCACAAAGTGCTGAAACCCTATTGTTATTGTTAATTTTCCCATGATGCAACATTCAGACCTAAAACTGATCGGGCAGACCAAACCGTAAGTCGTGGAGACTTGAAACTTTGGGGGCTGATAGTACTCACACCGCCTGCAGCGTCACCAAGGCCCGCCCCGATCGGCCTGACGGGGGCGCTACAGCGGTCAAAAGTACGAAACGGCTCATAACTCATCAACCGTGAGGCGTAGGCTCAAGTGTCTTATATCGCTGGAATCCTTGGCTCGAGGCGGACAAGATGCATGCCTCGGATTTGCTCGTGACCCTGGGAAAATTTTCGGGTATTTGCGGTTTTTCCAAAAACCTACTTTCGCGAACTAGTCCTAGGTTTTTGGCCCGACCGGAACCAAACCGGTGCGGCAAGATTCTCTGGAGTCTGAATGTCAATAATTATCAAACAAAAAGTGAAAATTTCGGTTCACGGTCCCTAAGGGCTGCCAAAACGTTCCAAGTGGGAGGAGCCCATTTTGCTTAATTGGCTATAACTCGTGAACGGAACGAGATGTTTGCACCAAACTCGGCACACGCATGTACGAGCTCATTCTGTGGTCACGTGAAAAAGGGCGCAGCGACTGGCCACTTGGTGGCGCTATAACTGTTAAAAGGGTGTCAAAATGATGTATTTCTATGGAAAAACCCCATGAAATGGCTGAAAGCGGCCATCTTGCTGTCTGATTTGCATACAACCTCACAAAATCGGGCATGCGCATGCGTCACGTGATCCTGAAGAAGCTTGAAAACTTTCATGGACGTCGGGCCATTGGTGGCGCTTTAACTGTCATAAAGGTGAGAAGGCCTCTGTATTATCCTATGCAAAATGACATTTAAATGACTGAAAAATGGGGGAAAAAAGAGCAGAGCTTCACCAAATTAGCTGAGCACATGCGCCATATTATTCCAAAGAAGCGTGCAAACTTTTATGGAGATCGGGCCATCAGTGGAGGTGTCACAGCTTAAAAGGTAAAAAAAAAAAATGCACCACATTTCCATGATAAATGAGCTAAAAGGGCAAAAAACGTTCTTTTTCCTCTCCGAGGCACATGTTAGAAGGCTTGATAAAGTTTTTGGAACGCAGCAGCGCAAACGGCAAGTGCCTAGACCCTATAGTTTTTTTTTTGGAGGCCTTTTTGTGGCCCTTTTTTAGCCACTTATTAGGGGTTCAAGCACAAAGTGCTGAAACCCTATTGTTATTGTTAATTTTCCCATGATGCAACATTCAGACCTAAAACTGATCGGGCAGACCAAACCGTAAGTCGTGGAGACTTGAAACTTTGGGGGCTGATAGTACTCACACCGCCTGCAGCGTCACCAAGGCCCGCCCCGATCGGCCTGACGGGGGCGCTACAGCGGTCAAAAGTACGAAACGGCTCATAACTCATCAACCGTGAGGCGTAGGCTCAAGTGTCTTATATCGCTGGAATCCTTGGCTCGAGGCGGACAAGATGCATGCCTCGGATTTGCTCGTGACCCTGGGAAAATTTTCGGGTATTTGCGGTTTTTCCAAAAACCTACTTTCGCGAACTAGTCCTAGGTTTTTGGCCCGACCGGAACCAAACCGGTGCGGCAAGATTCTCTGGAGTCTGAATGTCAATAATTATCAAACAAAAAGTGAAAATTTCGGTTCACGGTCCCTAAGGGCTGCCAAAACGTTCCAAGTGGGAGGAGCCCATTTTGCTTAATTGGCTATAACTCGTGAACGGAACGAGATGTTTGCACCAAACTCGGCACACGCATGTACGAGCTCATTCTGTGGTCACGTGAAAAAGGGCGCAGCGACTGGCCACTTGGTGGCGCTATAACTGTTAAAAGGGTGTCAAAATGATGTATTTCTATGGAAAAACCCCATGAAATGGCTGAAAGCGGCCATCTTGCTGTCTGATTTGCATACAACCTCACAAAATCGGGCATGCGCATGCGTCACGTGATCCTGAAGAAGCTTGAAAACTTTCATGGACGTCGGGCCATTGGTGGCGCTTTAACTGTCATAAAGGTGAGAAGGCCTCTGTATTATCCTATGCAAAATGACATTTAAATGACTGAAAAATGGGGGAAAAAAGAGCAGAGCTTCACCAAATTAGCTGAGCACATGCGCCATATTATTCCAAAGAAGCGTGCAAACTTTTATGGAGATCGGGCCATCAGTGGAGGTGTCACAGCTTAAAAGGTAAAAAAAAAAAATGCACCACATTTCCATGATAAATGAGCTAAAAGGGCAAAAAACGTTCTTTTTCCTCTCCGAGGCACATGTTAGAAGGCTTGATAAAGTTTTTGGAACGCAGCAGCGCAAACGGCAAGTGCCTAGACCCTATAGTTTTTTTTTTGGAGGCCTTTTTGTGGCCCTTTTTTAGCCACTTATTAGGGGTTCAAGCACAAAGTGCTGAAACCCTATTGTTATTGTTAATTTTCCCATGATGCAACATTCAGACCTAAAACTGATCGGGCAGACCAAACCGTAAGTCGTGGAGACTTGAAACTTTGGGGGCTGATAGTACTCACACCGCCTGCAGCGTCACCAAGGCCCGCCCCGATCGGCCTGACGGGGGCGCTACAGCGGTCAAAAGTACGAAACGGCTCATAACTCATCAACCGTGAGGCGTAGGCTCAAGTGTCTTATATCGCTGGAATCCTTGGCTCGAGGCGGACAAGATGCATGCCTCGGATTTGCTCGTGACCCTGGGAAAATTTTCGGGTATTTGCGGTTTTTCCAAAAACCTACTTTCGCGAACTAGTCCTAGGTTTTTGGCCCGACCGGAACCAAACCGGTGCGGCAAGATTCTCTGGAGTCTGAATGTCAATAATTATCAAACAAAAAGTGAAAATTTCGGTTCACGGTCCCTAAGGGCTGCCAAAACGTTCCAAGTGGGAGGAGCCCATTTTGCTTAATTGGCTATAACTCGTGAACGGAACGAGATGTTTGCACCAAACTCGGCACACGCATGTACGAGCTCATTCTGTGGTCACGTGAAAAAGGGCGCAGCGACTGGCCACTTGGTGGCGCTATAACTGTTAAAAGGGTGTCAAAATGATGTATTTCTATGGAAAAACCCCATGAAATGGCTGAAAGCGGCCATCTTGCTGTCTGATTTGCATACAACCTCACAAAATCGGGCATGCGCATGCGTCACGTGATCCTGAAGAAGCTTGAAAACTTTCATGGACGTCGGGCCATTGGTGGCGCTTTAACTGTCATAAAGGTGAGAAGGCCTCTGTATTATCCTATGCAAAATGACATTTAAATGACTGAAAAATGGGGGAAAAAAGAGCAGAGCTTCACCAAATTAGCTGAGCACATGCGCCATATTATTCCAAAGAAGCGTGCAAACTTTTATGGAGATCGGGCCATCAGTGGAGGTGTCACAGCTTAAAAGGTAAAAAAAAAAAATGCACCACATTTCCATGATAAATGAGCTAAAAGGGCAAAAAACGTTCTTTTTCCTCTCCGAGGCACATGTTAGAAGGCTTGATAAAGTTTTTGGAACGCAGCAGCGCAAACGGCAAGTGCCTAGACCCTATAGTTTTTTTTTTGGAGGCCTTTTTGTGGCCCTTTTTTAGCCACTTATTAGGGGTTCAAGCACAAAGTGCTGAAACCCTATTGTTATTGTTAATTTTCCCATGATGCAACATTCAGACCTAAAACTGATCGGGCAGACCAAACCGTAAGTCGTGGAGACTTGAAACTTTGGGGGCTGATAGTACTCACACCGCCTGCAGCGTCACCAAGGCCCGCCCCGATCGGCCTGACGGGGGCGCTACAGCGGTCAAAAGTACGAAACGGCTCATAACTCATCAACCGTGAGGCGTAGGCTCAAGTGTCTTATATCGCTGGAATCCTTGGCTCGAGGCGGACAAGATGCATGCCTCGGATTTGCTCGTGACCCTGGGAAAATTTTCGGGTATTTGCGGTTTTTCCAAAAACCTACTTTCGCGAACTAGTCCTAGGTTTTTGGCCCGACCGGAACCAAACCGGTGCGGCAAGATTCTCTGGAGTCTGAATGTCAATAATTATCAAACAAAAAGTGAAAATTTCGGTTCACGGTCCCTAAGGGCTGCCAAAACGTTCCAAGTGGGAGGAGCCCATTTTGCTTAATTGGCTATAACTCGTGAACGGAACGAGATGTTTGCACCAAACTCGGCACACGCATGTACGAGCTCATTCTGTGGTCACGTGAAAAAGGGCGCAGCGACTGGCCACTTGGTGGCGCTATAACTGTTAAAAGGGTGTCAAAATGATGTATTTCTATGGAAAAACCCCATGAAATGGCTGAAAGCGGCCATCTTGCTGTCTGATTTGCATACAACCTCACAAAATCGGGCATGCGCATGCGTCACGTGATCCTGAAGAAGCTTGAAAACTTTCATGGACGTCGGGCCATTGGTGGCGCTTTAACTGTCATAAAGGTGAGAAGGCCTCTGTATTATCCTATGCAAAATGACATTTAAATGACTGAAAAATGGGGGAAAAAAGAGCAGAGCTTCACCAAATTAGCTGAGCACATGCGCCATATTATTCCAAAGAAGCGTGCAAACTTTTATGGAGATCGGGCCATCAGTGGAGGTGTCACAGCTTAAAAGGTAAAAAAAAAAAATGCACCACATTTCCATGATAAATGAGCTAAAAGGGCAAAAAACGTTCTTTTTCCTCTCCGAGGCACATGTTAGAAGGCTTGATAAAGTTTTTGGAACGCAGCAGCGCAAACGGCAAGTGCCTAGACCCTATAGTTTTTTTTTTGGAGGCCTTTTTGTGGCCCTTTTTTAGCCACTTATTAGGGGTTCAAGCACAAAGTGCTGAAACCCTATTGTTATTGTTAATTTTCCCATGATGCAACATTCAGACCTAAAACTGATCGGGCAGACCAAACCGTAAGTCGTGGAGACTTGAAACTTTGGGGGCTGATAGTACTCACACCGCCTGCAGCGTCACCAAGGCCCGCCCCGATCGGCCTGACGGGGGCGCTACAGCGGTCAAAAGTACGAAACGGCTCATAACTCATCAACCGTGAGGCGTAGGCTCAAGTGTCTTATATCGCTGGAATCCTTGGCTCGAGGCGGACAAGATGCATGCCTCGGATTTGCTCGTGACCCTGGGAAAATTTTCGGGTATTTGCGGTTTTTCCAAAAACCTACTTTCGCGAACTAGTCCTAGGTTTTTGGCCCGACCGGAACCAAACCGGTGCGGCAAGATTCTCTGGAGTCTGAATGTCAATAATTATCAAACAAAAAGTGAAAATTTCGGTTCACGGTCCCTAAGGGCTGCCAAAACGTTCCAAGTGGGAGGAGCCCATTTTGCTTAATTGGCTATAACTCGTGAACGGAACGAGATGTTTGCACCAAACTCGGCACACGCATGTACGAGCTCATTCTGTGGTCACGTGAAAAAGGGCGCAGCGACTGGCCACTTGGTGGCGCTATAACTGTTAAAAGGGTGTCAAAATGATGTATTTCTATGGAAAAACCCCATGAAATGGCTGAAAGCGGCCATCTTGCTGTCTGATTTGCATACAACCTCACAAAATCGGGCATGCGCATGCGTCACGTGATCCTGAAGAAGCTTGAAAACTTTCATGGACGTCGGGCCATTGGTGGCGCTTTAACTGTCATAAAGGTGAGAAGGCCTCTGTATTATCCTATGCAAAATGACATTTAAATGACTGAAAAATGGGGGAAAAAAGAGCAGAGCTTCACCAAATTAGCTGAGCACATGCGCCATATTATTCCAAAGAAGCGTGCAAACTTTTATGGAGATCGGGCCATCAGTGGAGGTGTCACAGCTTAAAAGGTAAAAAAAAAAAATGCACCACATTTCCATGATAAATGAGCTAAAAGGGCAAAAAACGTTCTTTTTCCTCTCCGAGGCACATGTTAGAAGGCTTGATAAAGTTTTTGGAACGCAGCAGCGCAAACGGCAAGTGCCTAGACCCTATAGTTTTTGTTTTGGAGGCCTTTTTGTGGCCCTTTTTTAGCCACTTATTAGGGGTTCAAGCACAAAGTGCTGAAACCCTATTGTTATTGTTAATTTTCCCATGATGCAACATTCAGACCTAAAACTGATCGGGCAGACCAAACCGTAAGTCGTGGAGACTTGAAACTTTGGGGGCTGATAGTACTCACACCGCCTGCAGCGTCACCAAGGCCCGCCCCGATCGGCCTGACGGGGGCGCTACAGCGGTCAAAAGTACGAAACGGCTCATAACTCATCAACCGTGAGGCGTAGGCTCAAGTGTCTTATATCGCTGGAATCCTTGGCTCGAGGCGGACAAGATGCATGCCTCGGATTTGCTCGTGACCCTGGGAAAATTTTCGGGTATTTGCGGTTTTTCCAAAAACCTACTTTCGCGAACTAGTCCTAGGTTTTTGGCCCGACCGGAACCAAACCGGTGCGGCAAGATTCTCTGGAGTCTGAATGTCAATAATTATCAAACAAAAAGTGAAAATTTCGGTTCACGGTCCCTAAGGGCTGCCAAAACGTTCCAAGTGGGAGGAGCCCATTTTGCTTAATTGGCTATAACTCGTGAACGGAACGAGATGTTTGCACCAAACTCGGCACACGCATGTACGAGCTCATTCTGTGGTCACGTGAAAAAGGGCGCAGCGACTGGCCACTTGGTGGCGCTATAACTGTTAAAAGGGTGTCAAAATGATGTATTTCTATGGAAAAACCCCATGAAATGGCTGAAAGCGGCCATCTTGCTGTCTGATTTGCATACAACCTCACAAAATCGGGCATGCGCATGCGTCACGTGATCCTGAAGAAGCTTGAAAACTTTCATGGACGTCGGGCCATTGGTGGCGCTTTAACTGTCATAAAGGTGAGAAGGCCTCTGTATTATCCTATGCAAAATGACATTTAAATGACTGAAAAATGGGGGAAAAAAGAGCAGAGCTTCACCAAATTAGCTGAGCACATGCGCCATATTATTCCAAAGAAGCGTGCAAACTTTTATGGAGATCGGGCCATCAGTGGAGGTGTCACAGCTTAAAAGGTAAAAAAAAAAAATGCACCACATTTCCATGATAAATGAGCTAAAAGGGCAAAAAACGTTCTTTTTCCTCTCCGAGGCACATGTTAGAAGGCTTGATAAAGTTTTTGGAACGCAGCAGCGCAAACGGCAAGTGCCTAGACCCTATAGTTTTTTTTTTGGAGGCCTTTTTGTGGCCCTTTTTTAGCCACTTATTAGGGGTTCAAGCACAAAGTGCTGAAACCCTATTGTTATTGTTAATTTTCCCATGATGCAACATTCAGACCTAAAACTGATCGGGCAGACCAAACCGTAAGTCGTGGAGACTTGAAACTTTGGGGGCTGATAGTACTCACACCGCCTGCAGCGTCACCAAGGCCCGCCCCGATCGGCCTGACGGGGGCGCTACAGCGGTCAGAAGTACGAAACGGCTCATAACTCATCAACCGTGAGGCGTAGGCTCAAGTGTCTTATATCGCTGGAATCCTTGGCTCGAGGCGGACAAGATGCATGCCTCGGATTTGCTCGTGACCCTGGGAAAATTTTCGGGTATTTGCGGTTTTTCCAAAAACCTACTTTCGCGAACTAGTCCTAGGTTTTTGGCCCGACCGGAACCAAACCGGTGCGGCAAGATTCTCTGGAGTCTGAATGTCAATAATTATCAAACAAAAAGTGAAAATTTCGGTTCACGGTCCCTAAGGGCTGCCAAAACGTTCCAAGTGGGAGGAGCCCATTTTGCTTAATTGGCTATAACTCGTGAACGGAACGAGATGTTTGCACCAAACTCGGCACACGCATGTACGAGCTCATTCTGTGGTCACGTGAAAAAGGGCGCAGCGACTGGCCACTTGGTGGCGCTATAACTGTTAAAAGGGTGTCAAAATGATGTATTTCTATGGAAAAACCCCATGAAATGGCTGAAAGCGGCCATCTTGCTGTCTGATTTGCATACAACCTCACAAAATCGGGCATGCGCATGCGTCACGTGATCCTGAAGAAGCTTGAAAACTTTCATGGACGTCGGGCCATTGGTGGCGCTTTAACTGTCATAAAGGTGAGAAGGCCTCTGTATTATCCTATGCAAAATGACATTTAAATGACTGAAAAATGGGGGAAAAAAGAGCAGAGCTTCACCAAATTAGCTGAGCACATGCGCCATATTATTCCAAAGAAGCGTGCAAACTTTTATGGAGATCGGGCCATCAGTGGAGGTGTCACAGCTTAAAAGGTAAAAAAAAAAAATGCACCACATTTCCATGATAAATGAGCTAAAAGGGCAAAAAACGTTCTTTTTCCTCTCCGAGGCACATGTTAGAAGGCTTGATAAAGTTTTTGGAACGCAGCAGCGCAAACGGCAAGTGCCTAGACCCTATAGTTTTTTTTTTGGAGGCCTTTTTGTGGCCCTTTTTTAGCCACTTATTAGGGGTTCAAGCACAAAGTGCTGAAACCCTATTGTTATTGTTAATTTTCCCATGATGCAACATTCAGACCTAAAACTGATCGGGCAGACCAAACCGTAAGTCGTGGAGACTTGAAACTTTGGGGGCTGATAGTACTCACACCGCCTGCAGCGTCACCAAGGCCCGCCCCGATCGGCCTGACGGGGGCGCTACAGCGGTCAAAAGTACGAAACGGCTCATAACTCATCAACCGTGAGGCGTAGGCTCAAGTGTCTTATATCGCTGGAATCCTTGGCTCGAGGCGGACAAGATGCATGCCTCGGATTTGCTCGTGACCCTGGGAAAATTTTCGGGTATTTGCGGTTTTTCCAAAAACCTACTTTCGCGAACTAGTCCTAGGTTTTTGGCCCGACCGGAACCAAACCGGTGCGGCAAGATTCTCTGGAGTCTGAATGTCAATAATTATCAAACAAAAAGTGAAAATTTCGGTTCACGGTCCCTAAGGGCTGCCAAAACGTTCCAAGTGGGAGGAGCCCATTTTGCTTAATTGGCTATAACTCGTGAACGGAACGAGATGTTTGCACCAAACTCGGCACACGCATGTACGAGCTCATTCTGTGGTCACGTGAAAAAGGGCGCAGCGACTGGCCACTTGGTGGCGCTATAACTGTTAAAAGGGTGTCAAAATGATGTATTTCTATGGAAAAACCCCATGAAATGGCTGAAAGCGGCCATCTTGCTGTCTGATTTGCATACAACCTCACAAAATCGGGCATGCGCATGCGTCACGTGATCCTGAAGAAGCTTGAAAACTTTCATGGACGTCGGGCCATTGGTGGCGCTTTAACTGTCATAAAGGTGAGAAGGCCTCTGTATTATCCTATGCAAAATGACATTTAAATGACTGAAAAATGGGGGAAAAAAGAGCAGAGCTTCACCAAATTAGCTGAGCACATGCGCCATATTATTCCAAAGAAGCGTGCAAACTTTTATGGAGATCGGGCCATCAGTGGAGGTGTCACAGCTTAAAAGGTAAAAAAAAAAAATGCACCACATTTCCATGATAAATGAGCTAAAAGGGCAAAAAACGTTCTTTTTCCTCTCCGAGGCACATGTTAGAAGGCTTGATAAAGTTTTTGGAACGCAGCAGCGCAAACGGCAAGTGCCTAGACCCTATAGTTTTTTTTTTGGAGGCCTTTTTGTGGCCCTTTTTTAGCCACTTATTAGGGGTTCAAGCACAAAGTGCTGAAACCCTATTGTTATTGTTAATTTTCCCATGATGCAACATTCAGACCTAAAACTGATCGGGCAGACCAAACCGTAAGTCGTGGAGACTTGAAACTTTGGGGGCTGATAGTACTCACACCGCCTGCAGCGTCACCAAGGCCCGCCCCGATCGGCCTGACGGGGGCGCTACAGCGGTCAAAAGTACGAAACGGCTCATAACTCATCAACCGTGAGGCGTAGGCTCAAGTGTCTTATATCGCTGGAATCCTTGGCTCGAGGCGGACAAGATGCATGCCTCGGATTTGCTCGTGACCCTGGGAAAATTTTCGGGTATTTGCGGTTTTTCCAAAAACCTACTTTCGCGAACTAGTCCTAGGTTTTTGGCCCGACCGGAACCAATCCGGTGCGGCAAGATTCTCTGGAGTCTGAATGTCAATAATTATCAAACAAAAAGTGAAAATTTCGGTTCACGGTCCCTAAGGGCTGCCAAAACGTTCCAAGTGGGAGGAGCCCATTTTGCTTAATTGGCTATAACTCGTGAACGGAACGAGATGTTTGCACCAAACTCGGCACACGCATGTACGAGCTCATTCTGTGGTCACGTGAAAAAGGGCGCAGCGACTGGCCACTTGGTGGCGCTATAACTGTTAAAAGGGTGTCAAAATGATGTATTTCTATGGAAAAACCCCATGAAATGGCTGAAAGCGGCCATCTTGCTGTCTGATTTGCATACAACCTCACAAAATCGGGCATGCGCATGCGTCACGTGATCCTGAAGAAGCTTGAAAACTTTCATGGACGTCGGGCCATTGGTGGCGCTTTAACTGTCATAAAGGTGAGAAGGCCTCTGTATTATCCTATGCAAAATGACATTTAAATGACTGAAAAATGGGGGAAAAAAGAGCAGAGCTTCACCAAATTAGCTGAGCACATGCGCCATATTATTCCAAAGAAGCGTGCAAACTTTTATGGAGATCGGGCCATCAGTGGAGGTGTCACAGCTTAAAAGGTAAAAAAAAAAAATGCACCACATTTCCATGATAAATGAGCTAAAAGGGCAAAAAACGTTCTTTTTCCTCTCCGAGGCACATGTTAGAAGGCTTGATAAAGTTTTTGGAACGCAGCAGCGCAAACGGCAAGTGCCTAGACCCTATAGTTTTTGTTTTGGAGGCCTTTTTGTGGCCCTTTTTTAGCCACTTATTAGGGGTTCAAGCACAAAGTGCTGAAACCCTATTGTTATTGTTAATTTTCCCATGATGCAACATTCAGACCTAAAACTGATCGGGCAGACCAAACCGTAAGTCGTGGAGACTTGAAACTTTGGGGGCTGATAGTACTCACACCGCCTGCAGCGTCACCAAGGCCCGCCCCGATCGGCCTGACGGGGGCGCTACAGCGGTCAGAAGTACGAAACGGCTCATAACTCATCAACCGTGAGGCGTAGGCTCAAGTGTCTTATATCGCTGGAATCCTTGGCTCGAGGCGGACAAGATGCATGCCTCGGATTTGCTCGTGACCCTGGGAAAATTTTCGGGTATTTGCGGTTTTTCCAAAAACCTACTTTCGCGAACTAGTCCTAGGTTTTTGGCCCGACCGGAACCAAACCGGTGCGGCAAGATTCTCTGGAGTCTGAATGTCAATAATTATCAAACAAAAAGTGAAAATTTCGGTTCACGGTCCCTAAGGGCTGCCAAAACGTTCCAAGTGGGAGGAGCCCATTTTGCTTAATTGGCTATAACTCGTGAACGGAACGAGATGTTTGCACCAAACTCGGCACACGCATGTACGAGCTCATTCTGTGGTCACGTGAAAAAGGGCGCAGCGACTGGCCACTTGGTGGCGCTATAACTGTTAAAAGGGTGTCAAAATGATGTATTTCTATGGAAAAACCCCATGAAATGGCTGAAAGCGGCCATCTTGCTGTCTGATTTGCATACAACCTCACAAAATCGGGCATGCGCATGCGTCACGTGATCCTGAAGAAGCTTGAAAACTTTCATGGACGTCGGGCCATTGGTGGCGCTTTAACTGTCATAAAGGTGAGAAGGCCTCTGTATTATCCTATGCAAAATGACATTTAAATGACTGAAAAATGGGGGAAAAAAGAGCAGAGCTTCACCAAATTAGCTGAGCACATGCGCCATATTATTCCAAAGAAGCGTGCAAACTTTTATGGAGATCGGGCCATCAGTGGAGGTGTCACAGCTTAAAAGGTAAAAAAAAAAAATGCACCACATTTCCATGATAAATGAGCTAAAAGGGCAAAAAACGTTCTTTTTCCTCTCCGAGGCACATGTTAGAAGGCTTGATAAAGTTTTTGGAACGCAGCAGCGCAAACGGCAAGTGCCTAGACCCTATAGTTTTTTTTTTGGAGGCCTTTTTGTGGCCCTTTTTTAGCCACTTATTAGGGGTTCAAGCACAAAGTGCTGAAACCCTATTGTTATTGTTAATTTTCCCATGATGCAACATTCAGACCTAAAACTGATCGGGCAGACCAAACCGTAAGTCGTGGAGACTTGAAACTTTGGGGGCTGATAGTACTCACACCGCCTGCAGCGTCACCAAGGCCCGCCCCGATCGGCCTGACGGGGGCGCTACAGCGGTCAAAAGTACGAAACGGCTCATAACTCATCAACCGTGAGGCGTAGGCTCAAGTGTCTTATATCGCTGGAATCCTTGGCTCGAGGCGGACAAGATGCATGCCTCGGATTTGCTCGTGACCCTGGGAAAATTTTCGGGTATTTGCGGTTTTTCCAAAAACCTACTTTCGCGAACTAGTCCTAGGTTTTTGGCCCGACCGGAACCAAACCGGTGCGGCAAGATTCTCTGGAGTCTGAATGTCAATAATTATCAAACAAAAAGTGAAAATTTCGGTTCACGGTCCCTAAGGGCTGCCAAAACGTTCCAAGTGGGAGGAGCCCATTTTGCTTAATTGGCTATAACTCGTGAACGGAACGAGATGTTTGCACCAAACTCGGCACACGCATGTACGAGCTCATTCTGTGGTCACGTGAAAAAGGGCGCAGCGACTGGCCACTTGGTGGCGCTATAACTGTTAAAAGGGTGTCAAAATGATGTATTTCTATGGAAAAACCCCATGAAATGGCTGAAAGCGGCCATCTTGCTGTCTGATTTGCATACAACCTCACAAAATCGGGCATGCGCATGCGTCACGTGATCCTGAAGAAGCTTGAAAACTTTCATGGACGTCGGGCCATTGGTGGCGCTTTAACTGTCATAAAGGTGAGAAGGCCTCTGTATTATCCTATGCAAAATGACATTTAAATGACTGAAAAATGGGGGAAAAAAGAGCAGAGCTTCACCAAATTAGCTGAGCACATGCGCCATATTATTCCAAAGAAGCGTGCAAACTTTTATGGAGATCGGGCCATCAGTGGAGGTGTCACAGCTTAAAAGGTAAAAAAAAAAAATGCACCACATTTCCATGATAAATGAGCTAAAAGGGCAAAAAACGTTCTTTTTCCTCTCCGAGGCACATGTTAGAAGGCTTGATAAAGTTTTTGGAACGCAGCAGCGCAAACGGCAAGTGCCTAGACCCTATAGTTTTTTTTTTGGAGGCCTTTTTGTGGCCCTTTTTTAGCCACTTATTAGGGGTTCAAGC
This sequence comes from Abramis brama, assembly GCF_963993115.1. Classification (NCBI taxonomy): domain Eukaryota; kingdom Metazoa; phylum Chordata; class Actinopteri; order Cypriniformes; family Leuciscidae; genus Abramis; species Abramis brama. The sequence goes on from NC_139971.1 coordinate 20,067,942, forward strand.
ACAAAGTGCTGAAACCCTATTGTTATTGTTAATTTTCCCATGATGCAACATTCAGACCTAAAACTGATCGGGCAGACCAAACCGTAAGTCGTGGAGACTTGAAACTTTGGGGGCTGATAGTACTCACACCGCCTGCAGCGTCACCAAGGCCCGCCCCGATCGGCCTGACGGGGGCGCTACAGCGGTCAAAAGTACGAAACGGCTCATAACTCATCAACCGTGAGGCGTAGGCTCAAGTGTCTTATATCGCTGGAATCCTTGGCTCGAGGCGGACAAGATGCATGCCTCGGATTTGCTCGTGACCCTGGGAAAATTTTCGGGTATTTGCGGTTTTTCCAAAAACCTACTTTCGCGAACTAGTCCTAGGTTTTTGGCCCGACCGGAACCAAACCGGTGCGGCAAGATTCTCTGGAGTCTGAATGTCAATAATTATCAAACAAAAAGTGAAAATTTCGGTTCACGGTCCCTAAGGGCTGCCAAAACGTTCCAAGTGGGAGGAGCCCATTTTGCTTAATTGGCTATAACTCGTGAACGGAACGAGATGTTTGCACCAAACTCGGCACACGCATGTACGAGCTCATTCTGTGGTCACGTGAAAAAGGGCGCAGCGACTGGCCACTTGGTGGCGCTATAACTGTTAAAAGGGTGTCAAAATGATGTATTTCTATGGAAAAACCCCATGAAATGGCTGAAAGCGGCCATCTTGCTGTCTGATTTGCATACAACCTCACAAAATCGGGCATGCGCATGCGTCACGTGATCCTGAAGAAGCTTGAAAACTTTCATGGACGTCGGGCCATTGGTGGCGCTTTAACTGTCATAAAGGTGAGAAGGCCTCTGTATTATCCTATGCAAAATGACATTTAAATGACTGAAAAATGGGGGAAAAAAGAGCAGAGCTTCACCAAATTAGCTGAGCACATGCGCCATATTATTCCAAAGAAGCGTGCAAACTTTTATGGAGATCGGGCCATCAGTGGAGGTGTCACAGCTTAAAAGGTAAAAAAAAAAAAAGCACCACATTTCCATGATAAATGAGCTAAAAGGGCAAAAAACGTTCTTTTTCCTCTCCGAGGCACATGTTAGAAGGCTTGATAAAGTTTTTGGAACGCAGCAGCGCAAACGGCAAGTGCCTAGACCCTATAGTTTTTTTTTTGGAGGCCTTTTTGTGGCCCTTTTTTAGCCACTTATTAGGGGTTCAAGCACAAAGTGCTGAAACCCTATTGTTATTGTTAATTTTCCCATGATGCAACATTCAGACCTAAAACTGATCGGGCAGACCAAACCGTAAGTCGTGGAGACTTGAAACTTTGGGGGCTGATAGTACTCACACCGCCTGCAGCGTCACCAAGGCCCGCCCCGATCGGCCTGACGGGGGCGCTACAGCGGTCAAAAGTACGAAACGGCTCATAACTCATCAACCGTGAGGCGTAGGCTCAAGTGTCTTATATCGCTGGAATCCTTGGCTCGAGGCGGACAAGATGCATGCCTCGGATTTGCTCGTGACCCTGGGAAAATTTTCGGGTATTTGCGGTTTTTCCAAAAACCTACTTTCGCGAACTAGTCCTAGGTTTTTGGCCCGACCGGAACCAAACCGGTGCGGCAAGATTCTCTGGAGTCTGAATGTCAATAATTATCAAACAAAAAGTGAAAATTTCGGTTCACGGTCCCTAAGGGCTGCCAAAACGTTCCAAGTGGGAGGAGCCCATTTTGCTTAATTGGCTATAACTCGTGAACGGAACGAGATGTTTGCACCAAACTCGGCACACGCATGTACGAGCTCATTCTGTGGTCACGTGAAAAAGGGCGCAGCGACTGGCCACTTGGTGGCGCTATAACTGTTAAAAGGGTGTCAAAATGATGTATTTCTATGGAAAAACCCCATGAAATGGCTGAAAGCGGCCATCTTGCTGTCTGATTTGCATACAACCTCACAAAATCGGGCATGCGCATGCGTCACGTGATCCTGAAGAAGCTTGAAAACTTTCATGGACGTCGGGCCATTGGTGGCGCTTTAACTGTCATAAAGGTGAGAAGGCCTCTGTATTATCCTATGCAAAATGACATTTAAATGACTGAAAAATGGGGGAAAAAAGAGCAGAGCTTCACCAAATTAGCTGAGCACATGCGCCATATTATTCCAAAGAAGCGTGCAAACTTTTATGGAGATCGGGCCATCAGTGGAGGTGTCACAGCTTAAAAGGTAAAAAAAAAAAATGCACCACATTTCCATGATAAATGAGCTAAAAGGGCAAAAAACGTTCTTTTTCCTCTCCGAGGCACATGTTAGAAGGCTTGATAAAGTTTTTGGAACGCAGCAGCGCAAACGGCAAGTGCCTAGACCCTATAGTTTTTTTTTTGGAGGCCTTTTTGTGGCCCTTTTTTAGCCACTTATTAGGGGTTCAAGCACAAAGTGCTGAAACCCTATTGTTATTGTTAATTTTCCCATGATGCAACATTCAGACCTAAAACTGATCGGGCAGACCAAACCGTAAGTCGTGGAGACTTGAAACTTTGGGGGCTGATAGTACTCACACCGCCTGCAGCGTCACCAAGGCCCGCCCCGATCGGCCTGACGGGGGCGCTACAGCGGTCAAAAGTACGAAACGGCTCATAACTCATCAACCGTGAGGCGTAGGCTCAAGTGTCTTATATCGCTGGAATCCTTGGCTCGAGGCGGACAAGATGCATGCCTCGGATTTGCTCGTGACCCTGGGAAAATTTTCGGGTATTTGCGGTTTTTCCAAAAACCTACTTTCGCGAACTAGTCCTAGGTTTTTGGCCCGACCGGAACCAAACCGGTGCGGCAAGATTCTCTGGAGTCTGAATGTCAATAATTATCAAACAAAAAGTGAAAATTTCGGTTCACGGTCCCTAAGGGCTGCCAAAACGTTCCAAGTGGGAGGAGCCCATTTTGCTTAATTGGCTATAACTCGTGAACGGAACGAGATGTTTGCACCAAACTCGGCACACGCATGTACGAGCTCATTCTGTGGTCACGTGAAAAAGGGCGCAGCGACTGGCCACTTGGTGGCGCTATAACTGTTAAAAGGGTGTCAAAATGATGTATTTCTATGGAAAAACCCCATGAAATGGCTGAAAGCGGCCATCTTGCTGTCTGATTTGCATACAACCTCACAAAATCGGGCATGCGCATGCGTCACGTGATCCTGAAGAAGCTTGAAAACTTTCATGGACGTCGGGCCATTGGTGGCGCTTTAACTGTCATAAAGGTGAGAAGGCCTCTGTATTATCCTATGCAAAATGACATTTAAATGACTGAAAAATGGGGGAAAAAAGAGCAGAGCTTCACCAAATTAGCTGAGCACATGCGCCATATTATTCCAAAGAAGCGTGCAAACTTTTATGGAGATCGGGCCATCAGTGGAGGTGTCACAGCTTAAAAGGTAAAAAAAAAAAATGCACCACATTTCCATGATAAATGAGCTAAAAGGGCAAAAAACGTTCTTTTTCCTCTCCGAGGCACATGTTAGAAGGCTTGATAAAGTTTTTGGAACGCAGCAGCGCAAACGGCAAGTGCCTAGACCCTATAGTTTTTTTTTTGGAGGCCTTTTTGTGGCCCTTTTTTAGCCACTTATTAGGGGTTCAAGCACAAAGTGCTGAAACCCTATTGTTATTGTTAATTTTCCCATGATGCAACATTCAGACCTAAAACTGATCGGGCAGACCAAACCGTAAGTCGTGGAGACTTGAAACTTTGGGGGCTGATAGTACTCACACCGCCTGCAGCGTCACCAAGGCCCGCCCCGATCGGCCTGACGGGGGCGCTACAGCGGTCAAAAGTACGAAACGGCTCATAACTCATCAACCGTGAGGCGTAGGCTCAAGTGTCTTATATCGCTGGAATCCTTGGCTCGAGGCGGACAAGATGCATGCCTCGGATTTGCTCGTGACCCTGGGAAAATTTTCGGGTATTTGCGGTTTTTCCAAAAACCTACTTTCGCGAACTAGTCCTAGGTTTTTGGCCCGACCGGAACCAAACCGGTGCGGCAAGATTCTCTGGAGTCTGAATGTCAATAATTATCAAACAAAAAGTGAAAATTTCGGTTCACGGTCCCTAAGGGCTGCCAAAACGTTCCAAGTGGGAGGAGCCCATTTTGCTTAATTGGCTATAACTCGTGAACGGAACGAGATGTTTGCACCAAACTCGGCACACGCATGTACGAGCTCATTCTGTGGTCACGTGAAAAAGGGCGCAGCGACTGGCCACTTGGTGGCGCTATAACTGTTAAAAGGGTGTCAAAATGATGTATTTCTATGGAAAAACCCCATGAAATGGCTGAAAGCGGCCATCTTGCTGTCTGATTTGCATACAACCTCACAAAATCGGGCATGCGCATGCGTCACGTGATCCTGAAGAAGCTTGAAAACTTTCATGGACGTCGGGCCATTGGTGGCGCTTTAACTGTCATAAAGGTGAGAAGGCCTCTGTATTATCCTATGCAAAATGACATTTAAATGACTGAAAAATGGGGGAAAAAAGAGCAGAGCTTCACCAAATTAGCTGAGCACATGCGCCATATTATTCCAAAGAAGCGTGCAAACTTTTATGGAGATCGGGCCATCAGTGGAGGTGTCACAGCTTAAAAGGTAAAAAAAAAAAATGCACCACATTTCCATGATAAATGAGCTAAAAGGGCAAAAAACGTTCTTTTTCCTCTCCGAGGCACATGTTAGAAGGCTTGATAAAGTTTTTGGAACGCAGCAGCGCAAACGGCAAGTGCCTAGACCCTATAGTTTTTTTTTTGGAGGCCTTTTTGTGGCCCTTTTTTAGCCACTTATTAGGGGTTCAAGCACAAAGTGCTGAAACCCTATTGTTATTGTTAATTTTCCCATGATGCAACATTCAGACCTAAAACTGATCGGGCAGACCAAACCGTAAGTCGTGGAGACTTGAAACTTTGGGGGCTGATAGTACTCACACCGCCTGCAGCGTCACCAAGGCCCGCCCCGATCGGCCTGACGGGGGCGCTACAGCGGTCAAAAGTACGAAACGGCTCATAACTCATCAACCGTGAGGCGTAGGCTCAAGTGTCTTATATCGCTGGAATCCTTGGCTCGAGGCGGACAAGATGCATGCCTCGGATTTGCTCGTGACCCTGGGAAAATTTTCGGGTATTTGCGGTTTTTCCAAAAACCTACTTTCGCGAACTAGTCCTAGGTTTTTGGCCCGACCGGAACCAAACCGGTGCGGCAAGATTCTCTGGAGTCTGAATGTCAATAATTATCAAACAAAAAGTGAAAATTTCGGTTCACGGTCCCTAAGGGCTGCCAAAACGTTCCAAGTGGGAGGAGCCCATTTTGCTTAATTGGCTATAACTCGTGAACGGAACGAGATGTTTGCACCAAACTCGGCACACGCATGTACGAGCTCATTCTGTGGTCACGTGAAAAAGGGCGCAGCGACTGGCCACTTGGTGGCGCTATAACTGTTAAAAGGGTGTCAAAATGATGTATTTCTATGGAAAAACCCCATGAAATGGCTGAAAGCGGCCATCTTGCTGTCTGATTTGCATACAACCTCACAAAATCGGGCATGCGCATGCGTCACGTGATCCTGAAGAAGCTTGAAAACTTTCATGGACGTCGGGCCATTGGTGGCGCTTTAACTGTCATAAAGGTGAGAAGGCCTCTGTATTATCCTATGCAAAATGACATTTAAATGACTGAAAAATGGGGGAAAAAAGAGCAGAGCTTCACCAAATTAGCTGAGCACATGCGCCATATTATTCCAAAGAAGCGTGCAAACTTTTATGGAGATCGGGCCATCAGTGGAGGTGTCACAGCTTAAAAGGTAAAAAAAAAAAATGCACCACATTTCCATGATAAATGAGCTAAAAGGGCAAAAAACGTTCTTTTTCCTCTCCGAGGCACATGTTAGAAGGCTTGATAAAGTTTTTGGAACGCAGCAGCGCAAACGGCAAGTGCCTAGACCCTATAGTTTTTTTTTTGGAGGCCTTTTTGTGGCCCTTTTTTAGCCACTTATTAGGGGTTCAAGCACAAAGTGCTGAAACCCTATTGTTATTGTTAATTTTCCCATGATGCAACATTCAGACCTAAAACTGATCGGGCAGACCAAACCGTAAGTCGTGGAGACTTGAAACTTTGGGGGCTGATAGTACTCACACCGCCTGCAGCGTCACCAAGGCCCGCCCCGATCGGCCTGACGGGGGCGCTACAGCGGTCAAAAGTACGAAACGGCTCATAACTCATCAACCGTGAGGCGTAGGCTCAAGTGTCTTATATCGCTGGAATCCTTGGCTCGAGGCGGACAAGATGCATGCCTCGGATTTGCTCGTGACCCTGGGAAAATTTTCGGGTATTTGCGGTTTTTCCAAAAACCTACTTTCGCGAACTAGTCCTAGGTTTTTGGCCCGACCGGAACCAATCCGGTGCGGCAAGATTCTCTGGAGTCTGAATGTCAATAATTATCAAACAAAAAGTGAAAATTTCGGTTCACGGTCCCTAAGGGCTGCCAAAACGTTCCAAGTGGGAGGAGCCCATTTTGCTTAATTGGCTATAACTCGTGAACGGAACGAGATGTTTGCACCAAACTCGGCACACGCATGTACGAGCTCATTCTGTGGTCACGTGAAAAAGGGCGCAGCGACTGGCCACTTGGTGGCGCTATAACTGTTAAAAGGGTGTCAAAATGATGTATTTCTATGGAAAAACCCCATGAAATGGCTGAAAGCGGCCATCTTGCTGTCTGATTTGCATACAACCTCACAAAATCGGGCATGCGCATGCGTCACGTGATCCTGAAGAAGCTTGAAAACTTTCATGGACGTCGGGCCATTGGTGGCGCTTTAACTGTCATAAAGGTGAGAAGGCCTCTGTATTATCCTATGCAAAATGACATTTAAATGACTGAAAAATGGGGGAAAAAAGAGCAGAGCTTCACCAAATTAGCTGAGCACATGCGCCATATTATTCCAAAGAAGCGTGCAAACTTTTATGGAGATCGGGCCATCAGTGGAGGTGTCACAGCTTAAAAGGTAAAAAAAAAAAATGCACCACATTTCCATGATAAATGAGCTAAAAGGGCAAAAAACGTTCTTTTTCCTCTCCGAGGCACATGTTAGAAGGCTTGATAAAGTTTTTGGAACGCAGCAGCGCAAACGGCAAGTGCCTAGACCCTATAGTTTTTGTTTTGGAGGCCTTTTTGTGGCCCTTTTTTAGCCACTTATTAGGGGTTCAAGCACAAAGTGCTGAAACCCTATTGTTATTGTTAATTTTCCCATGATGCAACATTCAGACCTAAAACTGATCGGGCAGACCAAACCGTAAGTCGTGGAGACTTGAAACTTTGGGGGCTGATAGTACTCACACCGCCTGCAGCGTCACCAAGGCCCGCCCCGATCGGCCTGACGGGGGCGCTACAGCGGTCAGAAGTACGAAACGGCTCATAACTCATCAACCGTGAGGCGTAGGCTCAAGTGTCTTATATCGCTGGAATCCTTGGCTCGAGGCGGACAAGATGCATGCCTCGGATTTGCTCGTGACCCTGGGAAAATTTTCGGGTATTTGCGGTTTTTCCAAAAACCTACTTTCGCGAACTAGTCCTAGGTTTTTGGCCCGACCGGAACCAAACCGGTGCGGCAAGATTCTCTGGAGTCTGAATGTCAATAATTATCAAACAAAAAGTGAAAATTTCGGTTCACGGTCCCTAAGGGCTGCCAAAACGTTCCAAGTGGGAGGAGCCCATTTTGCTTAATTGGCTATAACTCGTGAACGGAACGAGATGTTTGCACCAAACTCGGCACACGCATGTACGAGCTCATTCTGTGGTCACGTGAAAAAGGGCGCAGCGACTGGCCACTTGGTGGCGCTATAACTGTTAAAAGGGTGTCAAAATGATGTATTTCTATGGAAAAACCCCATGAAATGGCTGAAAGCGGCCATCTTGCTGTCTGATTTGCATACAACCTCACAAAATCGGGCATGCGCATGCGTCACGTGATCCTGAAGAAGCTTGAAAACTTTCATGGACGTCGGGCCATTGGTGGCGCTTTAACTGTCATAAAGGTGAGAAGGCCTCTGTATTATCCTATGCAAAATGACATTTAAATGACTGAAAAATGGGGGAAAAAAGAGCAGAGCTTCACCAAATTAGCTGAGCACATGCGCCATATTATTCCAAAGAAGCGTGCAAACTTTTATGGAGATCGGGCCATCAGTGGAGGTGTCACAGCTTAAAAGGTAAAAAAAAAAAATGCACCACATTTCCATGATAAATGAGCTAAAAGGGCAAAAAACGTTCTTTTTCCTCTCCGAGGCACATGTTAGAAGGCTTGATAAAGTTTTTGGAACGCAGCAGCGCAAACGGCAAGTGCCTAGACCCTATAGTTTTTTTTTTGGAGGCCTTTTTGTGGCCCTTTTTTAGCCACTTATTAGGGGTTCAAGCACAAAGTGCTGAAACCCTATTGTTATTGTTAATTTTCCCATGATGCAACATTCAGACCTAAAACTGATCGGGCAGACCAAACCGTAAGTCGTGGAGACTTGAAACTTTGGGGGCTGATAGTACTCACACCGCCTGCAGCGTCACCAAGGCCCGCCCCGATCGGCCTGACGGGGGCGCTACAGCGGTCAAAAGTACGAAACGGCTCATAACTCATCAACCGTGAGGCGTAGGCTCAAGTGTCTTATATCGCTGGAATCCTTGGCTCGAGGCGGACAAGATGCATGCCTCGGATTTGCTCGTGACCCTGGGAAAATTTTCGGGTATTTGCGGTTTTTCCAAAAACCTACTTTCGCGAACTAGTCCTAGGTTTTTGGCCCGACCGGAACCAAACCGGTGCGGCAAGATTCTCTGGAGTCTGAATGTCAATAATTATCAAACAAAAAGTGAAAATTTCGGTTCACGGTCCCTAAGGGCTGCCAAAACGTTCCAAGTGGGAGGAGCCCATTTTGCTTAATTGGCTATAACTCGTGAACGGAACGAGATGTTTGCACCAAACTCGGCACACGCATGTACGAGCTCATTCTGTGGTCACGTGAAAAAGGGCGCAGCGACTGGCCACTTGGTGGCGCTATAACTGTTAAAAGGGTGTCAAAATGATGTATTTCTATGGAAAAACCCCATGAAATGGCTGAAAGCGGCCATCTTGCTGTCTGATTTGCATACAACCTCACAAAATCGGGCATGCGCATGCGTCACGTGATCCTGAAGAAGCTTGAAAACTTTCATGGACGTCGGGCCATTGGTGGCGCTTTAACTGTCATAAAGGTGAGAAGGCCTCTGTATTATCCTATGCAAAATGACATTTAAATGACTGAAAAATGGGGGAAAAAAGAGCAGAGCTTCACCAAATTAGCTGAGCACATGCGCCATATTATTCCAAAGAAGCGTGCAAACTTTTATGGAGATCGGGCCATCAGTGGAGGTGTCACAGCTTAAAAGGTAAAAAAAAAAAATGCACCACATTTCCATGATAAATGAGCTAAAAGGGCAAAAAACGTTCTTTTTCCTCTCCGAGGCACATGTTAGAAGGCTTGATAAAGTTTTTGGAACGCAGCAGCGCAAACGGCAAGTGCCTAGACCCTATAGTTTTTTTTTTGGAGGCCTTTTTGTGGCCCTTTTTTAGCCACTTATTAGGGGTTCAAGCACAAAGTGCTGAAACCCTATTGTTATTGTTAATTTTCCCATGATGCAACATTCAGACCTAAAACTGATCGGGCAGACCAAACCGTAAGTCGTGGAGACTTGAAACTTTGGGGGCTGATAGTACTCACACCGCCTGCAGCGTCACCAAGGCCCGCCCCGATCGGCCTGACGGGGGCGCTACAGCGGTCAAAAGTACGAAACGGCTCATAACTCATCAACCGTGAGGCGTAGGCTCAAGTGTCTTATATCGCTGGAATCCTTGGCTCGAGGCGGACAAGATGCATGCCTCGGATTTGCTCGTGACCCTGGGAAAATTTTCGGGTATTTGCGGTTTTTCCAAAAACCTACTTTCGCGAACTAGTCCTAGGTTTTTGGCCCGACCGGAACCAAACCGGTGCGGCAAGATTCTCTGGAGTCTGAATGTCAATAATTATCAAACAAAAAGTGAAAATTTCGGTTCACGGTCCCTAAGGGCTGCCAAAACGTTCCAAGTGGGAGGAGCCCATTTTGCTTAATTGGCTATAACTCGTGAACGGAACGAGATGTTTGCACCAAACTCGGCACACGCATGTACGAGCTCATTCTGTGGTCACGTGAAAAAGGGCGCAGCGACTGGCCACTTGGTGGCGCTATAACTGTTAAAAGGGTGTCAAAATGATGTATTTCTATGGAAAAACCCCATGAAATGGCTGAAAGCGGCCATCTTGCTGTCTGATTTGCATACAACCTCACAAAATCGGGCATGCGCATGCGTCACGTGATCCTGAAGAAGCTTGAAAACTTTCATGGACGTCGGGCCATTGGTGGCGCTTTAACTGTCATAAAGGTGAGAAGGCCTCTGTATTATCCTATGCAAAATGACATTTAAATGACTGAAAAATGGGGGAAAAAAGAGCAGAGCTTCACCAAATTAGCTGAGCACATGCGCCATATTATTCCAAAGAAGCGTGCAAACTTTTATGGAGATCGGGCCATCAGTGGAGGTGTCACAGCTTAAAAGGTAAAAAAAAAAAAAGCACCACATTTCCATGATAAATGAGCTAAAAGGGCAAAAAACGTTCTTTTTCCTCTCCGAGGCACATGTTAGAAGGCTTGATAAAGTTTTTGGAACGCAGCAGCGCAAACGGCAAGTGCCTAGACCCTATAGTTTTTTTTTTGGAGGCCTTTTTGTGGCCCTTTTTTAGCCACTTATTAGGGGTTCAAGCACAAAGTGCTGAAACCCTATTGTTATTGTTAATTTTCCCATGATGCAACATTCAGACCTAAAACTGATCGGGCAGACCAAACCGTAAGTCGTGGAGACTTGAAACTTTGGGGGCTGATAGTACTCACACCGCCTGCAGCGTCACCAAGGCCCGCCCCGATCGGCCTGACGGGGGCGCTACAGCGGTCAAAAGTACGAAACGGCTCATAACTCATCAACCGTGAGGCGTAGGCTCAAGTGTCTTATATCGCTGGAATCCTTGGCTCGAGGCGGACAAGATGCATGCCTCGGATTTGCTCGTGACCCTGGGAAAATTTTCGGGTATTTGCGGTTTTTCCAAAAACCTACTTTCGCGAACTAGTCCTAGGTTTTTGGCCCGACCGGAACCAAACCGGTGCGGCAAGATTCTCTGGAGTCTGAATGTCAATAATTATCAAACAAAAAGTGAAAATTTCGGTTCACGGTCCCTAAGGGCTGCCAAAACGTTCCAAGTGGGAGGAGCCCATTTTGCTTAATTGGCTATAACTCGTGAACGGAACGAGATGTTTGCACCAAACTCGGCACACGCATGTACGAGCTCATTCTGTGGTCACGTGAAAAAGGGCGCAGCGACTGGCCACTTGGTGGCGCTATAACTGTTAAAAGGGTGTCAAAATGATGTATTTCTATGGAAAAACCCCATGAAATGGCTGAAAGCGGCCATCTTGCTGTCTGATTTGCATACAACCTCACAAAATCGGGCATGCGCATGCGTCACGTGATCCTGAAGAAGCTTGAAAACTTTCATGGACGTCGGGCCATTGGTGGCGCTTTAACTGTCATAAAGGTGAGAAGGCCTCTGTATTATCCTATGCAAAATGACATTTAAATGACTGAAAAATGGGGGAAAAAAGAGCAGAGCTTCACCAAATTAGCTGAGCACATGCGCCATATTATTCCAAAGAAGCGTGCAAACTTTTATGGAGATCGGGCCATCAGTGGAGGTGTCACAGCTTAAAAGGTAAAAAAAAAAAATGCACCACATTTCCATGATAAATGAGCTAAAAGGGCAAAAAACGTTCTTTTTCCTCTCCGAGGCACATGTTAGAAGGCTTGATAAAGTTTTTGGAACGCAGCAGCGCAAACGGCAAGTGCCTAGACCCTATAGTTTTTTTTTTGGAGGCCTTTTTGTGGCCCTTTTTTAGCCACTTATTAGGGGTTCAAGCACAAAGTGCTGAAACCCTATTGTTATTGTTAATTTTCCCATGATGCAACATTCAGACCTAAAACTGATCGGGCAGACCAAACCGTAAGTCGTGGAGACTTGAAACTTTGGGGGCTGATAGTACTCACACCGCCTGCAGCGTCACCAAGGCCCGCCCCGATCGGCCTGACGGGGGCGCTACAGCGGTCAAAAGTACGAAACGGCTCATAACTCATCAACCGTGAGGCGTAGGCTCAAGTGTCTTATATCGCTGGAATCCTTGGCTCGAGGCGGACAAGATGCATGCCTCGGATTTGCTCGTGACCCTGGGAAAATTTTCGGGTATTTGCGGTTTTTCCAAAAACCTACTTTCGCGAACTAGTCCTAGGTTTTTGGCCCGACCGGAACCAAACCGGTGCGGCAAGATTCTCTGGAGTCTGAATGTCAATAATTATCAAACAAAAAGTGAAAATTTCGGTTCACGGTCCCTAAGGGCTGCCAAAACGTTCCAAGTGGGAGGAGCCCATTTTGCTTAATTGGCTATAACTCGTGAACGGAACGAGATGTTTGCACCAAACTCGGCACACGCATGTACGAGCTCATTCTGTGGTCACGTGAAAAAGGGCGCAGCGACTGGCCACTTGGTGGCGCTATAACTGTTAAAAGGGTGTCAAAATGATGTATTTCTATGGAAAAACCCCATGAAATGGCTGAAAGCGGCCATCTTGCTGTCTGATTTGCATACAACCTCACAAAATCGGGCATGCGCATGCGTCACGTGATCCTGAAGAAGCTTGAAAACTTTCATGGACGTCGGGCCATTGGTGGCGCTTTAACTGTCATAAAGGTGAGAAGGCCTCTGTATTATCCTATGCAAAATGACATTTAAATGACTGAAAAATGGGGGAAAAAAGAGCAGAGCTTCACCAAATTAGCTGAGCACATGCGCCATATTATTCCAAAGAAGCGTGCAAACTTTTATGGAGATCGGGCCATCAGTGGAGGTGTCACAGCTTAAAAGGTAAAAAAAAAAAATGCACCACATTTCCATGATAAATGAGCTAAAAGGGCAAAAAACGTTCTTTTTCCTCTCCGAGGCACATGTTAGAAGGCTTGATAAAGTTTTTGGAACGCAGCAGCGCAAACGGCAAGTGCCTAGACCCTATAGTTTTTTTTTTGGAGGCCTTTTTGTGGCCCTTTTTTAGCCACTTATTAGGGGTTCAAGCACAAAGTGCTGAAACCCTATTGTTATTGTTAATTTTCCCATGATGCAACATTCAGACCTAAAACTGATCGGGCAGACCAAACCGTAAGTCGTGGAGACTTGAAACTTTGGGGGCTGATAGTACTCACACCGCCTGCAGCGTCACCAAGGCCCGCCCCGATCGGCCTGACGGGGGCGCTACAGCGGTCAAAAGTACGAAACGGCTCATAACTCATCAACCGTGAGGCGTAGGCTCAAGTGTCTTATATCGCTGGAATCCTTGGCTCGAGGCGGACAAGATGCATGCCTCGGATTTGCTCGTGACCCTGGGAAAATTTTCGGGTATTTGCGGTTTTTCCAAAAACCTACTTTCGCGAACTAGTCCTAGGTTTTTGGCCCGACCGGAACCAAACCGGTGCGGCAAGATTCTCTGGAGTCTGAATGTCAATAATTATCAAACAAAAAGTGAAAATTTCGGTTCACGGTCCCTAAGGGCTGCCAAAACGTTCCAAGTGGGAGGAGCCCATTTTGCTTAATTGGCTATAACTCGTGAACGGAACGAGATGTTTGCACCAAACTCGGCACACGCATGTACGAGCTCATTCTGTGGTCACGTGAAAAAGGGCGCAGCGACTGGCCACTTGGTGGCGCTATAACTGTTAAAAGGGTGTCAAAATGATGTATTTCTATGGAAAAACCCCATGAAATGGCTGAAAGCGGCCATCTTGCTGTCTGATTTGCATACAACCTCACAAAATCGGGCATGCGCATGCGTCACGTGATCCTGAAGAAGCTTGAAAACTTTCATGGACGTCGGGCCATTGGTGGCGCTTTAACTGTCATAAAGGTGAGAAGGCCTCTGTATTATCCTATGCAAAATGACATTTAAATGACTGAAAAATGGGGGAAAAAAGAGCAGAGCTTCACCAAATTAGCTGAGCACATGCGCCATATTATTCCAAAGAAGCGTGCAAACTTTTATGGAGATCGGGCCATCAGTGGAGGTGTCACAGCTTAAAAGGTAAAAAAAAAAAATGCACCACATTTCCATGATAAATGAGCTAAAAGGGCAAAAAACGTTCTTTTTCCTCTCCGAGGCACATGTTAGAAGGCTTGATAAAGTTTTTGGAACGCAGCAGCGCAAACGGCAAGTGCCTAGACCCTATAGTTTTTTTTTTGGAGGCCTTTTTGTGGCCCTTTTTTAGCCACTTATTAGGGGTTCAAGCACAAAGTGCTGAAACCCTATTGTTATTGTTAATTTTCCCATGATGCAACATTCAGACCTAAAACTGATCGGGCAGACCAAACCGTAAGTCGTGGAGACTTGAAACTTTGGGGGCTGATAGTACTCACACCGCCTGCAGCGTCACCAAGGCCCGCCCCGATCGGCCTGACGGGGGCGCTACAGCGGTCAAAAGTACGAAACGGCTCATAACTCATCAACCGTGAGGCGTAGGCTCAAGTGTCTTATATCGCTGGAATCCTTGGCTCGAGGCGGACAAGATGCATGCCTCGGATTTGCTCGTGACCCTGGGAAAATTTTCGGGTATTTGCGGTTTTTCCAAAAACCTACTTTCGCGAACTAGTCCTAGGTTTTTGGCCCGACCGGAACCAAACCGGTGCGGCAAGATTCTCTGGAGTCTGAATGTCAATAATTATCAAACAAAAAGTGAAAATTTCGGTTCACGGTCCCTAAGGGCTGCCAAAACGTTCCAAGTGGGAGGAGCCCATTTTGCTTAATTGGCTATAACTCGTGAACGGAACGAGATGTTTGCACCAAACTCGGCACACGCATGTACGAGCTCATTCTGTGGTCACGTGAAAAAGGGCGCAGCGACTGGCCACTTGGTGGCGCTATAACTGTTAAAAGGGTGTCAAAATGATGTATTTCTATGGAAAAACCCCATGAAATGGCTGAAAGCGGCCATCTTGCTGTCTGATTTGCATACAACCTCACAAAATCGGGCATGCGCATGCGTCACGTGATCCTGAAGAAGCTTGAAAACTTTCATGGACGTCGGGCCATTGGTGGCGCTTTAACTGTCATAAAGGTGAGAAGGCCTCTGTATTATCCTATGCAAAATGACATTTAAATGACTGAAAAATGGGGGAAAAAAGAGCAGAGCTTCACCAAATTAGCTGAGCACATGCGCCATATTATTCCAAAGAAGCGTGCAAACTTTTATGGAGATCGGGCCATCAGTGGAGGTGTCACAGCTTAAAAGGTAAAAAAAAAAAATGCACCACATTTCCATGATAAATGAGCTAAAAGGGCAAAAAACGTTCTTTTTCCTCTCCGAGGCACATGTTAGAAGGCTTGATAAAGTTTTTGGAACGCAGCAGCGCAAACGGCAAGTGCCTAGACCCTATAGTTTTTTTTTTGGAGGCCTTTTTGTGGCCCTTTTTTAGCCACTTATTAGGGGTTCAAGCACAAAGTGCTGAAACCCTATTGTTATTGTTAATTTTCCCATGATGCAACATTCAGACCTAAAACTGATCGGGCAGACCAAACCGTAAGTCGTGGAGACTTGAAACTTTGGGGGCTGATAGTACTCACACCGCCTGCAGCGTCACCAAGGCCCGCCCCGATCGGCCTGACGGGGGCGCTACAGCGGTCAAAAGTACGAAACGGCTCATAACTCATCAACCGTGAGGCGTAGGCTCAAGTGTCTTATATCGCTGGAATCCTTGGCTCGAGGCGGACAAGATGCATGCCTCGGATTTGCTCGTGACCCTGGGAAAATTTTCGGGTATTTGCGGTTTTTCCAAAAACCTACTTTCGCGAACTAGTCCTAGGTTTTTGGCCCGACCGGAACCAAACCGGTGCGGCAAGATTCTCTGGAGTCTGAATGTCAATAATTATCAAACAAAAAGTGAAAATTTCGGTTCACGGTCCCTAAGGGCTGCCAAAACGTTCCAAGTGGGAGGAGCCCATTTTGCTTAATTGGCTATAACTCGTGAACGGAACGAGATGTTTGCACCAAACTCGGCACACGCATGTACGAGCTCATTCTGTGGTCACGTGAAAAAGGGCGCAGCGACTGGCCACTTGGTGGCGCTATAACTGTTAAAAGGGTGTCAAAATGATGTATTTCTATGGAAAAACCCCATGAAATGGCTGAAAGCGGCCATCTTGCTGTCTGATTTGCATACAACCTCACAAAATCGGGCATGCGCATGCGTCACGTGATCCTGAAGAAGCTTGAAAACTTTCATGGACGTCGGGCCATTGGTGGCGCTTTAACTGTCATAAAGGTGAGAAGGCCTCTGTATTATCCTATGCAAAATGACATTTAAATGACTGAAAAATGGGGGAAAAAAGAGCAGAGCTTCACCAAATTAGCTGAGCACATGCGCCATATTATTCCAAAGAAGCGTGCAAACTTTTATGGAGATCGGGCCATCAGTGGAGGTGTCACAGCTTAAAAGGTAAAAAAAAAAAAAGCACCACATTTCCATGATAAATGAGCTAAAAGGGCAAAAAACGTTCTTTTTCCTCTCCGAGGCACATGTTAGAAGGCTTGATAAAGTTTTTGGAACGCAGCAGCGCAAACGGCAAGTGCCTAGACCCTATAGTTTTTTTTTTGGAGGCCTTTTTGTGGCCCTTTTTTAGCCACTTATTAGGGGTTCAAGCACAAAGTGCTGAAACCCTATTGTTATTGTTAATTTTCCCATGATGCAACATTCAGACCTAAAACTGATCGGGCAGACCAAACCGTAAGTCGTGGAGACTTGAAACTTTGGGGGCTGATAGTACTCACACCGCCTGCAGCGTCACCAAGGCCCGCCCCGATCGGCCTGACGGGGGCGCTACAGCGGTCAAAAGTACGAAACGGCTCATAACTCATCAACCGTGAGGCGTAGGCTCAAGTGTCTTATATCGCTGGAATCCTTGGCTCGAGGCGGACAAGATGCATGCCTCGGATTTGCTCGTGACCCTGGGAAAATTTTCGGGTATTTGCGGTTTTTCCAAAAACCTACTTTCGCGAACTAGTCCTAGGTTTTTGGCCCGACCGGAACCAAACCGGTGCGGCAAGATTCTCTGGAGTCTGAATGTCAATAATTATCAAACAAAAAGTGAAAATTTCGGTTCACGGTCCCTAAGGGCTGCCAAAACGTTCCAAGTGGGAGGAGCCCATTTTGCTTAATTGGCTATAACTCGTGAACGGAACGAGATGTTTGCACCAAACTCGGCACACGCATGTACGAGCTCATTCTGTGGTCACGTGAAAAAGGGCGCAGCGACTGGCCACTTGGTGGCGCTATAACTGTTAAAAGGGTGTCAAAATGATGTATTTCTATGGAAAAACCCCATGAAATGGCTGAAAGCGGCCATCTTGCTGTCTGATTTGCATACAACCTCACAAAATCGGGCATGCGCATGCGTCACGTGATCCTGAAGAAGCTTGAAAACTTTCATGGACGTCGGGCCATTGGTGGCGCTTTAACTGTCATAAAGGTGAGAAGGCCTCTGTATTATCCTATGCAAAATGACATTTAAATGACTGAAAAATGGGGGAAAAAAGAGCAGAGCTTCACCAAATTAGCTGAGCACATGCGCCATATTATTCCAAAGAAGCGTGCAAACTTTTATGGAGATCGGGCCATCAGTGGAGGTGTCACAGCTTAAAAGGTAAAAAAAAAAAATGCACCACATTTCCATGATAAATGAGCTAAAAGGGCAAAAAACGTTCTTTTTCCTCTCCGAGGCACATGTTAGAAGGCTTGATAAAGTTTTTGGAACGCAGCAGCGCAAACGGCAAGTGCCTAGACCCTATAGTTTTTTTTTTGGAGGCCTTTTTGTGGCCCTTTTTTAGCCACTTATTAGGGGTTCAAGCACAAAGTGCTGAAACCCTATTGTTATTGTTAATTTTCCCATGATGCAACATTCAGACCTAAAACTGATCGGGCAGACCAAACCGTAAGTCGTGGAGACTTGAAACTTTGGGGGCTGATAGTACTCACACCGCCTGCAGCGTCACCAAGGCCCGCCCCGATCGGCCTGACGGGGGCGCTACAGCGGTCAAAAGTACGAAACGGCTCATAACTCATCAACCGTGAGGCGTAGGCTCAAGTGTCTTATATCGCTGGAATCCTTGGCTCGAGGCGGACAAGATGCATGCCTCGGATTTGCTCGTGACCCTGGGAAAATTTTCGGGTATTTGCGGTTTTTCCAAAAACCTACTTTCGCGAACTAGTCCTAGGTTTTTGGCCCGACCGGAACCAAACCGGTGCGGCAAGATTCTCTGGAGTCTGAATGTCAATAATTATCAAACAAAAAGTGAAAATTTCGGTTCACGGTCCCTAAGGGCTGCCAAAACGTTCCAAGTGGGAGGAGCCCATTTTGCTTAATTGGCTATAACTCGTGAACGGAACGAGATGTTTGCACCAAACTCGGCACACGCATGTACGAGCTCATTCTGTGGTCACGTGAAAAAGGGCGCAGCGACTGGCCACTTGGTGGCGCTATAACTGTTAAAAGGGTGTCAAAATGATGTATTTCTATGGAAAAACCCCATGAAATGGCTGAAAGCGGCCATCTTGCTGTCTGATTTGCATACAACCTCACAAAATCGGGCATGCGCATGCGTCACGTGATCCTGAAGAAGCTTGAAAACTTTCATGGACGTCGGGCCATTGGTGGCGCTTTAACTGTCATAAAGGTGAGAAGGCCTCTGTATTATCCTATGCAAAATGACATTTAAATGACTGAAAAATGGGGGAAAAAAGAGCAGAGCTTCACCAAATTAGCTGAGCACATGCGCCATATTATTCCAAAGAAGCGTGCAAACTTTTATGGAGATCGGGCCATCAGTGGAGGTGTCACAGCTTAAAAGGTAAAAAAAAAAAATGCACCACATTTCCATGATAAATGAGCTAAAAGGGCAAAAAACGTTCTTTTTCCTCTCCGAGGCACATGTTAGAAGGCTTGATAAAGTTTTTGGAACGCAGCAGCGCAAACGGCAAGTGCCTAGACCCTATAGTTTTTGTTTTGGAGGCCTTTTTGTGGCCCTTTTTTAGCCACTTATTAGGGGTTCAAGCACAAAGTGCTGAAACCCTATTGTTATTGTTAATTTTCCCATGATGCAACATTCAGACCTAAAACTGATCGGGCAGACCAAACCGTAAGTCGTGGAGACTTGAAACTTTGGGGGCTGATAGTACTCACACCGCCTGCAGCGTCACCAAGGCCCGCCCCGATCGGCCTGACGGGGGCGCTACAGCGGTCAAAAGTACGAAACGGCTCATAACTCATCAACCGTGAGGCGTAGGCTCAAGTGTCTTATATCGCTGGAATCCTTGGCTCGAGGCGGACAAGATGCATGCCTCGGATTTGCTCGTGACCCTGGGAAAATTTTCGGGTATTTGCGGTTTTTCCAAAAACCTACTTTCGCGAACTAGTCCTAGGTTTTTGGCCCGACCGGAACCAAACCGGTGCGGCAAGATTCTCTGGAGTCTGAATGTCAATAATTATCAAACAAAAAGTGAAAATTTCGGTTCACGGTCCCTAAGGGCTGCCAAAACGTTCCAAGTGGGAGGAGCCCATTTTGCTTAATTGGCTATAACTCGTGAACGGAACGAGATGTTTGCACCAAACTCGGCACACGCATGTACGAGCTCATTCTGTGGTCACGTGAAAAAGGGCGCAGCGACTGGCCACTTGGTGGCGCTATAACTGTTAAAAGGGTGTCAAAATGATGTATTTCTATGGAAAAACCCCATGAAATGGCTGAAAGCGGCCATCTTGCTGTCTGATTTGCATACAACCTCACAAAATCGGGCATGCGCATGCGTCACGTGATCCTGAAGAAGCTTGAAAACTTTCATGGACGTCGGGCCATTGGTGGCGCTTTAACTGTCATAAAGGTGAGAAGGCCTCTGTATTATCCTATGCAAAATGACATTTAAATGACTGAAAAATGGGGGAAAAAAGAGCAGAGCTTCACCAAATTAGCTGAGCACATGCGCCATATTATTCCAAAGAAGCGTGCAAACTTTTATGGAGATCGGGCCATCAGTGGAGGTGTCACAGCTTAAAAGGTAAAAAAAAAAAATGCACCACATTTCCATGATAAATGAGCTAAAAGGGCAAAAAACGTTCTTTTTCCTCTCCGAGGCACATGTTAGAAGGCTTGATAAAGTTTTTGGAACGCAGCAGCGCAAACGGCAAGTGCCTAGACCCTATAGTTTTTTTTTTGGAGGCCTTTTTGTGGCCCTTTTTTAGCCACTTATTAGGGGTTCAAGCACAAAGTGCTGAAACCCTATTGTTATTGTTAATTTTCCCATGATGCAACATTCAGACCTAAAACTGATCGGGCAGACCAAACCGTAAGTCGTGGAGACTTGAAACTTTGGGGGCTGATAGTACTCACACCGCCTGCAGCGTCACCAAGGCCCGCCCCGATCGGCCTGACGGGGGCGCTACAGCGGTCAAAAGTACGAAACGGCTCATAACTCATCAACCGTGAGGCGTAGGCTCAAGTGTCTTATATCGCTGGAATCCTTGGCTCGAGGCGGACAAGATGCATGCCTCGGATTTGCTCGTGACCCTGGGAAAATTTTCGGGTATTTGCGGTTTTTCCAAAAACCTACTTTCGCGAACTAGTCCTAGGTTTTTGGCCCGACCGGAACCAAACCGGTGCGGCAAGATTCTCTGGAGTCTGAATGTCAATAATTATCAAACAAAAAGTGAAAATTTCGGTTCACGGTCCCTAAGGGCTGCCAAAACGTTCCAAGTGGGAGGAGCCCATTTTGCTTAATTGGCTATAACTCGTGAACGGAACGAGATGTTTGCACCAAACTCGGCACACGCATGTACGAGCTCATTCTGTGGTCACGTGAAAAAGGGCGCAGCGACTGGCCACTTGGTGGCGCTATAACTGTTAAAAGGGTGTCAAAATGATGTATTTCTATGGAAAAACCCCATGAAATGGCTGAAAGCGGCCATCTTGCTGTCTGATTTGCATACAACCTCACAAAATCGGGCATGCGCATGCGTCACGTGATCCTGAAGAAGCTTGAAAACTTTCATGGACGTCGGGCCATTGGTGGCGCTTTAACTGTCATAAAGGTGAGAAGGCCTCTGTATTATCCTATGCAAAATGACATTTAAATGACTGAAAAATGGGGGAAAAAAGAGCAGAGCTTCACCAAATTAGCTGAGCACATGCGCCATATTATTCCAAAGAAGCGTGCAAACTTTTATGGAGATCGGGCCATCAGTGGAGGTGTCACAGCTTAAAAGGTAAAAAAAAAAAATGCACCACATTTCCATGATAAATGAGCTAAAAGGGCAAAAAACGTTCTTTTTCCTCTCCGAGGCACATGTTAGAAGGCTTGATAAAGTTTTTGGAACGCAGCAGCGCAAACGGCAAGTGCCTAGACCCTATAGTTTTTTTTTTGGAGGCCTTTTTGTGGCCCTTTTTTAGCCACTTATTAGGGGTTCAAGCACAAAGTGCTGAAACCCTATTGTTATTGTTAATTTTCCCATGATGCAACATTCAGACCTAAAACTGATCGGGCAGACCAAACCGTAAGTCGTGGAGACTTGAAACTTTGGGGGCTGATAGTACTCACACCGCCTGCAGCGTCACCAAGGCCCGCCCCGATCGGCCTGACGGGGGCGCTACAGCGGTCAAAAGTACGAAACGGCTCATAACTCATCAACCGTGAGGCGTAGGCTCAAGTGTCTTATATCGCTGGAATCCTTGGCTCGAGGCGGACAAGATGCATGCCTCGGATTTGCTCGTGACCCTGGGAAAATTTTCGGGTATTTGCGGTTTTTCCAAAAACCTACTTTCGCGAACTAGTCCTAGGTTTTTGGCCCGACCGGAACCAAACCGGTGCGGCAAGATTCTCTGGAGTCTGAATGTCAATAATTATCAAACAAAAAGTGAAAATTTCGGTTCACGGTCCCTAAGGGCTGCCAAAACGTTCCAAGTGGGAGGAGCCCATTTTGCTTAATTGGCTATAACTCGTGAACGGAACGAGATGTTTGCACCAAACTCGGCACACGCATGTACGAGCTCATTCTGTGGTCACGTGAAAAAGGGCGCAGCGACTGGCCACTTGGTGGCGCTATAACTGTTAAAAGGGTGTCAAAATGATGTATTTCTATGGAAAAACCCCATGAAATGGCTGAAAGCGGCCATCTTGCTGTCTGATTTGCATACAACCTCACAAAATCGGGCATGCGCATGCGTCACGTGATCCTGAAGAAGCTTGAAAACTTTCATGGACGTCGGGCCATTGGTGGCGCTTTAACTGTCATAAAGGTGAGAAGGCCTCTGTATTATCCTATGCAAAATGACATTTAAATGACTGAAAAATGGGGGAAAAAAGAGCAGAGCTTCACCAAATTAGCTGAGCACATGCGCCATATTATTCCAAAGAAGCGTGCAAACTTTTATGGAGATCGGGCCATCAGTGGAGGTGTCACAGCTTAAAAGGTAAAAAAAAAAAATGCACCACATTTCCATGATAAATGAGCTAAAAGGGCAAAAAACGTTCTTTTTCCTCTCCGAGGCACATGTTAGAAGGCTTGATAAAGTTTTTGGAACGCAGCAGCGCAAACGGCAAGTGCCTAGACCCTATAGTTTTTTTTTTGGAGGCCTTTTTGTGGCCCTTTTTTAGCCACTTATTAGGGGTTCAAGCACAAAGTGCTGAAACCCTATTGTTATTGTTAATTTTCCCATGATGCAACATTCAGACCTAAAACTGATCGGGCAGACCAAACCGTAAGTCGTGGAGACTTGAAACTTTGGGGGCTGATAGTACTCACACCGCCTGCAGCGTCACCAAGGCCCGCCCCGATCGGCCTGACGGGGGCGCTACAGCGGTCAGAAGTACGAAACGGCTCATAACTCATCAACCGTGAGGCGTAGGCTCAAGTGTCTTATATCGCTGGAATCCTTGGCTCGAGGCGGACAAGATGCATGCCTCGGATTTGCTCGTGACCCTGGGAACATTTTCGGGTATTTGCGGTTTTTCCAAAAACCTACTTTCGCGAACTAGTCCTAGGTTTTTGGCCCGACCGGAACCAAACCGGTGCGGCAAGATTCTCTGGAGTCTGAATGTCAATAATTATCAAACAAAAAGTGAAAATTTCGGTTCACGGTCCCTAAGGGCTGCCAAAACGTTCCAAGTGGGAGGAGCCCATTTTGCTTAATTGGCTATAACTCGTGAACGGAACGAGATGTTTGCACCAAACTCGGCACACGCATGTACGAGCTCATTCTGTGGTCACGTGAAAAAGGGCGCAGCGACTGGCCACTTGGTGGCGCTATAACTGTTAAAAGGGTGTCAAAATGATGTATTTCTATGGAAAAACCCCATGAAATGGCTGAAAGCGGCCATCTTGCTGTCTGATTTGCATACAACCTCACAAAATCGGGCATGCGCATGCGTCACGTGATCCTGAAGAAGCTTGAAAACTTTCATGGACGTCGGGCCATTGGTGGCGCTTTAACTGTCATAAAGGTGAGAAGGCCTCTGTATTATCCTATGCAAAATGACATTTAAATGACTGAAAAATGGGGGAAAAAAGAGCAGAGCTTCACCAAATTAGCTGAGCACATGCGCCATATTATTCCAAAGAAGCGTGCAAACTTTTATGGAGATCGGGCCATCAGTGGAGGTGTCACAGCTTAAAAGGTAAAAAAAAAAAATGCACCACATTTCCATGATAAATGAGCTAAAAGGGCAAAAAACGTTCTTTTTCCTCTCCGAGGCACATGTTAGAAGGCTTGATAAAGTTTTTGGAACGCAGCAGCGCAAACGGCAAGTGCCTAGACCCTATAGTTTTTTTTTTGGAGGCCTTTTTGTGGCCCTTTTTTAGCCACTTATTAGGGGTTCAAGCACAAAGTGCTGAAACCCTATTGTTATTGTTAATTTTCCCATGATGCAACATTCAGACCTAAAACTGATCGGGCAGACCAAACCGTAAGTCGTGGAGACTTGAAACTTTGGGGGCTGATAGTACTCACACCGCCTGCAGCGTCACCAAGGCCCGCCCCGATCGGCCTGACGGGGGCGCTACAGCGGTCAAAAGTACGAAACGGCTCATAACTCATCAACCGTGAGGCGTAGGCTCAAGTGTCTTATATCGCTGGAATCCTTGGCTCGAGGCGGACAAGATGCATGCCTCGGATTTGCTCGTGACCCTGGGAAAATTTTCGGGTATTTGCGGTTTTTCCAAAAACCTACTTTCGCGAACTAGTCCTAGGTTTTTGGCCCGACCGGAACCAAACCGGTGCGGCAAGATTCTCTGGAGTCTGAATGTCAATAATTATCAAACAAAAAGTGAAAATTTCGGTTCACGGTCCCTAAGGGCTGCCAAAACGTTCCAAGTGGGAGGAGCCCATTTTGCTTAATTGGCTATAACTCGTGAACGGAACGAGATGTTTGCACCAAACTCGGCACACGCATGTACGAGCTCATTCTGTGGTCACGTGAAAAAGGGCGCAGCGACTGGCCACTTGGTGGCGCTATAACTGTTAAAAGGGTGTCAAAATGATGTATTTCTATGGAAAAACCCCATGAAATGGCTGAAAGCGGCCATCTTGCTGTCTGATTTGCATACAACCTCACAAAATCGGGCATGCGCATGCGTCACGTGATCCTGAAGAAGCTTGAAAACTTTCATGGACGTCGGGCCATTGGTGGCGCTTTAACTGTCATAAAGGTGAGAAGGCCTCTGTATTATCCTATGCAAAATGACATTTAAATGACTGAAAAATGGGGGAAAAAAGAGCAGAGCTTCACCAAATTAGCTGAGCACATGCGCCATATTATTCCAAAGAAGCGTGCAAACTTTTATGGAGATCGGGCCATCAGTGGAGGTGTCACAGCTTAAAAGGTAAAAAAAAAAAATGCACCACATTTCCATGATAAATGAGCTAAAAGGGCAAAAAACGTTCTTTTTCCTCTCCGAGGCACATGTTAGAAGGCTTGATAAAGTTTTTGGAACGCAGCAGCGCAAACGGCAAGTGCCTAGACCCTATAGTTTTTTTTTTGGAGGCCTTTTTGTGGCCCTTTTTTAGCCACTTATTAGGGGTTCAAGCACAAAGTGCTGAAACCCTATTGTTATTGTTAATTTTCCCATGATGCAACATTCAGACCTAAAACTGATCGGGCAGACCAAACCGTAAGTCGTGGAGACTTGAAACTTTGGGGGCTGATAGTACTCACACCGCCTGCAGCGTCACCAAGGCCCGCCCCGATCGGCCTGACGGGGGCGCTACAGCGGTCAAAAGTACGAAACGGCTCATAACTCATCAACCGTGAGGCGTAGGCTCAAGTGTCTTATATCGCTGGAATCCTTGGCTCGAGGCGGACAAGATGCATGCCTCGGATTTGCTCGTGACCCTGGGAAAATTTTCGGGTATTTGCGGTTTTTCCAAAAACCTACTTTCGCGAACTAGTCCTAGGTTTTTGGCCCGACCGGAACCAAACCGGTGCGGCAAGATTCTCTGGAGTCTGAATGTCAATAATTATCAAACAAAAAGTGAAAATTTCGGTTCACGGTCCCTAAGGGCTGCCAAAACGTTCCAAGTGGGAGGAGCCCATTTTGCTTAATTGGCTATAACTCGTGAACGGAACGAGATGTTTGCACCAAACTCGGCACACGCATGTACGAGCTCATTCTGTGGTCACGTGAAAAAGGGCGCAGCGACTGGCCACTTGGTGGCGCTATAACTGTTAAAAGGGTGTCAAAATGATGTATTTCTATGGAAAAACCCCATGAAATGGCTGAAAGCGGCCATCTTGCTGTCTGATTTGCATACAACCTCACAAAATCGGGCATGCGCATGCGTCACGTGATCCTGAAGAAGCTTGAAAACTTTCATGGACGTCGGGCCATTGGTGGCGCTTTAACTGTCATAAAGGTGAGAAGGCCTCTGTATTATCCTATGCAAAATGACATTTAAATGACTGAAAAATGGGGGAAAAAAGAGCAGAGCTTCACCAAATTAGCTGAGCACATGCGCCATATTATTCCAAAGAAGCGTGCAAACTTTTATGGAGATCGGGCCATCAGTGGAGGTGTCACAGCTTAAAAGGTAAAAAAAAAAAATGCACCACATTTCCATGATAAATGAGCTAAAAGGGCAAAAAACGTTCTTTTTCCTCTCCGAGGCACATGTTAGAAGGCTTGATAAAGTTTTTGGAACGCAGCAGCGCAAACGGCAAGTGCCTAGACCCTATAGTTTTTTTTTTGGAGGCCTTTTTGTGGCCCTTTTTTAGCCACTTATTAGGGGTTCAAGCACAAAGTGCTGAAACCCTATTGTTATTGTTAATTTTCCCATGATGCAACATTCAGACCTAAAACTGATCGGGCAGACCAAACCGTAAGTCGTGGAGACTTGAAACTTTGGGGGCTGATAGTACTCACACCGCCTGCAGCGTCACCAAGGCCCGCCCCGATCGGCCTGACGGGGGCGCTACAGCGGTCAAAAGTACGAAACGGCTCATAACTCATCAACCGTGAGGCGTAGGCTCAAGTGTCTTATATCGCTGGAATCCTTGGCTCGAGGCGGACAAGATGCATGCCTCGGATTTGCTCGTGACCCTGGGAAAATTTTCGGGTATTTGCGGTTTTTCCAAAAACCTACTTTCGCGAACTAGTCCTAGGTTTTTGGCCCGACCGGAACCAAACCGGTGCGGCAAGATTCTCTGGAGTCTGAATGTCAATAATTATCAAACAAAAAGTGAAAATTTCGGTTCACGGTCCCTAAGGGCTGCCAAAACGTTCCAAGTGGGAGGAGCCCATTTTGCTTAATTGGCTATAACTCGTGAACGGAACGAGATGTTTGCACCAAACTCGGCACACGCATGTACGAGCTCATTCTGTGGTCACGTGAAAAAGGGCGCAGCGACTGGCCACTTGGTGGCGCTATAACTGTTAAAAGGGTGTCAAAATGATGTATTTCTATGGAAAAACCCCATGAAATGGCTGAAAGCGGCCATCTTGCTGTCTGATTTGCATACAACCTCACAAAATCGGGCATGCGCATGCGTCACGTGATCCTGAAGAAGCTTGAAAACTTTCATGGACGTCGGGCCATTGGTGGCGCTTTAACTGTCATAAAGGTGAGAAGGCCTCTGTATTATCCTATGCAAAATGACATTTAAATGACTGAAAAATGGGGGAAAAAAGAGCAGAGCTTCACCAAATTAGCTGAGCACATGCGCCATATTATTCCAAAGAAGCGTGCAAACTTTTATGGAGATCGGGCCATCAGTGGAGGTGTCACAGCTTAAAAGGTAAAAAAAAAAAATGCACCACATTTCCATGATAAATGAGCTAAAAGGGCAAAAAACGTTCTTTTTCCTCTCCGAGGCACATGTTAGAAGGCTTGATAAAGTTTTTGGAACGCAGCAGCGCAAACGGCAAGTGCCTAGACCCTATAGTTTTTGTTTTGGAGGCCTTTTTGTGGCCCTTTTTTAGCCACTTATTAGGGGTTCAAGCACAAAGTGCTGAAACCCTATTGTTATTGTTAATTTTCCCATGATGCAACATTCAGACCTAAAACTGATCGGGCAGACCAAACCGTAAGTCGTGGAGACTTGAAACTTTGGGGGCTGATAGTACTCACACCGCCTGCAGCGTCACCAAGGCCCGCCCCGATCGGCCTGACGGGGGCGCTACAGCGGTCAAAAGTACGAAACGGCTCATAACTCATCAACCGTGAGGCGTAGGCTCAAGTGTCTTATATCGCTGGAATCCTTGGCTCGAGGCGGACAAGATGCATGCCTCGGATTTGCTCGTGACCCTGGGAAAATTTTCGGGTATTTGCGGTTTTTCCAAAAACCTACTTTCGCGAACTAGTCCTAGGTTTTTGGCCCGACCGGAACCAAACCGGTGCGGCAAGATTCTCTGGAGTCTGAATGTCAATAATTATCAAACAAAAAGTGAAAATTTCGGTTCACGGTCCCTAAGGGCTGCCAAAACGTTCCAAGTGGGAGGAGCCCATTTTGCTTAATTGGCTATAACTCGTGAACGGAACGAGATGTTTGCACCAAACTCGGCACACGCATGTACGAGCTCATTCTGTGGTCACGTGAAAAAGGGCGCAGCGACTGGCCACTTGGTGGCGCTATAACTGTTAAAAGGGTGTCAAAATGATGTATTTCTATGGAAAAACCCCATGAAATGGCTGAAAGCGGCCATCTTGCTGTCTGATTTGCATACAACCTCACAAAATCGGGCATGCGCATGCGTCACGTGATCCTGAAGAAGCTTGAAAACTTTCATGGACGTCGGGCCATTGGTGGCGCTTTAACTGTCATAAAGGTGAGAAGGCCTCTGTATTATCCTATGCAAAATGACATTTAAATGACTGAAAAATGGGGGAAAAAAGAGCAGAGCTTCACCAAATTAGCTGAGCACATGCGCCATATTATTCCAAAGAAGCGTGCAAACTTTTATGGAGATCGGGCCATCAGTGGAGGTGTCACAGCTTAAAAGGTAAAAAAAAAAAATGCACCACATTTCCATGATAAATGAGCTAAAAGGGCAAAAAACGTTCTTTTTCCTCTCCGAGGCACATGTTAGAAGGCTTGATAAAGTTTTTGGAACGCAGCAGCGCAAACGGCAAGTGCCTAGACCCTATAGTTTTTTTTTTGGAGGCCTTTTTGTGGCCCTTTTTTAGCCACTTATTAGGGGTTCAAGCACAAAGTGCTGAAACCCTATTGTTATTGTTAATTTTCCCATGATGCAACATTCAGACCTAAAACTGATCGGGCAGACCAAACCGTAAGTCGTGGAGACTTGAAACTTTGGGGGCTGATAGTACTCACACCGCCTGCAGCGTCACCAAGGCCCGCCCCGATCGGCCTGACGGGGGCGCTACAGCGGTCAGAAGTACGAAACGGCTCATAACTCATCAACCGTGAGGCGTAGGCTCAAGTGTCTTATATCGCTGGAATCCTTGGCTCGAGGCGGACAAGATGCATGCCTCGGATTTGCTCGTGACCCTGGGAAAATTTTCGGGTATTTGCGGTTTTTCCAAAAACCTACTTTCGCGAACTAGTCCTAGGTTTTTGGCCCGACCGGAACCAAACCGGTGCGGCAAGATTCTCTGGAGTCTGAATGTCAATAATTATCAAACAAAAAGTGAAAATTTCGGTTCACGGTCCCTAAGGGCTGCCAAAACGTTCCAAGTGGGAGGAGCCCATTTTGCTTAATTGGCTATAACTCGTGAACGGAACGAGATGTTTGCACCAAACTCGGCACACGCATGTACGAGCTCATTCTGTGGTCACGTGAAAAAGGGCGCAGCGACTGGCCACTTGGTGGCGCTATAACTGTTAAAAGGGTGTCAAAATGATGTATTTCTATGGAAAAACCCCATGAAATGGCTGAAAGCGGCCATCTTGCTGTCTGATTTGCATACAACCTCACAAAATCGGGCATGCGCATGCGTCACGTGATCCTGAAGAAGCTTGAAAACTTTCATGGACGTCGGGCCATTGGTGGCGCTTTAACTGTCATAAAGGTGAGAAGGCCTCTGTATTATCCTATGCAAAATGACATTTAAATGACTGAAAAATGGGGGAAAAAAGAGCAGAGCTTCACCAAATTAGCTGAGCACATGCGCCATATTATTCCAAAGAAGCGTGCAAACTTTTATGGAGATCGGGCCATCAGTGGAGGTGTCACAGCTTAAAAGGTAAAAAAAAAAAATGCACCACATTTCCATGATAAATGAGCTAAAAGGGCAAAAAACGTTCTTTTTCCTCTCCGAGGCACATGTTAGAAGGCTTGATAAAGTTTTTGGAACGCAGCAGCGCAAACGGCAAGTGCCTAGACCCTATAGTTTTTTTTTTGGAGGCCTTTTTGTGGCCCTTTTTTAGCCACTTATTAGGGGTTCAAGCACAAAGTGCTGAAACCCTATTGTTATTGTTAATTTTCCCATGATGCAACATTCAGACCTAAAACTGATCGGGCAGACCAAACCGTAAGTCGTGGAGACTTGAAACTTTGGGGGCTGATAGTACTCACACCGCCTGCAGCGTCACCAAGGCCCGCCCCGATCGGCCTGACGGGGGCGCTACAGCGGTCAAAAGTACGAAACGGCTCATAACTCATCAACCGTGAGGCGTAGGCTCAAGTGTCTTATATCGCTGGAATCCTTGGCTCGAGGCGGACAAGATGCATGCCTCGGATTTGCTCGTGACCCTGGGAAAATTTTCGGGTATTTGCGGTTTTTCCAAAAACCTACTTTCGCGAACTAGTCCTAGGTTTTTGGCCCGACCGGAACCAAACCGGTGCGGCAAGATTCTCTGGAGTCTGAATGTCAATAATTATCAAACAAAAAGTGAAAATTTCGGTTCACGGTCCCTAAGGGCTGCCAAAACGTTCCAAGTGGGAGGAGCCCATTTTGCTTAATTGGCTATAACTCGTGAACGGAACGAGATGTTTGCACCAAACTCGGCACACGCATGTACGAGCTCATTCTGTGGTCACGTGAAAAAGGGCGCAGCGACTGGCCACTTGGTGGCGCTATAACTGTTAAAAGGGTGTCAAAATGATGTATTTCTATGGAAAAACCCCATGAAATGGCTGAAAGCGGCCATCTTGCTGTCTGATTTGCATACAACCTCACAAAATCGGGCATGCGCATGCGTCACGTGATCCTGAAGAAGCTTGAAAACTTTCATGGACGTCGGGCCATTGGTGGCGCTTTAACTGTCATAAAGGTGAGAAGGCCTCTGTATTATCCTATGCAAAATGACATTTAAATGACTGAAAAATGGGGGAAAAAAGAGCAGAGCTTCACCAAATTAGCTGAGCACATGCGCCATATTATTCCAAAGAAGCGTGCAAACTTTTATGGAGATCGGGCCATCAGTGGAGGTGTCACAGCTTAAAAGGTAAAAAAAAAAAATGCACCACATTTCCATGATAAATGAGCTAAAAGGGCAAAAAACGTTCTTTTTCCTCTCCGAGGCACATGTTAGAAGGCTTGATAAAGTTTTTGGAACGCAGCAGCGCAAACGGCAAGTGCCTAGACCCTATAGTTTTTTTTTTGGAGGCCTTTTTGTGGCCCTTTTTTAGCCACTTATTAGGGGTTCAAGCACAAAGTGCTGAAACCCTATTGTTATTGTTAATTTTCCCATGATGCAACATTCAGACCTAAAACTGATCGGGCAGACCAAACCGTAAGTCGTGGAGACTTGAAACTTTGGGGGCTGATAGTACTCACACCGCCTGCAGCGTCACCAAGGCCCGCCCCGATCGGCCTGACGGGGGCGCTACAGCGGTCAGAAGTACGAAACGGCTCATAACTCATCAACCGTGAGGCGTAGGCTCAAGTGTCTTATATCGCTGGAATCCTTGGCTCGAGGCGGACAAGATGCATGCCTCGGATTTGCTCGTGACCCTGGGAACATTTTCGGGTATTTGCGGTTTTTCCAAAAACCTACTTTCGCGAACTAGTCCTAGGTTTTTGGCCCGACCGGAACCAAACCGGTGCGGCAAGATTCTCTGGAGTCTGAATGTCAATAATTATCAAACAAAAAGTGAAAATTTCGGTTCACGGTCCCTAAGGGCTGCCAAAACGTTCCAAGTGGGAGGAGCCCATTTTGCTTAATTGGCTATAACTCGTGAACGGAACGAGATGTTTGCACCAAACTCGGCACACGCATGTACGAGCTCATTCTGTGGTCACGTGAAAAAGGGCGCAGCGACTGGCCACTTGGTGGCGCTATAACTGTTAAAAGGGTGTCAAAATGATGTATTTCTATGGAAAAACCCCATGAAATGGCTGAAAGCGGCCATCTTGCTGTCTGATTTGCATACAACCTCACAAAATCGGGCATGCGCATGCGTCACGTGATCCTGAAGAAGCTTGAAAACTTTCATGGACGTCGGGCCATTGGTGGCGCTTTAACTGTCATAAAGGTGAGAAGGCCTCTGTATTATCCTATGCAAAATGACATTTAAATGACTGAAAAATGGGGGAAAAAAGAGCAGAGCTTCACCAAATTAGCTGAGCACATGCGCCATATTATTCCAAAGAAGCGTGCAAACTTTTATGGAGATCGGGCCATCAGTGGAGGTGTCACAGCTTAAAAGGTAAAAAAAAAAAATGCACCACATTTCCATGATAAATGAGCTAAAAGGGCAAAAAACGTTCTTTTTCCTCTCCGAGGCACATGTTAGAAGGCTTGATAAAGTTTTTGGAACGCAGCAGCGCAAACGGCAAGTGCCTAGACCCTATAGTTTTTTTTTTGGAGGCCTTTTTGTGGCCCTTTTTTAGCCACTTATTAGGGGTTCAAGCACAAAGTGCTGAAACCCTATTGTTATTGTTAATTTTCCCATGATGCAACATTCAGACCTAAAACTGATCGGGCAGACCAAACCGTAAGTCGTGGAGACTTGAAACTTTGGGGGCTGATAGTACTCACACCGCCTGCAGCGTCACCAAGGCCCGCCCCGATCGGCCTGACGGGGGCGCTACAGCGGTCAAAAGTACGAAACGGCTCATAACTCATCAACCGTGAGGCGTAGGCTCAAGTGTCTTATATCGCTGGAATCCTTGGCTCGAGGCGGACAAGATGCATGCCTCGGATTTGCTCGTGACCCTGGGAAAATTTTCGGGTATTTGCGGTTTTTCCAAAAACCTACTTTCGCGAACTAGTCCTAGGTTTTTGGCCCGACCGGAACCAAACCGGTGCGGCAAGATTCTCTGGAGTCTGAATGTCAATAATTATCAAACAAAAAGTGAAAATTTCGGTTCACGGTCCCTAAGGGCTGCCAAAACGTTCCAAGTGGGAGGAGCCCATTTTGCTTAATTGGCTATAACTCGTGAACGGAACGAGATGTTTGCACCAAACTCGGCACACGCATGTACGAGCTCATTCTGTGGTCACGTGAAAAAGGGCGCAGCGACTGGCCACTTGGTGGCGCTATAACTGTTAAAAGGGTGTCAAAATGATGTATTTCTATGGAAAAACCCCATGAAATGGCTGAAAGCGGCCATCTTGCTGTCTGATTTGCATACAACCTCACAAAATCGGGCATGCGCATGCGTCACGTGATCCTGAAGAAGCTTGAAAACTTTCATGGACGTCGGGCCATTGGTGGCGCTTTAACTGTCATAAAGGTGAGAAGGCCTCTGTATTATCCTATGCAAAATGACATTTAAATGACTGAAAAA
Organism: Abramis brama; assembly: GCF_963993115.1. NCBI lineage: Eukaryota > Metazoa > Chordata > Actinopteri > Cypriniformes > Leuciscidae > Abramis > Abramis brama. The sequence continues at coordinate 20,101,329 of NC_139971.1, forward strand.
TGGGGGAAAAAAGAGCAGAGCTTCACCAAATTAGCTGAGCACATGCGCCATATTATTCCAAAGAAGCGTGCAAACTTTTATGGAGATCGGGCCATCAGTGGAGGTGTCACAGCTTAAAAGGTAAAAAAAAAAAATGCACCACATTTCCATGATAAATGAGCTAAAAGGGCAAAAAACGTTCTTTTTCCTCTCCGAGGCACATGTTAGAAGGCTTGATAAAGTTTTTGGAACGCAGCAGCGCAAACGGCAAGTGCCTAGACCCTATAGTTTTTTTTTTGGAGGCCTTTTTGTGGCCCTTTTTTAGCCACTTATTAGGGGTTCAAGCACAAAGTGCTGAAACCCTATTGTTATTGTTAATTTTCCCATGATGCAACATTCAGACCTAAAACTGATCGGGCAGACCAAACCGTAAGTCGTGGAGACTTGAAACTTTGGGGGCTGATAGTACTCACACCGCCTGCAGCGTCACCAAGGCCCGCCCCGATCGGCCTGACGGGGGCGCTACAGCGGTCAGAAGTACGAAACGGCTCATAACTCATCAACCGTGAGGCGTAGGCTCAAGTGTCTTATATCGCTGGAATCCTTGGCTCGAGGCGGACAAGATGCATGCCTCGGATTTGCTCGTGACCCTGGGAACATTTTCGGGTATTTGCGGTTTTTCCAAAAACCTACTTTCGCGAACTAGTCCTAGGTTTTTGGCCCGACCGGAACCAAACCGGTGCGGCAAGATTCTCTGGAGTCTGAATGTCAATAATTATCAAACAAAAAGTGAAAATTTCGGTTCACGGTCCCTAAGGGCTGCCAAAACGTTCCAAGTGGGAGGAGCCCATTTTGCTTAATTGGCTATAACTCGTGAACGGAACGAGATGTTTGCACCAAACTCGGCACACGCATGTACGAGCTCATTCTGTGGTCACGTGAAAAAGGGCGCAGCGACTGGCCACTTGGTGGCGCTATAACTGTTAAAAGGGTGTCAAAATGATGTATTTCTATGGAAAAACCCCATGAAATGGCTGAAAGCGGCCATCTTGCTGTCTGATTTGCATACAACCTCACAAAATCGGGCATGCGCATGCGTCACGTGATCCTGAAGAAGCTTGAAAACTTTCATGGACGTCGGGCCATTGGTGGCGCTTTAACTGTCATAAAGGTGAGAAGGCCTCTGTATTATCCTATGCAAAATGACATTTAAATGACTGAAAAATGGGGGAAAAAAGAGCAGAGCTTCACCAAATTAGCTGAGCACATGCGCCATATTATTCCAAAGAAGCGTGCAAACTTTTATGGAGATCGGGCCATCAGTGGAGGTGTCACAGCTTAAAAGGTAAAAAAAAAAAATGCACCACATTTCCATGATAAATGAGCTAAAAGGGCAAAAAACGTTCTTTTTCCTCTCCGAGGCACATGTTAGAAGGCTTGATAAAGTTTTTGGAACGCAGCAGCGCAAACGGCAAGTGCCTAGACCCTATAGTTTTTTTTTTGGAGGCCTTTTTGTGGCCCTTTTTTAGCCACTTATTAGGGGTTCAAGCACAAAGTGCTGAAACCCTATTGTTATTGTTAATTTTCCCATGATGCAACATTCAGACCTAAAACTGATCGGGCAGACCAAACCGTAAGTCGTGGAGACTTGAAACTTTGGGGGCTGATAGTACTCACACCGCCTGCAGCGTCACCAAGGCCCGCCCCGATCGGCCTGACGGGGGCGCTACAGCGGTCAAAAGTACGAAACGGCTCATAACTCATCAACCGTGAGGCGTAGGCTCAAGTGTCTTATATCGCTGGAATCCTTGGCTCGAGGCGGACAAGATGCATGCCTCGGATTTGCTCGTGACCCTGGGAAAATTTTCGGGTATTTGCGGTTTTTCCAAAAACCTACTTTCGCGAACTAGTCCTAGGTTTTTGGCCCGACCGGAACCAAACCGGTGCGGCAAGATTCTCTGGAGTCTGAATGTCAATAATTATCAAACAAAAAGTGAAAATTTCGGTTCACGGTCCCTAAGGGCTGCCAAAACGTTCCAAGTGGGAGGAGCCCATTTTGCTTAATTGGCTATAACTCGTGAACGGAACGAGATGTTTGCACCAAACTCGGCACACGCATGTACGAGCTCATTCTGTGGTCACGTGAAAAAGGGCGCAGCGACTGGCCACTTGGTGGCGCTATAACTGTTAAAAGGGTGTCAAAATGATGTATTTCTATGGAAAAACCCCATGAAATGGCTGAAAGCGGCCATCTTGCTGTCTGATTTGCATACAACCTCACAAAATCGGGCATGCGCATGCGTCACGTGATCCTGAAGAAGCTTGAAAACTTTCATGGACGTCGGGCCATTGGTGGCGCTTTAACTGTCATAAAGGTGAGAAGGCCTCTGTATTATCCTATGCAAAATGACATTTAAATGACTGAAAAATGGGGGAAAAAAGAGCAGAGCTTCACCAAATTAGCTGAGCACATGCGCCATATTATTCCAAAGAAGCGTGCAAACTTTTATGGAGATCGGGCCATCAGTGGAGGTGTCACAGCTTAAAAGGTAAAAAAAAAAAATGCACCACATTTCCATGATAAATGAGCTAAAAGGGCAAAAAACGTTCTTTTTCCTCTCCGAGGCACATGTTAGAAGGCTTGATAAAGTTTTTGGAACGCAGCAGCGCAAACGGCAAGTGCCTAGACCCTATAGTTTTTTTTTTGGAGGCCTTTTTGTGGCCCTTTTTTAGCCACTTATTAGGGGTTCAAGCACAAAGTGCTGAAACCCTATTGTTATTGTTAATTTTCCCATGATGCAACATTCAGACCTAAAACTGATCGGGCAGACCAAACCGTAAGTCGTGGAGACTTGAAACTTTGGGGGCTGATAGTACTCACACCGCCTGCAGCGTCACCAAGGCCCGCCCCGATCGGCCTGACGGGGGCGCTACAGCGGTCAAAAGTACGAAACGGCTCATAACTCATCAACCGTGAGGCGTAGGCTCAAGTGTCTTATATCGCTGGAATCCTTGGCTCGAGGCGGACAAGATGCATGCCTCGGATTTGCTCGTGACCCTGGGAACATTTTCGGGTATTTGCGGTTTTTCCAAAAACCTACTTTCGCGAACTAGTCCTAGGTTTTTGGCCCGACCGGAACCAAACCGGTGCGGCAAGATTCTCTGGAGTCTGAATGTCAATAATTATCAAACAAAAAGTGAAAATTTCGGTTCACGGTCCCTAAGGGCTGCCAAAACGTTCCAAGTGGGAGGAGCCCATTTTGCTTAATTGGCTATAACTCGTGAACGGAACGAGATGTTTGCACCAAACTCGGCACACGCATGTACGAGCTCATTCTGTGGTCACGTGAAAAAGGGCGCAGCGACTGGCCACTTGGTGGCGCTATAACTGTTAAAAGGGTGTCAAAATGATGTATTTCTATGGAAAAACCCCATGAAATGGCTGAAAGCGGCCATCTTGCTGTCTGATTTGCATACAACCTCACAAAATCGGGCATGCGCATGCGTCACGTGATCCTGAAGAAGCTTGAAAACTTTCATGGACGTCGGGCCATTGGTGGCGCTTTAACTGTCATAAAGGTGAGAAGGCCTCTGTATTATCCTATGCAAAATGACATTTAAATGACTGAAAAATGGGGGAAAAAAGAGCAGAGCTTCACCAAATTAGCTGAGCACATGCGCCATATTATTCCAAAGAAGCGTGCAAACTTTTATGGAGATCGGGCCATCAGTGGAGGTGTCACAGCTTAAAAGGTAAAAAAAAAAAATGCACCACATTTCCATGATAAATGAGCTAAAAGGGCAAAAAACGTTCTTTTTCCTCTCCGAGGCACATGTTAGAAGGCTTGATAAAGTTTTTGGAACGCAGCAGCGCAAACGGCAAGTGCCTAGACCCTATAGTTTTTTTTTTGGAGGCCTTTTTGTGGCCCTTTTTTAGCCACTTATTAGGGGTTCAAGCACAAAGTGCTGAAACCCTATTGTTATTGTTAATTTTCCCATGATGCAACATTCAGACCTAAAACTGATCGGGCAGACCAAACCGTAAGTCGTGGAGACTTGAAACTTTGGGGGCTGATAGTACTCACACCGCCTGCAGCGTCACCAAGGCCCGCCCCGATCGGCCTGACGGGGGCGCTACAGCGGTCAGAAGTACGAAACGGCTCATAACTCATCAACCGTGAGGCGTAGGCTCAAGTGTCTTATATCGCTGGAATCCTTGGCTCGAGGCGGACAAGATGCATGCCTCGGATTTGCTCGTGACCCTGGGAACATTTTCGGGTATTTGCGGTTTTTCCAAAAACCTACTTTCGCGAACTAGTCCTAGGTTTTTGGCCCGACCGGAACCAAACCGGTGCGGCAAGATTCTCTGGAGTCTGAATGTCAATAATTATCAAACAAAAAGTGAAAATTTCGGTTCACGGTCCCTAAGGGCTGCCAAAACGTTCCAAGTGGGAGGAGCCCATTTTGCTTAATTGGCTATAACTCGTGAACGGAACGAGATGTTTGCACCAAACTCGGCACACGCATGTACGAGCTCATTCTGTGGTCACGTGAAAAAGGGCGCAGCGACTGGCCACTTGGTGGCGCTATAACTGTTAAAAGGGTGTCAAAATGATGTATTTCTATGGAAAAACCCCATGAAATGGCTGAAAGCGGCCATCTTGCTGTCTGATTTGCATACAACCTCACAAAATCGGGCATGCGCATGCGTCACGTGATCCTGAAGAAGCTTGAAAACTTTCATGGACGTCGGGCCATTGGTGGCGCTTTAACTGTCATAAAGGTGAGAAGGCCTCTGTATTATCCTATGCAAAATGACATTTAAATGACTGAAAAATGGGGGAAAAAAGAGCAGAGCTTCACCAAATTAGCTGAGCACATGCGCCATATTATTCCAAAGAAGCGTGCAAACTTTTATGGAGATCGGGCCATCAGTGGAGGTGTCACAGCTTAAAAGGTAAAAAAAAAAAATGCACCACATTTCCATGATAAATGAGCTAAAAGGGCAAAAAACGTTCTTTTTCCTCTCCGAGGCACATGTTAGAAGGCTTGATAAAGTTTTTGGAACGCAGCAGCGCAAACGGCAAGTGCCTAGACCCTATAGTTTTTGTTTTGGAGGCCTTTTTGTGGCCCTTTTTTAGCCACTTATTAGGGGTTCAAGCACAAAGTGCTGAAACCCTATTGTTATTGTTAATTTTCCCATGATGCAACATTCAGACCTAAAACTGATCGGGCAGACCAAACCGTAAGTCGTGGAGACTTGAAACTTTGGGGGCTGATAGTACTCACACCGCCTGCAGCGTCACCAAGGCCCGCCCCGATCGGCCTGACGGGGGCGCTACAGCGGTCAAAAGTACGAAACGGCTCATAACTCATCAACCGTGAGGCGTAGGCTCAAGTGTCTTATATCGCTGGAATCCTTGGCTCGAGGCGGACAAGATGCATGCCTCGGATTTGCTCGTGACCCTGGGAAAATTTTCGGGTATTTGCGGTTTTTCCAAAAACCTACTTTCGCGAACTAGTCCTAGGTTTTTGGCCCGACCGGAACCAAACCGGTGCGGCAAGATTCTCTGGAGTCTGAATGTCAATAATTATCAAACAAAAAGTGAAAATTTCGGTTCACGGTCCCTAAGGGCTGCCAAAACGTTCCAAGTGGGAGGAGCCCATTTTGCTTAATTGGCTATAACTCGTGAACGGAACGAGATGTTTGCACCAAACTCGGCACACGCATGTACGAGCTCATTCTGTGGTCACGTGAAAAAGGGCGCAGCGACTGGCCACTTGGTGGCGCTATAACTGTTAAAAGGGTGTCAAAATGATGTATTTCTATGGAAAAACCCCATGAAATGGCTGAAAGCGGCCATCTTGCTGTCTGATTTGCATACAACCTCACAAAATCGGGCATGCGCATGCGTCACGTGATCCTGAAGAAGCTTGAAAACTTTCATGGACGTCGGGCCATTGGTGGCGCTTTAACTGTCATAAAGGTGAGAAGGCCTCTGTATTATCCTATGCAAAATGACATTTAAATGACTGAAAAATGGGGGAAAAAAGAGCAGAGCTTCACCAAATTAGCTGAGCACATGCGCCATATTATTCCAAAGAAGCGTGCAAACTTTTATGGAGATCGGGCCATCAGTGGAGGTGTCACAGCTTAAAAGGTAAAAAAAAAAAATGCACCACATTTCCATGATAAATGAGCTAAAAGGGCAAAAAACGTTCTTTTTCCTCTCCGAGGCACATGTTAGAAGGCTTGATAAAGTTTTTGGAACGCAGCAGCGCAAACGGCAAGTGCCTAGACCCTATAGTTTTTTTTTTGGAGGCCTTTTTGTGGCCCTTTTTTAGCCACTTATTAGGGGTTCAAGCACAAAGTGCTGAAACCCTATTGTTATTGTTAATTTTCCCATGATGCAACATTCAGACCTAAAACTGATCGGGCAGACCAAACCGTAAGTCGTGGAGACTTGAAACTTTGGGGGCTGATAGTACTCACACCGCCTGCAGCGTCACCAAGGCCCGCCCCGATCGGCCTGACGGGGGCGCTACAGCGGTCAAAAGTACGAAACGGCTCATAACTCATCAACCGTGAGGCGTAGGCTCAAGTGTCTTATATCGCTGGAATCCTTGGCTCGAGGCGGACAAGATGCATGCCTCGGATTTGCTCGTGACCCTGGGAAAATTTTCGGGTATTTGCGGTTTTTCCAAAAACCTACTTTCGCGAACTAGTCCTAGGTTTTTGGCCCGACCGGAACCAAACCGGTGCGGCAAGATTCTCTGGAGTCTGAATGTCAATAATTATCAAACAAAAAGTGAAAATTTCGGTTCACGGTCCCTAAGGGCTGCCAAAACGTTCCAAGTGGGAGGAGCCCATTTTGCTTAATTGGCTATAACTCGTGAACGGAACGAGATGTTTGCACCAAACTCGGCACACGCATGTACGAGCTCATTCTGTGGTCACGTGAAAAAGGGCGCAGCGACTGGCCACTTGGTGGCGCTATAACTGTTAAAAGGGTGTCAAAATGATGTATTTCTATGGAAAAACCCCATGAAATGGCTGAAAGCGGCCATCTTGCTGTCTGATTTGCATACAACCTCACAAAATCGGGCATGCGCATGCGTCACGTGATCCTGAAGAAGCTTGAAAACTTTCATGGACGTCGGGCCATTGGTGGCGCTTTAACTGTCATAAAGGTGAGAAGGCCTCTGTATTATCCTATGCAAAATGACATTTAAATGACTGAAAAATGGGGGAAAAAAGAGCAGAGCTTCACCAAATTAGCTGAGCACATGCGCCATATTATTCCAAAGAAGCGTGCAAACTTTTATGGAGATCGGGCCATCAGTGGAGGTGTCACAGCTTAAAAGGTAAAAAAAAAAAATGCACCACATTTCCATGATAAATGAGCTAAAAGGGCAAAAAACGTTCTTTTTCCTCTCCGAGGCACATGTTAGAAGGCTTGATAAAGTTTTTGGAACGCAGCAGCGCAAACGGCAAGTGCCTAGACCCTATAGTTTTTTTTTTGGAGGCCTTTTTGTGGCCCTTTTTTAGCCACTTATTAGGGGTTCAAGCACAAAGTGCTGAAACCCTATTGTTATTGTTAATTTTCCCATGATGCAACATTCAGACCTAAAACTGATCGGGCAGACCAAACCGTAAGTCGTGGAGACTTGAAACTTTGGGGGCTGATAGTACTCACACCGCCTGCAGCGTCACCAAGGCCCGCCCCGATCGGCCTGACGGGGGCGCTACAGCGGTCAAAAGTACGAAACGGCTCATAACTCATCAACCGTGAGGCGTAGGCTCAAGTGTCTTATATCGCTGGAATCCTTGGCTCGAGGCGGACAAGATGCATGCCTCGGATTTGCTCGTGACCCTGGGAAAATTTTCGGGTATTTGCGGTTTTTCCAAAAACCTACTTTCGCGAACTAGTCCTAGGTTTTTGGCCCGACCGGAACCAAACCGGTGCGGCAAGATTCTCTGGAGTCTGAATGTCAATAATTATCAAACAAAAAGTGAAAATTTCGGTTCACGGTCCCTAAGGGCTGCCAAAACGTTCCAAGTGGGAGGAGCCCATTTTGCTTAATTGGCTATAACTCGTGAACGGAACGAGATGTTTGCACCAAACTCGGCACACGCATGTACGAGCTCATTCTGTGGTCACGTGAAAAAGGGCGCAGCGACTGGCCACTTGGTGGCGCTATAACTGTTAAAAGGGTGTCAAAATGATGTATTTCTATGGAAAAACCCCATGAAATGGCTGAAAGCGGCCATCTTGCTGTCTGATTTGCATACAACCTCACAAAATCGGGCATGCGCATGCGTCACGTGATCCTGAAGAAGCTTGAAAACTTTCATGGACGTCGGGCCATTGGTGGCGCTTTAACTGTCATAAAGGTGAGAAGGCCTCTGTATTATCCTATGCAAAATGACATTTAAATGACTGAAAAATGGGGGAAAAAAGAGCAGAGCTTCACCAAATTAGCTGAGCACATGCGCCATATTATTCCAAAGAAGCGTGCAAACTTTTATGGAGATCGGGCCATCAGTGGAGGTGTCACAGCTTAAAAGGTAAAAAAAAAAAATGCACCACATTTCCATGATAAATGAGCTAAAAGGGCAAAAAACGTTCTTTTTCCTCTCCGAGGCACATGTTAGAAGGCTTGATAAAGTTTTTGGAACGCAGCAGCGCAAACGGCAAGTGCCTAGACCCTATAGTTTTTTTTTTGGAGGCCTTTTTGTGGCCCTTTTTTAGCCACTTATTAGGGGTTCAAGCACAAAGTGCTGAAACCCTATTGTTATTGTTAATTTTCCCATGATGCAACATTCAGACCTAAAACTGATCGGGCAGACCAAACCGTAAGTCGTGGAGACTTGAAACTTTGGGGGCTGATAGTACTCACACCGCCTGCAGCGTCACCAAGGCCCGCCCCGATCGGCCTGACGGGGGCGCTACAGCGGTCAGAAGTACGAAACGGCTCATAACTCATCAACCGTGAGGCGTAGGCTCAAGTGTCTTATATCGCTGGAATCCTTGGCTCGAGGCGGACAAGATGCATGCCTCGGATTTGCTCGTGACCCTGGGAAAATTTTCGGGTATTTGCGGTTTTTCCAAAAACCTACTTTCGCGAACTAGTCCTAGGTTTTTGGCCCGACCGGAACCAAACCGGTGCGGCAAGATTCTCTGGAGTCTGAATGTCAATAATTATCAAACAAAAAGTGAAAATTTCGGTTCACGGTCCCTAAGGGCTGCCAAAACGTTCCAAGTGGGAGGAGCCCATTTTGCTTAATTGGCTATAACTCGTGAACGGAACGAGATGTTTGCACCAAACTCGGCACACGCATGTACGAGCTCATTCTGTGGTCACGTGAAAAAGGGCGCAGCGACTGGCCACTTGGTGGCGCTATAACTGTTAAAAGGGTGTCAAAATGATGTATTTCTATGGAAAAACCCCATGAAATGGCTGAAAGCGGCCATCTTGCTGTCTGATTTGCATACAACCTCACAAAATCGGGCATGCGCATGCGTCACGTGATCCTGAAGAAGCTTGAAAACTTTCATGGACGTCGGGCCATTGGTGGCGCTTTAACTGTCATAAAGGTGAGAAGGCCTCTGTATTATCCTATGCAAAATGACATTTAAATGACTGAAAAATGGGGGAAAAAAGAGCAGAGCTTCACCAAATTAGCTGAGCACATGCGCCATATTATTCCAAAGAAGCGTGCAAACTTTTATGGAGATCGGGCCATCAGTGGAGGTGTCACAGCTTAAAAGGTAAAAAAAAAAAATGCACCACATTTCCATGATAAATGAGCTAAAAGGGCAAAAAACGTTCTTTTTCCTCTCCGAGGCACATGTTAGAAGGCTTGATAAAGTTTTTGGAACGCAGCAGCGCAAACGGCAAGTGCCTAGACCCTATAGTTTTTTTTTTGGAGGCCTTTTTGTGGCCCTTTTTTAGCCACTTATTAGGGGTTCAAGCACAAAGTGCTGAAACCCTATTGTTATTGTTAATTTTCCCATGATGCAACATTCAGACCTAAAACTGATCGGGCAGACCAAACCGTAAGTCGTGGAGACTTGAAACTTTGGGGGCTGATAGTACTCACACCGCCTGCAGCGTCACCAAGGCCCGCCCCGATCGGCCTGACGGGGGCGCTACAGCGGTCAAAAGTACGAAACGGCTCATAACTCATCAACCGTGAGGCGTAGGCTCAAGTGTCTTATATCGCTGGAATCCTTGGCTCGAGGCGGACAAGATGCATGCCTCGGATTTGCTCGTGACCCTGGGAAAATTTTCGGGTATTTGCGGTTTTTCCAAAAACCTACTTTCGCGAACTAGTCCTAGGTTTTTGGCCCGACCGGAACCAAACCGGTGCGGCAAGATTCTCTGGAGTCTGAATGTCAATAATTATCAAACAAAAAGTGAAAATTTCGGTTCACGGTCCCTAAGGGCTGCCAAAACGTTCCAAGTGGGAGGAGCCCATTTTGCTTAATTGGCTATAACTCGTGAACGGAACGAGATGTTTGCACCAAACTCGGCACACGCATGTACGAGCTCATTCTGTGGTCACGTGAAAAAGGGCGCAGCGACTGGCCACTTGGTGGCGCTATAACTGTTAAAAGGGTGTCAAAATGATGTATTTCTATGGAAAAACCCCATGAAATGGCTGAAAGCGGCCATCTTGCTGTCTGATTTGCATACAACCTCACAAAATCGGGCATGCGCATGCGTCACGTGATCCTGAAGAAGCTTGAAAACTTTCATGGACGTCGGGCCATTGGTGGCGCTTTAACTGTCATAAAGGTGAGAAGGCCTCTGTATTATCCTATGCAAAATGACATTTAAATGACTGAAAAATGGGGGAAAAAAGAGCAGAGCTTCACCAAATTAGCTGAGCACATGCGCCATATTATTCCAAAGAAGCGTGCAAACTTTTATGGAGATCGGGCCATCAGTGGAGGTGTCACAGCTTAAAAGGTAAAAAAAAAAAATGCACCACATTTCCATGATAAATGAGCTAAAAGGGCAAAAAACGTTCTTTTTCCTCTCCGAGGCACATGTTAGAAGGCTTGATAAAGTTTTTGGAACGCAGCAGCGCAAACGGCAAGTGCCTAGACCCTATAGTTTTTTTTTTGGAGGCCTTTTTGTGGCCCTTTTTTAGCCACTTATTAGGGGTTCAAGCACAAAGTGCTGAAACCCTATTGTTATTGTTAATTTTCCCATGATGCAACATTCAGACCTAAAACTGATCGGGCAGACCAAACCGTAAGTCGTGGAGACTTGAAACTTTGGGGGCTGATAGTACTCACACCGCCTGCAGCGTCACCAAGGCCCGCCCCGATCGGCCTGACGGGGGCGCTACAGCGGTCAGAAGTACGAAACGGCTCATAACTCATCAACCGTGAGGCGTAGGCTCAAGTGTCTTATATCGCTGGAATCCTTGGCTCGAGGCGGACAAGATGCATGCCTCGGATTTGCTCGTGACCCTGGGAACATTTTCGGGTATTTGCGGTTTTTCCAAAAACCTACTTTCGCGAACTAGTCCTAGGTTTTTGGCCCGACCGGAACCAAACCGGTGCGGCAAGATTCTCTGGAGTCTGAATGTCAATAATTATCAAACAAAAAGTGAAAATTTCGGTTCACGGTCCCTAAGGGCTGCCAAAACGTTCCAAGTGGGAGGAGCCCATTTTGCTTAATTGGCTATAACTCGTGAACGGAACGAGATGTTTGCACCAAACTCGGCACACGCATGTACGAGCTCATTCTGTGGTCACGTGAAAAAGGGCGCAGCGACTGGCCACTTGGTGGCGCTATAACTGTTAAAAGGGTGTCAAAATGATGTATTTCTATGGAAAAACCCCATGAAATGGCTGAAAGCGGCCATCTTGCTGTCTGATTTGCATACAACCTCACAAAATCGGGCATGCGCATGCGTCACGTGATCCTGAAGAAGCTTGAAAACTTTCATGGACGTCGGGCCATTGGTGGCGCTTTAACTGTCATAAAGGTGAGAAGGCCTCTGTATTATCCTATGCAAAATGACATTTAAATGACTGAAAAATGGGGGAAAAAAGAGCAGAGCTTCACCAAATTAGCTGAGCACATGCGCCATATTATTCCAAAGAAGCGTGCAAACTTTTATGGAGATCGGGCCATCAGTGGAGGTGTCACAGCTTAAAAGGTAAAAAAAAAAAATGCACCACATTTCCATGATAAATGAGCTAAAAGGGCAAAAAACGTTCTTTTTCCTCTCCGAGGCACATGTTAGAAGGCTTGATAAAGTTTTTGGAACGCAGCAGCGCAAACGGCAAGTGCCTAGACCCTATAGTTTTTTTTTTGGAGGCCTTTTTGTGGCCCTTTTTTAGCCACTTATTAGGGGTTCAAGCACAAAGTGCTGAAACCCTATTGTTATTGTTAATTTTCCCATGATGCAACATTCAGACCTAAAACTGATCGGGCAGACCAAACCGTAAGTCGTGGAGACTTGAAACTTTGGGGGCTGATAGTACTCACACCGCCTGCAGCGTCACCAAGGCCCGCCCCGATCGGCCTGACGGGGGCGCTACAGCGGTCAAAAGTACGAAACGGCTCATAACTCATCAACCGTGAGGCGTAGGCTCAAGTGTCTTATATCGCTGGAATCCTTGGCTCGAGGCGGACAAGATGCATGCCTCGGATTTGCTCGTGACCCTGGGAAAATTTTCGGGTATTTGCGGTTTTTCCAAAAACCTACTTTCGCGAACTAGTCCTAGGTTTTTGGCCCGACCGGAACCAAACCGGTGCGGCAAGATTCTCTGGAGTCTGAATGTCAATAATTATCAAACAAAAAGTGAAAATTTCGGTTCACGGTCCCTAAGGGCTGCCAAAACGTTCCAAGTGGGAGGAGCCCATTTTGCTTAATTGGCTATAACTCGTGAACGGAACGAGATGTTTGCACCAAACTCGGCACACGCATGTACGAGCTCATTCTGTGGTCACGTGAAAAAGGGCGCAGCGACTGGCCACTTGGTGGCGCTATAACTGTTAAAAGGGTGTCAAAATGATGTATTTCTATGGAAAAACCCCATGAAATGGCTGAAAGCGGCCATCTTGCTGTCTGATTTGCATACAACCTCACAAAATCGGGCATGCGCATGCGTCACGTGATCCTGAAGAAGCTTGAAAACTTTCATGGACGTCGGGCCATTGGTGGCGCTTTAACTGTCATAAAGGTGAGAAGGCCTCTGTATTATCCTATGCAAAATGACATTTAAATGACTGAAAAATGGGGGAAAAAAGAGCAGAGCTTCACCAAATTAGCTGAGCACATGCGCCATATTATTCCAAAGAAGCGTGCAAACTTTTATGGAGATCGGGCCATCAGTGGAGGTGTCACAGCTTAAAAGGTAAAAAAAAAAAATGCACCACATTTCCATGATAAATGAGCTAAAAGGGCAAAAAACGTTCTTTTTCCTCTCCGAGGCACATGTTAGAAGGCTTGATAAAGTTTTTGGAACGCAGCAGCGCAAACGGCAAGTGCCTAGACCCTATAGTTTTTTTTTTGGAGGCCTTTTTGTGGCCCTTTTTTAGCCACTTATTAGGGGTTCAAGCACAAAGTGCTGAAACCCTATTGTTATTGTTAATTTTCCCATGATGCAACATTCAGACCTAAAACTGATCGGGCAGACCAAACCGTAAGTCGTGGAGACTTGAAACTTTGGGGGCTGATAGTACTCACACCGCCTGCAGCGTCACCAAGGCCCGCCCCGATCGGCCTGACGGGGGCGCTACAGCGGTCAAAAGTACGAAACGGCTCATAACTCATCAACCGTGAGGCGTAGGCTCAAGTGTCTTATATCGCTGGAATCCTTGGCTCGAGGCGGACAAGATGCATGCCTCGGATTTGCTCGTGACCCTGGGAAAATTTTCGGGTATTTGCGGTTTTTCCAAAAACCTACTTTCGCGAACTAGTCCTAGGTTTTTGGCCCGACCGGAACCAAACCGGTGCGGCAAGATTCTCTGGAGTCTGAATGTCAATAATTATCAAACAAAAAGTGAAAATTTCGGTTCACGGTCCCTAAGGGCTGCCAAAACGTTCCAAGTGGGAGGAGCCCATTTTGCTTAATTGGCTATAACTCGTGAACGGAACGAGATGTTTGCACCAAACTCGGCACACGCATGTACGAGCTCATTCTGTGGTCACGTGAAAAAGGGCGCAGCGACTGGCCACTTGGTGGCGCTATAACTGTTAAAAGGGTGTCAAAATGATGTATTTCTATGGAAAAACCCCATGAAATGGCTGAAAGCGGCCATCTTGCTGTCTGATTTGCATACAACCTCACAAAATCGGGCATGCGCATGCGTCACGTGATCCTGAAGAAGTTTGAAAACTTTCATGGACGTCGGGCCATTGGTGGCGCTTTAACTGTCATAAAGGTGAGAAGGCCTCTGTATTATCCTATGCAAAATGACATTTAAATGACTGAAAAATGGGGGAAAAAAGAGCAGAGCTTCACCAAATTAGCTGAGCACATGCGCCATATTATTCCAAAGAAGCGTGCAAACTTTTATGGAGATCGGGCCATCAGTGGAGGTGTCACAGCTTAAAAGGTAAAAAAAAAAAATGCACCACATTTCCATGATAAATGAGCTAAAAGGGCAAAAAACGTTCTTTTTCCTCTCCGAGGCACATGTTAGAAGGCTTGATAAAGTTTTTGGAACGCAGCAGCGCAAACGGCAAGTGCCTAGACCCTATAGTTTTTTTTTTGGAGGCCTTTTTGTGGCCCTTTTTTAGCCACTTATTAGGGGTTCAAGCACAAAGTGCTGAAACCCTATTGTTATTGTTAATTTTCCCATGATGCAACATTCAGACCTAAAACTGATCGGGCAGACCAAACCGTAAGTCGTGGAGACTTGAAACTTTGGGGGCTGATAGTACTCACACCGCCTGCAGCGTCACCAAGGCCCGCCCCGATCGGCCTGACGGGGGCGCTACAGCGGTCAAAAGTACGAAACGGCTCATAACTCATCAACCGTGAGGCGTAGGCTCAAGTGTCTTATATCGCTGGAATCCTTGGCTCGAGGCGGACAAGATGCATGCCTCGGATTTGCTCGTGACCCTGGGAAAATTTTCGGGTATTTGCGGTTTTTCCAAAAACCTACTTTCGCGAACTAGTCCTAGGTTTTTGGCCCGACCGGAACCAAACCGGTGCGGCAAGATTCTCTGGAGTCTGAATGTCAATAATTATCAAACAAAAAGTGAAAATTTCGGTTCACGGTCCCTAAGGGCTGCCAAAACGTTCCAAGTGGGAGGAGCCCATTTTGCTTAATTGGCTATAACTCGTGAACGGAACGAGATGTTTGCACCAAACTCGGCACACGCATGTACGAGCTCATTCTGTGGTCACGTGAAAAAGGGCGCAGCGACTGGCCACTTGGTGGCGCTATAACTGTTAAAAGGGTGTCAAAATGATGTATTTCTATGGAAAAACCCCATGAAATGGCTGAAAGCGGCCATCTTGCTGTCTGATTTGCATACAACCTCACAAAATCGGGCATGCGCATGCGTCACGTGATCCTGAAGAAGCTTGAAAACTTTCATGGACGTCGGGCCATTGGTGGCGCTTTAACTGTCATAAAGGTGAGAAGGCCTCTGTATTATCCTATGCAAAATGACATTTAAATGACTGAAAAATGGGGGAAAAAAGAGCAGAGCTTCACCAAATTAGCTGAGCACATGCGCCATATTATTCCAAAGAAGCGTGCAAACTTTTATGGAGATCGGGCCATCAGTGGAGGTGTCACAGCTTAAAAGGTAAAAAAAAAAAATGCACCACATTTCCATGATAAATGAGCTAAAAGGGCAAAAAACGTTCTTTTTCCTCTCCGAGGCACATGTTAGAAGGCTTGATAAAGTTTTTGGAACGCAGCAGCGCAAACGGCAAGTGCCTAGACCCTATAGTTTTTGTTTTGGAGGCCTTTTTGTGGCCCTTTTTTAGCCACTTATTAGGGGTTCAAGCACAAAGTGCTGAAACCCTATTGTTATTGTTAATTTTCCCATGATGCAACATTCAGACCTAAAACTGATCGGGCAGACCAAACCGTAAGTCGTGGAGACTTGAAACTTTGGGGGCTGATAGTACTCACACCGCCTGCAGCGTCACCAAGGCCCGCCCCGATCGGCCTGACGGGGGCGCTACAGCGGTCAAAAGTACGAAACGGCTCATAACTCATCAACCGTGAGGCGTAGGCTCAAGTGTCTTATATCGCTGGAATCCTTGGCTCGAGGCGGACAAGATGCATGCCTCGGATTTGCTCGTGACCCTGGGAAAATTTTCGGGTATTTGCGGTTTTTCCAAAAACCTACTTTCGCGAACTAGTCCTAGGTTTTTGGCCCGACCGGAACCAAACCGGTGCGGCAAGATTCTCTGGAGTCTGAATGTCAATAATTATCAAACAAAAAGTGAAAATTTCGGTTCACGGTCCCTAAGGGCTGCCAAAACGTTCCAAGTGGGAGGAGCCCATTTTGCTTAATTGGCTATAACTCGTGAACGGAACGAGATGTTTGCACCAAACTCGGCACACGCATGTACGAGCTCATTCTGTGGTCACGTGAAAAAGGGCGCAGCGACTGGCCACTTGGTGGCGCTATAACTGTTAAAAGGGTGTCAAAATGATGTATTTCTATGGAAAAACCCCATGAAATGGCTGAAAGCGGCCATCTTGCTGTCTGATTTGCATACAACCTCACAAAATCGGGCATGCGCATGCGTCACGTGATCCTGAAGAAGCTTGAAAACTTTCATGGACGTCGGGCCATTGGTGGCGCTTTAACTGTCATAAAGGTGAGAAGGCCTCTGTATTATCCTATGCAAAATGACATTTAAATGACTGAAAAATGGGGGAAAAAAGAGCAGAGCTTCACCAAATTAGCTGAGCACATGCGCCATATTATTCCAAAGAAGCGTGCAAACTTTTATGGAGATCGGGCCATCAGTGGAGGTGTCACAGCTTAAAAGGTAAAAAAAAAAAATGCACCACATTTCCATGATAAATGAGCTAAAAGGGCAAAAAACGTTCTTTTTCCTCTCCGAGGCACATGTTAGAAGGCTTGATAAAGTTTTTGGAACGCAGCAGCGCAAACGGCAAGTGCCTAGACCCTATAGTTTTTTTTTTGGAGGCCTTTTTGTGGCCCTTTTTTAGCCACTTATTAGGGGTTCAAGCACAAAGTGCTGAAACCCTATTGTTATTGTTAATTTTCCCATGATGCAACATTCAGACCTAAAACTGATCGGGCAGACCAAACCGTAAGTCGTGGAGACTTGAAACTTTGGGGGCTGATAGTACTCACACCGCCTGCAGCGTCACCAAGGCCCGCCCCGATCGGCCTGACGGGGGCGCTACAGCGGTCAGAAGTACGAAACGGCTCATAACTCATCAACCGTGAGGCGTAGGCTCAAGTGTCTTATATCGCTGGAATCCTTGGCTCGAGGCGGACAAGATGCATGCCTCGGATTTGCTCGTGACCCTGGGAAAATTTTCGGGTATTTGCGGTTTTTCCAAAAACCTACTTTCGCGAACTAGTCCTAGGTTTTTGGCCCGACCGGAACCAAACCGGTGCGGCAAGATTCTCTGGAGTCTGAATGTCAATAATTATCAAACAAAAAGTGAAAATTTCGGTTCACGGTCCCTAAGGGCTGCCAAAACGTTCCAAGTGGGAGGAGCCCATTTTGCTTAATTGGCTATAACTCGTGAACGGAACGAGATGTTTGCACCAAACTCGGCACACGCATGTACGAGCTCATTCTGTGGTCACGTGAAAAAGGGCGCAGCGACTGGCCACTTGGTGGCGCTATAACTGTTAAAAGGGTGTCAAAATGATGTATTTCTATGGAAAAACCCCATGAAATGGCTGAAAGCGGCCATCTTGCTGTCTGATTTGCATACAACCTCACAAAATCGGGCATGCGCATGCGTCACGTGATCCTGAAGAAGCTTGAAAACTTTCATGGACGTCGGGCCATTGGTGGCGCTTTAACTGTCATAAAGGTGAGAAGGCCTCTGTATTATCCTATGCAAAATGACATTTAAATGACTGAAAAATGGGGGAAAAAAGAGCAGAGCTTCACCAAATTAGCTGAGCACATGCGCCATATTATTCCAAAGAAGCGTGCAAACTTTTATGGAGATCGGGCCATCAGTGGAGGTGTCACAGCTTAAAAGGTAAAAAAAAAAAATGCACCACATTTCCATGATAAATGAGCTAAAAGGGCAAAAAACGTTCTTTTTCCTCTCCGAGGCACATGTTAGAAGGCTTGATAAAGTTTTTGGAACGCAGCAGCGCAAACGGCAAGTGCCTAGACCCTATAGTTTTTTTTTTGGAGGCCTTTTTGTGGCCCTTTTTTAGCCACTTATTAGGGGTTCAAGCACAAAGTGCTGAAACCCTATTGTTATTGTTAATTTTCCCATGATGCAACATTCAGACCTAAAACTGATCGGGCAGACCAAACCGTAAGTCGTGGAGACTTGAAACTTTGGGGGCTGATAGTACTCACACCGCCTGCAGCGTCACCAAGGCCCGCCCCGATCGGCCTGACGGGGGCGCTACAGCGGTCAAAAGTACGAAACGGCTCATAACTCATCAACCGTGAGGCGTAGGCTCAAGTGTCTTATATCGCTGGAATCCTTGGCTCGAGGCGGACAAGATGCATGCCTCGGATTTGCTCGTGACCCTGGGAAAATTTTCGGGTATTTGCGGTTTTTCCAAAAACCTACTTTCGCGAACTAGTCCTAGGTTTTTGGCCCGACCGGAACCAAACCGGTGCGGCAAGATTCTCTGGAGTCTGAATGTCAATAATTATCAAACAAAAAGTGAAAATTTCGGTTCACGGTCCCTAAGGGCTGCCAAAACGTTCCAAGTGGGAGGAGCCCATTTTGCTTAATTGGCTATAACTCGTGAACGGAACGAGATGTTTGCACCAAACTCGGCACACGCATGTACGAGCTCATTCTGTGGTCACGTGAAAAAGGGCGCAGCGACTGGCCACTTGGTGGCGCTATAACTGTTAAAAGGGTGTCAAAATGATGTATTTCTATGGAAAAACCCCATGAAATGGCTGAAAGCGGCCATCTTGCTGTCTGATTTGCATACAACCTCACAAAATCGGGCATGCGCATGCGTCACGTGATCCTGAAGAAGCTTGAAAACTTTCATGGACGTCGGGCCATTGGTGGCGCTTTAACTGTCATAAAGGTGAGAAGGCCTCTGTATTATCCTATGCAAAATGACATTTAAATGACTGAAAAATGGGGGAAAAAAGAGCAGAGCTTCACCAAATTAGCTGAGCACATGCGCCATATTATTCCAAAGAAGCGTGCAAACTTTTATGGAGATCGGGCCATCAGTGGAGGTGTCACAGCTTAAAAGGTAAAAAAAAAAAATGCACCACATTTCCATGATAAATGAGCTAAAAGGGCAAAAAACGTTCTTTTTCCTCTCCGAGGCACATGTTAGAAGGCTTGATAAAGTTTTTGGAACGCAGCAGCGCAAACGGCAAGTGCCTAGACCCTATAGTTTTTTTTTTGGAGGCCTTTTTGTGGCCCTTTTTTAGCCACTTATTAGGGGTTCAAGCACAAAGTGCTGAAACCCTATTGTTATTGTTAATTTTCCCATGATGCAACATTCAGACCTAAAACTGATCGGGCAGACCAAACCGTAAGTCGTGGAGACTTGAAACTTTGGGGGCTGATAGTACTCACACCGCCTGCAGCGTCACCAAGGCCCGCCCCGATCGGCCTGACGGGGGCGCTACAGCGGTCAGAAGTACGAAACGGCTCATAACTCATCAACCGTGAGGCGTAGGCTCAAGTGTCTTATATCGCTGGAATCCTTGGCTCGAGGCGGACAAGATGCATGCCTCGGATTTGCTCGTGACCCTGGGAACATTTTCGGGTATTTGCGGTTTTTCCAAAAACCTACTTTCGCGAACTAGTCCTAGGTTTTTGGCCCGACCGGAACCAAACCGGTGCGGCAAGATTCTCTGGAGTCTGAATGTCAATAATTATCAAACAAAAAGTGAAAATTTCGGTTCACGGTCCCTAAGGGCTGCCAAAACGTTCCAAGTGGGAGGAGCCCATTTTGCTTAATTGGCTATAACTCGTGAACGGAACGAGATGTTTGCACCAAACTCGGCACACGCATGTACGAGCTCATTCTGTGGTCACGTGAAAAAGGGCGCAGCGACTGGCCACTTGGTGGCGCTATAACTGTTAAAAGGGTGTCAAAATGATGTATTTCTATGGAAAAACCCCATGAAATGGCTGAAAGCGGCCATCTTGCTGTCTGATTTGCATACAACCTCACAAAATCGGGCATGCGCATGCGTCACGTGATCCTGAAGAAGCTTGAAAACTTTCATGGACGTCGGGCCATTGGTGGCGCTTTAACTGTCATAAAGGTGAGAAGGCCTCTGTATTATCCTATGCAAAATGACATTTAAATGACTGAAAAATGGGGGAAAAAAGAGCAGAGCTTCACCAAATTAGCTGAGCACATGCGCCATATTATTCCAAAGAAGCGTGCAAACTTTTATGGAGATCGGGCCATCAGTGGAGGTGTCACAGCTTAAAAGGTAAAAAAAAAAAATGCACCACATTTCCATGATAAATGAGCTAAAAGGGCAAAAAACGTTCTTTTTCCTCTCCGAGGCACATGTTAGAAGGCTTGATAAAGTTTTTGGAACGCAGCAGCGCAAACGGCAAGTGCCTAGACCCTATAGTTTTTTTTTTGGAGGCCTTTTTGTGGCCCTTTTTTAGCCACTTATTAGGGGTTCAAGCACAAAGTGCTGAAACCCTATTGTTATTGTTAATTTTCCCATGATGCAACATTCAGACCTAAAACTGATCGGGCAGACCAAACCGTAAGTCGTGGAGACTTGAAACTTTGGGGGCTGATAGTACTCACACCGCCTGCAGCGTCACCAAGGCCCGCCCCGATCGGCCTGACGGGGGCGCTACAGCGGTCAAAAGTACGAAACGGCTCATAACTCATCAACCGTGAGGCGTAGGCTCAAGTGTCTTATATCGCTGGAATCCTTGGCTCGAGGCGGACAAGATGCATGCCTCGGATTTGCTCGTGACCCTGGGAAAATTTTCGGGTATTTGCGGTTTTTCCAAAAACCTACTTTCGCGAACTAGTCCTAGGTTTTTGGCCCGACCGGAACCAAACCGGTGCGGCAAGATTCTCTGGAGTCTGAATGTCAATAATTATCAAACAAAAAGTGAAAATTTCGGTTCACGGTCCCTAAGGGCTGCCAAAACGTTCCAAGTGGGAGGAGCCCATTTTGCTTAATTGGCTATAACTCGTGAACGGAACGAGATGTTTGCACCAAACTCGGCACACGCATGTACGAGCTCATTCTGTGGTCACGTGAAAAAGGGCGCAGCGACTGGCCACTTGGTGGCGCTATAACTGTTAAAAGGGTGTCAAAATGATGTATTTCTATGGAAAAACCCCATGAAATGGCTGAAAGCGGCCATCTTGCTGTCTGATTTGCATACAACCTCACAAAATCGGGCATGCGCATGCGTCACGTGATCCTGAAGAAGCTTGAAAACTTTCATGGACGTCGGGCCATTGGTGGCGCTTTAACTGTCATAAAGGTGAGAAGGCCTCTGTATTATCCTATGCAAAATGACATTTAAATGACTGAAAAATGGGGGAAAAAAGAGCAGAGCTTCACCAAATTAGCTGAGCACATGCGCCATATTATTCCAAAGAAGCGTGCAAACTTTTATGGAGATCGGGCCATCAGTGGAGGTGTCACAGCTTAAAAGGTAAAAAAAAAAAATGCACCACATTTCCATGATAAATGAGCTAAAAGGGCAAAAAACGTTCTTTTTCCTCTCCGAGGCACATGTTAGAAGGCTTGATAAAGTTTTTGGAACGCAGCAGCGCAAACGGCAAGTGCCTAGACCCTATAGTTTTTTTTTTGGAGGCCTTTTTGTGGCCCTTTTTTAGCCACTTATTAGGGGTTCAAGCACAAAGTGCTGAAACCCTATTGTTATTGTTAATTTTCCCATGATGCAACATTCAGACCTAAAACTGATCGGGCAGACCAAACCGTAAGTCGTGGAGACTTGAAACTTTGGGGGCTGATAGTACTCACACCGCCTGCAGCGTCACCAAGGCCCGCCCCGATCGGCCTGACGGGGGCGCTACAGCGGTCAGAAGTACGAAACGGCTCATAACTCATCAACCGTGAGGCGTAGGCTCAAGTGTCTTATATCGCTGGAATCCTTGGCTCGAGGCGGACAAGATGCATGCCTCGGATTTGCTCGTGACCCTGGGAACATTTTCGGGTATTTGCGGTTTTTCCAAAAACCTACTTTCGCGAACTAGTCCTAGGTTTTTGGCCCGACCGGAACCAAACCGGTGCGGCAAGATTCTCTGGAGTCTGAATGTCAATAATTATCAAACAAAAAGTGAAAATTTCGGTTCACGGTCCCTAAGGGCTGCCAAAACGTTCCAAGTGGGAGGAGCCCATTTTGCTTAATTGGCTATAACTCGTGAACGGAACGAGATGTTTGCACCAAACTCGGCACACGCATGTACGAGCTCATTCTGTGGTCACGTGAAAAAGGGCGCAGCGACTGGCCACTTGGTGGCGCTATAACTGTTAAAAGGGTGTCAAAATGATGTATTTCTATGGAAAAACCCCATGAAATGGCTGAAAGCGGCCATCTTGCTGTCTGATTTGCATACAACCTCACAAAATCGGGCATGCGCATGCGTCACGTGATCCTGAAGAAGCTTGAAAACTTTCATGGACGTCGGGCCATTGGTGGCGCTTTAACTGTCATAAAGGTGAGAAGGCCTCTGTATTATCCTATGCAAAATGACATTTAAATGACTGAAAAATGGGGGAAAAAAGAGCAGAGCTTCACCAAATTAGCTGAGCACATGCGCCATATTATTCCAAAGAAGCGTGCAAACTTTTATGGAGATCGGGCCATCAGTGGAGGTGTCACAGCTTAAAAGGTAAAAAAAAAAAATGCACCACATTTCCATGATAAATGAGCTAAAAGGGCAAAAAACGTTCTTTTTCCTCTCCGAGGCACATGTTAGAAGGCTTGATAAAGTTTTTGGAACGCAGCAGCGCAAACGGCAAGTGCCTAGACCCTATAGTTTTTTTTTTGGAGGCCTTTTTGTGGCCCTTTTTTAGCCACTTATTAGGGGTTCAAGCACAAAGTGCTGAAACCCTATTGTTATTGTTAATTTTCCCATGATGCAACATTCAGACCTAAAACTGATCGGGCAGACCAAACCGTAAGTCGTGGAGACTTGAAACTTTGGGGGCTGATAGTACTCACACCGCCTGCAGCGTCACCAAGGCCCGCCCCGATCGGCCTGACGGGGGCGCTACAGCGGTCAAAAGTACGAAACGGCTCATAACTCATCAACCGTGAGGCGTAGGCTCAAGTGTCTTATATCGCTGGAATCCTTGGCTCGAGGCGGACAAGATGCATGCCTCGGATTTGCTCGTGACCCTGGGAACATTTTCGGGTATTTGCGGTTTTTCCAAAAACCTACTTTCGCGAACTAGTCCTAGGTTTTTGGCCCGACCGGAACCAAACCGGTGCGGCAAGATTCTCTGGAGTCTGAATGTCAATAATTATCAAACAAAAAGTGAAAATTTCGGTTCACGGTCCCTAAGGGCTGCCAAAACGTTCCAAGTGGGAGGAGCCCATTTTGCTTAATTGGCTATAACTCGTGAACGGAACGAGATGTTTGCACCAAACTCGGCACACGCATGTACGAGCTCATTCTGTGGTCACGTGAAAAAGGGCGCAGCGACTGGCCACTTGGTGGCGCTATAACTGTTAAAAGGGTGTCAAAATGATGTATTTCTATGGAAAAACCCCATGAAATGGCTGAAAGCGGCCATCTTGCTGTCTGATTTGCATACAACCTCACAAAATCGGGCATGCGCATGCGTCACGTGATCCTGAAGAAGCTTGAAAACTTTCATGGACGTCGGGCCATTGGTGGCGCTTTAACTGTCATAAAGGTGAGAAGGCCTCTGTATTATCCTATGCAAAATGACATTTAAATGACTGAAAAATGGGGGAAAAAAGAGCAGAGCTTCACCAAATTAGCTGAGCACATGCGCCATATTATTCCAAAGAAGCGTGCAAACTTTTATGGAGATCGGGCCATCAGTGGAGGTGTCACAGCTTAAAAGGTAAAAAAAAAAAATGCACCACATTTCCATGATAAATGAGCTAAAAGGGCAAAAAACGTTCTTTTTCCTCTCCGAGGCACATGTTAGAAGGCTTGATAAAGTTTTTGGAACGCAGCAGCGCAAACGGCAAGTGCCTAGACCCTATAGTTTTTTTTTTGGAGGCCTTTTTGTGGCCCTTTTTTAGCCACTTATTAGGGGTTCAAGCACAAAGTGCTGAAACCCTATTGTTATTGTTAATTTTCCCATGATGCAACATTCAGACCTAAAACTGATCGGGCAGACCAAACCGTAAGTCGTGGAGACTTGAAACTTTGGGGGCTGATAGTACTCACACCGCCTGCAGCGTCACCAAGGCCCGCCCCGATCGGCCTGACGGGGGCGCTACAGCGGTCAAAAGTACGAAACGGCTCATAACTCATCAACCGTGAGGCGTAGGCTCAAGTGTCTTATATCGCTGGAATCCTTGGCTCGAGGCGGACAAGATGCATGCCTCGGATTTGCTCGTGACCCTGGGAAAATTTTCGGGTATTTGCGGTTTTTCCAAAAACCTACTTTCGCGAACTAGTCCTAGGTTTTTGGCCCGACCGGAACCAAACCGGTGCGGCAAGATTCTCTGGAGTCTGAATGTCAATAATTATCAAACAAAAAGTGAAAATTTCGGTTCACGGTCCCTAAGGGCTGCCAAAACGTTCCAAGTGGGAGGAGCCCATTTTGCTTAATTGGCTATAACTCGTGAACGGAACGAGATGTTTGCACCAAACTCGGCACACGCATGTACGAGCTCATTCTGTGGTCACGTGAAAAAGGGCGCAGCGACTGGCCACTTGGTGGCGCTATAACTGTTAAAAGGGTGTCAAAATGATGTATTTCTATGGAAAAACCCCATGAAATGGCTGAAAGCGGCCATCTTGCTGTCTGATTTGCATACAACCTCACAAAATCGGGCATGCGCATGCGTCACGTGATCCTGAAGAAGCTTGAAAACTTTCATGGACGTCGGGCCATTGGTGGCGCTTTAACTGTCATAAAGGTGAGAAGGCCTCTGTATTATCCTATGCAAAATGACATTTAAATGACTGAAAAATGGGGGAAAAAAGAGCAGAGCTTCACCAAATTAGCTGAGCACATGCGCCATATTATTCCAAAGAAGCGTGCAAACTTTTATGGAGATCGGGCCATCAGTGGAGGTGTCACAGCTTAAAAGGTAAAAAAAAAAAATGCACCACATTTCCATGATAAATGAGCTAAAAGGGCAAAAAACGTTCTTTTTCCTCTCCGAGGCACATGTTAGAAGGCTTGATAAAGTTTTTGGAACGCAGCAGCGCAAACGGCAAGTGCCTAGACCCTATAGTTTTTTTTTTGGAGGCCTTTTTGTGGCCCTTTTTTAGCCACTTATTAGGGGTTCAAGCACAAAGTGCTGAAACCCTATTGTTATTGTTAATTTTCCCATGATGCAACATTCAGACCTAAAACTGATCGGGCAGACCAAACCGTAAGTCGTGGAGACTTGAAACTTTGGGGGCTGATAGTACTCACACCGCCTGCAGCGTCACCAAGGCCCGCCCCGATCGGCCTGACGGGGGCGCTACAGCGGTCAAAAGTACGAAACGGCTCATAACTCATCAACCGTGAGGCGTAGGCTCAAGTGTCTTATATCGCTGGAATCCTTGGCTCGAGGCGGACAAGATGCATGCCTCGGATTTGCTCGTGACCCTGGGAACATTTTCGGGTATTTGCGGTTTTTCCAAAAACCTACTTTCGCGAACTAGTCCTAGGTTTTTGGCCCGACCGGAACCAAACCGGTGCGGCAAGATTCTCTGGAGTCTGAATGTCAATAATTATCAAACAAAAAGTGAAAATTTCGGTTCACGGTCCCTAAGGGCTGCCAAAACGTTCCAAGTGGGAGGAGCCCATTTTGCTTAATTGGCTATAACTCGTGAACGGAACGAGATGTTTGCACCAAACTCGGCACACGCATGTACGAGCTCATTCTGTGGTCACGTGAAAAAGGGCGCAGCGACTGGCCACTTGGTGGCGCTATAACTGTTAAAAGGGTGTCAAAATGATGTATTTCTATGGAAAAACCCCATGAAATGGCTGAAAGCGGCCATCTTGCTGTCTGATTTGCATACAACCTCACAAAATCGGGCATGCGCATGCGTCACGTGATCCTGAAGAAGCTTGAAAACTTTCATGGACGTCGGGCCATTGGTGGCGCTTTAACTGTCATAAAGGTGAGAAGGCCTCTGTATTATCCTATGCAAAATGACATTTAAATGACTGAAAAATGGGGGAAAAAAGAGCAGAGCTTCACCAAATTAGCTGAGCACATGCGCCATATTATTCCAAAGAAGCGTGCAAACTTTTATGGAGATCGGGCCATCAGTGGAGGTGTCACAGCTTAAAAGGTAAAAAAAAAAAATGCACCACATTTCCATGATAAATGAGCTAAAAGGGCAAAAAACGTTCTTTTTCCTCTCCGAGGCACATGTTAGAAGGCTTGATAAAGTTTTTGGAACGCAGCAGCGCAAACGGCAAGTGCCTAGACCCTATAGTTTTTGTTTTGGAGGCCTTTTTGTGGCCCTTTTTTAGCCACTTATTAGGGGTTCAAGCACAAAGTGCTGAAACCCTATTGTTATTGTTAATTTTCCCATGATGCAACATTCAGACCTAAAACTGATCGGGCAGACCAAACCGTAAGTCGTGGAGACTTGAAACTTTGGGGGCTGATAGTACTCACACCGCCTGCAGCGTCACCAAGGCCCGCCCCGATCGGCCTGACGGGGGCGCTACAGCGGTCAAAAGTACGAAACGGCTCATAACTCATCAACCGTGAGGCGTAGGCTCAAGTGTCTTATATCGCTGGAATCCTTGGCTCGAGGCGGACAAGATGCATGCCTCGGATTTGCTCGTGACCCTGGGAAAATTTTCGGGTATTTGCGGTTTTTCCAAAAACCTACTTTCGCGAACTAGTCCTAGGTTTTTGGCCCGACCGGAACCAAACCGGTGCGGCAAGATTCTCTGGAGTCTGAATGTCAATAATTATCAAACAAAAAGTGAAAATTTCGGTTCACGGTCCCTAAGGGCTGCCAAAACGTTCCAAGTGGGAGGAGCCCATTTTGCTTAATTGGCTATAACTCGTGAACGGAACGAGATGTTTGCACCAAACTCGGCACACGCATGTACGAGCTCATTCTGTGGTCACGTGAAAAAGGGCGCAGCGACTGGCCACTTGGTGGCGCTATAACTGTTAAAAGGGTGTCAAAATGATGTATTTCTATGGAAAAACCCCATGAAATGGCTGAAAGCGGCCATCTTGCTGTCTGATTTGCATACAACCTCACAAAATCGGGCATGCGCATGCGTCACGTGATCCTGAAGAAGCTTGAAAACTTTCATGGACGTCGGGCCATTGGTGGCGCTTTAACTGTCATAAAGGTGAGAAGGCCTCTGTATTATCCTATGCAAAATGACATTTAAATGACTGAAAAATGGGGGAAAAAAGAGCAGAGCTTCACCAAATTAGCTGAGCACATGCGCCATATTATTCCAAAGAAGCGTGCAAACTTTTATGGAGATCGGGCCATCAGTGGAGGTGTCACAGCTTAAAAGGTAAAAAAAAAAAATGCACCACATTTCCATGATAAATGAGCTAAAAGGGCAAAAAACGTTCTTTTTCCTCTCCGAGGCACATGTTAGAAGGCTTGATAAAGTTTTTGGAACGCAGCAGCGCAAACGGCAAGTGCCTAGACCCTATAGTTTTTTTTTTGGAGGCCTTTTTGTGGCCCTTTTTTAGCCACTTATTAGGGGTTCAAGCACAAAGTGCTGAAACCCTATTGTTATTGTTAATTTTCCCATGATGCAACATTCAGACCTAAAACTGATCGGGCAGACCAAACCGTAAGTCGTGGAGACTTGAAACTTTGGGGGCTGATAGTACTCACACCGCCTGCAGCGTCACCAAGGCCCGCCCCGATCGGCCTGACGGGGGCGCTACAGCGGTCAGAAGTACGAAACGGCTCATAACTCATCAACCGTGAGGCGTAGGCTCAAGTGTCTTATATCGCTGGAATCCTTGGCTCGAGGCGGACAAGATGCATGCCTCGGATTTGCTCGTGACCCTGGGAACATTTTCGGGTATTTGCGGTTTTTCCAAAAACCTACTTTCGCGAACTAGTCCTAGGTTTTTGGCCCGACCGGAACCAAACCGGTGCGGCAAGATTCTCTGGAGTCTGAATGTCAATAATTATCAAACAAAAAGTGAAAATTTCGGTTCACGGTCCCTAAGGGCTGCCAAAACGTTCCAAGTGGGAGGAGCCCATTTTGCTTAATTGGCTATAACTCGTGAACGGAACGAGATGTTTGCACCAAACTCGGCACACGCATGTACGAGCTCATTCTGTGGTCACGTGAAAAAGGGCGCAGCGACTGGCCACTTGGTGGCGCTATAACTGTTAAAAGGGTGTCAAAATGATGTATTTCTATGGAAAAACCCCATGAAATGGCTGAAAGCGGCCATCTTGCTGTCTGATTTGCATACAACCTCACAAAATCGGGCATGCGCATGCGTCACGTGATCCTGAAGAAGCTTGAAAACTTTCATGGACGTCGGGCCATTGGTGGCGCTTTAACTGTCATAAAGGTGAGAAGGCCTCTGTATTATCCTATGCAAAATGACATTTAAATGACTGAAAAATGGGGGAAAAAAGAGCAGAGCTTCACCAAATTAGCTGAGCACATGCGCCATATTATTCCAAAGAAGCGTGCAAACTTTTATGGAGATCGGGCCATCAGTGGAGGTGTCACAGCTTAAAAGGTAAAAAAAAAAAATGCACCACATTTCCATGATAAATGAGCTAAAAGGGCAAAAAACGTTCTTTTTCCTCTCCGAGGCACATGTTAGAAGGCTTGATAAAGTTTTTGGAACGCAGCAGCGCAAACGGCAAGTGCCTAGACCCTATAGTTTTTTTTTTGGAGGCCTTTTTGTGGCCCTTTTTTAGCCACTTATTAGGGGTTCAAGCACAAAGTGCTGAAACCCTATTGTTATTGTTAATTTTCCCATGATGCAACATTCAGACCTAAAACTGATCGGGCAGACCAAACCGTAAGTCGTGGAGACTTGAAACTTTGGGGGCTGATAGTACTCACACCGCCTGCAGCGTCACCAAGGCCCGCCCCGATCGGCCTGACGGGGGCGCTACAGCGGTCAAAAGTACGAAACGGCTCATAACTCATCAACCGTGAGGCGTAGGCTCAAGTGTCTTATATCGCTGGAATCCTTGGCTCGAGGCGGACAAGATGCATGCCTCGGATTTGCTCGTGACCCTGGGAACATTTTCGGGTATTTGCGGTTTTTCCAAAAACCTACTTTCGCGAACTAGTCCTAGGTTTTTGGCCCGACCGGAACCAAACCGGTGCGGCAAGATTCTCTGGAGTCTGAATGTCAATAATTATCAAACAAAAAGTGAAAATTTCGGTTCACGGTCCCTAAGGGCTGCCAAAACGTTCCAAGTGGGAGGAGCCCATTTTGCTTAATTGGCTATAACTCGTGAACGGAACGAGATGTTTGCACCAAACTCGGCACACGCATGTACGAGCTCATTCTGTGGTCACGTGAAAAAGGGCGCAGCGACTGGCCACTTGGTGGCGCTATAACTGTTAAAAGGGTGTCAAAATGATGTATTTCTATGGAAAAACCCCATGAAATGGCTGAAAGCGGCCATCTTGCTGTCTGATTTGCATACAACCTCACAAAATCGGGCATGCGCATGCGTCACGTGATCCTGAAGAAGCTTGAAAACTTTCATGGACGTCGGGCCATTGGTGGCGCTTTAACTGTCATAAAGGTGAGAAGGCCTCTGTATTATCCTATGCAAAATGACATTTAAATGACTGAAAAATGGGGGAAAAAAGAGCAGAGCTTCACCAAATTAGCTGAGCACATGCGCCATATTATTCCAAAGAAGCGTGCAAACTTTTATGGAGATCGGGCCATCAGTGGAGGTGTCACAGCTTAAAAGGTAAAAAAAAAAAATGCACCACATTTCCATGATAAATGAGCTAAAAGGGCAAAAAACGTTCTTTTTCCTCTCCGAGGCACATGTTAGAAGGCTTGATAAAGTTTTTGGAACGCAGCAGCGCAAACGGCAAGTGCCTAGACCCTATAGTTTTTTTTTTGGAGGCCTTTTTGTGGCCCTTTTTTAGCCACTTATTAGGGGTTCAAGCACAAAGTGCTGAAACCCTATTGTTATTGTTAATTTTCCCATGATGCAACATTCAGACCTAAAACTGATCGGGCAGACCAAACCGTAAGTCGTGGAGACTTGAAACTTTGGGGGCTGATAGTACTCACACCGCCTGCAGCGTCACCAAGGCCCGCCCCGATCGGCCTGACGGGGGCGCTACAGCGGTCAAAAGTACGAAACGGCTCATAACTCATCAACCGTGAGGCGTAGGCTCAAGTGTCTTATATCGCTGGAATCCTTGGCTCGAGGCGGACAAGATGCATGCCTCGGATTTGCTCGTGACCCTGGGAAAATTTTCGGGTATTTGCGGTTTTTCCAAAAACCTACTTTCGCGAACTAGTCCTAGGTTTTTGGCCCGACCGGAACCAAACCGGTGCGGCAAGATTCTCTGGAGTCTGAATGTCAATAATTATCAAACAAAAAGTGAAAATTTCGGTTCACGGTCCCTAAGGGCTGCCAAAACGTTCCAAGTGGGAGGAGCCCATTTTGCTTAATTGGCTATAACTCGTGAACGGAACGAGATGTTTGCACCAAACTCGGCACACGCATGTACGAGCTCATTCTGTGGTCACGTGAAAAAGGGCGCAGCGACTGGCCACTTGGTGGCGCTATAACTGTTAAAAGGGTGTCAAAATGATGTATTTCTATGGAAAAACCCCATGAAATGGCTGAAAGCGGCCATCTTGCTGTCTGATTTGCATACAACCTCACAAAATCGGGCATGCGCATGCGTCACGTGATCCTGAAGAAGCTTGAAAACTTTCATGGACGTCGGGCCATTGGTGGCGCTTTAACTGTCATAAAGGTGAGAAGGCCTCTGTATTATCCTATGCAAAATGACATTTAAATGACTGAAAAATGGGGGAAAAAAGAGCAGAGCTTCACCAAATTAGCTGAGCACATGCGCCATATTATTCCAAAGAAGCGTGCAAACTTTTATGGAGATCGGGCCATCAGTGGAGGTGTCACAGCTTAAAAGGTAAAAAAAAAAAATGCACCACATTTCCATGATAAATGAGCTAAAAGGGCAAAAAACGTTCTTTTTCCTCTCCGAGGCACATGTTAGAAGGCTTGATAAAGTTTTTGGAACGCAGCAGCGCAAACGGCAAGTGCCTAGACCCTATAGTTTTTTTTTTGGAGGCCTTTTTGTGGCCCTTTTTTAGCCACTTATTAGGGGTTCAAGCACAAAGTGCTGAAACCCTATTGTTATTGTTAATTTTCCCATGATGCAACATTCAGACCTAAAACTGATCGGGCAGACCAAACCGTAAGTCGTGGAGACTTGAAACTTTGGGGGCTGATAGTACTCACACCGCCTGCAGCGTCACCAAGGCCCGCCCCGATCGGCCTGACGGGGGCGCTACAGCGGTCAAAAGTACGAAACGGCTCATAACTCATCAACCGTGAGGCGTAGGCTCAAGTGTCTTATATCGCTGGAATCCTTGGCTCGAGGCGGACAAGATGCATGCCTCGGATTTGCTCGTGACCCTGGGAAAATTTTCGGGTATTTGCGGTTTTTCCAAAAACCTACTTTCGCGAACTAGTCCTAGGTTTTTGGCCCGACCGGAACCAAACCGGTGCGGCAAGATTCTCTGGAGTCTGAATGTCAATAATTATCAAACAAAAAGTGAAAATTTCGGTTCACGGTCCCTAAGGGCTGCCAAAACGTTCCAAGTGGGAGGAGCCCATTTTGCTTAATTGGCTATAACTCGTGAACGGAACGAGATGTTTGCACCAAACTCGGCACACGCATGTACGAGCTCATTCTGTGGTCACGTGAAAAAGGGCGCAGCGACTGGCCACTTGGTGGCGCTATAACTGTTAAAAGGGTGTCAAAATGATGTATTTCTATGGAAAAACCCCATGAAATGGCTGAAAGCGGCCATCTTGCTGTCTGATTTGCATACAACCTCACAAAATCGGGCATGCGCATGCGTCACGTGATCCTGAAGAAGCTTGAAAACTTTCATGGACGTCGGGCCATTGGTGGCGCTTTAACTGTCATAAAGGTGAGAAGGCCTCTGTATTATCCTATGCAAAATGACATTTAAATGACTGAAAAATGGGGGAAAAAAGAGCAGAGCTTCACCAAATTAGCTGAGCACAT
Organism: Abramis brama; assembly: GCF_963993115.1. Classification (NCBI taxonomy): domain Eukaryota; kingdom Metazoa; phylum Chordata; class Actinopteri; order Cypriniformes; family Leuciscidae; genus Abramis; species Abramis brama. Next base: position 20,133,881 of record NC_139971.1, read on the forward strand.
GCGCCATATTATTCCAAAGAAGCGTGCAAACTTTTATGGAGATCGGGCCATCAGTGGAGGTGTCACAGCTTAAAAGGTAAAAAAAAAAAATGCACCACATTTCCATGATAAATGAGCTAAAAGGGCAAAAAACGTTCTTTTTCCTCTCCGAGGCACATGTTAGAAGGCTTGATAAAGTTTTTGGAACGCAGCAGCGCAAACGGCAAGTGCCTAGACCCTATAGTTTTTTTTTTGGAGGCCTTTTTGTGGCCCTTTTTTAGCCACTTATTAGGGGTTCAAGCACAAAGTGCTGAAACCCTATTGTTATTGTTAATTTTCCCATGATGCAACATTCAGACCTAAAACTGATCGGGCAGACCAAACCGTAAGTCGTGGAGACTTGAAACTTTGGGGGCTGATAGTACTCACACCGCCTGCAGCGTCACCAAGGCCCGCCCCGATCGGCCTGACGGGGGCGCTACAGCGGTCAAAAGTACGAAACGGCTCATAACTCATCAACCGTGAGGCGTAGGCTCAAGTGTCTTATATCGCTGGAATCCTTGGCTCGAGGCGGACAAGATGCATGCCTCGGATTTGCTCGTGACCCTGGGAAAATTTTCGGGTATTTGCGGTTTTTCCAAAAACCTACTTTCGCGAACTAGTCCTAGGTTTTTGGCCCGACCGGAACCAAACCGGTGCGGCAAGATTCTCTGGAGTCTGAATGTCAATAATTATCAAACAAAAAGTGAAAATTTCGGTTCACGGTCCCTAAGGGCTGCCAAAACGTTCCAAGTGGGAGGAGCCCATTTTGCTTAATTGGCTATAACTCGTGAACGGAACGAGATGTTTGCACCAAACTCGGCACACGCATGTACGAGCTCATTCTGTGGTCACGTGAAAAAGGGCGCAGCGACTGGCCACTTGGTGGCGCTATAACTGTTAAAAGGGTGTCAAAATGATGTATTTCTATGGAAAAACCCCATGAAATGGCTGAAAGCGGCCATCTTGCTGTCTGATTTGCATACAACCTCACAAAATCGGGCATGCGCATGCGTCACGTGATCCTGAAGAAGCTTGAAAACTTTCATGGACGTCGGGCCATTGGTGGCGCTTTAACTGTCATAAAGGTGAGAAGGCCTCTGTATTATCCTATGCAAAATGACATTTAAATGACTGAAAAATGGGGGAAAAAAGAGCAGAGCTTCACCAAATTAGCTGAGCACATGCGCCATATTATTCCAAAGAAGCGTGCAAACTTTTATGGAGATCGGGCCATCAGTGGAGGTGTCACAGCTTAAAAGGTAAAAAAAAAAAATGCACCACATTTCCATGATAAATGAGCTAAAAGGGCAAAAAACGTTCTTTTTCCTCTCCGAGGCACATGTTAGAAGGCTTGATAAAGTTTTTGGAACGCAGCAGCGCAAACGGCAAGTGCCTAGACCCTATAGTTTTTTTTTTGGAGGCCTTTTTGTGGCCCTTTTTTAGCCACTTATTAGGGGTTCAAGCACAAAGTGCTGAAACCCTATTGTTATTGTTAATTTTCCCATGATGCAACATTCAGACCTAAAACTGATCGGGCAGACCAAACCGTAAGTCGTGGAGACTTGAAACTTTGGGGGCTGATAGTACTCACACCGCCTGCAGCGTCACCAAGGCCCGCCCCGATCGGCCTGACGGGGGCGCTACAGCGGTCAAAAGTACGAAACGGCTCATAACTCATCAACCGTGAGGCGTAGGCTCAAGTGTCTTATATCGCTGGAATCCTTGGCTCGAGGCGGACAAGATGCATGCCTCGGATTTGCTCGTGACCCTGGGAAAATTTTCGGGTATTTGCGGTTTTTCCAAAAACCTACTTTCGCGAACTAGTCCTAGGTTTTTGGCCCGACCGGAACCAAACCGGTGCGGCAAGATTCTCTGGAGTCTGAATGTCAATAATTATCAAACAAAAAGTGAAAATTTCGGTTCACGGTCCCTAAGGGCTGCCAAAACGTTCCAAGTGGGAGGAGCCCATTTTGCTTAATTGGCTATAACTCGTGAACGGAACGAGATGTTTGCACCAAACTCGGCACACGCATGTACGAGCTCATTCTGTGGTCACGTGAAAAAGGGCGCAGCGACTGGCCACTTGGTGGCGCTATAACTGTTAAAAGGGTGTCAAAATGATGTATTTCTATGGAAAAACCCCATGAAATGGCTGAAAGCGGCCATCTTGCTGTCTGATTTGCATACAACCTCACAAAATCGGGCATGCGCATGCGTCACGTGATCCTGAAGAAGCTTGAAAACTTTCATGGACGTCGGGCCATTGGTGGCGCTTTAACTGTCATAAAGGTGAGAAGGCCTCTGTATTATCCTATGCAAAATGACATTTAAATGACTGAAAAATGGGGGAAAAAAGAGCAGAGCTTCACCAAATTAGCTGAGCACATGCGCCATATTATTCCAAAGAAGCGTGCAAACTTTTATGGAGATCGGGCCATCAGTGGAGGTGTCACAGCTTAAAAGGTAAAAAAAAAAAATGCACCACATTTCCATGATAAATGAGCTAAAAGGGCAAAAAACGTTCTTTTTCCTCTCCGAGGCACATGTTAGAAGGCTTGATAAAGTTTTTGGAACGCAGCAGCGCAAACGGCAAGTGCCTAGACCCTATAGTTTTTTTTTTGGAGGCCTTTTTGTGGCCCTTTTTTAGCCACTTATTAGGGGTTCAAGCACAAAGTGCTGAAACCCTATTGTTATTGTTAATTTTCCCATGATGCAACATTCAGACCTAAAACTGATCGGGCAGACCAAACCGTAAGTCGTGGAGACTTGAAACTTTGGGGGCTGATAGTACTCACACCGCCTGCAGCGTCACCAAGGCCCGCCCCGATCTGCCTGACGGGGGCGCTACAGCGGTCAAAAGTACGAAACGGCTCATAACTCATCAACCGTGAGGCGTAGGCTCAAGTGTCTTATATCGCTGGAATCCTTGGCTCGAGGCGGACAAGATGCATGCCTCGGATTTGCTCGTGACCCTGGGAACATTTTCGGGTATTTGCGGTTTTTCCAAAAACCTACTTTCGCGAACTAGTCCTAGGTTTTTGGCCCGACCGGAACCAAACCGGTGCGGCAAGATTCTCTGGAGTCTGAATGTCAATAATTATCAAACAAAAAGTGAAAATTTCGGTTCACGGTCCCTAAGGGCTGCCAAAACGTTCCAAGTGGGAGGAGCCCATTTTGCTTAATTGGCTATAACTCGTGAACGGAACGAGATGTTTGCACCAAACTCGGCACACGCATGTACGAGCTCATTCTGTGGTCACGTGAAAAAGGGCGCAGCGACTGGCCACTTGGTGGCGCTATAACTGTTAAAAGGGTGTCAAAATGATGTATTTCTATGGAAAAACCCCATGAAATGGCTGAAAGCGGCCATCTTGCTGTCTGATTTGCATACAACCTCACAAAATCGGGCATGCGCATGCGTCACGTGATCCTGAAGAAGCTTGAAAACTTTCATGGACGTCGGGCCATTGGTGGCGCTTTAACTGTCATAAAGGTGAGAAGGCCTCTGTATTATCCTATGCAAAATGACATTTAAATGACTGAAAAATGGGGGAAAAAAGAGCAGAGCTTCACCAAATTAGCTGAGCACATGCGCCATATTATTCCAAAGAAGCGTGCAAACTTTTATGGAGATCGGGCCATCAGTGGAGGTGTCACAGCTTAAAAGGTAAAAAAAAAAAATGCACCACATTTCCATGATAAATGAGCTAAAAGGGCAAAAAACGTTCTTTTTCCTCTCCGAGGCACATGTTAGAAGGCTTGATAAAGTTTTTGGAACGCAGCAGCGCAAACGGCAAGTGCCTAGACCCTATAGTTTTTTTTTTGGAGGCCTTTTTGTGGCCCTTTTTTAGCCACTTATTAGGGGTTCAAGCACAAAGTGCTGAAACCCTATTGTTATTGTTAATTTTCCCATGATGCAACATTCAGACCTAAAACTGATCGGGCAGACCAAACCGTAAGTCGTGGAGACTTGAAACTTTGGGGGCTGATAGTACTCACACCGCCTGCAGCGTCACCAAGGCCCGCCCCGATCGGCCTGACGGGGGCGCTACAGCGGTCAAAAGTACGAAACGGCTCATAACTCATCAACCGTGAGGCGTAGGCTCAAGTGTCTTATATCGCTGGAATCCTTGGCTCGAGGCGGACAAGATGCATGCCTCGGATTTGCTCGTGACCCTGGGAACATTTTCGGGTATTTGCGGTTTTTCCAAAAACCTACTTTCGCGAACTAGTCCTAGGTTTTTGGCCCGACCGGAACCAAACCGGTGCGGCAAGATTCTCTGGAGTCTGAATGTCAATAATTATCAAACAAAAAGTGAAAATTTCGGTTCACGGTCCCTAAGGGCTGCCAAAACGTTCCAAGTGGGAGGAGCCCATTTTGCTTAATTGGCTATAACTCGTGAACGGAACGAGATGTTTGCACCAAACTCGGCACACGCATGTACGAGCTCATTCTGTGGTCACGTGAAAAAGGGCGCAGCGACTGGCCACTTGGTGGCGCTATAACTGTTAAAAGGGTGTCAAAATGATGTATTTCTATGGAAAAACCCCATGAAATGGCTGAAAGCGGCCATCTTGCTGTCTGATTTGCATACAACCTCACAAAATCGGGCATGCGCATGCGTCACGTGATCCTGAAGAAGCTTGAAAACTTTCATGGACGTCGGGCCATTGGTGGCGCTTTAACTGTCATAAAGGTGAGAAGGCCTCTGTATTATCCTATGCAAAATGACATTTAAATGACTGAAAAATGGGGGAAAAAAGAGCAGAGCTTCACCAAATTAGCTGAGCACATGCGCCATATTATTCCAAAGAAGCGTGCAAACTTTTATGGAGATCGGGCCATCAGTGGAGGTGTCACAGCTTAAAAGGTAAAAAAAAAAAATGCACCACATTTCCATGATAAATGAGCTAAAAGGGCAAAAAACGTTCTTTTTCCTCTCCGAGGCACATGTTAGAAGGCTTGATAAAGTTTTTGGAACGCAGCAGCGCAAACGGCAAGTGCCTAGACCCTATAGTTTTTTTTTTGGAGGCCTTTTTGTGGCCCTTTTTTAGCCACTTATTAGGGGTTCAAGCACAAAGTGCTGAAACCCTATTGTTATTGTTAATTTTCCCATGATGCAACATTCAGACCTAAAACTGATCGGGCAGACCAAACCGTAAGTCGTGGAGACTTGAAACTTTGGGGGCTGATAGTACTCACACCGCCTGCAGCGTCACCAAGGCCCGCCCCGATCGGCCTGACGGGGGCGCTACAGCGGTCAAAAGTACGAAACGGCTCATAACTCATCAACCGTGAGGCGTAGGCTCAAGTGTCTTATATCGCTGGAATCCTTGGCTCGAGGCGGACAAGATGCATGCCTCGGATTTGCTCGTGACCCTGGGAACATTTTCGGGTATTTGCGGTTTTTCCAAAAACCTACTTTCGCGAACTAGTCCTAGGTTTTTGGCCCGACCGGAACCAAACCGGTGCGGCAAGATTCTCTGGAGTCTGAATGTCAATAATTATCAAACAAAAAGTGAAAATTTCGGTTCACGGTCCCTAAGGGCTGCCAAAACGTTCCAAGTGGGAGGAGCCCATTTTGCTTAATTGGCTATAACTCGTGAACGGAACGAGATGTTTGCACCAAACTCGGCACACGCATGTACGAGCTCATTCTGTGGTCACGTGAAAAAGGGCGCAGCGACTGGCCACTTGGTGGCGCTATAACTGTTAAAAGGGTGTCAAAATGATGTATTTCTATGGAAAAACCCCATGAAATGGCTGAAAGCGGCCATCTTGCTGTCTGATTTGCATACAACCTCACAAAATCGGGCATGCGCATGCGTCACGTGATCCTGAAGAAGCTTGAAAACTTTCATGGACGTCGGGCCATTGGTGGCGCTTTAACTGTCATAAAGGTGAGAAGGCCTCTGTATTATCCTATGCAAAATGACATTTAAATGACTGAAAAATGGGGGAAAAAAGAGCAGAGCTTCACCAAATTAGCTGAGCACATGCGCCATATTATTCCAAAGAAGCGTGCAAACTTTTATGGAGATCGGGCCATCAGTGGAGGTGTCACAGCTTAAAAGGTAAAAAAAAAAAATGCACCACATTTCCATGATAAATGAGCTAAAAGGGCAAAAAACGTTCTTTTTCCTCTCCGAGGCACATGTTAGAAGGCTTGATAAAGTTTTTGGAACGCAGCAGCGCAAACGGCAAGTGCCTAGACCCTATAGTTTTTTTTTTGGAGGCCTTTTTGTGGCCCTTTTTTAGCCACTTATTAGGGGTTCAAGCACAAAGTGCTGAAACCCTATTGTTATTGTTAATTTTCCCATGATGCAACATTCAGACCTAAAACTGATCGGGCAGACCAAACCGTAAGTCGTGGAGACTTGAAACTTTGGGGGCTGATAGTACTCACACCGCCTGCAGCGTCACCAAGGCCCGCCCCGATCGGCCTGACGGGGGCGCTACAGCGGTCAAAAGTACGAAACGGCTCATAACTCATCAACCGTGAGGCGTAGGCTCAAGTGTCTTATATCGCTGGAATCCTTGGCTCGAGGCGGACAAGATGCATGCCTCGGATTTGCTCGTGACCCTGGGAAAATTTTCGGGTATTTGCGGTTTTTCCAAAAACCTACTTTCGCGAACTAGTCCTAGGTTTTTGGCCCGACCGGAACCAAACCGGTGCGGCAAGATTCTCTGGAGTCTGAATGTCAATAATTATCAAACAAAAAGTGAAAATTTCGGTTCACGGTCCCTAAGGGCTGCCAAAACGTTCCAAGTGGGAGGAGCCCATTTTGCTTAATTGGCTATAACTCGTGAACGGAACGAGATGTTTGCACCAAACTCGGCACACGCATGTACGAGCTCATTCTGTGGTCACGTGAAAAAGGGCGCAGCGACTGGCCACTTGGTGGCGCTATAACTGTTAAAAGGGTGTCAAAATGATGTATTTCTATGGAAAAACCCCATGAAATGGCTGAAAGCGGCCATCTTGCTGTCTGATTTGCATACAACCTCACAAAATCGGGCATGCGCATGCGTCACGTGATCCTGAAGAAGCTTGAAAACTTTCATGGACGTCGGGCCATTGGTGGCGCTTTAACTGTCATAAAGGTGAGAAGGCCTCTGTATTATCCTATGCAAAATGACATTTAAATGACTGAAAAATGGGGGAAAAAAGAGCAGAGCTTCACCAAATTAGCTGAGCACATGCGCCATATTATTCCAAAGAAGCGTGCAAACTTTTATGGAGATCGGGCCATCAGTGGAGGTGTCACAGCTTAAAAGGTAAAAAAAAAAAATGCACCACATTTCCATGATAAATGAGCTAAAAGGGCAAAAAACGTTCTTTTTCCTCTCCGAGGCACATGTTAGAAGGCTTGATAAAGTTTTTGGAACGCAGCAGCGCAAACGGCAAGTGCCTAGACCCTATAGTTTTTTTTTTGGAGGCCTTTTTGTGGCCCTTTTTTAGCCACTTATTAGGGGTTCAAGCACAAAGTGCTGAAACCCTATTGTTATTGTTAATTTTCCCATGATGCAACATTCAGACCTAAAACTGATCGGGCAGACCAAACCGTAAGTCGTGGAGACTTGAAACTTTGGGGGCTGATAGTACTCACACCGCCTGCAGCGTCACCAAGGCCCGCCCCGATCGGCCTGACGGGGGCGCTACAGCGGTCAAAAGTACGAAACGGCTCATAACTCATCAACCGTGAGGCGTAGGCTCAAGTGTCTTATATCGCTGGAATCCTTGGCTCGAGGCGGACAAGATGCATGCCTCGGATTTGCTCGTGACCCTGGGAACATTTTCGGGTATTTGCGGTTTTTCCAAAAACCTACTTTCGCGAACTAGTCCTAGGTTTTTGGCCCGACCGGAACCAAACCGGTGCGGCAAGATTCTCTGGAGTCTGAATGTCAATAATTATCAAACAAAAAGTGAAAATTTCGGTTCACGGTCCCTAAGGGCTGCCAAAACGTTCCAAGTGGGAGGAGCCCATTTTGCTTAATTGGCTATAACTCGTGAACGGAACGAGATGTTTGCACCAAACTCGGCACACGCATGTACGAGCTCATTCTGTGGTCACGTGAAAAAGGGCGCAGCGACTGGCCACTTGGTGGCGCTATAACTGTTAAAAGGGTGTCAAAATGATGTATTTCTATGGAAAAACCCCATGAAATGGCTGAAAGCGGCCATCTTGCTGTCTGATTTGCATACAACCTCACAAAATCGGGCATGCGCATGCGTCACGTGATCCTGAAGAAGCTTGAAAACTTTCATGGACGTCGGGCCATTGGTGGCGCTTTAACTGTCATAAAGGTGAGAAGGCCTCTGTATTATCCTATGCAAAATGACATTTAAATGACTGAAAAATGGGGGAAAAAAGAGCAGAGCTTCACCAAATTAGCTGAGCACATGCGCCATATTATTCCAAAGAAGCGTGCAAACTTTTATGGAGATCGGGCCATCAGTGGAGGTGTCACAGCTTAAAAGGTAAAAAAAAAAAATGCACCACATTTCCATGATAAATGAGCTAAAAGGGCAAAAAACGTTCTTTTTCCTCTCCGAGGCACATGTTAGAAGGCTTGATAAAGTTTTTGGAACGCAGCAGCGCAAACGGCAAGTGCCTAGACCCTATAGTTTTTTTTTTGGAGGCCTTTTTGTGGCCCTTTTTTAGCCACTTATTAGGGGTTCAAGCACAAAGTGCTGAAACCCTATTGTTATTGTTAATTTTCCCATGATGCAACATTCAGACCTAAAACTGATCGGGCAGACCAAACCGTAAGTCGTGGAGACTTGAAACTTTGGGGGCTGATAGTACTCACACCGCCTGCAGCGTCACCAAGGCCCGCCCCGATCGGCCTGACGGGGGCGCTACAGCGGTCAAAAGTACGAAACGGCTCATAACTCATCAACCGTGAGGCGTAGGCTCAAGTGTCTTATATCGCTGGAATCCTTGGCTCGAGGCGGACAAGATGCATGCCTCGGATTTGCTCGTGACCCTGGGAAAATTTTCGGGTATTTGCGGTTTTTCCAAAAACCTACTTTCGCGAACTAGTCCTAGGTTTTTGGCCCGACCGGAACCAAACCGGTGCGGCAAGATTCTCTGGAGTCTGAATGTCAATAATTATCAAACAAAAAGTGAAAATTTCGGTTCACGGTCCCTAAGGGCTGCCAAAACGTTCCAAGTGGGAGGAGCCCATTTTGCTTAATTGGCTATAACTCGTGAACGGAACGAGATGTTTGCACCAAACTCGGCACACGCATGTACGAGCTCATTCTGTGGTCACGTGAAAAAGGGCGCAGCGACTGGCCACTTGGTGGCGCTATAACTGTTAAAAGGGTGTCAAAATGATGTATTTCTATGGAAAAACCCCATGAAATGGCTGAAAGCGGCCATCTTGCTGTCTGATTTGCATACAACCTCACAAAATCGGGCATGCGCATGCGTCACGTGATCCTGAAGAAGCTTGAAAACTTTCATGGACGTCGGGCCATTGGTGGCGCTTTAACTGTCATAAAGGTGAGAAGGCCTCTGTATTATCCTATGCAAAATGACATTTAAATGACTGAAAAATGGGGGAAAAAAGAGCAGAGCTTCACCAAATTAGCTGAGCACATGCGCCATATTATTCCAAAGAAGCGTGCAAACTTTTATGGAGATCGGGCCATCAGTGGAGGTGTCACAGCTTAAAAGGTAAAAAAAAAAAATGCACCACATTTCCATGATAAATGAGCTAAAAGGGCAAAAAACTTTCTTTTTCCTCTCCGAGGCACATGTTAGAAGGCTTGATAAAGTTTTTGGAACGCAGCAGCGCAAACGGCAAGTGCCTAGACCCTATAGTTTTTTTTTTGGAGGCCTTTTTGTGGCCCTTTTTTAGCCACTTATTAGGGGTTCAAGCACAAAGTGCTGAAACCCTATTGTTATTGTTAATTTTCCCATGATGCAACATTCAGACCTAAAACTGATCGGGCAGACCAAACCGTAAGTCGTGGAGACTTGAAACTTTGGGGGCTGATAGTACTCACACCGCCTGCAGCGTCACCAAGGCCCGCCCCGATCGGCCTGACGGGGGCGCTACAGCGGTCAAAAGTACGAAACGGCTCATAACTCATCAACCGTGAGGCGTAGGCTCAAGTGTCTTATATCGCTGGAATCCTTGGCTCGAGGCGGACAAGATGCATGCCTCGGATTTGCTCGTGACCCTGGGAACATTTTCGGGTATTTGCGGTTTTTCCAAAAACCTACTTTCGCGAACTAGTCCTAGGTTTTTGGCCCGACCGGAACCAAACCGGTGCGGCAAGATTCTCTGGAGTCTGAATGTCAATAATTATCAAACAAAAAGTGAAAATTTCGGTTCACGGTCCCTAAGGGCTGCCAAAACGTTCCAAGTGGGAGGAGCCCATTTTGCTTAATTGGCTATAACTCGTGAACGGAACGAGATGTTTGCACCAAACTCGGCACACGCATGTACGAGCTCATTCTGTGGTCACGTGAAAAAGGGCGCAGCGACTGGCCACTTGGTGGCGCTATAACTGTTAAAAGGGTGTCAAAATGATGTATTTCTATGGAAAAACCCCATGAAATGGCTGAAAGCGGCCATCTTGCTGTCTGATTTGCATACAACCTCACAAAATCGGGCATGCGCATGCGTCACGTGATCCTGAAGAAGCTTGAAAACTTTCATGGACGTCGGGCCATTGGTGGCGCTTTAACTGTCATAAAGGTGAGAAGGCCTCTGTATTATCCTATGCAAAATGACATTTAAATGACTGAAAAATGGGGGAAAAAAGAGCAGAGCTTCACCAAATTAGCTGAGCACATGCGCCATATTATTCCAAAGAAGCGTGCAAACTTTTATGGAGATCGGGCCATCAGTGGAGGTGTCACAGCTTAAAAGGTAAAAAAAAAAAATGCACCACATTTCCATGATAAATGAGCTAAAAGGGCAAAAAACGTTCTTTTTCCTCTCCGAGGCACATGTTAGAAGGCTTGATAAAGTTTTTGGAACGCAGCAGCGCAAACGGCAAGTGCCTAGACCCTATAGTTTTTTTTTTGGAGGCCTTTTTGTGGCCCTTTTTTAGCCACTTATTAGGGGTTCAAGCACAAAGTGCTGAAACCCTATTGTTATTGTTAATTTTCCCATGATGCAACATTCAGACCTAAAACTGATCGGGCAGACCAAACCGTAAGTCGTGGAGACTTGAAACTTTGGGGGCTGATAGTACTCACACCGCCTGCAGCGTCACCAAGGCCCGCCCCGATCGGCCTGACGGGGGCGCTACAGCGGTCAAAAGTACGAAACGGCTCATAACTCATCAACCGTGAGGCGTAGGCTCAAGTGTCTTATATCGCTGGAATCCTTGGCTCGAGGCGGACAAGATGCATGCCTCGGATTTGCTCGTGACCCTGGGAAAATTTTCGGGTATTTGCGGTTTTTCCAAAAACCTACTTTCGCGAACTAGTCCTAGGTTTTTGGCCCGACCGGAACCAAACCGGTGCGGCAAGATTCTCTGGAGTCTGAATGTCAATAATTATCAAACAAAAAGTGAAAATTTCGGTTCACGGTCCCTAAGGGCTGCCAAAACGTTCCAAGTGGGAGGAGCCCATTTTGCTTAATTGGCTATAACTCGTGAACGGAACGAGATGTTTGCACCAAACTCGGCACACGCATGTACGAGCTCATTCTGTGGTCACGTGAAAAAGGGCGCAGCGACTGGCCACTTGGTGGTGCTATAACTGTTAAAAGGGTGTCAAAATGATGTATTTCTATGGAAAAACCCCATGAAATGGCTGAAAGCGGCCATCTTGCTGTCTGATTTGCATACAACCTCACAAAATCGGGCATGCGCATGCGTCACGTGATCCTGAAGAAGCTTGAAAACTTTCATGGACGTCGGGCCATTGGTGGCGCTTTAACTGTCATAAAGGTGAGAAGGCCTCTGTATTATCCTATGCAAAATGACATTTAAATGACTGAAAAATGGGGGAAAAAAGAGCAGAGCTTCACCAAATTAGCTGAGCACATGCGCCATATTATTCCAAAGAAGCGTGCAAACTTTTATGGAGATCGGGCCATCAGTGGAGGTGTCACAGCTTAAAAGGTAAAAAAAAAAAATGCACCACATTTCCATGATAAATGAGCTAAAAGGGCAAAAAACGTTCTTTTTCCTCTCCGAGGCACATGTTAGAAGGCTTGATAAAGTTTTTGGAACGCAGCAGCGCAAACGGCAAGTGCCTAGACCCTATAGTTTTTTTTTTGGAGGCCTTTTTGTGGCCCTTTTTTAGCCACTTATTAGGGGTTCAAGCACAAAGTGCTGAAACCCTATTGTTATTGTTAATTTTCCCATGATGCAACATTCAGACCTAAAACTGATCGGGCAGACCAAACCGTAAGTCGTGGAGACTTGAAACTTTGGGGGCTGATAGTACTCACACCGCCTGCAGCGTCACCAAGGCCCGCCCCGATCGGCCTGACGGGGGCGCTACAGCGGTCAAAAGTACGAAACGGCTCATAACTCATCAACCGTGAGGCGTAGGCTCAAGTGTCTTATATCGCTGGAATCCTTGGCTCGAGGCGGACAAGATGCATGCCTCGGATTTGCTCGTGACCCTGGGAAAATTTTCGGGTATTTGCGGTTTTTCCAAAAACCTACTTTCGCGAACTAGTCCTAGGTTTTTGGCCCGACCGGAACCAAACCGGTGCGGCAAGATTCTCTGGAGTCTGAATGTCAATAATTATCAAACAAAAAGTGAAAATTTCGGTTCACGGTCCCTAAGGGCTGCCAAAACGTTCCAAGTGGGAGGAGCCCATTTTGCTTAATTGGCTATAACTCGTGAACGGAACGAGATGTTTGCACCAAACTCGGCACACGCATGTACGAGCTCATTCTGTGGTCACGTGAAAAAGGGCGCAGCGACTGGCCACTTGGTGGCGCTATAACTGTTAAAAGGGTGTCAAAATGATGTATTTCTATGGAAAAACCCCATGAAATGGCTGAAAGCGGCCATCTTGCTGTCTGATTTGCATACAACCTCACAAAATCGGGCATGCGCATGCGTCACGTGATCCTGAAGAAGCTTGAAAACTTTCATGGACGTCGGGCCATTGGTGGCGCTTTAACTGTCATAAAGGTGAGAAGGCCTCTGTATTATCCTATGCAAAATGACATTTAAATGACTGAAAAATGGGGGAAAAAAGAGCAGAGCTTCACCAAATTAGCTGAGCACATGCGCCATATTATTCCAAAGAAGCGTGCAAACTTTTATGGAGATCGGGCCATCAGTGGAGGTGTCACAGCTTAAAAGGTAAAAAAAAAAAATGCACCACATTTCCATGATAAATGAGCTAAAAGGGCAAAAAACGTTCTTTTTCCTCTCCGAGGCACATGTTAGAAGGCTTGATAAAGTTTTTGGAACGCAGCAGCGCAAACGGCAAGTGCCTAGACCCTATAGTTTTTTTTTTGGAGGCCTTTTTGTGGCCCTTTTTTAGCCACTTATTAGGGGTTCAAGCACAAAGTGCTGAAACCCTATTGTTATTGTTAATTTTCCCATGATGCAACATTCAGACCTAAAACTGATCGGGCAGACCAAACCGTAAGTCGTGGAGACTTGAAACTTTGGGGGCTGATAGTACTCACACCGCCTGCAGCGTCACCAAGGCCCGCCCCGATCGGCCTGACGGGGGCGCTACAGCGGTCAAAAGTACGAAACGGCTCATAACTCATCAACCGTGAGGCGTAGGCTCAAGTGTCTTATATCGCTGGAATCCTTGGCTCGAGGCGGACAAGATGCATGCCTCGGATTTGCTCGTGACCCTGGGAACATTTTCGGGTATTTGCGGTTTTTCCAAAAACCTACTTTCGCGAACTAGTCCTAGGTTTTTGGCCCGACCGGAACCAAACCGGTGCGGCAAGATTCTCTGGAGTCTGAATGTCAATAATTATCAAACAAAAAGTGAAAATTTCGGTTCACGGTCCCTAAGGGCTGCCAAAACGTTCCAAGTGGGAGGAGCCCATTTTGCTTAATTGGCTATAACTCGTGAACGGAACGAGATGTTTGCACCAAACTCGGCACACGCATGTACGAGCTCATTCTGTGGTCACGTGAAAAAGGGCGCAGCGACTGGCCACTTGGTGGCGCTATAACTGTTAAAAGGGTGTCAAAATGATGTATTTCTATGGAAAAACCCCATGAAATGGCTGAAAGCGGCCATCTTGCTGTCTGATTTGCATACAACCTCACAAAATCGGGCATGCGCATGCGTCACGTGATCCTGAAGAAGCTTGAAAACTTTCATGGACGTCGGGCCATTGGTGGCGCTTTAACTGTCATAAAGGTGAGAAGGCCTCTGTATTATCCTATGCAAAATGACATTTAAATGACTGAAAAATGGGGGAAAAAAGAGCAGAGCTTCACCAAATTAGCTGAGCACATGCGCCATATTATTCCAAAGAAGCGTGCAAACTTTTATGGAGATCGGGCCATCAGTGGAGGTGTCACAGCTTAAAAGGTAAAAAAAAAAAATGCACCACATTTCCATGATAAATGAGCTAAAAGGGCAAAAAACGTTCTTTTTCCTCTCCGAGGCACATGTTAGAAGGCTTGATAAAGTTTTTGGAACGCAGCAGCGCAAACGGCAAGTGCCTAGACCCTATAGTTTTTTTTTTGGAGGCCTTTTTGTGGCCCTTTTTTAGCCACTTATTAGGGGTTCAAGCACAAAGTGCTGAAACCCTATTGTTATTGTTAATTTTCCCATGATGCAACATTCAGACCTAAAACTGATCGGGCAGACCAAACCGTAAGTCGTGGAGACTTGAAACTTTGGGGGCTGATAGTACTCACACCGCCTGCAGCGTCACCAAGGCCCGCCCCGATCGGCCTGACGGGGGCGCTACAGCGGTCAAAAGTACGAAACGGCTCATAACTCATCAACCGTGAGGCGTAGGCTCAAGTGTCTTATATCGCTGGAATCCTTGGCTCGAGGCGGACAAGATGCATGCCTCGGATTTGCTCGTGACCCTGGGAACATTTTCGGGTATTTGCGGTTTTTCCAAAAACCTACTTTCGCGAACTAGTCCTAGGTTTTTGGCCCGACCGGAACCAAACCGGTGCGGCAAGATTCTCTGGAGTCTGAATGTCAATAATTATCAAACAAAAAGTGAAAATTTCGGTTCACGGTCCCTAAGGGCTGCCAAAACGTTCCAAGTGGGAGGAGCCCATTTTGCTTAATTGGCTATAACTCGTGAACGGAACGAGATGTTTGCACCAAACTCGGCACACGCATGTACGAGCTCATTCTG
Organism: Abramis brama; assembly: GCF_963993115.1. NCBI lineage: Eukaryota > Metazoa > Chordata > Actinopteri > Cypriniformes > Leuciscidae > Abramis > Abramis brama. Next base: position 20,149,195 of record NC_139971.1, read on the forward strand.
TGGTCACGTGAAAAAGGGCGCAGCGACTGGCCACTTGGTGGCGCTATAACTGTTAAAAGGGTGTCAAAATGATGTATTTCTATGGAAAAACCCCATGAAATGGCTGAAAGCGGCCATCTTGCTGTCTGATTTGCATACAACCTCACAAAATCGGGCATGCGCATGCGTCACGTGATCCTGAAGAAGCTTGAAAACTTTCATGGACGTCGGGCCATTGGTGGCGCTTTAACTGTCATAAAGGTGAGAAGGCCTCTGTATTATCCTATGCAAAATGACATTTAAATGACTGAAAAATGGGGGAAAAAAGAGCAGAGCTTCACCAAATTAGCTGAGCACATGCGCCATATTATTCCAAAGAAGCGTGCAAACTTTTATGGAGATCGGGCCATCAGTGGAGGTGTCACAGCTTAAAAGGTAAAAAAAAAAAATGCACCACATTTCCATGATAAATGAGCTAAAAGGGCAAAAAACGTTCTTTTTCCTCTCCGAGGCACATGTTAGAAGGCTTGATAAAGTTTTTGGAACGCAGCAGCGCAAACGGCAAGTGCCTAGACCCTATAGTTTTTTTTTTGGAGGCCTTTTTGTGGCCCTTTTTTAGCCACTTATTAGGGGTTCAAGCACAAAGTGCTGAAACCCTATTGTTATTGTTAATTTTCCCATGATGCAACATTCAGACCTAAAACTGATCGGGCAGACCAAACCGTAAGTCGTGGAGACTTGAAACTTTGGGGGCTGATAGTACTCACACCGCCTGCAGCGTCACCAAGGCCCGCCCCGATCGGCCTGACGGGGGCGCTACAGCGGTCAAAAGTACGAAACGGCTCATAACTCATCAACCGTGAGGCGTAGGCTCAAGTGTCTTATATCGCTGGAATCCTTGGCTCGAGGCGGACAAGATGCATGCCTCGGATTTGCTCGTGACCCTGGGAAAATTTGCTCCAAAATTTGGCTCCCTGGCTCCAATTTTGAGTAAATTGAGGTTTTTTGAAAAACCTACTTTTGCGAACTACTCCTAGATTTTTCGCCTGATCGGAACCAAACCAATGCAGAAATATTCTCTGGACAGTGACTATCAATAATCATCAAAAAAATTCTTAATTTAAATTCACGGTCGCTAAGGGAAACCAAAATGTTTGATGGCACCAGGGCCACTTTTACTAAAACAATTATATCTCGTGAACGGAAAGAGATATTTTCGCTAAACTCGGGAAACATGTTCATGAGCTCAATATGAGGTTACTTGAAAAAAATCGCGACGACTGGCCACTTGGTGGCGCTACAACATGGAAAAAATCATGAAAATGACTATAAACGCACCCAACCATTAGTCCTTTGAAATCCTGAATCCTTCCCGAGTCCAACAATACCAAATATGCCAGGTTTCTCCTTATAGTTTGTGTATCATTGTCATTTAGCACTTAAAAAACTTGCAATTATCTTCGAAACCATTAGTCCAAATTTCGTGAAATTTGAAAACATAGATCAATAGCTAAACAATAACGCCCAAATGTCACAATTATGATAGGAACTGACAAAAATAAATAAACAAATAAAAAATTTAAATCATTGTCACCCATGGATCATTTTTATTCTCTCATAAACAGAAGTGTCTAAACTTCAAAACAAAATGAGATATTTACAACAAATTTGACAGACATGCATGGCTACACTTTGAGGACACTTAATAAAAGTGGTGGAGATCAGGCAAGATGTGGTGCTATAACTGTCAAAAAAAACTTTCCTCAGTAAATTGCCTGTATTGGCTGTAAATGGTATTTTCCATCAATGATCTAAGTTTATTTGTTTATTTGGATCCCCATTAGCCTCTACCTAGGCAGTGGCTACTCTTCCTGGTGTCCCAACAAGTAAGACAAACAAAACTACATTTAATCAACAACAATAAAAAGTCAAGTCAATGAAACATACTAACGCAACATTCATTCCAAATATCAAAACAACAATCAATCAACAATTTACTATATATTTTGCCATTAAATGGTCCTTTAAATATTTTTTTTTTAAACTCATTTTCTTGTAAAAATGTGATATCAATGGTAAATGATTCCATATTTTCATTCCTCTATACATTACAGTCTGTTGTTTTCCAGTGGTTTTCAAAACAGGAAATAAAAAACATTCCTTTTATTCATGCCTGGTGTAAAAAATTATGCCTAGTACTACTATACAAAAGTTGAGAGTACAGCGCATTAGGACTCTAGACACAGAAATATTTCTTATAAAATAAAGCAGAGAGACAATCCTTCACCAGTTCATTCTTAGTATAATTAGCTCATCTATAACAGTTTAAATTGAGTCGTGTTGCTCTGTTATGGACAAATTTAATTTTTTCAATTAGTTCTTTTTTTCTTTTCTTTAATTGATGCACTGGTTGCCACACCACTGGCACTGGGCAATAACACGCGATTCATCCAATCACTGATTGATTGTGCTGCAGTGACTGACACCCCAGAGAGCCAACAGTAGCGCCATATTCATAAGGCCCGCCCACTGTTCGCGCTGGCGCTGCTGTCAGCATGATGAGAGAACAGATCAGATGAGACAGCAGCACGGAACATTACTCCAGAAACTCCTTGTACTAAATGATCATCATAATCTATCGGTAACTGTGATTGTGTGCACTTGGAAACTTTGGATGCATCAAGAGTGTTGTCGTCAGAGAAAGGTGAAGTGGAAATCGGAGTAGCTGCTAAAGATTTAGTGGATCCCTGTGTGATAATCTTTATTGAATAATCTTCTTTAATTGAATATGTGATGCAATCTCGTTTTAGTGAGTGACATTTTTTTATCATATGTTATCTTATGACAGATATGTCAATTTCAGAAATTATTTGATATGAGCTGAGTTGTGTAAAGTTAGGCCGCAGTCACTAGTTAGCCGTGGGCTAAAGCTACCGCGTGTAACAATGATCTTTGAATCATGAGTTGAGACAAAGAGTGATTATTGAGTGTCGATGTGTTAAATAACTGTCGTAAAGTTGGATTAATGTGTCATTTGAGCTGCGCATGTCATTTGTTATTGAAATGTTGAGTCAGAAATTAATTATTGTACGTTTGCCTTGTGTTTTCCAAGGCTGCGTTTTCTTGTTCTCTATTTTTTTTCCTATGTGAACGTGATCGGCAAGTGTATCCTGTTTTCTGCCATAAATAATCCCGTGAATGTGAATCGCCTGCCTAGTGGATGCAATTACATATGCACAAATGCTGACCAGTGCCCATGGACCTGTTTCCCCTTTGAACTGTAATTTGAAACCATCAACTGGTAGGATAATTACAGTTTTCTTTTGTTTTTTTGGACTCAAAGGACTTTGATTTATTTATTTATTTTTTTTACTTCTGAAATGGAGAGAGAACAACTCTTTAAACTGAATTATTTGATTCACAAACTCTGATCAGCTGACTTGTTTGATTCATGAACTTTGTTCAACTTAAAGGAATAGTTCACTTTAAAATGAAAATTCTTTCATCATATACTCACCCTCATGTTGTTTCAAACCTGTATGAATTTCTTTCTTCTGCTGAACAGAAAGGAAGATATTTAGAAGAATATCAGTAACCAGACAGTTTCTGGGTCCTACTGATATTCTTCTAAATAGCTTCATTTTTTCTTCTTCATTATCTTCATTCATGATGACAGAATTTTCCTTTTAAAGTGAACTACTCCTTTAATCAATTAATCTCTCCAGCATTTCCAATTCATATTGTTGAACATACTATTTTACTATAGAAAGATAAGGTGGTTTATTGGAAGGAATTATGAATCACATTGTGTTTTGGGTCAAAACCAATACTAGTGTTTCTTTCGTCTACGAAAATTGACTAAATATCGTCGTCAACGAACCGCATGACGAAAACGAGACAAGACACAATGTAAATGCTGCTCATGTGATTATAACTATAATTAAATGTATAATGCAATATTGTTGACGAATAAAAACAAGACTAAATGTGGTTAACAAAATAAAAACTATGCTAAAATGTCTCTTCATTTTCATTGAACAAAACGTTGAGTAGTCGCATTATTATTATTATTACTATTACTTTGCAGTATTTCTGTTTCCCGTGGCTCACTTCAGGGGCTGCATCAGGTCTCACTGCACAGACGCAGGCGACGTCGCTTTCTCAAGCCCCACTCGCGACGTTATATAGAAGATGCAGCTGCAGTGAGTTAGCATAAACGACAAAAAACAAAGATAAGTCTGACGCCCGTTTCACACACACTGTAGGTGCAGCAGCACAGGAGCAGCACACGCTATAGTGCTTTCACATGTGCTGCGTTTGCAGTACGTAACTGATCCACGGCTTCACCACAAACACATACTCACTTTTTTTATTTCAAATCCAGAAGTTATCAGCTACTTTTATTTAAAAAAAAAGTTTGTCAGCATTGCGATTCTCTTTACACACCAATACACTCTTTAATAGACGTAATTCACTTTTAAGCACAATTTAAACAACGTATTATTAAATGCTCTACTTCTATATAGATTTATAAGCATGTGGTAAAATATTTAGCCGTGTAGTTATATTAAAACCGCAAACATTTTAAATCAAAACTTAAAATTGACAAAAACAGCCAACTCTCATGCCTTTTCTTTTGCATTTAAATTTTAATACAGTAAATCTTGGATGTCACAAAGAACTTGTTTTTCAACCTCCAAGAATGAGACGAGTGTTACTTTTCTGTTCGCTATTTTTGCTATTTTTCCATAGTGGTACACTATATTAACTGGGTTAAATAGAATTGCATTACTAAAAAGAGACTAAAATGCAATTTTCATTGACTAAGGCCCTGTTTACACGTACATGGTTATTTTGAAAAACTGAGACATTTCCCTTCGTTTGAGCCCTTCGTTTACACGCAAACGGAGGATTCGCCAGTGAAACCGATTCTTTCTAAAAACTCCCGCCGGAGTGGAGATTTTGAAAATCTTCGTTTGCATGTTTGCATGTAAACTGAGAAAAACAGAGATTTAGGCAGCGACGTCACAGAATGTGACTATTTTCGGGATTCTGATTGGATTAGGTGGGCTTGAGCTTCGCGTTACAATGCCACCTACAGGTTTGGCATGCTCTTGACAGCATATACACAGGTTCGTGTGCACAATGTTATTTTTGAAAACGAAGAGGGGTGAAATGTCCGTTTATGAAAATAGCCATCCACGTGTAAACGTAGCCTAAATCTAGACTAAATGTCATCAGTTTATCGACTAAAAAGAGTGTGAACGTGACTAAAACTAATAAAAACTAAAATGACAGCTTGACACAAAGACTACACTAAAACTAAAAATAAAACAGGCCGCCAAAAACGACACTACTGATTACATTTCTTTTTGTACATTTTGGGTTATAGAATGCAGGACTGTCTCGTGAAGGAATTTCCCAAGCGGTAACTTTGAGTGGCTCAATAGCGCAACATGCAGTATTTTCACCATTTATATATTTGGACTTATTTATATTTATGTGTTGCTATATAAATAAGTGTTACAATGTGTATAGCATGCACAAAAATTAAGGACATTTTCTGTAACGAATGTAGCCGAAACTAAACCGCGTCTCTGCGCATTGAAAGGCTGTCACTCAGTGCGCAGTTACATTGTTACAGCAACGGATTGTCTTTGAGTCATTAAACCGTACATGTACAAAAATGTTCAAAAACACTGATTCGTTAAAAAGATAGATGAAACTATGTGTTAATTATTTTTAACTATAAGCTCCACTTTAAGGCTCAGCTGACCAGCAATACGTTGCATGGGTAACGCTGAAGCTTCATAGCTTAATAGAGACCAGTGCAGGTTGCAGGTAAATGTTTTATCATCTGCATACATGACTGTCCACGCACTTTAAAACAAGAGGAACATCACTGGTCTTAAACAACTTCCTTAAGGCACACCACACTGCAACTCTTTCACATCTGAATAACTTCCATTATAAGTGCACATTGTCCCATGAGACAGTTAACTTTTAAACCAATGTAGAGTATGAGAAGTAAATTTGTAAAATTTCAGTTTATCCAGCAACAATTTATAATCCAGTACATCAAAAGATGAGATAAAATCTAACAATACTGCTCCTACGTTATTGTCATCAATCTATGCTCTCTCAATATCAATGCTAAAAATTAGAGAAAAATGTTAATTTCCGCCATGATAAATTTTCCACCATTTTGAATTTTGTCAACAACTTACTTTTACTAACTAGTCCTTGGTTTTTCGCCCGATCGGAACCAAACCAGTGCAGAAATGTATAGAAAATCCTATAAATCCTAAGCAAAAATTATGAAGATCGGAACATAGGTGGCAGTATTACTGCCAAAAAGCTTTGAAAACCATTTATTTCCTATGGTAAATTGCCAGTATTGGCTTTTAATGGACTTTTCCAACTATGATGTCAGTGGTTAAAAGCGTTCTAAATAAATCTTAATGTCTTAAATGCTTATGTGCTTAAAGGCCTTAAATGCTTGAACCCCGATAAATGCTGCTTGCAGCTTTAATTATTATTATTATTCTTCCCTAAAACGCATCGTGCAGCCAAAACCGTAAGGCCTAGAGACGTGATACTTGGTCAAATGGTAGTAGTATTGCTCGCTACTCAGATACACGGACTTAGCCAAATCGGCCCATAGGTGGCGCTACAGCGACCAAAAGCGCGAAACTGCTCAGAACTCCTAGACCGTATGTCGTAGACTCAAGTGTCTTATATCATTGGAAAGCTGGATGCCTGACGAACAAAACGTATATCTCCGATTTCATTTCCGCCATGATAGATTTTCCGCCATTTTGAATTTTGCCAAAAACCTACTTTTGCGAACTAGTCCTAGGTTTTTCGCCCGATCTGAACCAAACCAGTACAGAAATGTTCTCTGGAGTCTGAATATCAATAATTATCGAAAAAAAGTTGAAATTTCGATTCACGCACGCTAAGGGGCGCCAAAACGTACGTTGTGGGAGGGGCCTATTTTACTAAAATGGCTATAACTCCAGAAGTAAATGAGGTATCTTCACCAAACTCGGTACACATGTGTAAGAGGTCAATCTGAGGTCACAGTAAAGAAAAAGGCGGCGATTGGCCACATGGTGGCGCTATAACATGAAAAAAACATAAAACAGGCTTTAACCACCTGACCGTTAGTCCGATTGACTTGAAAATTGGTATGCAGTGTCTTGGCCCAAGGTGTCATGTATGTCTATGAGGACATTGGTGTATCTCAAAAAACATGGCCGCCATCGGCCAATGAAGTTTGAGCACCTATTAGACAAGGTTAACGGAGGCCGATCGGAACGAAACTCGATGGGCATGTTCAACTCATAGCCCTAGAGGTCTGTAAGAATTTTGAAAGAAATCGGCCACTAGTTGGCGCTAACGAGTTTTACGGCTCTGTAATCACGTGGTGTTACACTTATTGTCACAAAATGCATATCATTTGATAGATCTGCTCATGCTGAACAACATTGCCTCAAGAACCATTGCTGTCAATCAAATCGTTCATTAATTATTCGCGAATATGTTAAAAACCTACTTTTGCGAACTAGTCCCTGGTTTTTCGCCCGATCGGAAACAGACCAGTCTAGGACAATTCTCTGGACTCTCCTGATCAATAATTATCGAAAAAAAGTTGAACTTTTGAATCTTTCGTTTGGCTATAATTGGGTCATAAAGAAAATGGGCGTGGCAAAATGCACTCAAAAGCTTATAAATCCTAAACGAAAACTCAGAACTTCACGAAAATTGGTGAGCATATGTGCCATAATATTCTAAACAAGCATGCCAAATTTCATGTTGATCGGACCATAGGTGGCGCTATAACTGTTAAAAAGGTTTGAAAACCATATATTTCCTATGGTAAATTGCCTGTATTGGCTGTAAATGGACTTTTCCATCTATTATTTCAGTGGTTAAAAGCTTTCTAAATAAAACTTAATGTCTTAAATGCTTATGTGCTTAAAGGCCTTAAATGCTTGAACCCCGATAAATGCTGCTTGCAGCTTTAATTATTATTATTATTCTTCTCCGCATTGAATTGCATTTTTGAGGGCCTAAACATGCTCGAAAACTCACGAAACTTTGCACACGCGTCAGAACTGGCGAAAATTTACATCTGATATAGGTTTCAGAATTGGACGGGGCAAAATGGCTCGATAGCGCCACCTATAAAAGTTCAACGGAGTGCGCCTCCCGCAACGTTCCACGTACGTGCACGAAATTCGGTACATACATGTAATGACCTAATACCTACAAAAAAGTCTCTTGGAGCATAGCCCTAAACACAACAGGAAGTCAGCCATTTTGAACTTCCTCTCAGATTTTTGTGCAGTTTTTGCCATTTTCAGGCCTCGTACTTTAACGAACTCCTCCTACAGTTTTAATCTGATCATCTTCAAATTTGGTGAGTGTAATCTTAAGGCCTTTGCGACGTTAAATTGCGAAGATCTTGAGTTTTCGTCAAAGGGCGGGTCCTCGGCGGCCTGACAAATTTCGATGTTTCGCCATGAAACAGGAAGTTGCTGTAACTCAGGCATGGAATGTCCAATCTGCCCCAAACTTCACACTTTTGATAAGCGTTCTGTCCTGAACACATGACCATGCTCATATTCAGTTACAGTCATAGCGCCACCTGCTGGCAACAGGAAGTGACATGTTTAACACTGTTATGGACTCCTAATAACATATAAAAAAGTGCCAGCAAGTGCTAAACATGCTAACAACATACTAGAAGCATGCTAAAACATGCTAGCAAACTCTTAGCTAAGTGCTAAAGCATGCTATTATTGCAATTAAATAGGAATTTGCTGTAACTCAGGCATGGAATGTCTAATCTGCCCCAAACTTCACACTTTTGATAAGCGTTCTGTCCTGAACACATCTACATGAGAACATTCAGTTATAGTAATAGCGCCACCTACTGGTAACAGGAAGAGTCATGTTTAACACGTTGATGCCATTCTAGCAACATGTTAAAAATGCCATTGACTTCTAAACATGCTAGAAACATGTTAAAACATGCTAGCAATTCTTAGCTAAGTGCAAAAGCATGCTAACTCAATGAAACAGGATGTTGTTGTTACTCAAGAAGGCAATGTCCAATCTGCGCCAAACTTCACACTTTTAATAAACGTTCTGTCCTGAACACATGACCATGCTCATATTCAGTTACAGTCATAGTGCCACCTGCTGGCAACAGGAAGTGACATGTTAAACACTGTTGTGGACATATAAAAACATATAAAAAAAGTGCCAGCAAGTACTAAACATGCTAACAACATACTAGAAACATGCTAAAACATGCTAGCAAACACTTAGCTAAGTGCTAAAGCATGCTATTGCTGCAATTAAATAGGAATTTGCTGTAACACAGGCATGGAATGTCCAATCTGCCCCAAACTTCACACGTTTGATAAGAGTCATGGCCTGAACACATCTACATGAGAATATTCAGTTACAGTCATAGTGCCGCCTGCTGGCAACAGGAAGTGGCATGTTTAACACTGTTGTGAACTCCTAATAACATATAAAAAAGAGCCAGCAAGTGCTAAACAGGTTAGCAACATACTAGAAACATGCTAGCAAACACTTAGCTAAGTGCTAAAGCATGCTATCACTGCAATTAAATAGGAATTTGCTGTAACCCAGGCATGGAATGTCCAATCTGCCCCAAACTTCACACGTTTGATAAGAATCATGGCCTGAACACATGTCTATGCTCAAATTCAGTTATAGTAATAGCGCCACCTACTGGCAACAGGAAGTGACATGTTTAACACGTTGATGCCGTTCTAGCAACATGTTAAAAATGCCATTGAGTTCTAAACATGCTAGAAACATATTAAAACATGCTAGCAATACTTAGCTAAGTGCTAAAGCATGCTATTTCAATGAAACAGGACTTTGTTGTTACTCAAGAAGGCAATGTACAATCTACCCCAAACTTCACACGTTTGATAAGAGTTATCTCTTGAACACATGTCCATGCTCATATTTAGTTATAGTCATAGCGCCACCTGCTGGCAACAGGAAGTGACATTTAACACTGTTCTTGACTCCTAATAACATATAAAAAAATGCCAGTAGGTGCTAAACATCCTACCAACATACTAGAGACATGCTAAAACATACTAGCAAACACTTAGCTAAGTGCTAAAGAATGATATTACTGCAATTAAATAGGAATTTGCTGTAACTCATGCATGGAATGTCCAATCTGCCCCAAACTTCACACATTTGATAAGAATCATGGCCTGAACACATGTCCATGCTCAAATTCAGTTATAGTAATAGCGCCACCTACTGGCAACAGGAAGTGACATGTTTAACACGTTGATGCTGTTCTAGCAACATGTTAAAAATGCCATTGACTTCTAAACATGCTAGAAACATGTTAAAACATGCTAGCAATACTTAGCTAAGTGCTAAAGCATGCTAATTCAATGAAACAGGATGTTGTTGTTACTCAAGAAGGCAATGTCTAATCTGCGCCAAACTTCACACTTTTGATAAACGTTCTGTCCTAAACACATGACCATGCTCATATTCAGTTACAGTCATAGTGCCGCCTGCTGGCAACAGGAAGTGGCATGTTTAACACTGTTGTGAACTCCTGATAACATATAAAAAAGTGCCAGCAAGTGCTAAACATGCTAACAACATACTAGAAACATGCTAAAACATGCTAGCAAACACTTAGCTAAGTGCTAAAGCATGCTATTACTGCAATTAAATATGAATTTGCTGTAACTCAGGCACGGAATGTCCAATCTGCCCCAAACTTCACACGTTTGATAAGAGTCATGGCCTGAACACATCTACATGAGAATATTCAGTTATAGTAATAGCGCCACCTACTGGTAACAGGAAGTGTCATGTTTAACACGTTGATGCCGTTCTAGCAACATGTTAAAAATGCCATTGACTTCTAAACATGCTAGAAACATGTTAAAACATGCTAGCAATACTTAGCTAAGTGCTAAAGCATGCTAATTCAATGAAACAGGATGTTGTTGTTACTCAAGAAGGCAATGTCTAATCTGCGCCAAACTTCACACTTTTGATAAACGTTCTGTCCTAAACACATGACCATGCTCATATTCAGTTACAGTCATAGTGCCGCCTGCTGGCAACAGGAAGTGGCATGTTTAACACTGTTGTGAACTCCTGATAACATATAAAAAAGTGCCAGCAAGTGCTAAACATGCTAACAACATACTAGAAACATGCTAAAACATGCTAGCAAACACTTAGCTAAGTGCTAAAGCATGCTATTACTGCAATTAAATAGGAATTTGCTGTAATTCAGGCACGGAATGTCCAATCTGCCCCAAACTTCACACGTTTGATAAGAGTCATGGCCTGAACACATCTACATGAGAATATTCAGTTATAGTAATAGCGCCACCTACTGGTAACAGGAAGTGTCATGTTTAACACGTTGATGCCGTTCTAGCAACAGGTTAAAAATGCTATTGACTTATAAACATGCTAGAAACATGTTAAAACATGCTAGCAATACTTAGCTAAGTGCTAAAGCATGCTAATTCAATGAAACAGGATGTTGTTGTTACTCAAGAAGGCAATGTCCAATCTGCGCCAAACTTCACACTTTTAATAAACATTCTGTCCTGAACACATGACCATGCTCATATTCAGTTACAGTCATAGTGCCACCTGCTGGCAACAGGAAGTGACATGTTAAACACTGTTGTGGACATATAAAAACATATAAAAAAGTGCCAGCAAGTGCTAAACATGCTAACAACATACTAGAAACATGCTAAAACATGCTAGCAAACACTTAGCTAAGTGCTAAAGCATGCTATTGCTGCAATTTAATAGGAATTTGCTGTAACACAGGCATGGAATGTCCAATCTGCCCCAAACTTCACACGTTTGATAAGAGTCATGGCCTGAACACATCTACATGAGAATATTCAGTTATAGTAATAGCGCCACCTGCTGTCAACAGGAAGTGACATGTTTAACAGTGTTGTGGTCTCCTAATAACATATAAAAAAGAGCCAGCAAGTGCTAAACAGGTTATCAACATACTAGAAACATGCTAGCAAACACTTAGCTAAGTGCTAAAGCATGCTATTACTGCAATTAAATAGGAATTTGCTGTAACTCAGGCACGGAATGTCCAATCTGCCCCAAACTTCACACGTTTGATAAGAATCATGGCCTGAACACATGTCTATGCTCAAATTCAGTTACAGTAATAGCGCCACCTACTGGCAACAGGAAGTGACATGTTTAACACGTTGATGCCGTTCTAGCAACATGTTAAAAATGCCATTGAGTTCTAAACATGCTAGAAACATGTTAAAACATGCTAGCAATACTTAGCTAAGTGCTAAAGCATGCTAATTCAATGAAACAGGACTTTGTTGTTACTCAAGAAGGCAATGTACAATCTACCCCAAACTTCACACGTTTGATAAGAGTTATCTCTTGAACACATGTCCATGCTCATATTTAGTTATAGTCATAGCGCCACCTGCTGGCAACAGGAAGTGACGTTTAACACTGTTCTTGACTCCTAATAACATATAAAAAAATGCCAGTAGGTGCTAAACATCCTACCAACATACTAGAGACATGCTAAAACATACTAGCAAACACTTAGCTAAGTGCTAAAGCATGCTATTACTGCAATTAAATAGGAATTTGCTGTAACTCAGGCACGGAATGTCCAATCTGCCCCAAACTTCACACGTTTGATAAGAATCATGGCCTGAACACATGTCTATGCTCAAATTCAGTTACAGTAATAGCGCCACCTACTGGCAACAGGAAGTGACATGTTTAACACGTTGATGCCGTTCTAGCAACATGTTAAAAATGCCATTGAGTTCTAAACATGCTAGAAACATGTTAAAACATGCTAGCAATACTTAGCTAAGTGCTAAAGCATGCTAATTCAATGAAACAGGACTTTGTTGTTACTCAAGAAGGCAATGTACAATCTACCCCAAACTTCACACGTTTGATAAGAGTTATCTCTTGAACACATGTCCATGCTCATATTTAGTTATAGTCATAGCGCCACCTGCTGGCAACAGGAAGTGACGTTTAACACTGTTCTTGACTCCTAATAACATATAAAAAAATGCCAGTAGGTGCTAAACATCCTACCAACATACTAGAGACATGCTAAAACATACTAGCAAACACTTAGCTAAGTGCTAAAGAATGATATTACTGCAATTAAATATGAATTTGCTGTAACTCAGGCATGGAATGTCCAATCTGCCCCAAACTTCACACTTTTGATAAGAATCATGGCCTGAACACATCTACATGAGAATGTTCAGTTATAGTAATAGCGCCACCTACTGGCAACAGGAAGTGACATGTTTAACACGTTGATGCCGTTCTAGCAACATGTTAAAAATGCCATTGAGTTCTAAACATGCTAGAAACATGTTAAAACATGCTAACAATGCTTAGCTAAGTGCTAAAGAATGCTAATTCAATGAAACATGACTTTGTTGTTACTCAAGAAGGCAATGTCCAATTTGCACCAAACTTCACACGTTTGATAAGAGTTCTGTCCTGAACACACATCCATGCTCATATTCAGTTATAGTCATAACGCCACCTACTGGCAACAGAAACTGACATGGTTAACACAGTAATGCAGTACTAACCACATAATTATTGTGTACTAAGCATGCTAGAAACAGACTAAACATGCTAGCAACACTTAGCTGAGTCATGAAGCATGCTATTATCACCATTATACAAAACATTTTGTAACTGACTTTGACATACTCTTACTATATATACCTCCTTAAATGTACATTTCCCAACCATGCTCTGTCTTCCTAAAGCCACCGAGTGTTGATGGCACGGGTGCGAGGGCCCTTTCATCGCTGCTTGCAGCTTTAATTATTATTATTATTATTATTATTATTATTCTTCTCCGCATTAAATTGCATTTTTGAGGGCCTAAACATGCTCGAAAACTCACGAAACTTTGCACACGCGTCAGAACTGGCGAAAATTTACATCTGATATAGGTTTCAGAATTGGACAGGGCAAAATGGCTCGATAGCGCCACCTATAAAAGTTCAATGGAGTGCGCCTCCCGCAACGTTCCACGTATGTGCACGAAATTCGGTACATACATGTAATGACCTAATACCTACCAAAAAGTCTCTTGGAGCGTAGCCCTAAACACAACAGGAAGTCAGCCATTTTGAACTTCCTCTCAGATTTTTGTGCAGTTTTTGCCATTTTCAGGCCTCATACTTTAACGAACTCCTCCTACAGTTTTAATCTGATCATCTTCAAATTTGGTGAGTGTAATCTTAAGGCCTTTGCGACGTTAAATTGCGAAGATCTTGAGTTTTCGTCGAAGGGCGGGTCCTCGGCGGCCTGACAAATTTCGATGTTTCGCCATGAAACAGGAAGTTACTGTAACTCAGGCATGGAATGTCCAATCTGCCCCAAACTTCACACGTTTGATAAGAGTTCTGTCCTGAACACATGACCATGCTCATATTCAGTTATAGTCATAGCGCCACCTGCTGGCAACAGGAAGTGACATGTTTAACACTGTTATGGACTCCTAATAACATATAAAAAAGTGCCAGCAAGTGCTAAACATGCTAACAACATACTAGAAGCATGCTAAAACATGCTAGCAAACTCTTAGCTAAGTGCTAAAGCATGCTATTATTGCAATTAAATAGGAATTTGCTGTAACTCAGGCATGGAATGTCCAATCTGCCCCAAACTTCACACTTTTGATAAGCGTTCTGTCCTGAACACATCTACATGAGAATATTCAGTTATAGTAATAGCGCCACCTACTGGTAACAGGAAGTGTCATGTTTAACACGTTGATGCCATTCTAGCAACATGTTAAAAATGCCATTGACTTCTAAACATGCTAGAAACATGTTAAAACATGCTAGCAATACTTAGCTAAGTGCTAAAGCATGCTAATTCAATGAAACAGGATGTTGTTGTTACTCAAGAAGGCAATGTCCAATCTGCGCCAAACTTCACACTTTTAATCAACATTCTGTCCTGAACACATGACCATGCTCATATTCAGTTACAGTCATAGTGCCACCTGCTGGCAACAGGAAGTGACATGTTAAACACTGTTGTGGACATATAAAAACATATAAAAAAGTGCCAGCAAGTGCTAAACATGCTAACAACATACTAGAAACATGCTAAAACATGCTAGCAAACACTTAGCTAAGTGCTAAAGCATGCTATTGCTGCAATTTAATAGGAATTTGCTGTAACACAGGCATGGAATGTCCAATCTGCCCCAAACTTCACACGTTTGATAAGAGTCATGGCCTGAACACATCTACATGAGAATATTCAGTTATAGTAATAGCGCCCATATAAAAAAGAGCCAGCAAGTGCTAAACAGGTTATCAACATACTAGAAACATGCTAGCAAACACTTAGCTAAGTGCTAAAGCATGCTATTACTGCAATTAAATAGGAATTTGCTGTAACTCAGGCACGGAATGTCCAATCTGCCCCAAACTTCACACGTTTGATAAGAATCATGGCCTGAACACATGTCTATGCTCAAATTCAGTTACAGTAATAGCGCCACCTACTGGCAACAGGAAGTGACATGTTTAACACGTTGATGCCGTTCTAGCAACATGTTAAAAATGCCATTGAGTTCTAAACATGCTAGAAACATGTTAAAACATGCTAGCAATACTTAGCTAAGTTTTAAAGCATGCTAATTCAATGAAACAGGACTTTGTTGTTACTCAAGAAGGCAATGTACAATCTACCCCAAACTTCACACGTTTGATAAGAGTTATCTCTTGAACACATGTCCATGCTCATATTTAGTTATAGTCATAGCGCCACCTGCTGGCAACAGGAAGTGACGTTTAACACTGTTCTTGACTCCTAATAACATATAAAAAAATGCCAGTAGGTGCTAAACATCCTACCAACATACTAGAGACATGCTAAAACATACTAGCAAACACTTAGCTAAGTGCTAAAGAATGATATTACTGCAATTAAATATGAATTTGCTGTAACTCAGGCATGGAATGTCCAATCTGCCCCAAACTTCACACTTTTGATAAGAATCATGGCCTGAACACATCTACATGAGAATGTTCAGTTATAGTAATAGCGCCACCTACTGGCAACAGGAAGTGACATGTTTAACACGTTGATGCCGTTCTAGCAACATGTTAAAAATGCCATTGAGTTCTAAACATGCTAGAAACATGTTAAAACATGCTAACAATGCTTAGCTAAGTGCTAAAGAATGCTAATTCAATGAAACATGACTTTGTTGTTACTCAAGAAGGCAATGTCCAATTTGCACCAAACTTCACACGTTTGATAAGAGTTCTGTCCTGAACACACATCCATGCTCATATTCAGTTATAGTCATAACGCCACCTACTGGCAACAGAAACTGACATGGTTAACACAGTAATGCAGTACTAACCACATAATTATTGTGTACTAAGCATGCTAGAAACAGACTAAACATGCTAGCAACACTTAGCTGAGTCATGAAGCATGCTATTATCACCATTATACAAAACATTTTGTAACTGACTTTGACATACTCTTACTATATATACCTCCTTAAATGTACATTTCCCAACCATGCTCTGTCTTCCTAAAGCCACCGAGTGTTGATGGCACGGGTGCGAGGGCCCTTTCATCGCTGCTTGCAGCTTTAATTATTATTATTATTCTTCTCCGCATTGAATTGCATTTTTGAGGGCCTAAACATGCTCGAAAACTCACGAAACTTTGCACACGCGTCAGAACTGGCGAAAATTTACATCTGATATAGGTTTCAGAATTGGACGGGGCAAAATGGCTCGATAGCGCCACCTATAAAAGTTCAACGGAGTGCGCCTCCCGCAACGTTCCACGTACGTGCACGAAATTCGGTACATACATGTAATGACCTAATACCTACAAAAAAGTCTCTTGGAGCATAGCCCTAAACACAACAGGAAGTCAGCCATTTTGAACTTCCTCTCAGATTTTTGTGCAGTTTTTGCCATTTTCAGGCCTCGTACTTTAACGAACTCCTCCTACAGTTTTAATCTGATCATCTTCAAATTTGGTGAGTGTAATCTTAAGGCCTTTGCGACGTTAAATTGCGAAGATCTTGAGTTTTCGTCAAAGGGCGGGTCCTCGGCGGCCTGACAAATTTCGATGTTTCGCCATGAAACAGGAAGTTGCTGTAACTCAGGCATGGAATGTCCAATCTGCCCCAAACTTCACACTTTTGATAAGCGTTCTGTCCTGAACACATGACCATGCTCATATTCAGTTACAGTCATAGCGCCACCTGCTGGCAACAGGAAGTGACATGTTTAACACTGTTATGGACTCCTAATAACATATAAAAAAGTGCCAGCAAGTGCTAAACATGCTAACAACATACTAGAAGCATGCTAAAACATGCTAGCAAACTCTTAGCTAAGTGCTAAAGCATGCTATTATTGCAATTAAATAGGAATTTGCTGTAACTCAGGCATGGAATGTCCAATCTGCCCCAAACTTCACACTTTTGATAAGCGTTCTGTCCTGAACACATCTACATGAGAACATTCAGTTATAGTAATAGCGCCACCTACTGGTAACAGGAAGAGTCATGTTTAACACGTTGATGCCATTCTAGCAACATGTTAAAAATGCCATTGACTTCTAAACATGCTAGAAACATGTTAAAACATGCTAGCAATTCTTAGCTAAGTGCAAAAGCATGCTAACTCAATGAAACAGGATGTTGTTGTTACTCAAGAAGGCAATGTCCAATCTGCGCCAAACTTCACACTTTTAATAAACGTTCTGTCCTGAACACATGACCATGCTCATATTCAGTTACAGTCATAGTGCCACCTGCTGGCAACAGGAAGTGACATGTTAAACACTGTTGTGGACATATAAAAACATATAAAAAAAGTGCCAGCAAGTACTAAACATGCTAACAACATACTAGAAACATGCTAAAACATGCTAGCAAACACTTAGCTAAGTGCTAAAGCATGCTATTGCTGCAATTAAATAGGAATTTGCTGTAACACAGGCATGGAATGTCCAATCTGCCCCAAACTTCACACGTTTGATAAGAGTCATGGCCTGAACACATCTACATGAGAATATTCAGTTACAGTCATAGTGCCGCCTGCTGGCAACAGGAAGTGGCATGTTTAACACTGTTGTGAACTCCTAATAACATATAAAAAAGAGCCAGCAAGTGCTAAACAGGTTAGCAACATACTAGAAACATGCTAGCAAACACTTAGCTAAGTGCTAAAGCATGCTATCACTGCAATTAAATAGGAATTTGCTGTAACCCAGGCATGGAATGTCCAATCTGCCCCAAACTTCACACGTTTGATAAGAATCATGGCCTGAACACATGTCTATGCTCAAATTCAGTTATAGTAATAGCGCCACCTACTGGCAACAGGAAGTGACATGTTTAACACGTTGATGCCGTTCTAGCAACATGTTAAAAATGCCATTGAGTTCTAAACATGCTAGAAACATATTAAAACATGCTAGCAATACTTAGCTAAGTGCTAAAGCATGCTATTTCAATGAAACAGGACTTTGTTGTTACTCAAGAAGGCAATGTACAATCTACCCCAAACTTCACACGTTTGATAAGAGTTATCTCTTGAACACATGTCCATGCTCATATTTAGTTATAGTCATAGCGCCACCTGCTGGCAACAGGAAGTGACATTTAACACTGTTCTTGACTCCTAATAACATATAAAAAAATGCCAGTAGGTGTTAAACATCCTACCAACATACTAGAGACATGCTAAAACATACTAGCAAACACTTAGCTAAGTGCTAAAGAATGATATTACTGCAATTAAATAGGAATTTGCTGTAACTCATGCATGGAATGTCCAATCTGCCCCAAACTTCACACATTTGATAAGAATCATGGCCTGAACACATGTCCATGCTCAAATTCAGTTATAGTAATAGCGCCACCTACTGGCAACAGGAAGTGACATGTTTAACACGTTGATGCTGTTCTAGCAACATGTTAAAAATGCCATTGACTTCTAAACATGCTAGAAACATGTTAAAACATGCTAGCAATACTTAGCTAAGTGCTAAAGCATGCTAATTCAATGAAACAGGATGTTGTTGTTACTCAAGAAGGCAATGTCTAATCTGCGCCAAACATCACACTTTTGATAAACGTTCTGTCCTAAACACATGACCATGCTCATATTCAGTTACAGTCATAGTGCCGCCTGCTGGCAACAGGAAGTGGCATGTTTAACACTGTTGTGAACTCCTGATAACATATAAAAAAGTGCCAGCAAGTGCTAAACATGCTAACAACATACTAGAAACATGTTAAAACATGCTAGCAAACACTTAGCTAAGTGCTAAAGCATGCTATTACTGCAATTAAATAGGAATTTGCTGTAATTCAGGCACGGAATGTCCAATCTGCCCCAAACTTCACACGTTTGATAAGAGTCATGGCCTGAACACATCTACATGAGAATATTCAGTTATAGTAATAGCGCCACCTACTGGTAACAGGAAGTGTCATGTTTAACACGTTGATGCCGTTCTAGCAACAGGTTAAAAATGCTATTGACTTATAAACATGCTAGAAACATGTTAAAACATGCTAGCAATACTTAGCTAAGTGCTAAAGCATGCTAATTCAATGAAACAGGATGTTGTTGTTACTCAAGAAGGCAATGTCCAATCTGCGCCAAACTTCACACTTTTAATAAACATTCTGTCCTGAACACATGACCATGCTCATATTCAGTTACAGTCATAGTGCCACCTGCTGGCAACAGGAAGTGACATGTTAAACACTGTTGTGGACATATAAAAACATATAAAAAAGTGCCAGCAAGTGCTAAACATGCTAACAACATACTAGAAACATGCTAAAACATGCTAGCAAACACTTAGCTAAGTGCTAAAGCATGCTATTGCTGCAATTTAATAGGAATTTGCTGTAACACAGGCATGGAATGTCCAATCTGCCCCAAACTTCACACGTTTGATAAGAGTCATGGCCTGAACACATCTACATGAGAATATTCAGTTATAGTAATAGCGCCACCTGCTGTCAACAGGAAGTGACATGTTTAACAGTGTTGTGGTCTCCTAATAACATATAAAAAAGAGCCAGCAAGTGCTAAACAGGTTATCAACATACTAGAAACATGCTAGCAAACACTTAGCTAAGTGCTAAAGCATGCTATTACTGCAATTAAATAGGAATTTGCTGTAACTCAGGCACGGAATGTCCAATCTGCCCCAAACTTCACACGTTTGATAAGAATCATGGCCTGAACACATGTCTATGCTCAAATTCAGTTACAGTAATAGCGCCACCTACTGGCAACAGGAAGTGACATGTTTAACACGTTGATGCCGTTCTAGCAACATGTTAAAAATGCCATTGAGTTCTAAACATGCTAGAAACATGTTAAAACATGCTAGCAATACTTAGCTAAGTGCTAAAGAATGCTAATTCAATGAAACAGGACTTTGTTGTTACTCAAGAAGGCAATGTACAATCTACCCCAAACTTCACACGTTTGATAAGAGTTATCTCTTGAACACATGTCCATGCTCATATTTAGTTATAGTCATAGCGCCACCTGCTGGCAACAGGAAGTGACGTTTAACACTGTTCTTGACTCCTAATAACATATAAAAAAATGCCAGTAGGTGCTAAACATCCTACCAACATACTAGAGACATGCTAAAACATACTAGCAAACACTTAGCTAAGTGCTAAAGAATGATATTACTGCAATTAAATATGAATTTGCTGTAACTCAGGCATGGAATGTCCAATCTGCCCCAAACTTCACACTTTTGATAAGAATCATGGCCTGAACACATCTACATGAGAATGTTCAGTTATAGTAATAGCGCCATCTACTGGCAACAGGAAGTGACATGTTTAACACGTTGATGCCGTTCTAGCAACATGTTAAAAATGCCATTGAGTTCTAAACATGCTAGAAACATGTTAAAACATGCTAACAATGCTTAGCTAAGTGCTAAAGAATGCTAATTCAATGAAACATGACTTTGTTGTTACTCAAGAAGGCAATGTCCAATTTGCACCAAACTTCACACGTTTGATAAGAGTTCTGTCCTGAACACACATCCATGCTCATATTCAGTTATAGTCATAACGCCACCTACTGGCAACAGAAACTGACATGGTTAACACAGTAATGCAGTACTAACCACATAATTATTGTGTACTAAGCATGCTAGAAACAGACTAAACATGCTAGCAACACTTAGCTGAGTCATGAAGCATGCTATTATCACCATTATACAAAACATTTTGTAACTGACTTTGACATACTCTTACTATATATACCTCCTTAAATGTACATTTCCCAACCATGCTCTGTCTTCCTAAAGCCACAGAGTGTTGATGGCACGGGTGCGAGGGCCCTTTCATCGCTGCTTGCAGCTTTAATTAGGGCCCGAGCACCGATGGTGTGAGGACCCTCTTGGAATTGCTCTGTTTATTATTATTATTATTATTATTATTATTATTATTCTCCGCATTTAATTGCATTTTTGAGGGCCTAAACATGCTCGAAAACTCACAAAACTTTGCACACGCGTCAGAACTGGCGAAAATTTACATCTGATATAGGTTTCAGAATTGGACAGGGCAAAATGGCTCGATAGCGCCACCTATAAAAGTTCAACGGAGTGCGCCTCCCGCAACGTTCCACGTACGTGCACGAAATTCGGTACATACATGTAAAGACCTAATACCTACAAAAAAGTCTCTTGGAGCATAGCCCTAAACCCAACAGGAAGTCAGCCATTTTGAACTTCCTCTCAGATTTTTGTGCAGTTTTTGCCATTTTCAGGCCTCGTACTTTAACGAACTCCTCCTACAGTTTTAATCTGATCATCTTCAAATTTGGTGAGTGTAATCTTAAGGCCTTTGCGACGTTAAATTGCGAAGATCTTGAGTTTTCGTCGAAGGGCGGGTCCTCGGCGGCCTGACAAATTTTGATGTTTCGCCATGAAACAGGAAGTTGCTGTAACTCAGGCATGGAATGTCCAATCTGCCCCAAACTTCACACGTTTGATAAGAGTTCTGTCCTGAACACATGACCATGCTCATATTCAGTTATAGCCATAGCGCCACCTACTGGCAACAGGAAGTGACATGTTTAACACTGTTATGGACTCCTAATAACATATAAAAAAGTGCCAGCAAGTGCTAAACATGCTAACAACATACTAGAAGCATGCTAAAACATGCTAGCAAACTCTTAGCTAAGTGCTAAAGCATGCTATTATTGCAATTAAATAGGAATTTGCTGTAACTCAGGCATGGAATGTCCAATCTGCCCCAAACTTCACACTTTTGATAAGCGTTCTGTCCTGAACACATCTACATGAGAATATTCAGTTATAGTAATAGCGCCACCTACTGGTAACAGGAAGTGTCATGTTTAACACGTTGATGCCATTCTAGCAACATGTTAAAAATGCCATTGACTTCTAAACATGCTAGAAACATGTTAAAACATGCTAGCAATACTTAGCTAAGTGCTAAAGCATGCTAATTCAATGAACAATGTTGTTGTTACTCAAGAAGGCAATGTCCAATCTGCGCCAAACTTCACACTTTTAATAAACGTTCTGTCCTGAACACATGACCATGCTCATATTCAGTTACAGTCATAGTGCCACCTGCTGGGAACAGGAAGTGACATGTTAAACACTGTTGTGGACATATAAAAACATATAAAAAAAGTGCCAGCAAGTGCTAAACATGCTAACAACATACTAGAAACATGCTAAAACATGCTAGCAAACACTTAGCTAAGTGCTAAAGCATGCTATTGCTGCAATTAAATAGGAATTTGCTGTAACACAGGCATGGAATGTCCAATCTGCCCCAAACTTCACACGTTTGATAAGAGTCATGGCCTGAACACATCTACATGAGAATATTCAGTTATAGTAATAGTGCCACCTGCTGTCAACAGGAAGTGACATGTTTAACAGTGTTGTGGTCTCCTAATAACATATAAAAAAGAGCCAGCAAGTGCTAAGCAGGTTAGCAACATACTAGAAACATGCTAGCAAACACTTAGCTAAGTGCTAAAGCATGCTATTACTGCAATTAAATAGGAATTTGCTGTAACTCAGGCATGGAATGTCCAATCTGCCCCAAACTTCACACGTTTGATAAGAATCATGGCCTGAACACATGTCTATGCTCAAATTCAGTTATAGTAATAGCGCCACCTACTGGCAACAGGAAGTGACATGTTTAACACGTTGATGCCGTTCTAGCAACATGTTAAAAATGCCATTGAGTTCTAAACATGCTAGAAACATGTTAAAACATGCTAGCAATACTTAGCTAACTGCTAAAGCATGCTAATTCAATGAAACAGGACTTTGTTGTTACTCAAGTAGGCAATGTACAATCTACCCCAAACTTCACACGTTTGATAAGAGTTATCTCTTGAACACATGTCCATGCTAATATTTAGTTATAGTCATAGCGCCACCTGCTGGCAACAGGAAGTGACGTTTCACACTGTTCTTGACTCCTAATAACATAAAAAAATGCCAGTAGGTGCTAAACATCCTACCAACATACTAGAGACATGCTAAAACATACTAGCAAACACTTAGCTAAGTGCTAAAGAATGATATTACTGCAATTAAATATGAATTTGCTGTAACTCAGGCATGGAATGTCCAATCTGCCCCAAACTTCACACTTTTGATAAGCGTTCTGTCCTGGACACATGACCATGCTTATATTCAGTTACAGTCATAGCGCCACCTGCTGGCAACAGGAAGTGACATGTTTAACACTGTTATGGACTCCTAATAACATATAAAAAAGTGCCAGCAAGTGTTAAACATGCTAACAACATACTAGAAACATGCTAAAACATGCTAGCAAACTCTTAGCTAAGTGCTAAATCATGCTATTATTGCAATTAAATAGGAATTTGCTGTAACTCAGGCATGGAATGTCCAGTCTGCCCCAAACTTCACACTTTTGATAAGAGTCATGGCCTGAACACATCTACATGAGAATGTTCAGTTATAGTAATAGCGCCACCTACTGGCAACAGGAAGTGACATGTTTAACACGTTTATGCCGTTCTAGCAACATGTTAAAAATGCCATTGAGTTCTAAACATGCTAGAAACATGTTAAAACATGCTAACAATGCTTACCTAAGTGCTAAAGAATGCTAATTCAATGAAACATGACTTTGTTGTTGCTCAAGAAGGCAATGTCCAATTTGCACCAAACTTCACACGTTTGATAAGAGTTCTGTCCTGAACACACATCCATGCTCATATTCAGTTATAGTCATAACGCCACCTACTGGCAACAGAAACTGACATGGTTAACACAGTAATGCAGTACTAACCACATAATTATTGTGTACTAAGCATGCTAGAAACAGACTAAACATGCTAGCAACACTTAGCTGAGTCATGAAGCATGCTATTATCACCATTATAGAAAACATTTTGTAACTGACTTTGACATACTCTTACTATATATACCTCCTTAAATGTACATTTCCCAACCATGCTCTGTCTTCCTAAAGCCACCGAGTGTTGATGGCACGGGTGCGAGGGCCCTTTCATCGCTGCTTGCAGCTTTAATTATTATTATTATTCTTCTCCGCATTAAATTGCATTTTTGAGGGCCTAAACATGCTCGAAAACTCACGAAACTTTGCACACGCGTCAGAACTGGCGAAAATTTACATCTGATATAGGTTTCAGAATTGGACAGGGCAAAATGGCTCGATAGCGCCACCTATAAAAGTTCAACGGAGTGCGCCTCCCGCAACGTTCCACGTATGTGCACGAAATTCGGTACATACATGTAATGACCTAATACCTACCAAAAAGTCTCTTGGAGCGTAGCCCTAAACACAACAGGAAGTCAGCCATTTTGAACTTCCTCTCAGATTTTTGTGCAGTTTTTGCCATTTTCAGGCCTCATACTTTAACGAACTCCTCCTACAGTTTTAATCTGATCATCTTCAAATTTGGTGAGTGTAATCTTAAGGCCTTTGCGACGTTAAATTGCGAAGATCTTGAGTTTTCTTTGAAGGGCGGGTCCTCGGCGGCCTGACAAATTTCGATGTTTCGCCATGAAATAGGAAGTTGCTGTAACTCAGGCATGGAATGTCCAATCTGCCCCAAACTTCACACGTTTGATAAGAGTTCTGTCCTGAACACATGACCATGCTCATATTCAGTTATAGTCATAGCGCCACCTGCTGGCAACAGGAAGTGACATGTTTAACACTGTTATGGACTCCTAATAACATATAAAAAAGTGCCAGCAAGTGCTAAACATGCTAACAACATACTAGAAGCATGCTAAAACATGCTAGCAAACTCTTAGCTAAGTGCTAAAGCATGCTATTATTGCAATTAAATAGGAATTTGCTGTAACTCAGGCATGGAATGTCCAATCTGCCCCAAACTTCACACTTTTGATAAGCGTTCTGTCCTGAACACATCTACATGAGAATATTCAGTTATAGTAATAGCGCCACCTACTGGTAACAGGAAGTGTCATGTTTAACACGTTGATGCCATTCTAGCAACATGTTAAAAATGCCATTGACTTCTAAACATGCTAGAAACATGTTAAAACATGCTAGCAATACTTAGCTAAGTGCTAAAGCATGCTAATTCAATGAAACAGGATGTTGTTGTTACTCAAGAAGGCAATGTCCAATCTGCGCCAAACTTCACACTTTTAATAAACATTCTGTCCTGAACACATGACCATGCTCATATTCAGTTACAGTCATAGTGCCACCTGCTGGCAACAGGAAGTGACATGTTAAACACTGTTGTGGACATATAAAAACATATAAAAAAGTGCCAGCAAGTGCTAAACATGCTAACAACATACTAGAAACATGCTAAAACATGCTAGCAAACACTTAGCTAAGTGCTAAAGCATGCTATTGCTGCAATTTAATAGGAATTTGCTGTAACACAGGCATGGAATGTCCAATCTGCCCCAAACTTCACACGTTTGATAAGAGTCATGGCCTGAACACATCTACATGATAATATTCAGTTATAGTAATAGCGCCACCTGCTGTCAACAGGAAGTGACATGTTTAACAGTGTTGTGGTCTCCTAATAACATATAAAAAAGAGCCAGCAAGTGCTAAACAGGTTATCAACATACTAGAAACATGCTAGCAAACACTTAGCTAAGTGCTAAAGCATGCTATTACTGCAATTAAATAGGAATTTGCTGTAACTCAGGCACGGAATGTCCAATCTGCCCCAAACTTCACACGTTTGATAAGAATCATGGCCTGAACACATGTCTATGCTCAAATTCAGTTACAGTAATAGCGCCACCTACTGGCAACAGGAAGTGACATGTTTAACACGTTGATGCCGTTCTAGCAACATGTTAAAAATGCCATTGAGTTCTAAACATGCTAGAAACATGTTAAAACATGCTAGCAATACTTAGCTAAGTGCTAAAGCATGCTAATTCAATGAAACAGGACTTTGTTGTTACTCAAGAAGGCAATGTACAATCTACCCCAAACTTCACACGTTTGATAAGAGTTATCTCTTGAACACATGTCCATGCTCATATTTAGTTATAGTCATAGCGCCACCTGCTGGCAACAGGAAGTGACGTTTAACACTGTTCTTGACTCCTAATAACATATAAAAAAATGCCAGTAGGTGCTAAACATCCTACCAACATACTAGAGACATGCTAAAACATACTAGCAAACACTTAGCTAAGTGCTAAAGAATGATATTACTGCAATTAAATATGAATTTGCTGTAACTCAGGCATGGAATGTCCAATCTGCCCCAAACTTCACACTTTTGATAAGCGTTCTGTCCTGAACACATGACCATGCTTATATTCAGTTACAGTCATAGCGCCACCTGCTGGCAACAGTAAGTGACATGTTTAACACTGTTATGGACTCCTAATAACATATAAAAAAGTGCCAGCAAGTGCTAAACATGCTAACAACATACTACAAACATGCTAAAACATGCTAGCAAACTCTTAGCTAAGTGCTAAAGCATGCTATTATTGCAATTAAATAGGAATTTGCTGTAACTCAGGCATGGAATGTCCAATCTGCCCCAAACTTCACACATTTGATAAGAATCATGGCCTGAACACATGTCTATGCTCAAATTCAGTTATAGTAATAGCGCCACCTACTGGCAACAGGAAGTGACATGTTTAACACTTTGATGCCGTTCTAGCAACATGTTAAAAATGCCATTGAGTTCTAAACATGCTAGAAACATGTTAAAACATGCTAACAATGCTTAGCTAAGTGCTAAAGAATGCTAATTCAATGAAACATGACTTTGTTGTTACTCAAGAAGGCAATGTCCAATTTGCACCAAACTTCACACGTTTGATAAGAGTTCTGTCCTGAACACACATCCATGGTCATATTCAGTTATAGTCATAACGCCACCTACTGGCAACAGAAACTGACATGGTTAACACAGTAATGCAGTACTAACCACATAATTATTGTGTACTAAGCATGCTAGAAACAGACTAAACATGCTAGCAACACTTAGCTGAGTCATGAAGCATGCTATTATCACCATTATACAAAACATTTTGTAACTGACTTTGACATACTCTTACTATATATACCTCCTTAAATGTACATTTCCCAACCATGCTCTGTCTTCCTAAAGCCACCGAGTGTTGATGGCATGGGTGCGAGGGCCCTTTCATCGCTGCTTGCAGCTTTAATATATATATATATTTTTTAAAGTGACAAGACAGAGAATATTACTTGTCCGATATATATATATATATATATATATATATATATATATATATATATATATATATATATATATATTACATTTATTTATATATATATATATATATATATATATATATATATATATATATATATATATATATACATATATATAAATATAGCTGCGAGCAGCGATGGAGGGCCCAAGCCGGTGACACCGCCACCCCGGTGCCTTTAGTGTAACTAAAGGCACCAGGGTGGCGGTGCCACCGGCTTGGGCCCGCAATCGCTGCTCGCAGCTATATTTATTATTATTTTTTTCTACTTCTCTGGCACTTTTGGGGCCCTTAACGTGCTCGAAAACTCTTGAAACTTTGCACACAGGTCAAAACCCGCGGCCATCAGGGCCGGGCTGAAGCTGGTACCCGGGGCGTGGCAGGGGGGCTCAATAGCGCCCCCTAGAACACAATCTGAAATCTTGGACACATACAAGAACGTATTAGTATGAAACTCGGTACACATATAGATCTCATCAGGCCGAACAACTTCCGCACTCTATGTTATTAGCTCCGCCCAACAGGAAGTCAGCTATTATGGATTGTTTGAAAAACGCATCCTCTGGAATTTGATGTACTCCTCCTAGAGAATTCGTCCAATCGCAACCAAACTCGGTCAGCATGAAGTCAAGACATTGAGGATGCTAAATTGCGGACGGATTTTTGATATCTCAAACAGTTTGGCCGTGGCGAGGAAACAAATTTATGGCGAATAAGGGACACAGGAAGTGTATTATAACTTCAGCATACATTATCTGATCTTGATGAAACTTCAGCAGTGTATTCGTTGTAAGAGGCCGAACACAAGGATGTGACTATTGTGAGTCAAAGTTATAGCGCCACCAACTGGCAGCAGGAAGTGTGTCACTTTCAAAATGCTTTGAAGTCACCCCCTTATTTTTACCCGATTTGCTTCAAACTTTATGTGTATAATGTAGAAACACGGCAGATGTAGACCTGTGAAAGGATTATTGATATCTTAGATACTGTTGCCGTGGCAACGCATCAAACTTTAATATTCTTTTCGGATGCGTTTGAGACTCTTAGCATGCTTGAAATTGGATAAAACTCGACAGACACATAACACTTATTAGCCAGTAGACATGTGAAAAGTTTCAGAAACGGGCGTGGCAGGGGGGCTCAACAGCGCCCCCTTGAACGGGGTCTGAAAACTTGATCCATATATCAAACCTGCTTGCATGAATTAATATGAAACTCGGTACACATATAGATCTCATCGGGCCGAACAACTTTCCCTCTGTCAAGTTTCACCCCAGCCCAACAGGAAGTCGGCTATTATGGGTTGTTTGGAAAACGCTTGCTGTGGAATGTGAACTACTCCTCCTAGAAAATTCATCCCATCCCCACCAAACTCGGTGTGCATGAAGTCAAGACATGGGGGATGCTAAATTGCGGACGGATTTTTGATATCTCGAACGGTTTGGCCGTGGCGAGGAAACGAATTTATGGCGAGAAAAGAGAGACACGAAGTGTTATAACTTCTGCACACATTAACTGATCTTGATGAAACTTCAGCAGTGTGTTCGTGGTAAGAGGCCGGTCAGATGGATGCAACTATTGTGAGTCAAAGTTATAGCGCCACCAACTGGCAACAGGAACTGTGTCACTTTCAAAATGCTTTTGACAAAATGGGGGGGTTACTTTTACCCACAGTTACAAAAATCAGTACATATATTGGTCTCATCGAGCCGGACAAGTTTCTAATTTACAGTCATTAGCTCTGACCAAAAGGAAGTCAGATATTTTGGTTTGAATGTGGATTTATTTGCAAAATCGGCCTCTGAATTTTATATATATATATATTTTTTAAAGTGACAAGACAGAGAATATTACTTGTCCGATATATATATATATATATATATATATATACATATATATATATATTACATTTATATATATATATATATATATATATATATATATATATATATAAATATAGCTGCGAGCAGCGATGGAGGGCCCAAGCCGGTGACACCGCCACCCCGGTGCCTTTAGTGTAACTAAATGCACCAGGGTGGCGGTGCCACCGGCTTGGGCCCGCAATCGCTGCTCGCAGCTATATTTATTATTATTATTATTATTTTGTCAACCTTTCGGGCACTTTTGGGGCCCTAAACATGCTCGAAAACTCTTGAAATTTTGCACACAGGTCAGAACCCGCGGCCATTAGGGCCGGGCTGAAGCTGGTACCCGGGCGTGGCAGGGGGGCTCGACAGCGCCCCCTGGAACGGGATCCGAACACTTGTCCATAAATCAGATACGCTTGCATGTAATAATATGAAACTCGGTACACATATAGACCTCATCGGGCCGAACAACTTTCGTGCTCTAAGTTTTACGCCAGACCAACAGGAAGTCAGCTATTATGGGTTGTTTGGAAACGCATGCTGTGGAATTTAATGTACTCCTCCTAGGAAATTCATCCATTCGCTTCCAAACTCGGTCGGCATGAAGTCAAGACATTGAGGATGCTAAATTGCGGACGGATTTTTGATATCTCGAACGGTTTGGCCGTGGCAAGGAAACGAATTTATGGCGAATAATTCAAACAGGAAGTGTGTTATAACTTCTGCATACATTAACTGATCTTGATGAAACTTCAGCAGTGTGTTAGTTGTAAGAGGCCGATCACATGGATGTGACATTTGTGAGTCAAAGTTATAGCGCCACCAACTGGCAACAGGAAGTGTGTCACTTTCAAAATGCTTTGAAATCACCC
The DNA here is from genome assembly GCF_963993115.1 of Abramis brama. Lineage (NCBI taxonomy): Eukaryota > Metazoa > Chordata > Actinopteri > Cypriniformes > Leuciscidae > Abramis > Abramis brama. The sequence goes on from NC_139971.1 coordinate 20,179,826, forward strand.
TCTTATTTTTACCCGATTTGCTTAAAACTTTATGTCTATAATGTAAACACACGGCAGATGTAGACCTGTGAAAGGATTATTGATATCTTAGATACTGTTGCCGTGGCAATGCATTAAACTTTAATATTCTTTTCGGATGCTTTTGAGACTCTTCACATGCTTGAAAATGCATGAAACTCGACAGACACATCACATTTATTATCCAGTAGACATGTGCAAAGTTTCAGAAACGGGCGTGGTGAAATGGCTCAGTAGCGCCACCTTTAGTCAATAATGGGGGCTTAGTTTTTCCTAGAATCACAAAACTTTGTAGGTGTATTGTTCTCATCAAGCCGGACAACTTTCTAATTTACAGTCATAACCTCAGACCACCAGGAAGTCAGATATTTTGGTTTGAATGTGGATTTTCTGGAGAATTTTCTCTCTCTCTCTCTGTGTGTCTGTGTGTGTGTGTGTGTGTGGGGGGGTGGGGTGGGGTTGTATATTCCATTTAATCTTTGTTTTTCAAGGTTTCAGGGGCTTTTGGGGCCCTTAACTTGCTCGAAAACTCTTGAAACTTTGCACACAGGTCAGAACCCACGGTCATCAGGGACGGGCTGAATCTGGTAGCCGGGCGTGGCAGGGGGGCTCGACAGCGCCCCCTTGAACGGGGTTCTAAAACTTGGTCCATATATCAAACACGCTTGCATGAATTAATTTGAAACTCGGTACACATATAGATCTCATCGGGCCGAACAACTTTCGTGCTCTAAGTTTTACGCCAGCCCAACAGGAAGTCGGCTATTTAGGGTTGTTTGGAAACGCTTGCTGTGGAATTTAATGTACTCCTCCTAGGAAATACATCGATTCGCCTCCAAACTCGGTCAGCGTGAAGTCAAGGCATTGAGGATGCTAAATTGCGGACGGATCTTTGATATCTTGAACGGTTTGGCCGTGGCGAGGAAATGAATTTATGGCGAGAAAAGAGAGACACGAAGTGTTATAACTTCTGCATACATTAACTGATCTTGATGAAACTTCAGCAGTGTGTTTGTGATAAGAGGCCGATCAGATGGATGTAACTATTGTGAGTCAAAGTTATAGCGCCACCAACTGGCAGCAGGAAGTGTGTCACTTTCAACATGCTTTTGACAAAAGTGGGGGGGTTAGTTTTACCAACAGTTACAAACATGAGTATATATATTGGTCTCACCGAGCCGGACAACTTTCTAATTAACAGTCATTAGCTCAGAGCAAAAGAAAGTCAGATATTTTGGTTTGAATGTGGATTTTTTGGATATTTCAGACTCTGAGTTTTTAGCTACTCTTCCAAACTGGCTTATTTTATTCACACCAAACTTTTTAAAAATGATGAAAATACATTAAAGATGCTAAATTGTGAACGGATATTAAACATCTCAAACCGTTTTGCTATAGTGAGGGACTAAGGTAATGTACAAAAATTAAACACTAAAAGCCTCATCTTCTAAAAATTTAATTATACACCATTTATTTCTATATAAAAGTATTCAAATATCACAACCAAACCCATTTTATTCTTTTTTTTTTTATTTAATAATTATTTATAAGTTTAAAAATAGTAATTGTACTATTTAGTCTCATAAAAGTCAAGTCATACATAGGGCTATACTGCCCTCTTGTGTTCAAAATCAGGTAGACCTATTGTATTTACATAAAAATATACTAGGTATGTGACGGTGAGAATATTTTACCACCGGTTAATCGACGTGTGACACCACTGGGGGCTTTTGAATCGCAAAATTAAAAATGAAAGTAAAATATTTTCGTCCGCACTGACATTGATAGTGGTTGATAATAATAATAATAATTTGTTACATTTATATAGCGCTTTTTCTGAGACCTCAAAGCGCTTTACATAGATGGGGGGAATCTCCTCAACCACCACCAATGTGCAGCATCCACTTGGATGATGCGATGGCAGCCATATTGCGCCAGAACGCCCACCACACACCAGCTTACTGGTGGAGAGGAGACAGTGATGAAGCCAATCAGTATATCAGTACATGGGGATGATTAGGAGGCCATGATGGATAGAGGCCAAGGGGCAAATTTGGCCAGGATGCCGGGGTTACACCCCTACTCTTTTTCGAAGGACATCCTGGGATTTTTAATGACCACAGAGAGTCAGGACCTCGGTTTAACGTCTCATCCGAAGGACGGTGCTCTTTTGGCAGTATAGGGTCCCCGTCACTACACTGGGGCATTAGGACTCACACAGACTACAGGGTGAGCGGTTGAGCGGGCGTTTCAAATGAATTCCTATGGAAGTAGGAATAAACTGAAAAACGTTCACTCTGTTCTGCTCGTTCCTTGTCGTGGATGCGCACCATGAATGCCCGTGCAGCCATGAGCATTTTAGTTTAATTTTAAAATTAGCGCCTTTCAGGGGGTGGATTGCTTGAAATTATTTTACAAAAGCACAATGTTGTGTCTTATTGCGACAGTACACAAATATAAGTTAACACTTTGCAGTTTGAATGTGGTCCTGTATAATGACGTATGTTTTTATATGTCCACTGTTCCATCGCGCCCACGCCACACACACACACACACACACACACACACACACACACACACACACACGGTTTACTATCTTTGTGGGGACTCTCCATAGACTTAATGGTTTTTATACTTTACAAACTGTATATTCTATCTCCTCACACTAACCCTACCCCTAAACCTACCCATTACAGAAAACATTTGCATTTGCATCTGCATTTTTACATTTCCAAAAAGACTCATTCTGTATGATTTCTAAGCTTGTTTACCCATGGGGACCTCTATTTAGGTCCCCACTGTGACACGAGTCCCCATGAGTCTGTGTGCATTCAGGTTGAAGTCCCCACCGGGATATAAAAACATGAACACACATGCACACACACACACACACACACACACACACACACACACACACACACACACACACATTCCAGCATTGCAATCTTGACATCGCAGCCTGTTCATTATAGCCATATATATATATATATATATATATATACATATATATATATACATATATATATATATATATATATACATATATATATATATATACATATATATATATATATATATACATATATATATATATATATATACATATATATATATATATATATATATAAATATAGCTGCGAGCAGCGATTACGGGCCCAAGCCGATGGCACCGCAACCCCGGAGCCTTTACCTAAAGGCACCGGGGTGGCGGTACCGCCGACTTTGGCCCTTCATCGCTGCTCGCAGCTATATTTATATATATATATATATATATATATGTATATATATATATATATATATGTATATATATATATATATATATGTATATATATATATATATGTATATATATATATATATATATATGTATATATATATATGTATATATATATATATATATATATATGGCTATAATGAACAGGCTGCGATGTCAAGATTGCAATGCTGGAATGTGTGTGTGTGTGTGTGTGTGTGTGTGTGTGTGTGTGTGTGTGTGTGTGCATGTGGTCAGAACCCACGGTCATCAGGGACGGGCTGAATCTGGTAGCCGGGCGTGGCAGGGGGGCTCGACAGCGCCCCCTTGAACGGGGTTCTAAAACTTGGTCCATATATCAAACACGCTTGCATGAATTAATTTGAAACTCGGTACACATATAGATCTCATCGGGCCGAACAACTTTCGTGCTCTAAGTTTTACGCCAGCCCAACAGGAAGTCGGCTATTTAGGGTTGTTTGGAAACGCTTGCTGTGGAATTTAATGTACTCCTCCTAGGAAATACATCGATTCGCCTCCAAACTCGGTCAGCGTGAAGTCAAGGCATTGAGGATGCTAAATTGCGGACGGATCTTTGATATCTTGAACGGTTTGGCCGTGGCGAGGAAATGAATTTATGGCGAGAAAAGAGAGACACGAAGTGTTATAACTTCTGCATACATTAACTGATCTTGATGAAACTTCAGCAGTGTGTTTGTGATAAGAGGCCGATCAGATGGATGTAACTATTGTGAGTCAAAGTTATAGCGCCACCAACTGGCAGCAGGAAGTGTGTCACTTTCAACATGCTTTTGACAAAAGTGGGGGGGTTAGTTTTACCAACAGTTACAAACATGAGTATATATATTGGTCTCACCGAGCCGGACAACTTTCTAATTAACAGTCATTAGCTCAGAGCAAAAGAAAGTCAGATATTTTGGTTTGAATGTGGATTTTTTGGATATTTCAGACTCTGAGTTTTTAGCTACTCTTCCAAACTGGCTTATTTTATTCACACCAAACTTTTTAAAAATGATGAAAATACATTAAAGATGCTAAATTGTGAACGGATATTAAACATCTCAAACCGTTTTGCTATAGTGAGGGACTAAGGTAATGTACAAAAATTAAACACTAAAAGCCTCATCTTCTAAAAATTTAATTATACACCATTTATTTCTATATAAAAGTATTCAAATATCACAACCAAACCCATTTTATTCTTTTTTTTTTTATTTAATAATTATTTATAAGTTTAAAAATAGTAATTGTACTATTTAGTCTCATAAAAGTCAAGTCATACATAGGGCTATACTGCCCTCTTGTGTTCAAAATCAGGTAGACCTATTGTATTTACATAAAAATATACTAGGTATGTGACGGTGAGAATATTTTACCACCGGTTAATCGACGTGTGACACCACTGGGGGCTTTTGAATCGCAAAATTAAAAATGAAAGTAAAATATTTTCGTCCGCACTGACATTGATAGTGGTTGATAATAATAATAATAATTTGTTACATTTATATAGCGCTTTTTCTGAGACCTCAAAGCGCTTTACATAGATGGGGGGAATCTCCTCAACCACCACCAATGTGCAGCATCCACTTGGATGATGCGATGGCAGCCATATTGCGCCAGAACGCCCACCACACACCAGCTTACTGGTGGAGAGGAGACAGTGATGAAGCCAATCAGTATATCAGTACATGGGGATGATTAGGAGGCCATGATGGATAGAGGCCAAGGGGCAAATTTGGCCAGGATGCCGGGGTTACACCCCTACTCTTTTTCGAAGGACATCCTGGGATTTTTAATGACCACAGAGAGTCAGGACCTCGGTTTAACGTCTCATCCGAAGGACGGTGCTCTTTTGGCAGTATAGGGTCCCCGTCACTACACTGGGGCATTAGGACTCACACAGACTACAGGGTGAGCGGTTGAGCGGGCGTTTCAAATGAATTCCTATGGAAGTAGGAATAAACTGAAAAACGTTCACTCTGTTCTGCTCGTTCCTTGTCGTGGATGCGCACCATGAATGCCCGTGCAGCCATGAGCATTTTAGTTTAATTTTAAAATTAGCGCCTTTCAGGGGGTGGATTGCTTGAAATTATTTTACAAAAGCACAATGTTGTGTCTTATTGCGACAGTACACAAATATAAGTTAACACTTTGCAGTTTGAATGTGGTCCTGTATAATGACGTATGTTTTTATATGTCCACTGTTCCATCGCGCCCACGCCACACACACACACACACACACACACACACACACACACACACACACACGGTTTACTATCTTTGTGGGGACTCTCCATAGACTTAATGGTTTTTATACTTTACAAACTGTATATTCTATCTCCTCACACTAACCCTACCCCTAAACCTACCCATTACAGAAAACATTTGCATTTGCATCTGCATTTTTACATTTCCAAAAAGACTCATTCTGTATGATTTCTAAGCTTGTTTACCCATGGGGACCTCTATTTAGGTCCCCACTGTGACACGAGTCCCCATGAGTCTGTGTGCATTCAGGTTGAAGTCCCCACCGGGATATAAAAACATGAACACACATGCACACACACACACACACACACACACACACACACACACACACACACACACATTCCAGCATTGCAATCTTGACATCGCAGCCTGTTCATTATAGCCATATATATATATATATATATATATATACATATATATATATACATATATATATATATATATATATACATATATATATATATATACATATATATATATATATATATACATATATATATATATATATATACATATATATATATATATATATATATAAATATAGCTGCGAGCAGCGATTACGGGCCCAAGCCGATGGCACCGCAACCCCGGAGCCTTTACCTAAAGGCACCGGGGTGGCGGTACCGCCGACTTTGGCCCTTCATCGCTGCTCGCAGCTATATTTATATATATATATATATATATATATGTATATATATATATATATATATGTATATATATATATATATATATGTATATATATATATATATGTATATATATATATATATATATATGTATATATATATATGTATATATATATATATATATATATATGGCTATAATGAACAGGCTGCGATGTCAAGATTGCAATGCTGGAATGTGTGTGTGTGTGTGTGTGTGTGTGTGTGTGTGTGTGTGTGTGTGTGCATGTGGTCAGAACCCACGGTCATCAGGGACGGGCTGAATCTGGTAGCCGGGCGTGGCAGGGGGGCTCGACAGCGCCCCCTTGAACGGGGTTCTAAAACTTGGTCCATATATCAAACACGCTTGCATGAATTAATTTGAAACTCGGTACACATATAGATCTCATCGGGCCGAACAACTTTCGTGCTCTAAGTTTTACGCCAGCCCAACAGGAAGTCGGCTATTTAGGGTTGTTTGGAAACGCTTGCTGTGGAATTTAATGTACTCCTCCTAGGAAATACATCGATTCGCCTCCAAACTCGGTCAGCGTGAAGTCAAGGCATTGAGGATGCTAAATTGCGGACGGATCTTTGATATCTTGAACGGTTTGGCCGTGGCGAGGAAATGAATTTATGGCGAGAAAAGAGAGACACGAAGTGTTATAACTTCTGCATACATTAACTGATCTTGATGAAACTTCAGCAGTGTGTTTGTGATAAGAGGCCGATCAGATGGATGTAACTATTGTGAGTCAAAGTTATAGCGCCACCAACTGGCAGCAGGAAGTGTGTCACTTTCAACATGCTTTTGACAAAAGTGGGGGGGTTAGTTTTACCAACAGTTACAAACATGAGTATATATATTGGTCTCACCGAGCCGGACAACTTTCTAATTAACAGTCATTAGCTCAGAGCAAAAGAAAGTCAGATATTTTGGTTTGAATGTGGATTTTTTGGATATTTCAGACTCTGAGTTTTTAGCTACTCTTCCAAACTGGCTTATTTTATTCACACCAAACTTTTTAAAAATGATGAAAATACATTAAAGATGCTAAATTGTGAACGGATATTAAACATCTCAAACCGTTTTGCTATAGTGAGGGACTAAGGTAATGTACAAAAATTAAACACTAAAAGCCTCATCTTCTAAAAATTTAATTATACACCATTTATTTCTATATAAAAGTATTCAAATATCACAACCAAACCCATTTTATTCTTTTTTTTTTTATTTAATAATTATTTATAAGTTTAAAAATAGTAATTGTACTATTTAGTCTCATAAAAGTCAAGTCATACATAGGGCTATACTGCCCTCTTGTGTTCAAAATCAGGTAGACCTATTGTATTTACATAAAAATATACTAGGTATGTGACGGTGAGAATATTTTACCACCGGTTAATCGACGTGTGACACCACTGGGGGCTTTTGAATCGCAAAATTAAAAATGAAAGTAAAATATTTTCGTCCGCACTGACATTGATAGTGGTTGATAATAATAATAATAATTTGTTACATTTATATAGCGCTTTTTCTGAGACCTCAAAGCGCTTTACATAGATGGGGGGAATCTCCTCAACCACCACCAATGTGCAGCATCCACTTGGATGATGCGATGGCAGCCATATTGCGCCAGAACGCCCACCACACACCAGCTTACTGGTGGAGAGGAGACAGTGATGAAGCCAATCAGTATATCAGTACATGGGGATGATTAGGAGGCCATGATGGATAGAGGCCAAGGGGCAAATTTGGCCAGGATGCCGGGGTTACACCCCTACTCTTTTTCGAAGGACATCCTGGGATTTTTAATGACCACAGAGAGTCAGGACCTCGGTTTAACGTCTCATCCGAAGGACGGTGCTCTTTTGGCAGTATAGGGTCCCCGTCACTACACTGGGGCATTAGGACTCACACAGACTACAGGGTGAGCGGTTGAGCGGGCGTTTCAAATGAATTCCTATGGAAGTAGGAATAAACTGAAAAACGTTCACTCTGTTCTGCTCGTTCCTTGTCGTGGATGCGCACCATGAATGCCCGTGCAGCCATGAGCATTTTAGTTTAATTTTAAAATTAGCGCCTTTCAGGGGGTGGATTGCTTGAAATTATTTTACAAAAGCACAATGTTGTGTCTTATTGCGACAGTACACAAATATAAGTTAACACTTTGCAGTTTGAATGTGGTCCTGTATAATGACGTATGTTTTTATATGTCCACTGTTCCATCGCGCCCACGCCACACACACACACACACACACACACACACACACACACACACACACACGGTTTACTATCTTTGTGGGGACTCTCCATAGACTTAATGGTTTTTATACTTTACAAACTGTATATTCTATCTCCTCACACTAACCCTACCCCTAAACCTACCCATTACAGAAAACATTTGCATTTGCATCTGCATTTTTACATTTCCAAAAAGACTCATTCTGTATGATTTCTAAGCTTGTTTACCCATGGGGACCTCTATTTAGGTCCCCACTGTGACACGAGTCCCCATGAGTCTGTGTGCATTCAGGTTGAAGTCCCCACCGGGATATAAAAACATGAACACACATGCACACACACACACACACACACACACACACACACACACACACACACACACACACATTCCAGCATTGCAATCTTGACATCGCAGCCTGTTCATTATAGCCATATATATATATATATATATATATACATATATATATATACATATATATATATATATATATATACATATATATATATATATACATATATATATATATATATATACATATATATATATATATATATACATATATATATATATATATATATATAAATATAGCTGCGAGCAGCGATGAAGGGCCAAAGTCGGCGGTACCGCCACCCCGGTGCCTTTAGGTAAAGGCTCCGGGGTTGCGGTGCCATCGGCTTGGGCCCGTAATCGCTGCTCGCAGCTATATTTTATTATTATTATTATTATTATTTTGTCAAACTTTCGGGCACTTTTGGGGCTCTTAACATGCTCGAAAACTCTTGAAATTTTGCACACACGTCAGAACCCGCGGCCATCAGGGCCGGACTGAAGCTGGTACCCGGGCGTGGCAGGGGGGCTCGACAGCGCCCCCTGGAACGGGATCCGAACACGTGTCCATAAATCAAACACGCTTGCATGTAATAATATGAAACTCGGTACACATATAGATCTCATCCGGCCGAACAACTTTCGTGCTCTAAGTTTTACGCCAGCCAAACAGGAAGTTGGCTATTTAGCGTTGTTTGGAAACGCATGCTGTGGAATTTAATGTACTCCTCCTAGGGAATTCATCGATTCGCCTCCAAACTCGGTGTGCATGAAGTCAAGACATTGAGGATGCTAAATTGCGGACGGATTTTTGATATCTCGAACGGTTTGGCCGTGGCGAGGAAACAAATTTATGGCGAAAAAATGAAACAGGAAGTGTGTTATAACTTCTGCATACATTAACTGATCTTGATGAAACTTCAGCAGTGTGTTCGTTGTAAGAGGCCGATCGCACAGATGTGACTATTGTGAGTCAAAGTTATAGCGCCACCAACAGGCAGCAGGAAGTACATCACTTTCAAAATGCTTTGAAATCAGTGTCTTATTTTTACCCGATTTGCTTCAAACTTTATGTGTACAATGTAGACACACGGCAGATGTAAACCTGTGAAAGGATTATTGATATCTTAGATACTGTTGCCGTGGCAACGCATCAAACTTTAATATTCTTTTTTGATGCTTTTGAGACTCTTAACATACTTGAAATTGCATGAAACTCAACAGACACATCACATTTATTAGCCAGTAGACATGTGCAAAGTTTCAGAAACGGGGGTGGTGGAATGGCTCAGTAGCGCCACCTTTAGTCAAAAATGGGGGTTTAGTTTTTCCTAGAATCACAAAACTTGGTATGTGTATTGTTCTCATCAAGACGGACAACTTTCTAATTTACATGAACCATCTCCGACCAACAGGAAGAGAGATATTTTGGTTTGAATGTGGATTTTCTGAAGAATTTTCTCTCCCTCTCTCTGTGTCTGTGTGTGTGTGAGGGGAGGGGGGGATTTGACTATTGCTTTTATATTGTTAATCAAGGTTTCAGGGGCTTTTGGGGTCCTTAACGTGCTCAAAAACTCTTGAAACTTTGCACACAGGTCAGAACCCACGGCCATCAGGGCCGGGCTGAAGCTGGTACCCGGGCGTGGCTGGGGGGCTCAACAGCGCCCCCTTGAACGGGGTTCTAAATCTTGATCCATATATCAAACACGCTCGCATGAATTAATATGAAACTCGGTACACATATAGATCTCATCGGGCCGAACAACTTTACCCCGGTCAAGTTTTACGCCAGCCCAACAGGAAGTCGGCTATTATGGGTTGTTTGGAAAACGCTTGCTGTGGAATGTGAAATACTCCTCCTAGAAAATTCACCGTGTCCCCTTCAAACTCGGTGTGCATGTAGTCAAGACTTTAAGGATGCTAAATTGCGGACGGATTTTTGATATCTCGAACGGTTTGGCTGTGGCGAGGAATCGAATTTATGGCGAGAAAAGAGAAACACGGAAGTGGAATAACTTCTGCATACATTAACTGATCTTGATGAAACTTCAGCAGTGTGTTCATGGTAAGAGGCCGATCAGATGGATGTAGCTATTGTGAGTCAAAGTTATAGCGCCACCAACTGGCAGCAGGAAGTGTGTCACTTTCAACATGCTTTTGACAAAAGTGGGGGGGTTACTTTTAACTACAGTAAAGAAAAAATAGTTTCTATATTGTTCTCATCAAGCCGGACAACTTTCTAATTTACATTCAATAGCTCTGGCCATCAGGAAGTCAGATATTTTGGTCTGAATGTGAATTTTTTTGCAAAATCAGCCTCTGAATTTTTAGCCACTCCTCTTAAACTATTTATTTTATTCGTACCAAACTTTTTCAACATGATGAAACTACATTAAATATGCTAAATTGTGAATGGATAATAAATATCTCAAACGGTTTTGCTATGGCGAGGGATTAAAGTAAAAATCTTCTAAAAATGTAATTATATACCATTTATTTCTATATAAAAGTATACAAATATCACAACTAAACCCATTTTATTCTGTTTTTGCAATTCAAGAAGAATGAAAAAGTTAAAAACAGGCTATTTAGTGCTATTTGGTTCAACAAAAAAGCAAACATAGGGCTATACTGCCCTCTTGTGTCCAAAAGGACATCAAAATAGTATATAAAACTTTTTACCAGGTAGGCCAATATTGTATTTAAATATACATTTATTAGGTATGTGTCTGAGGATATTTTCCCACCGGTTAATCGACGTGTGACACGAGTGGGTGCTTTTAAATCGCTAATATAATAGTGAAAGAAAAATAATAATAATGTTGCACACACAAATCACACACATGTGGGAAAGAATGATGCTTTTAAACAACACTAAACCGCCATTAGGTGTCGCCAGGCATCCATCTTAATAAGCGAGTCATTGATTCATTCGTTCAAACGATTCGTTCGAATGAGTCGATCATGATTAAGACAGATGTTTATGGATTGATCATTCAATCTTTGAGTCAACCGATTCGTTAAAAATGCTGAATCGTTCAGTTATGAGAAAACACGTGATGCGTGATGGTTCTGCCGTGATCTTTGTTTAACTATTTTCGCTGCTGAAACAGAACAAAAACAGTCAACATTGCATCTAAAATGTAAGTGACTTAATTGTAACTGTTTATTAACCTGTTGTATGAAATCTAGGGGTGGGAGAAAAAATTGATTCTTAGATGCATCGCGATGCGGACGTGGACGATTCTGAATCGATTCACAAATGTCAAAAAATCGATTCTCTAAAAAAATATTTTTCTAATAACGTAATATTGACGGAAGGCAAAAGGCGGAACTCTAAGCGGACGTGCGTGCAGTCTGTGGCGCGCACATAACAGAGAAGTTTCTTCTGCTCACCAAGGCTGCATTTATTTGATTAAAAATACAAACAAAAACAGTAATATTGTAAAATAGTATTCCAATTTAAAACAGCTGCTTTCTATTTTAATATATTTTAAACTGTTATTTATTCCTGTGATCAAAGCTGAGTTTTCAGCATCATTACTCCAGTCGTCACTGTCACATGATCCTTCAGAAATTATTCTAATATGATGATTGATACTCAAGAAACATTCATTATTATTTTAAATGTCGAAAACAGTTGTGTACAGTCTTTGATGAATAGAAAGTTCAAAAGAACAGCATTTATCTGAAATCTAAAGCTTTTGTAACGTTAAACACTACCGCTCAAAAGTTTGTGGTTAGTAATAATTAAAATTTTATTTTTGGGGGAAAGAAATAAAATAAATCAGTACTTTTATTTATGAAGGATGAGTTAAACTGATCAACAGTTACAGTAAAGACATTTATAATGTTAAAAATATATATATTTGAAATATATGCTGTTCTTTTGAACTTTACATTCATCAAAGCATTTTGAAAAAAAAAAAATCTGTACACAACTGTTTTCAACATTGAAAATAATAATGAATATTTATTGAGCATCAATCATCATATTAGTATGATTTCTGAAGGATCATGTGACACTGAAGACTGGAGTAATGATGCTGAAAACTCAACTTTGATCACAGAAATGAATTACTATGTAAAATATTTTAAAATTGAAAACAGCTGTTTTAAATTGGAATAATATTTCACAATATTACTGTTTTTGTTTGTATTTTTAATCAATAAATGCAGCCTTGGTGAGCAGAAGAGACTTCTCCTAAAAACATTAAAAATCTTACTGACCCCAAACTTTTGAACAATAATATATATATATATATATATATATATATATATATATATATATATATATATATATACATATATATGTATGTGTGTGTATGTATGTATGTGTATATATATATATATATATATATATATATATAAATATAGCTGCGAGCAGCGATGGAGGGCCAAAGCTTGCGGTGCCACCGGCTTGGGCCCGTAATCGCTGCTCGCAGCTATATTTATTATTATTTTGTCAACCTTTCGGGCACTTTTGGGGCCCTTAACATGCTCAAAAACTCTTGAAACTTTGCACACATGTCAGAACCCGCGGCCATCAGGGCCGAACTGAAGCTGGTACCCGGGCGTGGCAGGGGGGCTCGACAGCGCCCCCTGGAACGGGATCCGAACACTTGTCCATAAATCAAACACGCTTGCATGTAATAATATGAAACTCGGGACACATATAGATCTCATCGGGCCGAACAACTTTTGTGCTCTAAGTTTTACGCCAGCCCAACAGGAAGTCGGCTATTATGGGTTGTTTGGAAATGCATGCTGTGGAATTTGATGTACTCCTCCTAGGAAATTCATCCATTCGCCTCCAAACTCGGTCAGAATGAAGTCAAGACATTGAGGATGCTAAATTGCGGACGGATTTTTGATATCTCGAACGGTTTGGCCGTGGCGAGGAAACGAATTTATGGCGAATAAGGGACACAGGAAGTGTATTATAACTTCAGCATACATTAACTGATCTTGATGAAACTTCAGCAGTGTATTCGTTGTAAGAGGCCGATCACATGGATGTGACTATTGTGAGTCAAAGTTATAGCGCCACCAACTGGCAGCAGGAAGTGTGTCACTTTCAAAATGCTTTGAAATCACCCTCTTATTTTTACCCAATTTGCTTCAAACTTTATGTGTATAATGTAGACACACGCCAGATGTAGACCTGTGAAAGGATTATTGATATCTTAGATACTGTTGTCGTGGCAACGCATCAAACTTTAATATTCTTTTTTGATGCTTTTGAGACTCTTCACATGCTTGAAAATGCATGAAACTCGACAGACTCATCACATTAATTATCCAGTAGACATGTGCAAAGTTTCAGAAACGGGCATGGTAAGGGGCTCAGTAGCGCCACCTTTAGTCAAAAATGGGGGCTTAGTTTTTCCTAGAATCACAAAAATCGGTATGTATATTGTTCTCATCGAGCCGGACAACTTTCTAATTTACAGTTATTAGCTCAACAGCGCCCCCTTGAATGGGGTCTGAAATCTTGGTCCATAGATCAAACTAGCTTGCATGAATTAATATGACACTTGGTACACATATAGATCTCATCGGGCCGAACAACTTTCACACTCTTAAGTTATACGCCAGCCCAACAGGAAGTCAGCTATTATGGGTTGTTTGGAGAACACTTGCTGTGGAATTTGAAACACTCCTCCTAGAGAATTAATTCAATCACCATCAAACTCGGTGGGCATGAAGTCAAGACATTGAGGATGCTAAATTGCGGACGGATTTTTGATATCTCGAACGGTTTGGCCGTGGCGAGGAAACGAATTTATGGCGAGAAAAGAGAAACATGAAGTGGTATAACTTCAGCATACATTAACTGATCTTGATGAAACTTCAGCAGTGTGTTCGTGGTAAGAGGCTGATCAGATGGATGTAACTATTGTGAGTCAAAGTTATAGCGCCACCAACTGGTAGCAGGAAGTGTTTCACTTTCAAAATGTTTTTGACAAAAGTGGGGGGGTTAGTTTTACCCACAATTACAAAAATCAGTAAGTATATTGGTCTCATCGAGCCAGACAACTTTCTAATTTATAGTCATTAGCTCCGACCAAAAGGAAGTCAGATATTTTGGTTTGAATGTGGATTTATTTGCAAATTCAGCCTCTGCATTTTACCCACTCCTGCTAAGTGGTTTGTTTTATTCACACCAAACTTTTTCAACATGATGAAAATACATTAAAGATGCTAAATTGTGAACGGATATTAAATATCTCAAACGGTTTTGCTATGGCGAGGGATAAAAGGAATGTCAAAAAAGGAAACACTAAAAGACTCATCTTCTAAAAATGTAATTATTAAATTATACAAATATCACAACTAAACCCATTTTATTCTTGTTTTTTTAAAGTAAGAATTATGTTTAAGTTTAAAAACAGCCAGAATAGTTTTTTAGTCCAAAAAATAAATTAATCAAGTCATTCATAGTGTTATGCTGCCCTCTTGTGTTCAAAATCAGGTAGGCCTATTGTATTTATATATAAATATGTTAGGGATGTGACTCTGGGAATATTTCCCCACCGGTTAATCGACGTGTGGCACCGCTGGGGGCTTTTGAATCGCTAACTTAAAAACGAAAGTAAAATATGTTTGTCCGCACAGACATTGATAATGGTGCGGAGCAGAGCAAAGACACACACACACACACACACACTCCAGCATTGCAATCTTGACATCACAGCCTGTCCATTATAGTCTTAATAAAATATATTAATAAAATAGTCAACCTAACATATTAAAATTACACTGCTCTGTTTAAATAGTCAGTAGTACAATTTGTACCATTCACGGTAAGCAACGCTCCACTGTGATGTTTCCAAGCACATTTTTGCATGTGTGAAGAGGATGATTTTTTCCGTCGATATTGGAACACAAGTGAAGTACAAAGCCTATAATAAAGAATAGTTTAGCATCCAAATACATCGCAAATGTTGAAACATTTTGATTCTAATGAGAGGGTTACGTGAGCCCAACACTGCTTACTTTCATTTTTATTTTTATATTACATTTAAAGGATTTGTTGTGGAATATTTTGAGTGTATCATAAAATCAGAATAAGGTAAGACAAGTAATATTTTCTGTCTTTTATATTGTGGGGGATATATATATATATATATATATATATATATATATATATATATATATATTATTTTTTTTTTGTTTTGTTTTTTTAAGTGTGTATATATATATAATTTTTTTACATTTTTTTGTAAGTGACAAGTCAGAGAATACTACTTGTCTGATATATATATATATATATAAATATAGCTGCGAGCAGCGATGGAGGGCCTAAGCCGGTGACACCGCCACCCCGGTGGCTTTAGTGTAACTAAAGGCACCAGGGTGGCGGTGCCACCGTCTTGGGCCCGCAATCGCTGCTCGCAGCTATATTTATATATATATATATATATATATATATATTTAGGGCCCAAGCCCTGTTTTCGGTAGGATTATTAGGGCCCGAGCACCGATGGTGTGAGGACCCTCTTGTATGGAAGTAAAATAATGTCAAATGTTTTTGAAATAAAAAGCCTGTTGAATTGCACTACTTGAAAAAAATAGGCATTGCATTAACCATGCTTGCATTTTAATGCATTGTATTTTTAGGGCTTGCATTTTTATGGGCTGAAATTCAGCATGGTTGAATATTTAAGCTTTGAATATTTCAATTAAAAACATTTCAAACACCTTTTCATTATTTAAAAAAAATAATCCATATTCACCTTTCATATTTCACTTCCAAAATATTCAAACTGTTTAAAAATACAACCTATAATATTCAACAGGCAATTTTCGGTCCATTTTATTTCGCTTTGCAAATTCGCTTCCACAAATTCAGTGGTTCAAATTCGACAGTAAATTCAACATTGACGTCCAGGAACTGCAGGAAAAGCAATAGATTACCGAGCATACTCTCCATCTGCTGTTAGTCGACCTCACCATCAGATGGTGCAAAAGTGCGTGTTGTTGACGAAGACCAGCAAAATTAGAGCAAGTCATTCATTCATAAAACTCATTTACAGCAATGTAAGTGTATTTGTGATTATTATGACGGCTGTTTTATGTTAAATTCAGTGCCTTCACGGTTACTTTTCCTGTGTAGCCTACATGCATCTTTCTCTACCATGAACGAGATTATAATGTTATTCCCCCGATGCGGATGTACAGATCCAATGTTACATTTGAGGTTGACATATATTTCTCTTGGTTGTTTAGTTGCCTTAACTTTATATTGTGGCGATGTGCTGCATGCAGGCTATTAGGGTTTCCCTCAATACTTCTGGACATATACAACACGTAGATTAATGGACTACAGTGATGTAAAAGACCAAACTCGCAGGCAAGCAGATGGACTCAGAATAACGCGCAAAGCTGAGCGTTTCCCAGTGATAGACTGGCATAAAGATGGCTTGATGTTGGACATTCGCACATTTAGGGACCGTCTCTAAAGTGTATACGACTTTGGTATACACGTTTCTAACTCCGATAGCATTTGAATAGAACGACTTACAGTCATAAAACCAACTGTAAAGTGTTCATGTAGTGTCAGGCATAATGCGCACCCTTTGGATTTTTTATATTTATTCAAATAAATTTAAGTTCGCTATTGAAGTTAGAAACGTGTATGCCAATGTTGTATGCAAGTTTAGAGACGGTCCCCAAATGTGCGAATGTCCAATGTCGAGCCAATTTTACATTTAGTCATTTTGCTTTTATCCAAAGCGATTTACAGTTAAAGTTACTGAAATATGAAAGATGAATATGTATTATTGATTTTTTAATAATGAAAATGTGTTTGAAATGTTTTTAATTGAAATATTCAAAGCTTAATATTCAACCATATTGAATTTCAGCCCATACAAATGCAAGCCCTAAAAATACAATGCATTAAAATGCAAGTATGGTTAATGCAATGCCTATTTTTTTTCAAGTAATGCAATTTAATAGGCTTTTTCATTTCAAAAACATTTGACATCATTTTACTTCCATAGAGTTGATAATATTGAACAGAGGCTATTCTACAACACATAACAACTCTTTCAATAATTGAGTAGGTATTTGATTTAATAAACATATTTTTTGTTTAGATGCACAGATAAATTCTATTAAGTCTTTAGTATGGTTGTAAAGCACTACAATTGTTCTACAGGGGCAATACTTGAGGCTGAATAATATAACGCTGTTAAATGTAATACATTTACCATTGTATTTCTGATGCACTTAAACTCATTTCTACTAATTAATAATATAATATTTTATTCAGATGATCTGTTCATTTATTTATCTTGCCACTGTACTAAATAAAAATGATGGATTTTGGTTATTTTCAAATCAAAACATTTTTTAAAGACTATAGCAGATTTACTGTTTCATCTCACAATTAAGTAATAGACCATTTCTATATACTGTACTATGCTCACTTCTATGAAATAAAGTAGTAAAACAAAGACTGTGATTTCAGTTTGGACTGTATAGTAATACCAGACATAATAACATCTCAAACACATCTGACATAAGATTGCTATTGAAGTTAGAAACATGTATGCCAATGTTGTATGCAACTTTAGAGACGGTCCCTAAATGTAGTCATTTAGCAGACGCTTTTATCCAAAGTGATTTACAGTTAAATTAACAATAGGACAACAATATGCAAGTGCTATGACAGTTTAAGCTAATGCAATACATGTAGGCATACATATAGTATATCAGTATATGTATATCACCAGTATCACGAAACGCTCAGCATGAAACTTTGCGCGTCAAGTTCATTTTCTGAGTCCATGCTTGCCTGTAGCCTATATAGTAGCCTACAGCCTACTTCCCCAATAAGGTGCAAGATTGATCTTTCATATCACTGTATTAGTACATTAAGCTACGTTAAGCGTTTTGTCCCAACTGAAGGGGAATCCTTGAGTATGAGGTATTGAGGGAAACCGATTATAATCCTGTTCATGGTAGAGAAAGCTGATGACATGTAGAATACACAGGGAAATTAACAATGAAGTTATTGAATGAAACATAAACACACAGCTTTTGTGTGTTTATCATCTTTTCCACACATACTGACACAGATAATCATTTCCATTTTATGAATGAATGTCTTCGTCAACAACAAGCGCTTTTGCACCATCTGATGGTGAGGTCGACTAACAGCAGATGGAGAGTATGCTCGGTAATCTATTGCTTTTCCTGCAGTTCCTGGACGTCAATGTTGAATTTACTGTCGAATTTGAACCACTGAATTTGTGGAAGCGAATTTTGCAAAGCGAAATAAAATGGCCCGAAAATTGCCTGTTGAATATTATTGGTTGTATTTTTAAACAGTTTGAATATTTTGGAAGTGAAATATGAAAGGTGAATATGGATTATTGAATTTTTAATAATGAAAAGGTGTTTGAAATGTTTTTAATTGAAATATTCACAGCTTAAATATTCAACCATGTTGAATTTCAGCCCATAAAAATGCAAGCCCTAAAAATACAATGCATTAAAATGCAAGCATGGTTAATGCAATGCCTATTTTTTTTTCAAGTAGTGCAATTCAATAGGCTTTTTATTTAAAAAACATTTGACATTATTTTACTTCCATACTCTTGGAATTGCTCCGTTTATTAGGGCCCGAGCACCGATGGTGTGAGGACCCTCTTGGAATTGCTCCGTTTATTAGGGCCCAAGCCCTGAAAGGGCGAAGAGCCCTATTGTTTTCGGTAGGATTATTTATTAGGGCCCAAGCCCTGAAAGGGCGAAGGCCCTATTGTTTTCGGTAGGATTATTAGGGCCCAAGCCCTGAAAGGGCGAAGGCCCTATTGTTTTCGTAAGGATTATTATTTTTTTTTTTTTTATTTTTTTTTTTTCTTCATTATTTTTTTTGTTGCCTTTTTGCCACTTTTGGGGCCCTTAACATGCTCAAAAACTCTTGAAACTTTGCACACAGGTCAGAACCCGCGGCCATCAGGGCCGGACTGAAGCTGGTACCCGGGCGTGGCAGGGGGGCTCGACAGCGCCCCCTGGAATGGGGTCCGAAATCTTGGTCCATATATCAAACACGCTTGCATGTAATAATATGAAACTCAGGACACATATAGATCTCATCGGGCCGCACAACTTTCGTGCTCTAAGTTTTACAAAAGCCCAACAGGAAGTCGGTTATTATACGTTGTTTGGAAAACGCATACAATGGAATGTGAAATACTCCTCCTAGGGAATTCATCCGATCGCCGCCAAACTCGGTGGGAATGAAGTCAAGACATTGAGGATGAATTCTTGCGAACAGATTTTTGATATCTCGAACGGTTTGGCCGTGGCGAGGAAACGAATTTATGGCGAATAATGGGACACAGGAAGTGTGTTATAACTTCTGCATACATTATCTGATCTTGCTGAAACTTCAGCAGTGTGTTCGTTGTAAGAGGCCGATCACATGGATGTGACTATTGTGAGTCAAAGTTATAGCGCCACCAACTGGCAACAGGAAGTGTGTCACTTTCAAAATGCTTTGAAATCACTTTCTTATTTTTACCCGATTTGCTTAAAACTTTATGTGTATAATGTAGACACACGGCAGATGTAGACCTGTGAAAGGATTATTGATATCTTAGATACTGTTGCCGTGGCAACGCATCAAACTTTAATATTCTTTTCGGATGCTTTTGAGACTCTTCACATGCTTGAAAACAAATGAAACTCGACAGACACATCACATTTATTAAACAGTAGACATGTGCAAAGTTTCAGAAATGGGCGTGGTGGAATAGCTCAGTAGCGCCACCTTTAGTCAAAAATGGGGGCTTAGTTTTTCCTAGAATCACAAAACTTGGTAGGTGTATTGTTCTCATCAAGCAGGACACCTTTCTAATTTACAGTCATTACCTCAGACCCACAGGAAGTCAGATATTTTGGTTAGAATGTGGATTTTCTGGAGAATTTTCTCTCTCTCTCTGTGTGTCTGTGTGTGTGTGGGGGGGGGGGGGATTTGTCTATTCCATTTAATCTTTGTTCTTCAAGGTTTCAGGGGCTTTTGGGGCCCTTAACGTGCTCAAAAACTCTTGAAACTTTCCACACAGGTCAAAACCCACGGTCATCAGGGCCGGGCTGAAGCTGGTACCCGGGCGTGGCAGGGGGGCTCAACAGCGCCCCCTTGGACACGGTCTAAAAACTTGGTCCATATATCAAACACGCTTGCATGAATTAACCCTCTGAGGTCTGAGCTGTTTTCTGGGCCCTGGAGGTGTTCTGACATGCTCTGACATTTCTGGTTATTTCTGTTACTTGTGACATTTTCATGGCTAAAGTCTAATTACACTGTATTCAGCACAAACTCTGCTACAATAATATATCAGCAGCATGTATGTAAAAGTTTGTAGTTTTGAGATAATGACATTTATGCGTGGTTTTTGAAAATACAAAAAAAAATTCTCACTGAAATAAGGCCATGAAACCCATACTGATTATTTCTTCACAAGACTTTTGAAAATTGTATGACGTAGCCTAGAATATTTGCTGCAAAACTATGTGAAAATCACCCTGACTGCTCATTCAGATAAGACAATATATTGATTTAAAAATTTTACGACGTGTTTTGTGTGAAAAAGCCTTATGCGAGAGCTCATTAATATGTAAGCTTTTCTCACCTGAGAAAGACAAAGAACCTCCCCTAACGGCCCTATTAGGAGCTATCAGGCCCCTATCATTCTGAGCAACCTTGCACAATACTGTAAATGAGGAGATTTAAAAAATAATGGCTTTTAAATTGTTTGGATTTATTTACAACACAACATAATCCAAAGATACACAACAAATGCCAAAAAAGCACTTCAAAGACAGAGACCTTTGTGCCATTCCTAAAAACATTGTACATACCTTTCATTTCCAAGATTTTCACTTTACCATGTTCACGTACTGAGACTCATGTGAATGTTGAAGTCCTCAGTGGCATCTGGGACCTGAAAAAAAAAAAAGTGAACATACTGATATCAAGAGAAAGGCCTGCACGATTTTGGAAATAAATATTAGATTTTTCTGGTTAAAATTGCTTTTTAAAATTCCTTTTTAAAATTCACAGAATACACACACACACACACGTTTCCAACGATATATAATATAATGAACACCAGGTTTGTTGTGCCTTGTAGGCATAAGGTATATGCGCAGTGCGGATAAAATAATAATAACAATAAATAACCTATAGCAGCCTATAAATCTTCCAAAAGAAGCTAGAGAAAAATATATTGATTATCATGTTACTTCAAATGTTTCCATCCGTTATGATGATATGAAATGAGATAATAATAAAAACATGAAGCCGTTTGGTGCGTTTTGCTTTCATCCAAAATATGATACATTAAAACGCGATCGCTTGCAAAATATGATACATTCAAACGCGATCGCTTGCAAAATATGATACATTCAAACGCGATCACTCTCAAATATAAAACATTATGGTTACCATAAACATATCTATGTTTGAGCAGATATCCACAAACACAGTAAACACATATGATACATTCAAACGCGATCGCTTGCAAAATATGATACATTCAAACGCGATCGCTTGCAAAATATGATACATTCAAACGCGATCACTCTCAAATATAAAACATTATGGTTACCATAAACATATCTATGTTTGAGCAGATATCCACAAACACAGTAAACACGGGTCTAAATATTATAATATTCCCCATATATCTAGCAACAGTTCAGCTGCAACGTGACATTTATGCAACAATAACAAACTAGGCTATGTAAGAATTTCTTACCTTATCTTTCTTGTCTTCAAATCGCGTTCTTCTTCTTCTGAGGTAGCCTAAATCCAATGTAAGCTCAGGCACGTCTTTCAAACTCGACGAAAAGTGAAGTGAAGTGTTTTGTTGTTGAGGTAACGAGCGCGTTCGCGTTCCATGTGGAGATTTGCATGTGAATATCTTTTGCGCGAGTAGGCGTGGCCAAATTAACTGTAATGAGCAAGCGTTTGAGAAGCTGGACATCTTGTTGGTTTTATACAAATTACTTAAACAGAGAATATTTGTTTTCGTTTTGAATCCGATCATTTAAAAGTACACACTTAAATGTTTATAAAGGTATATGGCTCATAAATGTGTGACAAGTATTCGCTGAGTTTTGTTTCAGTTTATAGACGTGCTCAAGAAAAAAAAGTTCACCGCGACGGAGAGGCAGAAAGCACACCCTGTTTATTTTCTTTATTTTACAAAAGCACAATGTTTTGATTTGATTGTAAGTGGACACATACAAAAGGAGAAATATCACAGATTCTTTTTTTATATTTTTTTTTTCTGTATGACCATAAATGATGGAGTAATTTAAGTTTATAGTGCTACAATGTGGGGAAAATCCGGCAAAACGCGTCGGCGCGTTTGTCGACCTCAGAGGGTTAAAGGCCTTAATAGCTTGAACCCCGATAAATGCTGCTTGCAGCTTTAATTATTATTATTTTTCTGCCGTAAAACGCATCGTGCAGCCCAAACCGTAAGGGCTAGAGCATTGAAACTTTGGCATATGGTAGTACAAAAATCGAGGAGAGGTTCAGAGATTATGACCCCGATTGGCCCATAGGTGGCGCTATAGCAACCAAAAGCGCAAAACTGCTCATAACTCCTAGACCGTATGTCGTAGACTCAAGTGTCTTATATCATTGGAAAGCTGGACGCCTGATGAACAAAACGCATATCTCCGATTTTATTTCCGTCATGATAGATTTTCCGCCATTTTGAATTTTATCAAAAATTTACTTTTGCAAACTAGTCCGTGGTTTTTCGTCCGATCGGAACCAAACCAGTGCAGAAATGTTCTCTGGAGTCTGAGTATCAAAAATTATCGAAAAAAAGTTTAAATTTCGATTCACGGTCGCTAAGGGGCGCCAAAACGTACATTGTGGGAGGAGCCTATTTTACTAAAATGGCTATAACTCCAGAAGGAAATGTGGTATCTTCATCAAACTTGGTACTCATATGTAAGAGGTCAATCTGAGGTAACAGTAAACAAACCATGGTGATTGGCCACATGGTGGCGCTATAACATGACAAAAACATAAAACAGGCGATAACCACCTGACCGTTAGTCCGATTGACTTGAAAATTGGTATGCAGTGTCTTGGTCCAAGGTGCCATGTATGTCTATGAGGACGTTAGTGTATCTCAAAAAACATGGCCGCCATCGGCCAATGAAGTTTGAGCACCTATTAGACAAGGTTAACGGAGGCCGATCGGAACGAAACTCGATGTGCATGTTCGAGTCATGGCCCTAGAGGTCTGTAAGAATTTTGAAAGAAATCGGCCACTAGTTGACGCTAACGAGTTTTATGGCTCTGTAATCACATGATGTTACACTTCTTGTCACAAAATGCATATCATTTGATAGATCTGCTCATGCTGAACAACTTTGCCTCAAGATCCATTGCTGTCAATCAAACCGTTCATTAAATATTCGTAATTATGTTAAAAACCTACTTTTGCGAACTAGTCCTAGGTTTTTCGCCCGATCGGAACCAAACGAGTCTAGGACAATTCTATGGACTCTCTAGATCAATAATTATCAAAAAAAAAGTTGAACTTTTGCATTTTTCGCATGGGTATATTGGGTCATAAAGAAAATGGGCGTGGCAAAATGCACTCAAAAGCCTATAAATCCTAAACGAAAACTCAGAACTTCACGAAAATTGGTGAGCATATGTACCATAACATTCTAAACAAGCATGCAAAATTGTATGGAGATCGGACAATAGTTGGCGCTATAACTGTTAAAAGGCTTTAAAACCATATATTTCCTATGGTAAACTGCCTGTATTGGCTGTAAATGGTCTTTTCCATCTCTGATCATATCATTTTCATATCATAATGTTAAAAACTAGTGCAATACAATTCTCTGGACTCACTAGAACAATAATTGTCAGAAAAAGTTGAACTACTTCATTTGGATAGCTATAATAGGTTCACTTCAAAATGTGGCCTTTACCAAGTGTCCCTGAAAGCATATATCTCTTTAATGAATGTTCAAACCTTCTTAAAAACAAGTCAGAACATGTGAAATATCACTCTGAACATGCATGAAAATTTTCAGACAGATCGGACAAAATTTGCCTCTATAACAGTTAAAAAGGTGAAAATGATATGAATATAATGGCATATTAAGCCAATAAGTGGTATTTTACTGCCCTCTGCTGTTTAAAATACTCATTTTGTCATATTGTTCTATAATTTATATTTAGACTTTATAAAATCACTATTTTAACATTTACAATTACATTTAGTCAAAATCCATCTGTTAAAGTATTAGTATTGATAGTTTGATCACATCATATATTTCAAATGTTTGCATCTACAACATAATGTGTGTGTGTAGTCTTAGGTTTCTGAATAAATTCTGAATCATCTGATTAATAGCTTACAAAGACTTTGTGAAATGTTTATAGACCATTCAAATATATTTGCATAATGACATCAATAGCATTGAAAAAATAACAACATTTGTGTGTGTGTGTGTGTGTGTGTGTGTAAACATGCATTATGGAGTTAAAATGGAAAAACTGGTTTGCTTTAGTGCAGAAAAATGGTGAAAATCAAGAAGTTTAAAGTGAAAGTGAGCCAATGAGTGGTCTTCTACTGCCCTCTGCTGGCCATTCTACTTATTAATGAAGTCTACTCACATATGCTTTTGCATTCATTAGACACTAAAAATCACTTATATAACAATAAGACACTAAAAAATCACTTATATAACAATTACTATCATAGCACAATCATATTTTGTCAGAGTTTATCACTTCATTTGTACTGATACTTCACATAATTGCTAGCAATGTGGTAAATCATGGTAAATCACGCTAAAAACAAGGTAAATCATAATAAATAATACTAGAATGTGGTGTATCAAGGTAAATCATACTAGAATCCTGGTACATCATTCTAGAACGTGGTATATCATGGTACATCATGCTAGAACATGGTAAATCATGGTAAACTATGCTAGAACAGGGTAAATCATGGTAAGCCATGATAAATCATGATAAACTATGGTAAATCATGTTAGAATGTGGTATATCATGGTAAATCATGCTAGAACATGGTAAATCATGGTAAACTATGCTAGAACAGGGTAAATCATGGTAAACTATGATAAATCATGGTAAACTATGATAAACTATGGTAAACTATGCTAGAATCACAGTAAACAATGGTAAATCATACTAGAATGTAGTATATCATGGTAAATCATGCTAGAATATGGCAAATCATGCTAGAATCATAGTAAATAATACTAGAATGTGGTAAATTGTTGTGGGAGGAGCCTATTTTACTAAAATGGCTATAACTCAAGAAGTAAATGAGATATCTTCGCCAAACTCAGTACACATGTGTATGGGTTCAATTTGAGGTCACAGTAAACAATTTTATTGAGATCGGACCATAGGTGGCGCTATAACTGTTAAAAAGCTTTAAAACCATATTTTTCCCATGGTAAAACTGCCTGTATTGGCTGTAAATGGTCTTTTCCATCTATTATGTCAGTGGTTACATGCTTGCTAAATAAATCTTAATAATTTTTGAAGCTTTTGTGCTTAAATGCCTTAAAGGCCTTAACTGCTTGAACCCCGATAAATGCTGCTTGCAGCTTTAATTATTATTATTATTTTTCTTCTCCGCTAAAACGCATCGTGCAGCCCAAACCGTAAGAGCTAGAGACTTGAAACTTGGCCAGAAGGTAGTACAAAAATCGAGGAGAGGTTCAGAGAATATGAGCCAGATTGGCCAATAGGTGGCGCTACAGCGCAAAAAACAAAAAAATTGCATATTTTTGCTTAAATCTTATTAACCGTTTTTCACAGACTCAAGTGTCTTATATCATTGTAATCCTTGGGTCAAGCCGAACAAAATTGGCCTGAAGGATTTCATTTCCTGTATACAAATTTTTCCGCCATTTTGGATTTTGTCCGAAACCTTTTTGCGAACTAGTCCTAGGTTTTTTGACCAATCGGAACCAAACCAGTGCAGAAATGTTCACAGGCGTCTGATTATCAATAATTATTGAAAAAAAGTTGAAATTTCGATTCACGATCGCTAAGGGGCGCCAAAATGTATGTTGTGGGAGGAGCCTATTTTACTAAAATGGCTATAATTCCAGAAGTAAATGAGGTATCTTCACCAAACTCGGTACACATATGTAAGAGGTCAATCTGAGGTCACAGTAAAAAAACCGCGGCGATTGGCCACATTGTGGCGCTATAACATGAAATTAACCTAAAACAGGCTATAACCACCTGACCGTTAGTACAATTGACTTGAAAATTGGTGTGCAGTGTCTTGGTCCAAGGTGTCATGTATGTCTATGAGGACATTGGTGTATCTCAAAAAACATGGCCGCCATCAGCCAATGAAGTTTGAGCACCTATTAGACAAGGTTAACGGAGGCTGATCGGAACAAAACTCGATGGGTATGTTCAACTCATGGCCCTAGAGGTCTGTAAGAATTTTGAAAGAAATCGGCCACTAGTTGGCGCTAACGAGTTTTACGGCTCTGTAATCACGTGGTCTTGCACATATCCACACAATATGCATATCATTTCATAGGTCTCCTCATACTGAAGAACTTTGCCTCAAGAACCATATCTGTCAATCAAACCATTCATTAATTATTCACGAATATGTTAAAAACCTACTTTTGCAAACTAGTCCTAGGTTTTTGGCCCAATCCAGACCAGACCAGTCTAGCACAGTTCTCTGGAGTCTCTAGATCAATAATTATCGAAAAAAAGTTGAACTTTTGCATTTGCCTGGCTGTAACAGGGTCATTTAGGAAAGGGGCGGGACAAAAAAACACTCAAAAGCCTACACAACCTAAGGGAAAACCCCAAACTTCACAAAAATCGATGAGCAGATGTGCCATAGCATGGTGAAGAAGCATGCCAAGTTTCGTGAAGATCGGACAATAGGTGGCGCTATAACTGTCCAAAACGTCTCTTCTTATTAGGGGTTCAAGCACGAAGTGCTGAAACCCTATTGTAATTGTGCTGATTTTTAGGGGTTCAAGCACGAAGTGCTGAAACCCTATTGTAATTGTACTGATTTTTATTATTATTATTTTTCTTCTGCCGTAAAACGCATCGTGCAGCCCAAACCGTAAATGCTAGAGACTTGAAACTTTGCCAGATGGTAGTACAAAAATCGAGGAGAGGTTATCAAAATATGACCCCGATTGGCCCATAGGTGGCGCTACAGTGCAAAAAACAAAAAAAAATCACATTTTTGCTTAAATCTCATTAACCGTTTGTCACAGACTCAAGTGTCTTATATCATTGGAATCCTTGGGTCAAGCCGAACAAAAAAGGCCTCAAGGATTTCATTTCCGGTATGCAAATTTTCCGCCATTTTGAATTATGTCCAAAACCTACTTTTGCGAACTAGTCCCTGGTTTTGTGTCCGATCGGAACCAAACCAGTGCAGAAATGTTCTCTGGAGTCAGACTATCAATAATTATCGAAAAAAAGTTGAAATTTCGATTGACGGTCGCTAAGAGGCGCCAAAATATTTGAAGAAGGCGGAGCCTATTTTACTAAAATGGCTATAACTCCAGAAGTAAATGAGGTATCTTCACCAAACTCGGTACACCTGTGTAAGAAGTCAATCTGAGGTCACAGTAAAAAGATTGCGGCGATTGGCCACATGGTGGCGCTATAACATGAAAAAAACATAAATAAGGCTGTAACCACCTGACCGTTAGTCCGATTGACTTGAAAATTGGTATGCAGTGTCTTGGTCCAAGCTGTCATGTATATCTATGAGGACATTGGTGTATCTCAAAAAACATGGCCGCCATCGGCCAATAAAATTTGAGCACCTATTAGACAAGGTTAACGGAGGCCGATCGGAACAAAACTCAGTGGGCATGTTCGACTCATGGCCCTAGAGGTCTGTAAGAATTTTGAAAGAAATCGGCCACTAGTTGGCGCTAACGAGTTTTATGGCTCTGTAATCACGTGGTGTTACACTTATCATCACAAAATGCATATCATTTGATAGATCTGCTCATGCTGAACAACTTTGCCTCTAGAACCATTGCTGTCAATCAAACAGTTTATTAATTATTCACGAATATGTTAAAAACCTACTTTTGCGAACTAGTCCCTGGTTTTTCGCCCGATCGGAACCAGACCAGTCTAGGACAATTCTCTGGACTCTCTAGATCAATAATTATCAAAAAAAAGTTAAAATTTTGCTTTTGGTTGGCTAGAAGAGGATCATTTATAAAATAGGCTTGTCCAAATACACTCAAACGTCTATAAAGCCTAAATAAAAACTCAGAACTTCACAAAAATTGATGGGCATATGTGAAATAACATGCTAAAGAAGCATGGAAATTTTTATGGAGATCGGACCATAGGTGGCGCTATAACTGTTAAAAAGCTTTGAAAACCATATATTTCCTATGGTAAATTTCCTGTATTGGCTGTAAATGGACTTTTCCATCTATTATTTCAGTGGTTAAAAGCTTTCTAAATAAATCTTAATGTCTTAAATGCTTATGTGCTTAAAGGCCTTACATGCTTGAACCCCGATAAATGCTGCTTGCAGCTTTAATTATTATTATTATTTTCCCCTAAAACGCATCGTGCAGCCCAAACCGTAAATGCTGGAGACTTGAAACTCAGCCAAATGGTAGTCCTCAATTTGGGGAGAACCTATCAAAGTATGACCCCGATTGGTCAATAGGTGGCGCTATAGCAAGCAAAAGTATGAAATCAGCCATAACTCCTAGACGGATTGTCATAGAATCAAGTGTCTTATATCACTGTAATCCTTGGCTCAAGACGGTCAAAACGAATATCTCCGATTTCATTTCCGCCTGGGAAAATTTTCCGCCATTTAGAATTTTCTCAAAAACCTACTTTTGCGAACTAGTCCTAGGTTTTTCGTCCGATTGGAACCAAACCAGTGCAGAAATGTTCTCTGGAGTCTGAATATCAATAATTATCGAAAAAAAGTTGAAATTTCGATTCACAGTCGCTAGGGGGCGCCAAAACGTACATTGTGGGAGGAGCCTATTTTACTAAAACGGCTATAACTCGAGAAATAAATGAGGTATCTTCACCAAACTCGGTACACATGTGTAATAGTTCAATATGAGGTCACAGTAAAAAAATCGCAACGATTGAACACTAGATGGCGCTATAACTTGAAAAAAACATGAAAAGGGCTATAACCACCTGACCGTTTGTCCGATTGACTTGAAAATTGGTATGCAGTGTCTTGGTCCAAGGTGCCATGTATGCCTATGAGGACATTGATGTATCTCAAAAAACATGGCCGCCATCGGCCAATGAAGTTTGAGCACCTATTAGACAAGGTTAACGGAGGCTGATCGGAACGAAACTCGATGGGCATGTTCGACTCATGGCCCAAGAGGTCTGTAAGAATTTTGAAAGAAATCAGCCACTAGTTGGCGCTAACGAGTTTTTTCGGCTCTGTAATCACGTGGTGTTGCATACATCCACACAATATGCATATCAGTTGATAGATCTCCTCATACTGAACAACTTTGCCTCAAAAACCATTGCTGTCAATCAAACCGTTCATTTAATATTTGCAAACATGTTAAAAACCTACTTTTGCGAACTAGTCCTAGGTTTTTTGCCCAATCGGAACCAAACCAGTCTAGGACAATTCTCTGGACTCTCTAGATCAATAATTATCAAAAAAAAGTTGAACTTTTGCATTTGGATGGCTGTAATAGGGTCATTTATAAAATGGGCGTGGCAAAATACACTAAAAAGCCTATAAATCCTAAACGAAAACTCAAAACTTCACAAAAATTGGTGAGCATATGTCACATAACATCATTAACAAGCATGCCAAATTTTATGGACATCGGACCAAAGGTGGCACTATAACTGTTAAAAAGCTTTAAAACCACATATTTCCTATGGTAAATTGCCTGTATTGGCTGTAAATGGACTTTTCAATCTATTATTTCAGTGGTTAAAAGCTTTCTAAATAAATCTTAATGTCTTAAATGCTTATGTGCTTAAAGGCCTTAAATGCTTGAACCCCGATAAATGCTGCTTGCAGCTTTAATTATTATTATTATTATTATTCTTCTGCCGTAAAACGCATCGTGCAGCCCAAACCGTAAGGGCTAGAGCATTGAAACTTTGCCAGATGGTAGTACAAAAATCGAGGAGAGGTTCAGAGATTATGACCCCGATTGGCCCATAGGTGGCGCTATAGTGACCAAAAGCGTGAAACAGCTCATAACTCCTAGACCGTATGTCGTAGACTCAAGTGTCTTATATCATTGGAAAGCTGGACACCTGACGAACAAAACGTATATCTCCGATTTTATTTCCGTCATGATAGATTTTCCGCCATTTTGAATTTTGTCAAAAACCTACTTTTGCAAACTAGACCGTGGTTTTTTGTCCGATCGGAACCAAACCAGTGCAGAAATGTTCTCTGGAGTCTGATGATCAATAATAATCAAAAAAACGTTGAAATTTCGGTTCATGGTCGCTAGAGGACATAAAATGAACGTTGTGGGAGGAGCCTATTTTACTAAAATAGCTATAACTCAAAAAGTAAATGAGATAGATTAACCAAACTCAGTACACTTGTGTATAGGTTCATTCTGGGGTCACAGTAAAAAAATCGTGACGATTGAACACTAGGTGGCGCTATAACATGAAAAAAACATGAAAAGGGCTATAACCACCTGACCGTTAGTCCGATTGACTTGAAAATTGGTATGCAGTGTCTTGGCCCAAGGTGCCATGTATGTCTATGAGGACATTGGTGTATCTCAAAAAACATGGCCGCCATTGGCCAATAAATTTGAGCACCTATTAGACAAGGTTAACGAAGTCCGATCGGAATGAAACTCGGTGGGCATGTTCAGCTCAAGCCCCTAGAGGTCTGTAAGAATTTTGAAAGAAATCGGCCACTAGTTGGCGCTAACGAGTTTTATGGCTCTGTAATCACGTGGTGTTACACATATCATCACAAAATGCATATCATTTGATAGATCTGCTCATGTTGAACAACTTTGCCTCTAGAACCAGTAATGTCAATCAAACCGTTCATTAAATATTTACGAATATGTTAAAAACCTACTTTTGCAAACTAGTCCTAGGTTTTTCACCCGATCGGAACCAAATCAGTCTAGGACAATTCTCTGGACTCTCTAGATCAATAATTATCAAAAAAAAGTTGAACTTTTGCATTTGGATGGCTGTAATAGGGTCATTTATAAAATGGGTGTGGCAAAATACATTAAAAAGCCTATAAATCCTAAATAAAAACCCAGAACTTCACAAAAATTGGTGAACTTATGTGACATAACATCATTAACAAGCATGCAAAATTTCATGGAGATCGGACCATAGTTGGCGCTATAACTGTTAAAAAGCTTTAAAACCATATATTTCCTATGGTACATTGCCTATATTGGCTGTAAATGGTGTTTTCCATCTATTATGTCAGTGGTTAAATGCTTGCTAAATAAAACTTGATAACTTTTGATGCTTTTGTGCTTAAAAACCCTTAAAGGCCTTAATAGCTTGAACCCCGATAAATGCTGCTTGCAGCTTTAATTATTATTATTATTCTTCTGCCGTAAAACGCATCGTGCAGCCCAAACCGTAAGGGCTAGAGCATTGAAACTTTGCCAGATGGTAGTACAAAAATCGAGGAGAGGTTCAGAGATTATGACCCCGATTGGCCCATAGGTGGCGCTATAGTGACCAAAAGCGTGAAACAGCTCATAACTCCTAGACCGTATGTCATAGACTCAAGTGTCTTATATCATTGGAAAGCTGGACGCCTGACGAACAAAACGTATATCTCCGATTTTATTTCCGTCATGATAGATTTTCCGCCATTTTGAATTTTGTCAAAAACCTACTTTTGCAAACTAGACCGTGGTTTTTTGTCCGATCGGAACCAAACCAGTGCAGAAATGTTCTCTGGAGTCTGAAGATAAATAATTATCAAAAAAACGTTGAAATTTCGGTTCATGGTCGCTAGAGGGCATAAAATGAACGTTGTGAGAGGAGCCTATTTTACTAAAATGGCTATAACTCAAAAAGTAAATGAGATAGATTAACCAAACTCGGTACACTTGTGTATGGGTTCAGTCTGGGGTCACAGTAAAAAAATCGCGACGATTGAACACTAGGTGGCGCTATAACATGAAAAAAACATGAAAAGGGCTATAACCACCTGACCGTTAGTCCGATTGACTTGAAAATTGGTATGCAGTGTCTTGGCCCAAGGTGCCATGAATGTCTATGAGGACATTGGTGTATCTCAAAAAACATGGCCGCCATTGGCCAATAAATTTGAGCACCTATTAGACAAGGTTAACAGAGGCCGATCGGAATGAAACTCGATGGGCATGTTTGACTCATGGCCCTAGAGGTCTGTAAGAATTTTGAAAGAAATCGGCCACTAGTTGGCGCTAACGAGTTTTATGGCTCTGTAATCACGTGGTGTTACACATATCATCACAAAATGCATATCATTTGATAGATCTGCTCATGTTGAACAACTTTGCCTCTAGAACCACTAATGTCAATCAAACCGTTCATTAAATATTTACGAATATGTTAAAAACCTACTTTTGCGAACTAGTCCTAGGTTTTTCGCCCAATCAGAACCAAACCTGTCTAGGACAATTCTCTGGACTCTCTAGATCAATAATTATCAAAAAAAAGTTGAACTTTTGCATTTGGATGGCTGTAATAGGGTCATTTATAAAATGGGCGTGGCAAAATACATTAAAAAGCTTATAAATCCTAAATAAAAACCCAGAACTTCACAAAAATTGGTGAATTTATGTGACATAAGATCATTAACAAGCATGCAAAATTTCATGGAGATCGGACCATAGTTGGCGCTATAACTGTTAAAAAGCTTTAAAACCATATATTTCCTATGGTACATTGCCTATATTGGCTGTAAATGGTGTTTTCCATCTATTATGTCAGTGGTTAAATGCTTGCTAAATAAAACTTGATAACTTTTGATGCTTTTGTGCTTAAAAACCCTTAAAGGCCTTAATAGCTTGAACCCCGATAAATGCTGCTTGCAGCTTTAATTATTATTATTTTTCTGCCGTAAAACGCATCGTGCAGCCCAAACCGTAAGGGCTAGAGCATTGAAACTTTGGCATATGGTAGTACAAAAATCGAGGAGAGGTTCAGAGATTATGACCCCGATTGGCCCATAGGTGGCGCTATAGCAACCAAAAGCGCAAAACTGCTCATAACTCCTAGACCGTATGTCGTAGACTCAAGTGTCTTATATCATTGGAAAGCTGGACGCCTGATGAACAAAACGCATATCTCCGATTTTATTTCCGTTATGATAGATTTTCCGCCATTTTGAATTTTATCAAAAATTTACTTTTGCAAACTAGTCCGTGGTTTTTCGTCCGATCGGAACCAAACCAGTGCAGAAATGTTCTCTGGAGTCTGAGTATCAAAAATTATCGAAAAAAAGTTTAAATTTCGATTCACGGTCGCTAAGGGGCGCCAAAACGTACATTGTGGGAGGAGCCTATTTTACTAAAATGGCTATAACTCCAGAAGGAAATGTGGTATCTTCATCAAACTTGGTACTCATATGTAAGAGGTCAATCTGAGGTAACAGTAAACAAACCATGGTGATTGGCCACATGGTGGCGCTATAACATGACAAAAACATAAAACAGGCGATAACCACCTGACCGTTAGTCCGATTGACTTGAAAATTGGTATGCAGTGTCTTGGTCCAAGGTGCCATGTATGTCTATGAGGACGTTAGTGTATCTCAAAAAACATGGCCGCCATCGGCCAATGAAGTTTGAGCACCTATTAGACAAGGTTAACGGAGGCCGATCGGAACGAAACTCGATGTGCATGTTCGAGTCATGGCCCTAGAGGTCTGTAAGAATTTTGAAATAAATCGGCCACTAGTTGGCGCTAACGAGTTTTATGGCTCTGTAATCACATGATGTTACACTTCTTGTCACAAAATGCATATCATTTGATAGATCTGCTCATGCTGAACAACTTTGCCTCAAGATCCATTGCTGTCAATCAAACCGTTCATTAAATATTCGTAATTATGTTAAAAACCTACTTTTGCGAACTAGTCCTAGGTTTTTCGCCCGATCGGAACCAAACGAGTCTAGGACAATTCTATGGACTCTCTAGATCAATAATTATCAAAAAAAAAGTTGAACTTTTGCATTTTTCGCATGGGTATATTGGGTCATAAAGAAAATGGGCGTGGCAAAATGCACTCAAAAGCCTATAAATCCTAAACGAAAACTCAGAACTTCACGAAAATTGGTGAGCATATGTACCATAACATTCTAAACAAGCATGCAAAATTGTATGGAGATCGGACAATAGTTGGCGCTATAACTGTTAAAAGGCTTTAAAACCATATATTTCCTATGGTAAACTGCCTGTATTGGCTGTAAATGGTCTTTTCCATCTCTGATCATATCATTTTCATATCATAATGTTAAAAACTAGTGCAATACAATTCTCTGGACTCACTAGAACAATAATTGTCAGAAAAAGTTGAACTACTTCATTTGGATAGCTATAATAGGTTCACTTCAAAATGTGGCCTTTACCAAGTGTCCCTGAAAGCATATATCTCTTTAATGAATGTTCAAACCTTCTTAAAAACAAGTCAGAACATGTGAAATATCACTCTGAACATGCATGAAAATTTTCAGACAGATCGGACAAAATTTGCCTCTATAACAGTTAAAAAGGTGAAAATGATATGAATATAATGGCATATTAAGCCAATAAGTGGTATTTTACTGCCCTCTGCTGTTTAAAATACTCATTTTGTCATATTGTTCTATAATTTATATTTAGACTTTATAAAATCACTATTTTAACATTTACAATTACATTTAGTCAAAATCCATCTGTTAAAGTATTAGTATTGATAGTTTGATCACATCATATATTTCAAATGTTTGCATCTACAACATAATGTGTGTGTGTAGTCTTAGGTTTCTGAATAAATTCTGAATCATCTGATTAATAGCTTACAAAGACTTTGTGAAATGTTTATAGACCATTCAAATATATTTGCATAATGACATCAATAGCATTGAAAAAATAACAACATTTGTGTGTGTGTGTGTGTGTGTAAACATGCATTATGGAGTTAAAATGGAAAAACTGGTTTGCTTTAGTGCAGAAAAATGGTGAAAATCAAGAAGTTTAAAGTGAAAGTGAGCCAATGAGTGGTCTTCTACTGCCCTCTGCTGGCCATTCTACTTATTAATGAAGTCTACTCACATATGCTTTTGCATTCATTAGACACTAAAAATCACTTATATAACAATAAGACACTAAAAAATCACTTATATAACAATTACTATCATAGCACAATCATATTTTGTCAGAGTTTATCACTTCATTTGTACTGATACTTCACATAATTGCTAGCAATGTGGTAAATCATGGTAAATCACGCTAAAAACAAGGTAAATCATAATAAATAATACTAGAATGTGGTGTATCAAGGTAAATCATACTAGAATCCTGGTACATCATTCTAGAACGTGGTATATCATGGTACATCATGCTAGAACATGGTAAATCATGGTAAACTATGCTAGAACAGGGTAAATCATGGTAAGCCATGATAAATCATGATAAACTATGGTAAATCATGTTAGAATGTGGTATATCATGGTAAATCATGCTAGAACATGGTAAATCATGGTAAACTATGCTAGAACAGGGTAAATCATGGTAAACTATGATAAATCATGGTAAACTATGATAAACTATGGTAAACTATGCTAGAATCACAGTAAACAATGGTAAATCATACTAGAATGTAGTATATCATGGTAAATCATGCTAGAATATGGCAAATCATGCTAGAATCATAGTAAATAATACTAGAATGTGGTAAATTGTTGTGGGAGGAGCCTATTTTACTAAAATGGCTATAACTCAAGAAGTAAATGAGATATCTTCGCCAAACTCAGTACACATGTGTATGGGTTCAATTTGAGGTCACAGTAAACAATTTTATTGAGATCGGACCATAGGTGGCGCTATAACTGTTAAAAAGCTTTAAAACCATATTTTTCCCATGGTAAAACTGCCTGTATTGGCTGTAAATGGTCTTTTCCATCTATTATGTCAGTGGTTACATGCTTGCTAAATAAATCTTAATAATTTTTGAAGCTTTTGTGCTTAAATGCCTTAAAGGCCTTAACTGCTTGAACCCCGATAAATGCTGCTTGCAGCTTTAATTATTATTATTATTTTTCTTCTCCGCTAAAACGCATCGTGCAGCCCAAACCGTAAGAGCTAGAGACTTGAAACTTGGCCAGAAGGTAGTACAAAAATCGAGGAGAGGTTCAGAGAATATGAGCCAGATTGGCCAATAGGTGGCGCTACAGCGCAAAAAACAAAAAAATTGCATATTTTTGCTTAAATCTTATTAACCGTTTTTCACAGACTCAAGTGTCTTATATCATTGTAATCCTTGGGTCAAGCCGAACAAAATTGGCCTGAAGGATTTCATTTCCTGTATACAAATTTTTCCGCCATTTTGGATTTTGTCCGAAACCTTTTTGCAAACTAGTCCTAGGTTTTTTGACCAATCGGAACCAAACCAGTGCAGAAATGTTCACAGGCGTCTGATTATCAATAATTATTGAAAAAAAGTTGAAATTTCGATTCACGATCGCTAAGGGGCGCCAAAATGTATGTTGTGGGAGGAGCCTATTTTACTAAAATGGCTATAATTCCAGAAGTAAATGAGGTATCTTCACCAAACTCGGTACACATATGTAAGAGGTCAATCTGAGGTCACAGTAAAAAAACCGCGGCGATTGGCCACATTGTGGCGCTATAACATGAAATTAACCTAAAACAGGCTATAACCACCTGACCGTTAGTACAATTGACTTGAAAATTGGTGTGCAGTGTCTTGGTCCAAGGTGTCATGTATGTCTATGAGGACATTGGTGTATCTCAAAAAACATGGCCGCCATCAGCCAATGAAGTTTGAGCACCTATTAGACAAGGTTAACGGAGGCTGATCGGAACAAAACTCGATGGGTATGTTCAACTCATGGCCCTAGAGGTCTGTAAGAATTTTGAAAGAAATCGGCCACTAGTTGGCGCTAACGAGTTTTACGGCTCTGTAATCACGTGGTCTTGCACATATCCACACAATATGCATATCATTTCATAGGTCTCCTCATACTGAAGAACTTTGCCTCAAGAACCATATCTGTCAATCAAACCATTCATTAATTATTCACGAATATGTTAAAAACCTACTTTTGCAAACTAGTCCTAGGTTTTTGGCCCAATCCAGACCAGACCAGTCTAGCACAGTTCTCTGGAGTCTCTAGATCAATAATTATCGAAAAAAAGTTGAACTTTTGCATTTTCCTGGCTGTAACAGGGTCATTTAGGAAAGGGGCGGGACAAAAAAACACTCAAAAGCCTACACAACCTAAGGGAAAACCCCAAACTTCACAAAAATCGATGAGCAGATGTGCCATAGCATGGTGAAGAAGCATGCCAAGTTTCGTGAAGATCGGACAATAGGTGGCGCTATAACTGTCCAAAACGTCTCTTCTTATTAGGGGTTCAAGCACGAAGTGCTGAAACCCTATTGTAATTGTGCTGATTTTTAGGGGTTCAAGCACGAAGTGCTGAAACCCTATTGTAATTGTACTGATTTTTATTATTATTATTTTTCTTCTGCCGTAAAACGCATCGTGCAGCCCAAACCGTAAATGCTAGAGACTTGAAACTTTGCCAGATGGTAGTACAAAAATCGAGGAGAGGTTATCAAAATATGACCCCGATTGGCCCATAGGTGGCGCTACAGTGCAAAAAACAAAAAAAAATCACATTTTTGCTTAAATCTCATTAACCGTTTGTCACAGACTTAAGTGTCTTATATCATTGGAATCCTTGGGTCAAGTCGAACAAAAAAGGCCTCAAGGATTTCATTTCCGGTATGCAAATTTTCCGCCATTTTGAATTATGTCCAAAACCTACTTTTGCGAACTAGTCCCTGGTTTTGTGTCCGATCGGAACCAAACCAGTGCAGAAATGTTCTCTGGAGTCAGACTATCAATAATTATCGAAAAAAAGTTGAAATTTCGATTGACGGTCGCTAAGAGGCGCCAAAATATTTGAAGAAGGCGGAGCCTATTTTACTAAAATGGCTATAACTCCAGAAGTAAATGAGGTATCTTCACCAAACTCGGTACACCTGTGTAAGAAGTCAATCTGAGGTCACAGTAAAAAGATTGCGGCGATTGGCCACATGGTGGCGCTATAACATGAAAAAAACATAAATAAGGCTGTAACCACCTGACCGTTAGTCCGATTGACTTGAAAATTGGTATGCAGTGTCTTGGTCCAAGCTGTCATGTATATCTATGAGGACATTGGTGTATCTCAAAAAACATGGCCGCCATCGGCCAATAAAATTTGAGCACCTATTAGACAAGGTTAACGGAGGCCGATCGGAACAAAACTCAGTGGGCATGTTCGACTCATGGCCCTAGAGGTCTGTAAGAATTTTGAAAGAAATCGGCCACTAGTTGGCGCTAACGAGTTTTATGGCTCTGTAATCACGTGGTGTTACACTTATCATCACAAAATGCATATCATTTGATAGATCTGCTCATGCTGAACAACTTTGCCTCTAGAACCATTGCTGTCAATCAAACAGTTTATTAATTATTCACGAATATGTTAAAAACCTACTTTTGCGAACTAGTCCCTGGTTTTTCGCCCGATCGGAACCAGACCAGTCTAGGACAATTCTCTGGACTCTCTAGATCAATAATTATCAAAAAAAAGTTAAAATTTTGCTTTTGGTTGGCTAGAAGAGGATCATTTATAAAATAGGCTTGTCCAAATACACTCAAACGTCTATAAAGCCTAAATAAAAACTCAGAACTTCACAAAAATTGATGGGCATATGTGAAATAACATGCTAAAGAAGCATGGAAATTTTTATGGAGATCGGACCATAGGTGGCGCTATAACTGTTAAAAAGCTTTGAAAACCATATATTTCCTATGGTAAATTTCCTGTATTGGCTGTAAATGGACTTTTCCATCTATTATTTCAGTGGTTAAAAGCTTTCTAAATAAATCTTAATGTCTTAAATGCTTATGTGCTTAAAGGCCTTACATGCTTGAACCCCGATAAATGCTGCTTGCAGCTTTAATTATTATTATTATTTTCCCCTAAAACGCATCGTGCAGCCCAAACCGTAAATGCTGGAGACTTGAAACTCAGCCAAATGGTAGTCCTCAATTTGGGGAGAACCTATCAAAGTATGACCCCGATTGGTCAATAGGTGGCGCTATAGCAAGCAAAAGTATGAAATCAGCCATAACTCCTAGACGGATTGTCATAGAATCAAGTGTCTTATATCACTGTAATCCTTGGCTCAAGACGGTCAAAACGTATATCTCCGATTTCATTTCCGCCTGGGAAAATTTTCCGCCATTTAGAATTTTCTCAAAAACCTACTTTTGCGAACTAGTCCTAGGTTTTTCGTCCGATTGGAACCAAACCAGTGCAGAAATGTTCTCTGGAGTCTGAATATCAATAATTATCGAAAAAAAGTTGAAATTTCGATTCACAGTCGCTAGGGGGCGCCAAAACGTACATTGTGGGAGGAGCCTATTTTACTAAAACGGCTATAACTCGAGAAATAAATGAGGTATCTTCACCAAACTCGGTACACATGTGTAATAGTTCAATATGAGGTCACAGTAAAAAAATCGCAACGATTGAACACTAGATGGCGCTATAACTTGAAAAAAACATGAAAAGGGCTATAACCACCTGACCGTTTGTCCGATTGACTTGAAAATTGGTATGCAGTGTCTTGGTCCAAGGTGCCATGTATGCCTATGAGGACATTGATGTATCTCAAAAAACATGGCCGCCATCGGCCAATGAAGTTTGAGCACCTATTAGACAAGGTTAACGGAGGCTGATCGGAACGAAACTCGATGGGCATGTTCGACTCATGGCCCAAGAGGTCTGTAAGAATTTTGAAAGAAATCAGCCACTAGTTGGCGCTAACGAGTTTTTTCGGCTCTGTAATCACGTGGTGTTGCATACATCCACACAATATGCATATCAGTTGATAGATCTCCTCATACTGAACAACTTTGCCTCAAAAACCATTGCTGTCAATCAAACCGTTCATTTAATATTTGTAAACATGTTAAAAACCTACTTTTGCGAACTAGTCCTAGGTTTTTTGCCCAATCGGAACCAAACCAGTCTAGGACAATTCTCTGGACTCTCTAGATCAATAATTATCAAAAAAAAGTTGAACTTTTGCATTTGGATGGCTGTAATAGGGTCATTTATAAAATGGGCGTGGCAAAATACACTAAAAAGCCTATAAATCCTAAACGAAAACTCAAAACTTCACAAAAATTGGTGAGCATATGTCACATAACATCATTAACAAGCATGCCAAATTTTATGGACATCGGACCAAAGGTGGCACTATAACTGTTAAAAAGCTTTAAAACCACATATTTCCTATGGTAAATTGCCTGTATTGGCTGTAAATGGACTTTTCAATCTATTATTTCAGTGGTTAAAAGCTTTCTAAATAAATCTTAATGTCTTAAATGCTTATGTGCTTAAAGGCCTTAAATGCTTGAACCCCGATAAATGCTGCTTGCAGCTTTAATTATTATTATTATTATTATTATTCTGCCGTAAAACGC
This sequence comes from Abramis brama, assembly GCF_963993115.1. NCBI lineage: Eukaryota > Metazoa > Chordata > Actinopteri > Cypriniformes > Leuciscidae > Abramis > Abramis brama. Next base: position 20,221,407 of record NC_139971.1, read on the forward strand.
ATCGTGCAGCCCAAACCGTAAGGGCTAGAGCATTGAAACTTTGCCAGATGGTAGTACAAAAATCGAGGAGAGGTTCAGAGATTATGACCCCGATTGGCCCATAGGTGGCGCTATAGTGACCAAAAGCGTGAAACAGCTCATAACTCCTAGACCGTATGTCGTAGACTCAAGTGTCTTATATCATTGGAAAGCTGGACACCTGACGAACAAAACGTATATCTCCGATTTTATTTCCGTCATGATAGATTTTCCGCCATTTTGAATTTTGTCAAAAACCTACTTTTGCAAACTAGACCGTGGTTTTTTGTCCGATCGGAACCAAACCAGTGCAGAAATGTTCTCTGGAGTCTGATGATCAATAATAATCAAAAAAACGTTGAAATTTCGGTTCATGGTCGCTAGAGGACATAAAATGAACGTTGTGGGAGGAGCCTATTTTACTAAAATAGCTATAACTCAAAAAGTAAATGAGATAGATTAACCAAACTCAGTACACTTGTGTATAGGTTCATTCTGGGGTCACAGTAAAAAAATCGTGACGATTGAACACTAGGTGGCGCTATAACATGAAAAAAACATGAAAAGGGCTATAACCACCTGACCGTTAGTCCGATTGACTTGAAAATTGGTATGCAGTGTCTTGGCCCAAGGTGCCATGCATGTCTATGAGGACATTGGTGTATCTCAAAAAACATGGCCGCCATTGGCCAATAAATTTGAGCACCTATTAGACAAGGTTAACGAAGTCCGATCGGAATGAAACTCGGTGGGCATGTTCAGCTCAAGCCCCTAGAGGTCTGTAAGAATTTTGAAAGAAATCGGCCACTAGTTGGCGCTAACGAGTTTTATGGCTCTGTAATCACGTGGTGTTACACATATCATCACAAAATGCATATCATTTGATAGATCTGCTCATGTTGAACAACTTTGCCTCTAGAACCAGTAATGTCAATCAAACCGTTCATTAAATATTTACGAATATGTTAAAAACCTACTTTTGCAAACTAGTCCTAGGTTTTTCACCCGATCGGAACCAAATCAGTCTAGGACAATTCTCTGGACTCTCTAGATCAATAATTATCAAAAAAAAGTTGAACTTTTGCATTTGGATGGCTGTAATAGGGTCATTTATAAAATGGGTGTGGCAAAATACATTAAAAAGCCTATAAATCCTAAATAAAAACCCAGAACTTCACAAAAATTGGTGAACTTATGTGACATAACATCATTAACAAGCATGCAAAATTTCATGGAGATCGGACCATAGTTGGCGCTATAACTGTTAAAAAGCTTTAAAACCATATATTTCCTATGGTACATTGCCTATATTGGCTGTAAATGGTGTTTTCCATCTATTATGTCAGTGGTTAAATGCTTGCTAAATAAAACTTGATAACTTTTGATGCTTTTGTGCTTAAAAACCCTTAAAGGCCTTAATAGCTTGAACCCCGATAAATGCTGCTTGCAGCTTTAATTATTATTATTATTCTTCTGCCGTAAAACGCATCGTGCAGCCCAAACCGTAAGGGCTAGAGCATTGAAACTTTGCCAGATGGTAGTACAAAAATCGAGGAGAGGTTCAGAGATTATGACCCCGATTGGCCCATAGGTGGCGCTATAGTGACCAAAAGCGTGAAACAGCTCATAACTCCTAGACCGTATGTCATAGACTCAAGTGTCTTATATCATTGGAAAGCTGGACGCCTGACGAACAAAACGTATATCTCCGATTTTATTTCCGTCATGATAGATTTTCCGCCATTTTGAATTTTGTCAAAAACCTACTTTTGCAAACTAGACCGTGGTTTTTTGTCCGATCGGAACCAAACCAGTGCAGAAATGTTCTCTGGAGTCTGAAGATAAATAATTATCAAAAAAACGTTGAAATTTCGGTTCATGGTCGCTAGAGGGCATAAAATGAACGTTGTGAGAGGAGCCTATTTTACTAAAATGGCTATAACTCAAAAAGTAAATGAGATAGATTAACCAAACTCGGTACACTTGTGTATGGGTTCAGTCTGGGGTCACAGTAAAAAAATCGCGACGATTGAACACTAGGTGGCGCTATAACATGAAAAAAACATGAAAAGGGCTATAACCACCTGACCGTTAGTCCGATTGACTTGAAAATTGGTATGCAGTGTCTTGGCCCAAGGTGCCATGAATGTCTATGAGGACATTGGTGTATCTCAAAAAACATGGCCGCCATTGGCCAATAAATTTGAGCACCTATTAGACAAGGTTAACAGAGGCCGATCGGAATGAAACTCGATGGGCATGTTTGACTCATGGCCCTAGAGGTCTGTAAGAATTTTGAAAGAAATCGGCCACTAGTTGGCGCTAACGAGTTTTATGGCTCTGTAATCACGTGGTGTTACACATATCATCACAAAATGCATATCATTTGATAGATCTGCTCATGTTGAACAACTTTGCCTCTAGAACCACTAATGTCAATCAAACCGTTCATTAAATATTTACGAATATGTTAAAAACCTACTTTTGCGAACTAGTCCTAGGTTTTTCGCCCAATCGGAACCAAACCTGTCTAGGACAATTCTCTGGACTCTCTAGATCAATAATTATCAAAAAAAAGTTGAACTTTTGCATTTGGATGGCTGTAATAGGGTCATTTATAAAATGGGCGTGGCAAAATACATTAAAAAGCTTATAAATCCTAAATAAAAACCCAGAACTTCACAAAAATTGGTGAATTTATGTGACATAAGATCATTAACAAGCATGCAAAATTTCATGGAGATCGGACCATAGTTGGCGCTATAACTGTTAAAAAGCTTTAAAACCATATATTTCCTATGGTACATTGCCTATATTGGCTGTAAATGGTGTTTTCCATCTATTATGTCAGTGGTTAAATGCTTGCTAAATAAAACTTGATAACTTTTGATGCTTTTGTGCTTAAAAACCCTTAAAGGCCTTAATAGCTTGAACCCCGATAAATGCTGCTTGCAGCTTTAATTATTATTATTTTTCTGCCGTAAAACGCATCGTGCAGCCCAAACCGTAAGGGCTAGAGCATTGAAACTTTGGCATATGGTAGTACAAAAATCGAGGAGAGGTTCAGAGATTATGACCCCGATTGGCCCATAGGTGGCGCTATAGCAACCAAAAGCGCAAAACTGCTCATAACTCCTAGACCGTATGTCGTAGACTCAAGTGTCTTATATCATTGGAAAGCTGGACGCCTGATGAACAAAACGCATATCTCCGATTTTATTTCCGTTATGATAGATTTTCCGCCATTTTGAATTTTATCAAAAATTTACTTTTGCAAACTAGTCCGTGGTTTTTCGTCCGATCGGAACCAAACCAGTGCAGAAATGTTCTCTGGAGTCTGAGTATCAAAAATTATCGAAAAAAAGTTTAAATTTCGATTCACGGTCGCTAAGGGGCGCCAAAACGTACATTGTGGGAGGAGCCTATTTTACTAAAATGGCTATAACTCCAGAAGGAAATGTGGTATCTTCATCAAACTTGGTACTCATATGTAAGAGGTCAATCTGAGGTAACAGTAAACAAACCATGGTGATTGGCCACATGGTGGCGCTATAACATGACAAAAACATAAAACAGGCGATAACCACCTGACCGTTAGTCCGATTGACTTGAAAATTGGTATGCAGTGTCTTGGTCCAAGGTGCCATGTATGTCTATGAGGACGTTAGTGTATCTCAAAAAACATGGCCGCCATCGGCCAATGAAGTTTGAGCACCTATTAGACAAGGTTAACGGAGGCCGATCGGAACGAAACTCGATGTGCATGTTCGAGTCATGGCCCTAGAGGTCTGTAAGAATTTTGAAATAAATCGGCCACTAGTTGGCGCTAACGAGTTTTATGGCTCTGTAATCACATGATGTTACACTTCTTGTCACAAAATGCATATCATTTGATAGATCTGCTCATGCTGAACAACTTTGCCTCAAGATCCATTGCTGTCAATCAAACCGTTCATTAAATATTCGTAATTATGTTAAAAACCTACTTTTGCGAACTAGTCCTAGGTTTTTCGCCCGATCGGAACCAAACGAGTCTAGGACAATTCTATGGACTCTCTAGATCAATAATTATCAAAAAAAAAGTTGAACTTTTGCATTTTTCGCATGGGTATATTGGGTCATAAAGAAAATGGGCGTGGCAAAATGCACTCAAAAGCCTATAAATCCTAAACGAAAACTCAGAACTTCACGAAAATTGGTGAGCATATGTACCATAACATTCTAAACAAGCATGCAAAATTGTATGGAGATCGGACAATAGTTGGCGCTATAACTGTTAAAAGGCTTTAAAACCATATATTTCCTATGGTAAACTGCCTGTATTGGCTGTAAATGGTCTTTTCCATCTCTGATCATATCATTTTCATATCATAATGTTAAAAACTAGTGCAATACAATTCTCTGGACTCACTAGAACAATAATTGTCAGAAAAAGTTGAACTACTTCATTTGGATAGCTATAATAGGTTCACTTCAAAATGTGGCCTTTACCAAGTGTCCCTGAAAGCATATATCTCTTTAATGAATGTTCAAACCTTCTTAAAAACAAGTCAGAACATGTGAAATATCACTCTGAACATGCATGAAAATTTTCAGACAGATCGGACAAAATTTGCCTCTATAACAGTTAAAAAGGTGAAAATGATATGAATATAATGGCATATTAAGCCAATAAGTGGTATTTTACTGCCCTCTGCTGTTTAAAATACTCATTTTGTCATATTGTTCTATAATTTATATTTAGACTTTATAAAATCACTATTTTAACATTTACAATTACATTTAGTCAAAATCCATCTGTTAAAGTATTAGTATTGATAGTTTGATCACATCATATATTTCAAATGTTTGCATCTACAACATAATGTGTGTGTGTAGTCTTAGGTTTCTGAATAAATTCTGAATCATCTGATTAATAGCTTACAAAGACTTTGTGAAATGTTTATAGACCATTCAAATATATTTGCATAATGACATCAATAGCATTGAAAAAATAACAACATTTGTGTGTGTGTGTGTGTGTGTAAACATGCATTATGGAGTTAAAATGGAAAAACTGGTTTGCTTTAGTGCAGAAAAATGGTGAAAATCAAGAAGTTTAAAGTGAAAGTGAGCCAATGAGTGGTCTTCTACTGCCCTCTGCTGGCCATTCTACTTATTAATGAAGTCTACTCACATATGCTTTTGCATTCATTAGACACTAAAAATCACTTATATAACAATAAGACACTAAAAAATCACTTATATAACAATTACTATCATAGCACAATCATATTTTGTCAGAGTTTATCACTTCATTTGTACTGATACTTCACATAATTGCTAGCAATGTGGTAAATCATGGTAAATCACGCTAAAAACAAGGTAAATCATAATAAATAATACTAGAATGTGGTGTATCAAGGTAAATCATACTAGAATCCTGGTACATCATTCTAGAACGTGGTATATCATGGTACATCATGCTAGAACATGGTAAATCATGGTAAACTATGCTAGAACAGGGTAAATCATGGTAAGCCATGATAAATCATGATAAACTATGGTAAATCATGTTAGAATGTGGTATATCATGGTAAATCATGCTAGAACATGGTAAATCATGGTAAACTATGCTAGAACAGGGTAAATCATGGTAAACTATGATAAATCATGGTAAACTATGATAAACTATGGTAAACTATGCTAGAATCACAGTAAACAATGGTAAATCATACTAGAATGTAGTATATCATGGTAAATCATGCTAGAATATGGCAAATCATGCTAGAATCATAGTAAATAATACTAGAATGTGGTAAATTGTTGTGGGAGGAGCCTATTTTACTAAAATGGCTATAACTCAAGAAGTAAATGAGATATCTTCGCCAAACTCAGTACACATGTGTATGGGTTCAATTTGAGGTCACAGTAAACAATTTTATTGAGATCGGACCATAGGTGGCGCTATAACTGTTAAAAAGCTTTAAAACCATATTTTTCCCATGGTAAAACTGCCTGTATTGGCTGTAAATGGTCTTTTCCATCTATTATGTCAGTGGTTACATGCTTGCTAAATAAATCTTAATAATTTTTGAAGCTTTTGTGCTTAAATGCCTTAAAGGCCTTAACTGCTTGAACCCCGATAAATGCTGCTTGCAGCTTTAATTATTATTATTATTTTTCTTCTCCGCTAAAACGCATCGTGCAGCCCAAACCGTAAGAGCTAGAGACTTGAAACTTGGCCAGAAGGTAGTACAAAAATCGAGGAGAGGTTCAGAGAATATGAGCCAGATTGGCCAATAGGTGGCGCTACAGCGCAAAAAACAAAAAAATTGCATATTTTTGCTTAAATCTTATTAACCGTTTTTCACAGACTCAAGTGTCTTATATCATTGTAATCCTTGGGTCAAGCCGAACAAAATTGGCCTGAAGGATTTCATTTCCTGTATACAAATTTTTCCGCCATTTTGGATTTTGTCCGAAACCTTTTTGCAAACTAGTCCTAGGTTTTTTGACCAATCGGAACCAAACCAGTGCAGAAATGTTCACAGGCGTCTGATTATCAATAATTATTGAAAAAAAGTTGAAATTTCGATTCACGATCGCTAAGGGGCGCCAAAATGTATGTTGTGGGAGGAGCCTATTTTACTAAAATGGCTATAATTCCAGAAGTAAATGAGGTATCTTCACCAAACTCGGTACACATATGTAAGAGGTCAATCTGAGGTCACAGTAAAAAAACCGCGGCGATTGGCCACATTGTGGCGCTATAACATGAAATTAACCTAAAACAGGCTATAACCACCTGACCGTTAGTACAATTGACTTGAAAATTGGTGTGCAGTGTCTTGGTCCAAGGTGTCATGTATGTCTATGAGGACATTGGTGTATCTCAAAAAACATGGCCGCCATCAGCCAATGAAGTTTGAGCACCTATTAGACAAGGTTAACGGAGGCTGATCGGAACAAAACTCGATGGGTATGTTCAACTCATGGCCCTAGAGGTCTGTAAGAATTTTGAAAGAAATCGGCCACTAGTTGGCGCTAACGAGTTTTACGGCTCTGTAATCACGTGGTCTTGCACATATCCACACAATATGCATATCATTTCATAGGTCTCCTCATACTGAAGAACTTTGCCTCAAGAACCATATCTGTCAATCAAACCATTCATTAATTATTCACGAATATGTTAAAAACCTACTTTTGCAAACTAGTCCTAGGTTTTTGGCCCAATCCAGACCAGACCAGTCTAGCACAGTTCTCTGGAGTCTCTAGATCAATAATTATCGAAAAAAAGTTGAACTTTTGCATTTGCCTGGCTGTAACAGGGTCATTTAGGAAAGGGGCGGGACAAAAAAACACTCAAAAGCCTACACAACCTAAGGGAAAACCCCAAACTTCACAAAAATCGATGAGCAGATGTGCCATAGCATGGTGAAGAAGCATGCCAAGTTTCGTGAAGATCGGACAATAGGTGGCGCTATAACTGTCCAAAACGTCTCTTCTTATTAGGGGTTCAAGCACGAAGTGCTGAAACCCTATTGTAATTGTGCTGATTTTTAGGGGTTCAAGCACGAAGTGCTGAAACCCTATTGTAATTGTACTGATTTTTATTATTATTATTTTTCTTCTGCCGTAAAACGCATCGTGCAGCCCAAACCGTAAATGCTAGAGACTTGAAACTTTGCCAGATGGTAGTACAAAAATCGAGGAGAGGTTATCAAAATATGACCCCGATTGGCCCATAGGTGGCGCTACAGTGCAAAAAACAAAAAAAAATCACATTTTTGCTTAAATCTCATTAACCGTTTGTCACAGACTCAAGTGTCTTATATCATTGGAATCCTTGGGTCAAGCCGAACAAAAAAGGCCTCAAGGATTTCATTTCCGGTATGCAAATTTTCCGCCATTTTGAATTATGTCCAAAACCTACTTTTGCGAACTAGTCCCTGGTTTTGTGTCCGATCGGAACCAAACCAGTGCAGAAATGTTCTCTGGAGTCAGACTATCAATAATTATCGAAAAAAAGTTGAAATTTCGATTGACGGTCGCTAAGAGGCGCCAAAATATTTGAAGAAGGCGGAGCCTATTTTACTAAAATGGCTATAACTCCAGAAGTAAATGAGGTATCTTCACCAAACTCGGTACACCTGTGTAAGAAGTCAATCTGAGGTCACAGTAAAAAGATTGCGGCGATTGGCCACATGGTGGCGCTATAACATGAAAAAAACATAAATAAGGCTGTAACCACCTGACCGTTAGTCCGATTGACTTGAAAATTGGTATGCAGTGTCTTGGTCCAAGCTGTCATGTATATCTATGAGGACATTGGTGTATCTCAAAAAACATGGCCGCCATCGGCCAATAAAATTTGAGCACCTATTAGACAAGGTTAACGGAGGCCGATCGGAACAAAACTCAGTGGGCATGTTCGACTCATGGCCCTAGAGGTCTGTAAGAATTTTGAAAGAAATCGGCCACTAGTTGGCGCTAACGAGTTTTATGGCTCTGTAATCACGTGGTGTTACACTTATCATCACAAAATGCATATCATTTGATAGATCTGCTCATGCTGAACAACTTTGCCTCTAGAACCATTGCTGTCAATCAAACAGTTTATTAATTATTCACGAATATGTTAAAAACCTACTTTTGCGAACTAGTCCCTGGTTTTTCGCCCGATCGGAACCAGACCAGTCTAGGACAATTCTCTGGACTCTCTAGATCAATAATTATCAAAAAAAAGTTAAAATTTTGCTTTTGGTTGGCTAGAAGAGGATCATTTATAAAATAGGCTTGTCCAAATACACTCAAACGTCTATAAAGCCTAAATAAAAACTCAGAACTTCACAAAAATTGATGGGCATATGTGAAATAACATGCTAAAGAAGCATGGAAATTTTTATGGAGATCGGACCATAGGTGGCGCTATAACTGTTAAAAAGCTTTGAAAACCATATATTTCCTATGGTAAATTTCCTGTATTGGCTGTAAATGGACTTTTCCATCTATTATTTCAGTGGTTAAAAGCTTTCTAAATAAATCTTAATGTCTTAAATGCTTATGTGCTTAAAGGCCTTACATGCTTGAACCCCGATAAATGCTGCTTGCAGCTTTAATTATTATTATTATTTTCCCCTAAAACGCATCGTGCAGCCCAAACCGTAAATGCTGGAGACTTGAAACTCAGCCAAATGGTAGTCCTCAATTTGGGGAGAACCTATCAAAGTATGACCCCGATTGGTCAATAGGTGGCGCTATAGCAAGCAAAAGTATGAAATCAGCCATAACTCCTAGACGGATTGTCATAGAATCAAGTGTCTTATATCACTGTAATCCTTGGCTCAAGACGGTCAAAACGAATATCTCCGATTTCATTTCCGCCTGGGAAAATTTTCCGCCATTTAGAATTTTCTCAAAAACCTACTTTTGCGAACTAGTCCTAGGTTTTTCGTCCGATTGGAACCAAACCAGTGCAGAAATGTTCTCTGGAGTCTGAATATCAATAATTATCGAAAAAAAGTTGAAATTTCGATTCACAGTCGCTAGGGGGCGCCAAAACGTACATTGTGGGAGGAGCCTATTTTACTAAAACGGCTATAACTCGAGAAATAAATGAGGTATCTTCACCAAACTCGGTACACATGTGTAATAGTTCAATATGAGGTCACAGTAAAAAAATCGCAACGATTGAACACTAGATGGCGCTATAACTTGAAAAAAACATGAAAAGGGCTATAACCACCTGACCGTTTGTCCGATTGACTTGAAAATTGGTATGCAGTGTCTTGGTCCAAGGTGCCATGTATGCCTATGAGGACATTGATGTATCTCAAAAAACATGGCCGCCATCGGCCAATGAAGTTTGAGCACCTATTAGACAAGGTTAACGGAGGCTGATCGGAACGAAACTCGATGGGCATGTTCGACTCATGGCCCAAGAGGTCTGTAAGAATTTTGAAAGAAATCAGCCACTAGTTGGCGCTAACGAGTTTTTTCGGCTCTGTAATCACGTGGTGTTGCATACATCCACACAATATGCATATCAGTTGATAGATCTCCTCATACTGAACAACTTTGCCTCAAAAACCATTGCTGTCAATCAAACCGTTCATTTAATATTTGCAAACATGTTAAAAACCTACTTTTGCGAACTAGTCCTAGGTTTTTTGCCCAATCGGAACCAAACCAGTCTAGGACAATTCTCTGGACTCTCTAGATCAATAATTATCAAAAAAAAGTTGAACTTTTGCATTTGGATGGCTGTAATAGGGTCATTTATAAAATGGGCGTGGCAAAATACACTAAAAAGCCTATAAATCCTAAACGAAAACTCAAAACTTCACAAAAATTGGTGAGCATATGTCACATAACATCATTAACAAGCATGCCAAATTTTATGGACATCGGACCAAAGGTGGCACTATAACTGTTAAAAAGCTTTAAAACCACATATTTCCTATGGTAAATTGCCTGTATTGGCTGTAAATGGACTTTTCAATCTATTATTTCAGTGGTTAAAAGCTTTCTAAATAAATCTTAATGTCTTAAATGCTTATGTGCTTAAAGGCCTTAAATGCTTGAACCCCGATAAATGCTGCTTGCAGCTTTAATTATTATTATTATTATTATTCTTCTGCCGTAAAACGCATCGTGCAGCCCAAACCGTAAGGGCTAGAGCATTGAAACTTTGCCAGATGGTAGTACAAAAATCGAGGAGAGGTTCAGAGATTATGACCCCGATTGGCCCATAGGTGGCGCTATAGTGACCAAAAGCGTGAAACAGCTCATAACTCCTAGACCGTATGTCGTAGACTCAAGTGTCTTATATCATTGGAAAGCTGGACACCTGACGAACAAAACGTATATCTCCGATTTTATTTCCGTCATGATAGATTTTCCGCCATTTTGAATTTTGTCAAAAACCTACTTTTGCAAACTAGACCGTGGTTTTTTGTCCGATCGGAACCAAACCAGTGCAGAAATGTTCTCTGGAGTCTGATGATCAATAATAATCAAAAAAACGTTGAAATTTCGGTTCATGGTCGCTAGAGGACATAAAATGAACGTTGTGGGAGGAGCCTATTTTACTAAAATAGCTATAACTCAAAAAGTAAATGAGATAGATTAACCAAACTCAGTACACTTGTGTATAGGTTCATTCTGGGGTCACAGTAAAAAAATCGTGACGATTGAACACTAGGTGGCGCTATAACATGAAAAAAACATGAAAAGGGCTATAACCACCTGACCGTTAGTCCGATTGACTTGAAAATTGGTATGCAGTGTCTTGGCCCAAGGTGCCATGTATGTCTATGAGGACATTGGTGTATCTCAAAAAACATGGCCGCCATTGGCCAATAAATTTGAGCACCTATTAGACAAGGTTAACGAAGTCCGATCGGAATGAAACTCGGTGGGCATGTTCAGCTCAAGCCCCTAGAGGTCTGTAAGAATTTTGAAAGAAATCGGCCACTAGTTGGCGCTAACGAGTTTTATGGCTCTGTAATCACGTGGTGTTACACATATCATCACAAAATGCATATCATTTGATAGATCTGCTCATGTTGAACAACTTTGCCTCTAGAACCAGTAATGTCAATCAAACCGTTCATTAAATATTTACGAATATGTTAAAAACCTACTTTTGCAAACTAGTCCTAGGTTTTTCACCCGATCGGAACCAAATCAGTCTAGGACAATTCTCTGGACTCTCTAGATCAATAATTATCAAAAAAAAGTTGAACTTTTGCATTTGGATGGCTGTAATAGGGTCATTTATAAAATGGGTGTGGCAAAATACATTAAAAAGCCTATAAATCCTAAATAAAAACCCAGAACTTCACAAAAATTGGTGAACTTATGTGACATAACATCATTAACAAGCATGCAAAATTTCATGGAGATCGGACCATAGTTGGCGCTATAACTGTTAAAAAGCTTTAAAACCATATATTTCCTATGGTACATTGCCTATATTGGCTGTAAATGGTGTTTTCCATCTATTATGTCAGTGGTTAAATGCTTGCTAAATAAAACTTGATAACTTTTGATGCTTTTGTGCTTAAAAACCCTTAAAGGCCTTAATAGCTTGAACCCCGATAAATGCTGCTTGCAGCTTTAATTATTATTATTATTCTTCTGCCGTAAAACGCATCGTGCAGCCCAAACCGTAAGGGCTAGAGCATTGAAACTTTGCCAGATGGTAGTACAAAAATCGAGGAGAGGTTCAGAGATTATGACCCCGATTGGCCCATAGGTGGCGCTATAGTGACCAAAAGCGTGAAACAGCTCATAACTCCTAGACCGTATGTCATAGACTCAAGTGTCTTATATCATTGGAAAGCTGGACGCCTGACGAACAAAACGTATATCTCCGATTTTATTTCCGTCATGATAGATTTTCCGCCATTTTGAATTTTGTCAAAAACCTACTTTTGCAAACTAGACCGTGGTTTTTTGTCCGATCGGAACCAAACCAGTGCAGAAATGTTCTCTGGAGTCTGAAGATAAATAATTATCAAAAAAACGTTGAAATTTCGGTTCATGGTCGCTAGAGGGCATAAAATGAACGTTGTGAGAGGAGCCTATTTTACTAAAATGGCTATAACTCAAAAAGTAAATGAGATAGATTAACCAAACTCGGTACACTTGTGTATGGGTTCAGTCTGGGGTCACAGTAAAAAAATCGCGACGATTGAACACTAGGTGGCGCTATAACATGAAAAAAACATGAAAAGGGCTATAACCACCTGACCGTTAGTCCGATTGACTTGAAAATTGGTATGCAGTGTCTTGGCCCAAGGTGCCATGAATGTCTATGAGGACATTGGTGTATCTCAAAAAACATGGCCGCCATTGGCCAATAAATTTGAGCACCTATTAGACAAGGTTAACAGAGGCCGATCGGAATGAAACTCGATGGGCATGTTTGACTCATGGCCCTAGAGGTCTGTAAGAATTTTGAAAGAAATCGGCCACTAGTTGGCGCTAACGAGTTTTATGGCTCTGTAATCACGTGGTGTTACACATATCATCACAAAATGCATATCATTTGATAGATCTGCTCATGTTGAACAACTTTGCCTCTAGAACCACTAATGTCAATCAAACCGTTCATTAAATATTTACGAATATGTTAAAAACCTACTTTTGCGAACTAGTCCTAGGTTTTTCGCCCAATCAGAACCAAACCTGTCTAGGACAATTCTCTGGACTCTCTAGATCAATAATTATCAAAAAAAAGTTGAACTTTTGCATTTGGATGGCTGTAATAGGGTCATTTATAAAATGGGCGTGGCAAAATACATTAAAAAGCTTATAAATCCTAAATAAAAACCCAGAACTTCACAAAAATTGGTGAATTTATGTGACATAAGATCATTAACAAGCATGCAAAATTTCATGGAGATCGGACCATAGTTGGCGCTATAACTGTTAAAAAGCTTTAAAACCATATATTTCCTATGGTACATTGCCTATATTGGCTGTAAATGGTGTTTTCCATCTATTATGTCAGTGGTTAAATGCTTGCTAAATAAAACTTGATAACTTTTGATGCTTTTGTGCTTAAAAACCCTTAAAGGCCTTAATAGCTTGAACCCCGATAAATGCTGCTTGCAGCTTTAATTATTATTATTTTTCTGCCGTAAAACGCATCGTGCAGCCCAAACCGTAAGGGCTAGAGCATTGAAACTTTGGCATATGGTAGTACAAAAATCGAGGAGAGGTTCAGAGATTATGACCCCGATTGGCCCATAGGTGGCGCTATAGCAACCAAAAGCGCAAAACTGCTCATAACTCCTAGACCGTATGTCGTAGACTCAAGTGTCTTATATCATTGGAAAGCTGGACGCCTGATGAACAAAACGCATATCTCCGATTTTATTTCCGTTATGATAGATTTTCCGCCATTTTGAATTTTATCAAAAATTTACTTTTGCAAACTAGTCCGTGGTTTTTCGTCCGATCGGAACCAAACCAGTGCAGAAATGTTCTCTGGAGTCTGAGTATCAAAAATTATCGAAAAAAAGTTTAAATTTCGATTCACGGTCGCTAAGGGGCGCCAAAACGTACATTGTGGGAGGAGCCTATTTTACTAAAATGGCTATAACTCCAGAAGGAAATGTGGTATCTTCATCAAACTTGGTACTCATATGTAAGAGGTCAATCTGAGGTAACAGTAAACAAACCATGGTGATTGGCCACATGGTGGCGCTATAACATGACAAAAACATAAAACAGGCGATAACCACCTGACCGTTAGTCCGATTGACTTGAAAATTGGTATGCAGTGTCTTGGTCCAAGGTGCCATGTATGTCTATGAGGACGTTAGTGTATCTCAAAAAACATGGCCGCCATCGGCCAATGAAGTTTGAGCACCTATTAGACAAGGTTAACGGAGGCCGATCGGAACGAAACTCGATGTGCATGTTCGAGTCATGGCCCTAGAGGTCTGTAAGAATTTTGAAATAAATCGGCCACTAGTTGGCGCTAACGAGTTTTATGGCTCTGTAATCACATGATGTTACACTTCTTGTCACAAAATGCATATCATTTGATAGATCTGCTCATGCTGAACAACTTTGCCTCAAGATCCATTGCTGTCAATCAAACCGTTCATTAAATATTCGTAATTATGTTAAAAACCTACTTTTGCGAACTAGTCCTAGGTTTTTCGCCCGATCGGAACCAAACGAGTCTAGGACAATTCTATGGACTCTCTAGATCAATAATTATCAAAAAAAAAGTTGAACTTTTGCATTTTTCGCATGGGTATATTGGGTCATAAAGAAAATGGGCGTGGCAAAATGCACTCAAAAGCCTATAAATCCTAAACGAAAACTCAGAACTTCACGAAAATTGGTGAGCATATGTACCATAACATTCTAAACAAGCATGCAAAATTGTATGGAGATCGGACAATAGTTGGCGCTATAACTGTTAAAAGGCTTTAAAACCATATATTTCCTATGGTAAACTGCCTGTATTGGCTGTAAATGGTCTTTTCCATCTCTGATCATATCATTTTCATATCATAATGTTAAAAACTAGTGCAATACAATTCTCTGGACTCACTAGAACAATAATTGTCAGAAAAAGTTGAACTACTTCATTTGGATAGCTATAATAGGTTCACTTCAAAATGTGGCCTTTACCAAGTGTCCCTGAAAGCATATATCTCTTTAATGAATGTTCAAACCTTCTTAAAAACAAGTCAGAACATGTGAAATATCACTCTGAACATGCATGAAAATTTTCAGACAGATCGGACAAAATTTGCCTCTATAACAGTTAAAAAGGTGAAAATGATATGAATATAATGGCATATTAAGCCAATAAGTGGTATTTTACTGCCCTCTGCTGTTTAAAATACTCATTTTGTCATATTGTTCTATAATTTATATTTAGACTTTATAAAATCACTATTTTAACATTTACAATTACATTTAGTCAAAATCCATCTGTTAAAGTATTAGTATTGATAGTTTGATCACATCATATATTTCAAATGTTTGCATCTACAACATAATGTGTGTGTGTAGTCTTAGGTTTCTGAATAAATTCTGAATCATCTGATTAATAGCTTACAAAGACTTTGTGAAATGTTTATAGACCATTCAAATATATTTGCATAATGACATCAATAGCATTGAAAAAATAACAACATTTGTGTGTGTGTGTGTGTGTGTAAACATGCATTATGGAGTTAAAATGGAAAAACTGGTTTGCTTTAGTGCAGAAAAATGGTGAAAATCAAGAAGTTTAAAGTGAAAGTGAGCCAATGAGTGGTCTTCTACTGCCCTCTGCTGGCCATTCTACTTATTAATGAAGTCTACTCACATATGCTTTTGCATTCATTAGACACTAAAAATCACTTATATAACAATAAGACACTAAAAAATCACTTATATAACAATTACTATCATAGCACAATCATATTTTGTCAGAGTTTATCACTTCATTTGTACTGATACTTCACATAATTGCTAGCAATGTGGTAAATCATGGTAAATCACGCTAAAAACAAGGTAAATCATAATAAATAATACTAGAATGTGGTGTATCAAGGTAAATCATACTAGAATCCTGGTACATCATTCTAGAACGTGGTATATCATGGTACATCATGCTAGAACATGGTAAATCATGGTAAACTATGCTAGAACAGGGTAAATCATGGTAAGCCATGATAAATCATGATAAACTATGGTAAATCATGTTAGAATGTGGTATATCATGGTAAATCATGCTAGAACATGGTAAATCATGGTAAACTATGCTAGAACAGGGTAAATCATGGTAAACTATGATAAATCATGGTAAACTATGATAAACTATGGTAAACTATGCTAGAATCACAGTAAACAATGGTAAATCATACTAGAATGTAGTATATCATGGTAAATCATGCTAGAATATGGCAAATCATGCTAGAATCATAGTAAATAATACTAGAATGTGGTAAATTGTTGTGGGAGGAGCCTATTTTACTAAAATGGCTATAACTCAAGAAGTAAATGAGATATCTTCGCCAAACTCAGTACACATGTGTATGGGTTCAATTTGAGGTCACAGTAAACAATTTTATTGAGATCGGACCATAGGTGGCGCTATAACTGTTAAAAAGCTTTAAAACCATATTTTTCCCATGGTAAAACTGCCTGTATTGGCTGTAAATGGTCTTTTCCATCTATTATGTCAGTGGTTACATGCTTGCTAAATAAATCTTAATAATTTTTGAAGCTTTTGTGCTTAAATGCCTTAAAGGCCTTAACTGCTTGAACCCCGATAAATGCTGCTTGCAGCTTTAATTATTATTATTATTTTTCTTCTCCGCTAAAACGCATCGTGCAGCCCAAACCGTAAGAGCTAGAGACTTGAAACTTGGCCAGAAGGTAGTACAAAAATCGAGGAGAGGTTCAGAGAATATGAGCCAGATTGGCCAATAGGTGGCGCTACAGCGCAAAAAACAAAAAAATTGCATATTTTTGCTTAAATCTTATTAACCGTTTTTCACAGACTCAAGTGTCTTATATCATTGTAATCCTTGGGTCAAGCCGAACAAAATTGGCCTGAAGGATTTCATTTCCTGTATACAAATTTTTCCGCCATTTTGGATTTTGTCCGAAACCTTTTTGCGAACTAGTCCTAGGTTTTTTGACCAATCGGAACCAAACCAGTGCAGAAATGTTCACAGGCGTCTGATTATCAATAATTATTGAAAAAAAGTTGAAATTTCGATTCACGATCGCTAAGGGGCGCCAAAATGTATGTTGTGGGAGGAGCCTATTTTACTAAAATGGCTATAATTCCAGAAGTAAATGAGGTATCTTCACCAAACTCGGTACACATATGTAAGAGGTCAATCTGAGGTCACAGTAAAAAAACCGCGGCGATTGGCCACATTGTGGCGCTATAACATGAAATTAACCTAAAACAGGCTATAACCACCTGACCGTTAGTACAATTGACTTGAAAATTGGTGTGCAGTGTCTTGGTCCAAGGTGTCATGTATGTCTATGAGGACATTGGTGTATCTCAAAAAACATGGCCGCCATCAGCCAATGAAGTTTGAGCACCTATTAGACAAGGTTAACGGAGGCTGATCGGAACAAAACTCGATGGGTATGTTCAACTCATGGCCCTAGAGGTCTGTAAGAATTTTGAAAGAAATCGGCCACTAGTTGGCGCTAACGAGTTTTACGGCTCTGTAATCACGTGGTCTTGCACATATCCACACAATATGCATATCATTTCATAGGTCTCCTCATACTGAAGAACTTTGCCTCAAGAACCATATCTGTCAATCAAACCATTCATTAATTATTCACGAATATGTTAAAAACCTACTTTTGCAAACTAGTCCTAGGTTTTTGGCCCAATCCAGACCAGACCAGTCTAGCACAGTTCTCTGGAGTCTCTAGATCAATAATTATCGAAAAAAAGTTGAACTTTTGCATTTTCCTGGCTGTAACAGGGTCATTTAGGAAAGGGGCGGGACAAAAAAACACTCAAAAGCCTACACAACCTAAGGGAAAACCCCAAACTTCACAAAAATCGATGAGCAGATGTGCCATAGCATGGTGAAGAAGCATGCCAAGTTTCGTGAAGATCGGACAATAGGTGGCGCTATAACTGTCCAAAACGTCTCTTCTTATTAGGGGTTCAAGCACGAAGTGCTGAAACCCTATTGTAATTGTGCTGATTTTTAGGGGTTCAAGCACGAAGTGCTGAAACCCTATTGTAATTGTACTGATTTTTATTATTATTATTTTTCTTCTGCCGTAAAACGCATCGTGCAGCCCAAACCGTAAATGCTAGAGACTTGAAACTTTGCCAGATGGTAGTACAAAAATCGAGGAGAGGTTATCAAAATATGACCCCGATTGGCCCATAGGTGGCGCTACAGTGCAAAAAACAAAAAAAAATCACATTTTTGCTTAAATCTCATTAACCGTTTGTCACAGACTTAAGTGTCTTATATCATTGGAATCCTTGGGTCAAGCCGAACAAAAAAGGCCTCAAGGATTTCATTTCCGGTATGCAAATTTTCCGCCATTTTGAATTATGTCCAAAACCTACTTTTGCGAACTAGTCCCTGGTTTTGTGTCCGATCGGAACCAAACCAGTGCAGAAATGTTCTCTGGAGTCAGACTATCAATAATTATCGAAAAAAAGTTGAAATTTCGATTGACGGTCGCTAAGAGGCGCCAAAATATTTGAAGAAGGCGGAGCCTATTTTACTAAAATGGCTATAACTCCAGAAGTAAATGAGGTATCTTCACCAAACTCGGTACACCTGTGTAAGAAGTCAATCTGAGGTCACAGTAAAAAGATTGCGGCGATTGGCCACATGGTGGCGCTATAACATGAAAAAAACATAAATAAGGCTGTAACCACCTGACCGTTAGTCCGATTGACTTGAAAATTGGTATGCAGTGTCTTGGTCCAAGCTGTCATGTATATCTATGAGGACATTGGTGTATCTCAAAAAACATGGCCGCCATCGGCCAATAAAATTTGAGCACCTATTAGACAAGGTTAACGGAGGCCGATCGGAACAAAACTCAGTGGGCATGTTCGACTCATGGCCCTAGAGGTCTGTAAGAATTTTGAAAGAAATCGGCCACTAGTTGGCGCTAACGAGTTTTATGGCTCTGTAATCACGTGGTGTTACACTTATCATCACAAAATGCATATCATTTGATAGATCTGCTCATGCTGAACAACTTTGCCTCTAGAACCATTGCTGTCAATCAAACAGTTTATTAATTATTCACGAATATGTTAAAAACCTACTTTTGCGAACTAGTCCCTGGTTTTTCGCCCGATCGGAACCAGACCAGTCTAGGACAATTCTCTGGACTCTCTAGATCAATAATTATCAAAAAAAAGTTAAAATTTTGCTTTTGGTTGGCTAGAAGAGGATCATTTATAAAATAGGCTTGTCCAAATACACTCAAACGTCTATAAAGCCTAAATAAAAACTCAGAACTTCACAAAAATTGATGGGCATATGTGAAATAACATGCTAAAGAAGCATGGAAATTTTTATGGAGATCGGACCATAGGTGGCGCTATAACTGTTAAAAAGCTTTGAAAACCATATATTTCCTATGGTAAATTTCCTGTATTGGCTGTAAATGGACTTTTCCATCTATTATTTCAGTGGTTAAAAGCTTTCTAAATAAATCTTAATGTCTTAAATGCTTATGTGCTTAAAGGCCTTACATGCTTGAACCCCGATAAATGCTGCTTGCAGCTTTAATTATTATTATTATTTTCCCCTAAAACGCATCGTGCAGCCCAAACCGTAAATGCTGGAGACTTGAAACTCAGCCAAATGGTAGTCCTCAATTTGGGGAGAACCTATCAAAGTATGACCCCGATTGGTCAATAGGTGGCGCTATAGCAAGCAAAAGTATGAAATCAGCCATAACTCCTAGACGGATTGTCATAGAATCAAGTGTCTTATATCACTGTAATCCTTGGCTCAAGACGGTCAAAACGTATATCTCCGATTTCATTTCCGCCTGGGAAAATTTTCCGCCATTTAGAATTTTCTCAAAAACCTACTTTTGCGAACTAGTCCTAGGTTTTTCGTCCGATTGGAACCAAACCAGTGCAGAAATGTTCTCTGGAGTCTGAATATCAATAATTATCGAAAAAAAGTTGAAATTTCGATTCACAGTCGCTAGGGGGCGCCAAAACGTACATTGTGGGAGGAGCCTATTTTACTAAAACGGCTATAACTCGAGAAATAAATGAGGTATCTTCACCAAACTCGGTACACATGTGTAATAGTTCAATATGAGGTCACAGTAAAAAAATCGCAACGATTGAACACTAGATGGCGCTATAACTTGAAAAAAACATGAAAAGGGCTATAACCACCTGACCGTTTGTCCGATTGACTTGAAAATTGGTATGCAGTGTCTTGGTCCAAGGTGCCATGTATGCCTATGAGGACATTGATGTATCTCAAAAAACATGGCCGCCATCGGCCAATGAAGTTTGAGCACCTATTAGACAAGGTTAACGGAGGCTGATCGGAACGAAACTCGATGGGCATGTTCGACTCATGGCCCAAGAGGTCTGTAAGAATTTTGAAAGAAATCAGCCACTAGTTGGCGCTAACGAGTTTTTTCGGCTCTGTAATCACGTGGTGTTGCATACATCCACACAATATGCATATCAGTTGATAGATCTCCTCATACTGAACAACTTTGCCTCAAAAACCATTGCTGTCAATCAAACCGTTCATTTAATATTTGTAAACATGTTAAAAACCTACTTTTGCGAACTAGTCCTAGGTTTTTTGCCCAATCGGAACCAAACCAGTCTAGGACAATTCTCTGGACTCTCTAGATCAATAATTATCAAAAAAAAGTTGAACTTTTGCATTTGGATGGCTGTAATAGGGTCATTTATAAAATGGGCGTGGCAAAATACACTAAAAAGCCTATAAATCCTAAACGAAAACTCAAAACTTCACAAAAATTGGTGAGCATATGTCACATAACATCATTAACAAGCATGCCAAATTTTATGGACATCGGACCAAAGGTGGCACTATAACTGTTAAAAAGCTTTAAAACCACATATTTCCTATGGTAAATTGCCTGTATTGGCTGTAAATGGACTTTTCAATCTATTATTTCAGTGGTTAAAAGCTTTCTAAATAAATCTTAATGTCTTAAATGCTTATGTGCTTAAAGGCCTTAAATGCTTGAACCCCGATAAATGCTGCTTGCAGCTTTAATTATTATTATTATTATTATTATTCTGCCGTAAAACGCATCGTGCAGCCCAAACCGTAAGGGCTAGAGCATTGAAACTTTGCCAGATGGTAGTACAAAAATCGAGGAGAGGTTCAGAGATTATGACCCCGATTGGCCCATAGGTGGCGCTATAGTGACCAAAAGCGTGAAACAGCTCATAACTCCTAGACCGTATGTCGTAGACTCAAGTGTCTTATATCATTGGAAAGCTGGACACCTGACGAACAAAACGTATATCTCCGATTTTATTTCCGTCATGATAGATTTTCCGCCATTTTGAATTTTGTCAAAAACCTACTTTTGCAAACTAGACCGTGGTTTTTTGTCCGATCGGAACCAAACCAGTGCAGAAATGTTCTCTGGAGTCTGATGATCAATAATAATCAAAAAAACGTTGAAATTTCGGTTCATGGTCGCTAGAGGACATAAAATGAACGTTGTGGGAGGAGCCTATTTTACTAAAATAGCTATAACTCAAAAAGTAAATGAGATAGATTAACCAAACTCAGTACACTTGTGTATAGGTTCATTCTGGGGTCACAGTAAAAAAATCGTGACGATTGAACACTAGGTGGCGCTATAACATGAAAAAAACATGAAAAGGGCTATAACCACCTGACCGTTAGTCCGATTGACTTGAAAATTGGTATGCAGTGTCTTGGCCCAAGGTGCCATGCATGTCTATGAGGACATTGGTGTATCTCAAAAAACATGGCCGCCATTGGCCAATAAATTTGAGCACCTATTAGACAAGGTTAACGAAGTCCGATCGGAATGAAACTCGGTGGGCATGTTCAGCTCAAGCCCCTAGAGGTCTGTAAGAATTTTGAAAGAAATCGGCCACTAGTTGGCGCTAACGAGTTTTATGGCTCTGTAATCACGTGGTGTTACACATATCATCACAAAATGCATATCATTTGATAGATCTGCTCATGTTGAACAACTTTGCCTCTAGAACCAGTAATGTCAATCAAACCGTTCATTAAATATTTACGAATATGTTAAAAACCTACTTTTGCAAACTAGTCCTAGGTTTTTCACCCGATCGGAACCAAATCAGTCTAGGACAATTCTCTGGACTCTCTAGATCAATAATTATCAAAAAAAAGTTGAACTTTTGCATTTGGATGGCTGTAATAGGGTCATTTATAAAATGGGTGTGGCAAAATACATTAAAAAGCCTATAAATCCTAAATAAAAACCCAGAACTTCACAAAAATTGGTGAACTTATGTGACATAACATCATTAACAAGCATGCAAAATTTCATGGAGATCGGACCATAGTTGGCGCTATAACTGTTAAAAAGCTTTAAAACCATATATTTCCTATGGTACATTGCCTATATTGGCTGTAAATGGTGTTTTCCATCTATTATGTCAGTGGTTAAATGCTTGCTAAATAAAACTTGATAACTTTTGATGCTTTTGTGCTTAAAAACCCTTAAAGGCCTTAATAGCTTGAACCCCGATAAATGCTGCTTGCAGCTTTAATTATTATTATTATTCTTCTGCCGTAAAACGCATCGTGCAGCCCAAACCGTAAGGGCTAGAGCATTGAAACTTTGCCAGATGGTAGTACAAAAATCGAGGAGAGGTTCAGAGATTATGACCCCGATTGGCCCATAGGTGGCGCTATAGTGACCAAAAGCGTGAAACAGCTCATAACTCCTAGACCGTATGTCATAGACTCAAGTGTCTTATATCATTGGAAAGCTGGACGCCTGACGAACAAAACGTATATCTCCGATTTTATTTCCGTCATGATAGATTTTCCGCCATTTTGAATTTTGTCAAAAACCTACTTTTGCAAACTAGACCGTGGTTTTTTGTCCGATCGGAACCAAACCAGTGCAGAAATGTTCTCTGGAGTCTGAAGATAAATAATTATCAAAAAAACGTTGAAATTTCGGTTCATGGTCGCTAGAGGGCATAAAATGAACGTTGTGAGAGGAGCCTATTTTACTAAAATGGCTATAACTCAAAAAGTAAATGAGATAGATTAACCAAACTCGGTACACTTGTGTATGGGTTCAGTCTGGGGTCACAGTAAAAAAATCGCGACGATTGAACACTAGGTGGCGCTATAACATGAAAAAAACATGAAAAGGGCTATAACCACCTGACCGTTAGTCCGATTGACTTGAAAATTGGTATGCAGTGTCTTGGCCCAAGGTGCCATGAATGTCTATGAGGACATTGGTGTATCTCAAAAAACATGGCCGCCATTGGCCAATAAATTTGAGCACCTATTAGACAAGGTTAACAGAGGCCGATCGGAATGAAACTCGATGGGCATGTTTGACTCATGGCCCTAGAGGTCTGTAAGAATTTTGAAAGAAATCGGCCACTAGTTGGCGCTAACGAGTTTTATGGCTCTGTAATCACGTGGTGTTACACATATCATCACAAAATGCATATCATTTGATAGATCTGCTCATGTTGAACAACTTTGCCTCTAGAACCACTAATGTCAATCAAACCGTTCATTAAATATTTACGAATATGTTAAAAACCTACTTTTGCGAACTAGTCCTAGGTTTTTCGCCCAATCGGAACCAAACCTGTCTAGGACAATTCTCTGGACTCTCTAGATCAATAATTATCAAAAAAAAGTTGAACTTTTGCATTTGGATGGCTGTAATAGGGTCATTTATAAAATGGGCGTGGCAAAATACATTAAAAAGCTTATAAATCCTAAATAAAAACCCAGAACTTCACAAAAATTGGTGAATTTATGTGACATAAGATCATTAACAAGCATGCAAAATTTCATGGAGATCGGACCATAGTTGGCGCTATAACTGTTAAAAAGCTTTAAAACCATATATTTCCTATGGTACATTGCCTATATTGGCTGTAAATGGTGTTTTCCATCTATTATGTCAGTGGTTAAATGCTTGCTAAATAAAACTTGATAACTTTTGATGCTTTTGTGCTTAAAAACCCTTAAAGGCCTTAATAGCTTGAACCCCGATAAATGCTGCTTGCAGCTTTAATTATTATTATTTTTCTGCCGTAAAACGCATCGTGCAGCCCAAACCGTAAGGGCTAGAGCATTGAAACTTTGGCATATGGTAGTACAAAAATCGAGGAGAGGTTCAGAGATTATGACCCCGATTGGCCCATAGGTGGCGCTATAGCAACCAAAAGCGCAAAACTGCTCATAACTCCTAGACCGTATGTCGTAGACTCAAGTGTCTTATATCATTGGAAAGCTGGACGCCTGATGAACAAAACGCATATCTCCGATTTTATTTCCGTTATGATAGATTTTCCGCCATTTTGAATTTTATCAAAAATTTACTTTTGCAAACTAGTCCGTGGTTTTTCGTCCGATCGGAACCAAACCAGTGCAGAAATGTTCTCTGGAGTCTGAGTATCAAAAATTATCGAAAAAAAGTTTAAATTTCGATTCACGGTCGCTAAGGGGCGCCAAAACGTACATTGTGGGAGGAGCCTATTTTACTAAAATGGCTATAACTCCAGAAGGAAATGTGGTATCTTCATCAAACTTGGTACTCATATGTAAGAGGTCAATCTGAGGTAACAGTAAACAAACCATGGTGATTGGCCACATGGTGGCGCTATAACATGACAAAAACATAAAACAGGCGATAACCACCTGACCGTTAGTCCGATTGACTTGAAAATTGGTATGCAGTGTCTTGGTCCAAGGTGCCATGTATGTCTATGAGGACGTTAGTGTATCTCAAAAAACATGGCCGCCATCGGCCAATGAAGTTTGAGCACCTATTAGACAAGGTTAACGGAGGCCGATCGGAACGAAACTCGATGTGCATGTTCGAGTCATGGCCCTAGAGGTCTGTAAGAATTTTGAAATAAATCGGCCACTAGTTGGCGCTAACGAGTTTTATGGCTCTGTAATCACATGATGTTACACTTCTTGTCACAAAATGCATATCATTTGATAGATCTGCTCATGCTGAACAACTTTGCCTCAAGATCCATTGCTGTCAATCAAACCGTTCATTAAATATTCGTAATTATGTTAAAAACCTACTTTTGCGAACTAGTCCTAGGTTTTTCGCCCGATCGGAACCAAACGAGTCTAGGACAATTCTATGGACTCTCTAGATCAATAATTATCAAAAAAAAAGTTGAACTTTTGCATTTTTCGCATGGGTATATTGGGTCATAAAGAAAATGGGCGTGGCAAAATGCACTCAAAAGCCTATAAATCCTAAACGAAAACTCAGAACTTCACGAAAATTGGTGAGCATATGTACCATAACATTCTAAACAAGCATGCAAAATTGTATGGAGATCGGACAATAGTTGGCGCTATAACTGTTAAAAGGCTTTAAAACCATATATTTCCTATGGTAAACTGCCTGTATTGGCTGTAAATGGTCTTTTCCATCTCTGATCATATCATTTTCATATCATAATGTTAAAAACTAGTGCAATACAATTCTCTGGACTCACTAGAACAATAATTGTCAGAAAAAGTTGAACTACTTCATTTGGATAGCTATAATAGGTTCACTTCAAAATGTGGCCTTTACCAAGTGTCCCTGAAAGCATATATCTCTTTAATGAATGTTCAAACCTTCTTAAAAACAAGTCAGAACATGTGAAATATCACTCTGAACATGCATGAAAATTTTCAGACAGATCGGACAAAATTTGCCTCTATAACAGTTAAAAAGGTGAAAATGATATGAATATAATGGCATATTAAGCCAATAAGTGGTATTTTACTGCCCTCTGCTGTTTAAAATACTCATTTTGTCATATTGTTCTATAATTTATATTTAGACTTTATAAAATCACTATTTTAACATTTACAATTACATTTAGTCAAAATCCATCTGTTAAAGTATTAGTATTGATAGTTTGATCACATCATATATTTCAAATGTTTGCATCTACAACATAATGTGTGTGTGTAGTCTTAGGTTTCTGAATAAATTCTGAATCATCTGATTAATAGCTTACAAAGACTTTGTGAAATGTTTATAGACCATTCAAATATATTTGCATAATGACATCAATAGCATTGAAAAAATAACAACATTTGTGTGTGTGTGTGTGTGTGTGTGTGTAAACATGCATTATGGAGTTAAAATGGAAAAACTGGTTTGCTTTAGTGCAGAAAAATGGTGAAAATCAAGAAGTTTAAAGTGAAAGTGAGCCAATGAGTGGTCTTCTACTGCCCTCTGCTGGCCATTCTACTTATTAATGAAGTCTACTCACATATGCTTTTGCATTCATTAGACACTAAAAATCACTTATATAACAATAAGACACTAAAAAATCACTTATATAACAATTACTATCATAGCACAATCATATTTTGTCAGAGTTTATCACTTCATTTGTACTGATACTTCACATAATTGCTAGCAATGTGGTAAATCATGGTAAATCACGCTAAAAACAAGGTAAATCATAATAAATAATACTAGAATGTGGTGTATCAAGGTAAATCATACTAGAATCCTGGTACATCATTCTAGAACGTGGTATATCATGGTACATCATGCTAGAACATGGTAAATCATGGTAAACTATGCTAGAACAGGGTAAATCATGGTAAGCCATGATAAATCATGATAAACTATGGTAAATCATGTTAGAATGTGGTATATCATGGTAAATCATGCTAGAACATGGTAAATCATGGTAAACTATGCTAGAACAGGGTAAATCATGGTAAACTATGATAAATCATGGTAAACTATGATAAACTATGGTAAACTATGCTAGAATCACAGTAAACAATGGTAAATCATACTAGAATGTAGTATATCATGGTAAATCATGCTAGAATATGGCAAATCATGCTAGAATCATAGTAAATAATACTAGAATGTGGTAAATTGTTGTGGGAGGAGCCTATTTTACTAAAATGGCTATAACTCAAGAAGTAAATGAGATATCTTCGCCAAACTCAGTACACATGTGTATGGGTTCAATTTGAGGTCACAGTAAACAATTTTATTGAGATCGGACCATAGGTGGCGCTATAACTGTTAAAAAGCTTTAAAACCATATTTTTCCCATGGTAAAACTGCCTGTATTGGCTGTAAA
The DNA here is from genome assembly GCF_963993115.1 of Abramis brama. Classification (NCBI taxonomy): domain Eukaryota; kingdom Metazoa; phylum Chordata; class Actinopteri; order Cypriniformes; family Leuciscidae; genus Abramis; species Abramis brama. Next base: position 20,248,750 of record NC_139971.1, read on the forward strand.
TGGTCTTTTCCATCTATTATGTCAGTGGTTACATGCTTGCTAAATAAATCTTAATAATTTTTGAAGCTTTTGTGCTTAAATGCCTTAAAGGCCTTAACTGCTTGAACCCCGATAAATGCTGCTTGCAGCTTTAATTATTATTATTATTTTTCTTCTCCGCTAAAACGCATCGTGCAGCCCAAACCGTAAGAGCTAGAGACTTGAAACTTGGCCAGAAGGTAGTACAAAAATCGAGGAGAGGTTCAGAGAATATGAGCCAGATTGGCCAATAGGTGGCGCTACAGCGCAAAAAACAAAAAAATTGCATATTTTTGCTTAAATCTTATTAACCGTTTTTCACAGACTCAAGTGTCTTATATCATTGTAATCCTTGGGTCAAGCCGAACAAAATTGGCCTGAAGGATTTCATTTCCTGTATACAAATTTTTCCGCCATTTTGGATTTTGTCCGAAACCTTTTTGCAAACTAGTCCTAGGTTTTTTGACCAATCGGAACCAAACCAGTGCAGAAATGTTCACAGGCGTCTGATTATCAATAATTATTGAAAAAAAGTTGAAATTTCGATTCACGATCGCTAAGGGGCGCCAAAATGTATGTTGTGGGAGGAGCCTATTTTACTAAAATGGCTATAATTCCAGAAGTAAATGAGGTATCTTCACCAAACTCGGTACACATATGTAAGAGGTCAATCTGAGGTCACAGTAAAAAAACCGCGGCGATTGGCCACATTGTGGCGCTATAACATGAAATTAACCTAAAACAGGCTATAACCACCTGACCGTTAGTACAATTGACTTGAAAATTGGTGTGCAGTGTCTTGGTCCAAGGTGTCATGTATGTCTATGAGGACATTGGTGTATCTCAAAAAACATGGCCGCCATCAGCCAATGAAGTTTGAGCACCTATTAGACAAGGTTAACGGAGGCTGATCGGAACAAAACTCGATGGGTATGTTCAACTCATGGCCCTAGAGGTCTGTAAGAATTTTGAAAGAAATCGGCCACTAGTTGGCGCTAACGAGTTTTACGGCTCTGTAATCACGTGGTCTTGCACATATCCACACAATATGCATATCATTTCATAGGTCTCCTCATACTGAAGAACTTTGCCTCAAGAACCATATCTGTCAATCAAACCATTCATTAATTATTCACGAATATGTTAAAAACCTACTTTTGCAAACTAGTCCTAGGTTTTTGGCCCAATCCAGACCAGACCAGTCTAGCACAGTTCTCTGGAGTCTCTAGATCAATAATTATCGAAAAAAAGTTGAACTTTTGCATTTTCCTGGCTGTAACAGGGTCATTTAGGAAAGGGGCGGGACAAAAAAACACTCAAAAGCCTACACAACCTAAGGGAAAACCCCAAACTTCACAAAAATCGATGAGCAGATGTGCCATAGCATGGTGAAGAAGCATGCCAAGTTTCGTGAAGATCGGACAATAGGTGGCGCTATAACTGTCCAAAACGTCTCTTCTTATTAGGGGTTCAAGCACGAAGTGCTGAAACCCTATTGTAATTGTGCTGATTTTTAGGGGTTCAAGCACGAAGTGCTGAAACCCTATTGTAATTGTACTGATTTTTATTATTATTATTTTTCTTCTGCCGTAAAACGCATCGTGCAGCCCAAACCGTAAATGCTAGAGACTTGAAACTTTGCCAGATGGTAGTACAAAAATCGAGGAGAGGTTATCAAAATATGACCCCGATTGGCCCATAGGTGGCGCTACAGTGCAAAAAACAAAAAAAAATCACATTTTTGCTTAAATCTCATTAACCGTTTGTCACAGACTTAAGTGTCTTATATCATTGGAATCCTTGGGTCAAGCCGAACAAAAAAGGCCTCAAGGATTTCATTTCCGGTATGCAAATTTTCCGCCATTTTGAATTATGTCCAAAACCTACTTTTGCGAACTAGTCCCTGGTTTTGTGTCCGATCGGAACCAAACCAGTGCAGAAATGTTCTCTGGAGTCAGACTATCAATAATTATCGAAAAAAAGTTGAAATTTCGATTGACGGTCGCTAAGAGGCGCCAAAATATTTGAAGAAGGCGGAGCCTATTTTACTAAAATGGCTATAACTCCAGAAGTAAATGAGGTATCTTCACCAAACTCGGTACACCTGTGTAAGAAGTCAATCTGAGGTCACAGTAAAAAGATTGCGGCGATTGGCCACATGGTGGCGCTATAACATGAAAAAAACATAAATAAGGCTGTAACCACCTGACCGTTAGTCCGATTGACTTGAAAATTGGTATGCAGTGTCTTGGTCCAAGCTGTCATGTATATCTATGAGGACATTGGTGTATCTCAAAAAACATGGCCGCCATCGGCCAATAAAATTTGAGCACCTATTAGACAAGGTTAACGGAGGCCGATCGGAACAAAACTCAGTGGGCATGTTCGACTCATGGCCCTAGAGGTCTGTAAGAATTTTGAAAGAAATCGGCCACTAGTTGGCGCTAACGAGTTTTATGGCTCTGTAATCACGTGGTGTTACACTTATCATCACAAAATGCATATCATTTGATAGATCTGCTCATGCTGAACAACTTTGCCTCTAGAACCATTGCTGTCAATCAAACAGTTTATTAATTATTCACGAATATGTTAAAAACCTACTTTTGCGAACTAGTCCCTGGTTTTTCGCCCGATCGGAACCAGACCAGTCTAGGACAATTCTCTGGACTCTCTAGATCAATAATTATCAAAAAAAAGTAAAAATTTTGCTTTTGGTTGGCTAGAAGAGGATCATTTATAAAATAGGCTTGTCCAAATACACTCAAACGTCTATAAAGCCTAAATAAAAACTCAGAACTTCACAAAAATTGATGGGCATATGTGAAATAACATGCTAAAGAAGCATGGAAATTTTTATGGAGATCGGACCATAGGTGGCGCTATAACTGTTAAAAAGCTTTGAAAACCATATATTTCCTATGGTAAATTTCCTGTATTGGCTGTAAATGGACTTTTCCATCTATTATTTCAGTGGTTAAAAGCTTTCTAAATAAATCTTAATGTCTTAAATGCTTATGTGCTTAAAGGCCTTACATGCTTGAACCCCGATAAATGCTGCTTGCAGCTTTAATTATTATTATTATTTTCCCCTAAAACGCATCGTGCAGCCCAAACCGTAAATGCTGGAGACTTGAAACTCAGCCAAATGGTAGTCCTCAATTTGGGGAGAACCTATCAAAGTATGACCCCGATTGGTCAATAGGTGGCGCTATAGCAAGCAAAAGTATGAAATCAGCCATAACTCCTAGACGGATTGTCATAGAATCAAGTGTCTTATATCACTGTAATCCTTGGCTCAAGACGGTCAAAACGTATATCTCCGATTTCATTTCCGCCTGGGAAAATTTTCCGCCATTTAGAATTTTCTCAAAAACCTACTTTTGCGAACTAGTCCTAGGTTTTTCGTCCGATTGGAACCAAACCAGTGCAGAAATGTTCTCTGGAGTCTGAATATCAATAATTATCGAAAAAAAGTTGAAATTTCGATTCACAGTCGCTAGGGGGCGCCAAAACGTACATTGTGGGAGGAGCCTATTTTACTAAAACGGCTATAACTCGAGAAATAAATGAGGTATCTTCACCAAACTCGGTACACATGTGTAATAGTTCAATATGAGGTCACAGTAAAAAAATCGCAACGATTGAACACTAGATGGCGCTATAACTTGAAAAAAACATGAAAAGGGCTATAACCACCTGACCGTTTGTCCGATTGACTTGAAAATTGGTATGCAGTGTCTTGGTCCAAGGTGCCATGTATGCCTATGAGGACATTGATGTATCTCAAAAAACATGGCCGCCATCGGCCAATGAAGTTTGAGCACCTATTAGACAAGGTTAACGGAGGCTGATCGGAACGAAACTCGATGGGCATGTTCGACTCATGGCCCAAGAGGTCTGTAAGAATTTTGAAAGAAATCAGCCACTAGTTGGCGCTAACGAGTTTTTTCGGCTCTGTAATCACGTGGTGTTGCATACATCCACACAATATGCATATCAGTTGATAGATCTCCTCATACTGAACAACTTTGCCTCAAAAACCATTGCTGTCAATCAAACCGTTCATTTAATATTTGCAAACATGTTAAAAACCTACTTTTGCGAACTAGTCCTAGGTTTTTTGCCCAATCGGAACCAAACCAGTCTAGGACAATTCTCTGGACTCTCTAGATCAATAATTATCAAAAAAAAGTTGAACTTTTGCATTTGGATGGCTGTAATAGGGTCATTTATAAAATGGGCGTGGCAAAATACACTAAAAAGCCTATAAATCCTAAACGAAAACTCAAAACTTCACAAAAATTGGTGAGCATATGTCACATAACATCATTAACAAGCATGCCAAATTTTATGGACATCGGACCAAAGGTGGCACTATAACTGTTAAAAAGCTTTAAAACCACATATTTCCTATGGTAAATTGCCTGTATTGGCTGTAAATGGACTTTTCAATCTATTATTTCAGTGGTTAAAAGCTTTCTAAATAAATCTTAATGTCTTAAATGCTTATGTGCTTAAAGGCCTTAAATGCTTGAACCCCGATAAATGCTGCTTGCAGCTTTAATTATTATTATTATTATTATTATTCTGCCGTAAAACGCATCGTGCAGCCCAAACCGTAAGGGCTAGAGCATTGAAACTTTGCCAGATGGTAGTACAAAAATCGAGGAGAGGTTCAGAGATTATGACCCCGATTGGCCCATAGGTGGCGCTATAGTGACCAAAAGCGTGAAACAGCTCATAACTCCTAGACCGTATGTCGTAGACTCAAGTGTCTTATATCATTGGAAAGCTGGACACCTGACGAACAAAACGTATATCTCCGATTTTATTTCCGTCATGATAGATTTTCCGCCATTTTGAATTTTGTCAAAAACCTACTTTTGCAAACTAGACCGTGGTTTTTTGTCCGATCGGAACCAAACCAGTGCAGAAATGTTCTCTGGAGTCTGATGATCAATAATAATCAAAAAAACGTTGAAATTTCGGTTCATGGTCGCTAGAGGACATAAAATGAACGTTGTGGGAGGAGCCTATTTTACTAAAATAGCTATAACTCAAAAAGTAAATGAGATAGATTAACCAAACTCAGTACACTTGTGTATAGGTTCATTCTGGGGTCACAGTAAAAAAATCGTGACGATTGAACACTAGGTGGCGCTATAACATGAAAAAAACATGAAAAGGGCTATAACCACCTGACCGTTAGTCCGATTGACTTGAAAATTGGTATGCAGTGTCTTGGCCCAAGGTGCCATGCATGTCTATGAGGACATTGGTGTATCTCAAAAAACATGGCCGCCATTGGCCAATAAATTTGAGCACCTATTAGACAAGGTTAACGAAGTCCGATCGGAATGAAACTCGGTGGGCATGTTCAGCTCAAGCCCCTAGAGGTCTGTAAGAATTTTGAAAGAAATCGGCCACTAGTTGGCGCTAACGAGTTTTATGGCTCTGTAATCACGTGGTGTTACACATATCATCACAAAATGCATATCATTTGATAGATCTGCTCATGTTGAACAACTTTGCCTCTAGAACCAGTAATGTCAATCAAACCGTTCATTAAATATTTACGAATATGTTAAAAACCTACTTTTGCAAACTAGTCCTAGGTTTTTCACCCGATCGGAACCAAATCAGTCTAGGACAATTCTCTGGACTCTCTAGATCAATAATTATCAAAAAAAAGTTGAACTTTTGCATTTGGATGGCTGTAATAGGGTCATTTATAAAATGGGTGTGGCAAAATACATTAAAAAGCCTATAAATCCTAAATAAAAACCCAGAACTTCACAAAAATTGGTGAACTTATGTGACATAACATCATTAACAAGCATGCAAAATTTCATGGAGATCGGACCATAGTTGGCGCTATAACTGTTAAAAAGCTTTAAAACCATATATTTCCTATGGTACATTGCCTATATTGGCTGTAAATGGTGTTTTCCATCTATTATGTCAGTGGTTAAATGCTTGCTAAATAAAACTTGATAACTTTTGATGCTTTTGTGCTTAAAAACCCTTAAAGGCCTTAATAGCTTGAACCCCGATAAATGCTGCTTGCAGCTTTAATTATTATTATTATTCTTCTGCCGTAAAACGCATCGTGCAGCCCAAACCGTAAGGGCTAGAGCATTGAAACTTTGCCAGATGGTAGTACAAAAATCGAGGAGAGGTTCAGAGATTATGACCCCGATTGGCCCATAGGTGGCGCTATAGTGACCAAAAGCGTGAAACAGCTCATAACTCCTAGACCGTATGTCATAGACTCAAGTGTCTTATATCATTGGAAAGCTGGACGCCTGACGAACAAAACGTATATCTCCGATTTTATTTCCGTCATGATAGATTTTCCGCCATTTTGAATTTTGTCAAAAACCTACTTTTGCAAACTAGACCGTGGTTTTTTGTCCGATCGGAACCAAACCAGTGCAGAAATGTTCTCTGGAGTCTGAAGATAAATAATTATCAAAAAAACGTTGAAATTTCGGTTCATGGTCGCTAGAGGGCATAAAATGAACGTTGTGAGAGGAGCCTATTTTACTAAAATGGCTATAACTCAAAAAGTAAATGAGATAGATTAACCAAACTCGGTACACTTGTGTATGGGTTCAGTCTGGGGTCACAGTAAAAAAATCGCGACGATTGAACACTAGGTGGCGCTATAACATGAAAAAAACATGAAAAGGGCTATAACCACCTGACCGTTAGTCCGATTGACTTGAAAATTGGTATGCAGTGTCTTGGCCCAAGGTGCCATGAATGTCTATGAGGACATTGGTGTATCTCAAAAAACATGGCCGCCATTGGCCAATAAATTTGAGCACCTATTAGACAAGGTTAACAGAGGCCGATCGGAATGAAACTCGATGGGCATGTTTGACTCATGGCCCTAGAGGTCTGTAAGAATTTTGAAAGAAATCGGCCACTAGTTGGCGCTAACGAGTTTTATGGCTCTGTAATCACGTGGTGTTACACATATCATCACAAAATGCATATCATTTGATAGATCTGCTCATGTTGAACAACTTTGCCTCTAGAACCACTAATGTCAATCAAACCGTTCATTAAATATTTACGAATATGTTAAAAACCTACTTTTGCGAACTAGTCCTAGGTTTTTCGCCCAATCGGAACCAAACCTGTCTAGGACAATTCTCTGGACTCTCTAGATCAATAATTATCAAAAAAAAGTTGAACTTTTGCATTTGGATGGCTGTAATAGGGTCATTTATAAAATGGGCGTGGCAAAATACATTAAAAAGCTTATAAATCCTAAATAAAAACCCAGAACTTCACAAAAATTGGTGAATTTATGTGACATAAGATCATTAACAAGCATGCAAAATTTCATGGAGATCGGACCATAGTTGGCGCTATAACTGTTAAAAAGCTTTAAAACCATATATTTCCTATGGTACATTGCCTATATTGGCTGTAAATGGTGTTTTCCATCTATTATGTCAGTGGTTAAATGCTTGCTAAATAAAACTTGATAACTTTTGATGCTTTTGTGCTTAAAAACCCTTAAAGGCCTTAATAGCTTGAACCCCGATAAATGCTGCTTGCAGCTTTAATTATTATTATTTTTCTGCCGTAAAACGCATCGTGCAGCCCAAACCGTAAGGGCTAGAGCATTGAAACTTTGGCATATGGTAGTACAAAAATCGAGGAGAGGTTCAGAGATTATGACCCCGATTGGCCCATAGGTGGCGCTATAGCAACCAAAAGCGCAAAACTGCTCATAACTCCTAGACCGTATGTCGTAGACTCAAGTGTCTTATATCATTGGAAAGCTGGACGCCTGATGAACAAAACGCATATCTCCGATTTTATTTCCGTTATGATAGATTTTCCGCCATTTTGAATTTTATCAAAAATTTACTTTTGCAAACTAGTCCGTGGTTTTTCGTCCGATCGGAACCAAACCAGTGCAGAAATGTTCTCTGGAGTCTGAGTATCAAAAATTATCGAAAAAAAGTTTAAATTTCGATTCACGGTCGCTAAGGGGCGCCAAAACGTACATTGTGGGAGGAGCCTATTTTACTAAAATGGCTATAACTCCAGAAGGAAATGTGGTATCTTCATCAAACTTGGTACTCATATGTAAGAGGTCAATCTGAGGTAACAGTAAACAAACCATGGTGATTGGCCACATGGTGGCGCTATAACATGACAAAAACATAAAACAGGCGATAACCACCTGACCGTTAGTCCGATTGACTTGAAAATTGGTATGCAGTGTCTTGGTCCAAGGTGCCATGTATGTCTATGAGGACGTTAGTGTATCTCAAAAAACATGGCCGCCATCGGCCAATGAAGTTTGAGCACCTATTAGACAAGGTTAACGGAGGCCGATCGGAACGAAACTCGATGTGCATGTTCGAGTCATGGCCCTAGAGGTCTGTAAGAATTTTGAAATAAATCGGCCACTAGTTGGCGCTAACGAGTTTTATGGCTCTGTAATCACATGATGTTACACTTCTTGTCACAAAATGCATATCATTTGATAGATCTGCTCATGCTGAACAACTTTGCCTCAAGATCCATTGCTGTCAATCAAACCGTTCATTAAATATTCGTAATTATGTTAAAAACCTACTTTTGCGAACTAGTCCTAGGTTTTTCGCCCGATCGGAACCAAACGAGTCTAGGACAATTCTATGGACTCTCTAGATCAATAATTATCAAAAAAAAAGTTGAACTTTTGCATTTTTCGCATGGGTATATTGGGTCATAAAGAAAATGGGCGTGGCAAAATGCACTCAAAAGCCTATAAATCCTAAACGAAAACTCAGAACTTCACGAAAATTGGTGAGCATATGTACCATAACATTCTAAACAAGCATGCAAAATTGTATGGAGATCGGACAATAGTTGGCGCTATAACTGTTAAAAGGCTTTAAAACCATATATTTCCTATGGTAAACTGCCTGTATTGGCTGTAAATGGTCTTTTCCATCTCTGATCATATCATTTTCATATCATAATGTTAAAAACTAGTGCAATACAATTCTCTGGACTCACTAGAACAATAATTGTCAGAAAAAGTTGAACTACTTCATTTGGATAGCTATAATAGGTTCACTTCAAAATGTGGCCTTTACCAAGTGTCCCTGAAAGCATATATCTCTTTAATGAATGTTCAAACCTTCTTAAAAACAAGTCAGAACATGTGAAATATCACTCTGAACATGCATGAAAATTTTCAGACAGATCGGACAAAATTTGCCTCTATAACAGTTAAAAAGGTGAAAATGATATGAATATAATGGCATATTAAGCCAATAAGTGGTATTTTACTGCCCTCTGCTGTTTAAAATACTCATTTTGTCATATTGTTCTATAATTTATATTTAGACTTTATAAAATCACTATTTTAACATTTACAATTACATTTAGTCAAAATCCATCTGTTAAAGTATTAGTATTGATAGTTTGATCACATCATATATTTCAAATGTTTGCATCTACAACATAATGTGTGTGTGTAGTCTTAGGTTTCTGAATAAATTCTGAATCATCTGATTAATAGCTTACAAAGACTTTGTGAAATGTTTATAGACCATTCAAATATATTTGCATAATGACATCAATAGCATTGAAAAAATAACAACATTTGTGTGTGTGTGTGTGTGTGTGTGTGTAAACATGCATTATGGAGTTAAAATGGAAAAACTGGTTTGCTTTAGTGCAGAAAAATGGTGAAAATCAAGAAGTTTAAAGTGAAAGTGAGCCAATGAGTGGTCTTCTACTGCCCTCTGCTGGCCATTCTACTTATTAATGAAGTCTACTCACATATGCTTTTGCATTCATTAGACACTAAAAATCACTTATATAACAATAAGACACTAAAAAATCACTTATATAACAATTACTATCATAGCACAATCATATTTTGTCAGAGTTTATCACTTCATTTGTACTGATACTTCACATAATTGCTAGCAATGTGGTAAATCATGGTAAATCACGCTAAAAACAAGGTAAATCATAATAAATAATACTAGAATGTGGTGTATCAAGGTAAATCATACTAGAATCCTGGTACATCATTCTAGAACGTGGTATATCATGGTACATCATGCTAGAACATGGTAAATCATGGTAAACTATGCTAGAACAGGGTAAATCATGGTAAGCCATGATAAATCATGATAAACTATGGTAAATCATGTTAGAATGTGGTATATCATGGTAAATCATGCTAGAACATGGTAAATCATGGTAAACTATGCTAGAACAGGGTAAATCATGGTAAACTATGATAAATCATGGTAAACTATGATAAACTATGGTAAACTATGCTAGAATCACAGTAAACAATGGTAAATCATACTAGAATGTAGTATATCATGGTAAATCATGCTAGAATATGGCAAATCATGCTAGAATCATAGTAAATAATACTAGAATGTGGTAAATTGTTGTGGGAGGAGCCTATTTTACTAAAATGGCTATAACTCAAGAAGTAAATGAGATATCTTCGCCAAACTCAGTACACATGTGTATGGGTTCAATTTGAGGTCACAGTAAACAATTTTATTGAGATCGGACCATAGGTGGCGCTATAACTGTTAAAAAGCTTTAAAACCATATTTTTCCCATGGTAAAACTGCCTGTATTGGCTGTAAATGGTCTTTTCCATCTATTATGTCAGTGGTTACATGCTTGCTAAATAAATCTTAATAATTTTTGAAGCTTTTGTGCTTAAATGCCTTAAAGGCCTTAACTGCTTGAACCCCGATAAATGCTGCTTGCAGCTTTAATTATTATTATTATTTTTCTTCTCCGCTAAAACGCATCGTGCAGCCCAAACCGTAAGAGCTAGAGACTTGAAACTTGGCCAGAAGGTAGTACAAAAATCGAGGAGAGGTTCAGAGAATATGAGCCAGATTGGCCAATAGGTGGCGCTACAGCGCAAAAAACAAAAAAATTGCATATTTTTGCTTAAATCTTATTAACCGTTTTTCACAGACTCAAGTGTCTTATATCATTGTAATCCTTGGGTCAAGCCGAACAAAATTGGCCTGAAGGATTTCATTTCCTGTATACAAATTTTTCCGCCATTTTGGATTTTGTCCGAAACCTTTTTGCAAACTAGTCCTAGGTTTTTTGACCAATCGGAACCAAACCAGTGCAGAAATGTTCACAGGCGTCTGATTATCAATAATTATTGAAAAAAAGTTGAAATTTCGATTCACGATCGCTAAGGGGCGCCAAAATGTATGTTGTGGGAGGAGCCTATTTTACTAAAATGGCTATAATTCCAGAAGTAAATGAGGTATCTTCACCAAACTCGGTACACATATGTAAGAGGTCAATCTGAGGTCACAGTAAAAAAACCGCGGCGATTGGCCACATTGTGGCGCTATAACATGAAATTAACCTAAAACAGGCTATAACCACCTGACCGTTAGTACAATTGACTTGAAAATTGGTGTGCAGTGTCTTGGTCCAAGGTGTCATGTATGTCTATGAGGACATTGGTGTATCTCAAAAAACATGGCCGCCATCAGCCAATGAAGTTTGAGCACCTATTAGACAAGGTTAACGGAGGCTGATCGGAACAAAACTCGATGGGTATGTTCAACTCATGGCCCTAGAGGTCTGTAAGAATTTTGAAAGAAATCGGCCACTAGTTGGCGCTAACGAGTTTTACGGCTCTGTAATCACGTGGTCTTGCACATATCCACACAATATGCATATCATTTCATAGGTCTCCTCATACTGAAGAACTTTGCCTCAAGAACCATATCTGTCAATCAAACCATTCATTAATTATTCACGAATATGTTAAAAACCTACTTTTGCAAACTAGTCCTAGGTTTTTGGCCCAATCCAGACCAGACCAGTCTAGCACAGTTCTCTGGAGTCTCTAGATCAATAATTATCGAAAAAAAGTTGAACTTTTGCATTTTCCTGGCTGTAACAGGGTCATTTAGGAAAGGGGCGGGACAAAAAAACACTCAAAAGCCTACACAACCTAAGGGAAAACCCCAAACTTCACAAAAATCGATGAGCAGATGTGCCATAGCATGGTGAAGAAGCATGCCAAGTTTCGTGAAGATCGGACAATAGGTGGCGCTATAACTGTCCAAAACGTCTCTTCTTATTAGGGGTTCAAGCACGAAGTGCTGAAACCCTATTGTAATTGTGCTGATTTTTAGGGGTTCAAGCACGAAGTGCTGAAACCCTATTGTAATTGTACTGATTTTTATTATTATTATTTTTCTTCTGCCGTAAAACGCATCGTGCAGCCCAAACCGTAAATGCTAGAGACTTGAAACTTTGCCAGATGGTAGTACAAAAATCGAGGAGAGGTTATCAAAATATGACCCCGATTGGCCCATAGGTGGCGCTACAGTGCAAAAAACAAAAAAAAATCACATTTTTGCTTAAATCTCATTAACCGTTTGTCACAGACTTAAGTGTCTTATATCATTGGAATCCTTGGGTCAAGCCGAACAAAAAAGGCCTCAAGGATTTCATTTCCGGTATGCAAATTTTCCGCCATTTTGAATTATGTCCAAAACCTACTTTTGCGAACTAGTCCCTGGTTTTGTGTCCGATCGGAACCAAACCAGTGCAGAAATGTTCTCTGGAGTCAGACTATCAATAATTATCGAAAAAAAGTTGAAATTTCGATTGACGGTCGCTAAGAGGCGCCAAAATATTTGAAGAAGGCGGAGCCTATTTTACTAAAATGGCTATAACTCCAGAAGTAAATGAGGTATCTTCACCAAACTCGGTACACCTGTGTAAGAAGTCAATCTGAGGTCACAGTAAAAAGATTGCGGCGATTGGCCACATGGTGGCGCTATAACATGAAAAAAACATAAATAAGGCTGTAACCACCTGACCGTTAGTCCGATTGACTTGAAAATTGGTATGCAGTGTCTTGGTCCAAGCTGTCATGTATATCTATGAGGACATTGGTGTATCTCAAAAAACATGGCCGCCATCGGCCAATAAAATTTGAGCACCTATTAGACAAGGTTAACGGAGGCCGATCGGAACAAAACTCAGTGGGCATGTTCGACTCATGGCCCTAGAGGTCTGTAAGAATTTTGAAAGAAATCGGCCACTAGTTGGCGCTAACGAGTTTTATGGCTCTGTAATCACGTGGTGTTACACTTATCATCACAAAATGCATATCATTTGATAGATCTGCTCATGCTGAACAACTTTGCCTCTAGAACCATTGCTGTCAATCAAACAGTTTATTAATTATTCACGAATATGTTAAAAACCTACTTTTGCGAACTAGTCCCTGGTTTTTCGCCCGATCGGAACCAGACCAGTCTAGGACAATTCTCTGGACTCTCTAGATCAATAATTATCAAAAAAAAGTAAAAATTTTGCTTTTGGTTGGCTAGAAGAGGATCATTTATAAAATAGGCTTGTCCAAATACACTCAAACGTCTATAAAGCCTAAATAAAAACTCAGAACTTCACAAAAATTGATGGGCATATGTGAAATAACATGCTAAAGAAGCATGGAAATTTTTATGGAGATCGGACCATAGGTGGCGCTATAACTGTTAAAAAGCTTTGAAAACCATATATTTCCTATGGTAAATTTCCTGTATTGGCTGTAAATGGACTTTTCCATCTATTATTTCAGTGGTTAAAAGCTTTCTAAATAAATCTTAATGTCTTAAATGCTTATGTGCTTAAAGGCCTTACATGCTTGAACCCCGATAAATGCTGCTTGCAGCTTTAATTATTATTATTATTTTCCCCTAAAACGCATCGTGCAGCCCAAACCGTAAATGCTGGAGACTTGAAACTCAGCCAAATGGTAGTCCTCAATTTGGGGAGAACCTATCAAAGTATGACCCCGATTGGTCAATAGGTGGCGCTATAGCAAGCAAAAGTATGAAATCAGCCATAACTCCTAGACGGATTGTCATAGAATCAAGTGTCTTATATCACTGTAATCCTTGGCTCAAGACGGTCAAAACGTATATCTCCGATTTCATTTCCGCCTGGGAAAATTTTCCGCCATTTAGAATTTTCTCAAAAACCTACTTTTGCGAACTAGTCCTAGGTTTTTCGTCCGATTGGAACCAAACCAGTGCAGAAATGTTCTCTGGAGTCTGAATATCAATAATTATCGAAAAAAAGTTGAAATTTCGATTCACAGTCGCTAGGGGGCGCCAAAACGTACATTGTGGGAGGAGCCTATTTTACTAAAACGGCTATAACTCGAGAAATAAATGAGGTATCTTCACCAAACTCGGTACACATGTGTAATAGTTCAATATGAGGTCACAGTAAAAAAATCGCAACGATTGAACACTAGATGGCGCTATAACTTGAAAAAAACATGAAAAGGGCTATAACCACCTGACCGTTTGTCCGATTGACTTGAAAATTGGTATGCAGTGTCTTGGTCCAAGGTGCCATGTATGCCTATGAGGACATTGATGTATCTCAAAAAACATGGCCGCCATCGGCCAATGAAGTTTGAGCACCTATTAGACAAGGTTAACGGAGGCTGATCGGAACGAAACTCGATGGGCATGTTCGACTCATGGCCCAAGAGGTCTGTAAGAATTTTGAAAGAAATCAGCCACTAGTTGGCGCTAACGAGTTTTTTCGGCTCTGTAATCACGTGGTGTTGCATACATCCACACAATATGCATATCAGTTGATAGATCTCCTCATACTGAACAACTTTGCCTCAAAAACCATTGCTGTCAATCAAACCGTTCATTTAATATTTGCAAACATGTTAAAAACCTACTTTTGCGAACTAGTCCTAGGTTTTTTGCCCAATCGGAACCAAACCAGTCTAGGACAATTCTCTGGACTCTCTAGATCAATAATTATCAAAAAAAAGTTGAACTTTTGCATTTGGATGGCTGTAATAGGGTCATTTATAAAATGGGCGTGGCAAAATACACTAAAAAGCCTATAAATCCTAAACGAAAACTCAAAACTTCACAAAAATTGGTGAGCATATGTCACATAACATCATTAACAAGCATGCCAAATTTTATGGACATCGGACCAAAGGTGGCACTATAACTGTTAAAAAGCTTTAAAACCACATATTTCCTATGGTAAATTGCCTGTATTGGCTGTAAATGGACTTTTCAATCTATTATTTCAGTGGTTAAAAGCTTTCTAAATAAATCTTAATGTCTTAAATGCTTATGTGCTTAAAGGCCTTAAATGCTTGAACCCCGATAAATGCTGCTTGCAGCTTTAATTATTATTATTATTATTATTATTCTGCCGTAAAACGCATCGTGCAGCCCAAACCGTAAGGGCTAGAGCATTGAAACTTTGCCAGATGGTAGTACAAAAATCGAGGAGAGGTTCAGAGATTATGACCCCGATTGGCCCATAGGTGGCGCTATAGTGACCAAAAGCGTGAAACAGCTCATAACTCCTAGACCGTATGTCGTAGACTCAAGTGTCTTATATCATTGGAAAGCTGGACACCTGACGAACAAAACGTATATCTCCGATTTTATTTCCGTCATGATAGATTTTCCGCCATTTTGAATTTTGTCAAAAACCTACTTTTGCAAACTAGACCGTGGTTTTTTGTCCGATCGGAACCAAACCAGTGCAGAAATGTTCTCTGGAGTCTGATGATCAATAATAATCAAAAAAACGTTGAAATTTCGGTTCATGGTCGCTAGAGGACATAAAATGAACGTTGTGGGAGGAGCCTATTTTACTAAAATAGCTATAACTCAAAAAGTAAATGAGATAGATTAACCAAACTCAGTACACTTGTGTATAGGTTCATTCTGGGGTCACAGTAAAAAAATCGTGACGATTGAACACTAGGTGGCGCTATAACATGAAAAAAACATGAAAAGGGCTATAACCACCTGACCGTTAGTCCGATTGACTTGAAAATTGGTATGCAGTGTCTTGGCCCAAGGTGCCATGTATGTCTATGAGGACATTGGTGTATCTCAAAAAACATGGCCGCCATTGGCCAATAAATTTGAGCACCTATTAGACAAGGTTAACGAAGTCCGATCGGAATGAAACTCGGTGGGCATGTTCAGCTCAAGCCCCTAGAGGTCTGTAAGAATTTTGAAAGAAATCGGCCACTAGTTGGCGCTAACGAGTTTTATGGCTCTGTAATCACGTGGTGTTACACATATCATCACAAAATGCATATCATTTGATAGATCTGCTCATGTTGAACAACTTTGCCTCTAGAACCAGTAATGTCAATCAAACCGTTCATTAAATATTTACGAATATGTTAAAAACCTACTTTTGCAAACTAGTCCTAGGTTTTTCACCCGATCGGAACCAAATCAGTCTAGGACAATTCTCTGGACTCTCTAGATCAATAATTATCAAAAAAAAGTTGAACTTTTGCATTTGGATGGCTGTAATAGGGTCATTTATAAAATGGGTGTGGCAAAATACATTAAAAAGCCTATAAATCCTAAATAAAAACCCAGAACTTCACAAAAATTGGTGAACTTATGTGACATAACATCATTAACAAGCATGCAAAATTTCATGGAGATCGGACCATAGTTGGCGCTATAACTGTTAAAAAGCTTTAAAACCATATATTTCCTATGGTACATTGCCTATATTGGCTGTAAATGGTGTTTTCCATCTATTATGTCAGTGGTTAAATGCTTGCTAAATAAAACTTGATAACTTTTGATGCTTTTGTGCTTAAAAACCCTTAAAGGCCTTAATAGCTTGAACCCCGATAAATGCTGCTTGCAGCTTTAATTATTATTATTATTCTTCTGCCGTAAAACGCATCGTACAGCCCAAACCGTAAGGGCTAGAGCATTGAAACTTTGCCAGATGGTAGTACAAAAATCGAGGAGAGGTTCAGAGATTATGACCCCGATTGGCCCATAGGTGGCGCTATAGTGACCAAAAGCGTGAAACAGCTCATAACTCCTAGACCGTATGTCATAGACTCAAGTGTCTTATATCATTGGAAAGCTGGACGCCTGACGAACAAAACGTATATCTCCGATTTTATTTCCGTCATGATAGATTTTCCGCCATTTTGAATTTTGTCAAAAACCTACTTTTGCAAACTAGACCGTGGTTTTTTGTCCGATCGGAACCAAACCAGTGCAGAAATGTTCTCTGGAGTCTGAAGATAAATAATTATCAAAAAAACGTTGAAATTTCGGTTCATGGTCGCTAGAGGGCATAAAATGAACGTTGTGAGAGGAGCCTATTTTACTAAAATGGCTATAACTCAAAAAGTAAATGAGATAGATTAACCAAACTCGGTACACTTGTGTATGGGTTCAGTCTGGGGTCACAGTAAAAAAATCGCGACGATTGAACACTAGGTGGCGCTATAACATGAAAAAAACATGAAAAGGGCTATAACCACCTGACCGTTAGTCCGATTGACTTGAAAATTGGTATGCAGTGTCTTGGCCCAAGGTGCCATGAATGTCTATGAGGACATTGGTGTATCTCAAAAAACATGGCCGCCATTGGCCAATAAATTTGAGCACCTATTAGACAAGGTTAACAGAGGCCGATCGGAATGAAACTCGATGGGCATGTTTGACTCATGGCCCTAGAGGTCTGTAAGAATTTTGAAAGAAATCGGCCACTAGTTGGCGCTAACGAGTTTTATGGCTCTGTAATCACGTGGTGTTACACATATCATCACAAAATGCATATCATTTGATAGATCTGCTCATGTTGAACAACTTTGCCTCTAGAACCACTAATGTCAATCAAACCGTTCATTAAATATTTACGAATATGTTAAAAACCTACTTTTGCGAACTAGTCCTAGGTTTTTCGCCCAATCGGAACCAAACCTGTCTAGGACAATTCTCTGGACTCTCTAGATCAATAATTATCAAAAAAAAGTTGAACTTTTGCATTTGGATGGCTGTAATAGGGTCATTTATAAAATGGGCGTGGCAAAATACATTAAAAAGCTTATAAATCCTAAATAAAAACCCAGAACTTCACAAAAATTGGTGAATTTATGTGACATAAGATCATTAACAAGCATGCAAAATTTCATGGAGATCGGACCATAGTTGGCGCTATAACTGTTAAAAAGCTTTAAAACCATATATTTCCTATGGTACATTGCCTATATTGGCTGTAAATGGTGTTTTCCATCTATTATGTCAGTGGTTAAATGCTTGCTAAATAAAACTTGATAACTTTTGATGCTTTTGTGCTTAAAAACCCTTAAAGGCCTTAATAGCTTGAACCCCGATAAATGCTGCTTGCAGCTTTAATTATTATTATTTTTCTGCCGTAAAACGCATCGTGCAGCCCAAACCGTAAGGGCTAGAGCATTGAAACTTTGGCATATGGTAGTACAAAAATCGAGGAGAGGTTCAGAGATTATGACCCCGATTGGCCCATAGGTGGCGCTATAGCAACCAAAAGCGCAAAACTGCTCATAACTCCTAGACCGTATGTCGTAGACTCAAGTGTCTTATATCATTGGAAAGCTGGACGCCTGATGAACAAAATATCTCCGATTTTATTTCCGTCAAGATAGATTTTCCGCCATTTTGAATTTTATCAAAAATTTACTTTTGCAAACTAGTCCGTGGTTTTTCGTCCGATCGGAACCAAACCAGTGCAGAAATGTTCTCTGGAGTCTGAGTATCAAAAATTATCGAAAAAAAGTTTAAATTTCGATTCACGGTCGCTAAGGGGCGCCAAAACGTACATTGTGGGAGGAGCCTATTTTACTAAAATGGCTATAACTCCAGAAGGAAATGTGGTATCTTCATCAAACTTGGTACTCATATGTAAGAGGTCAATCTGAGGTAACAGTAAACAAACCATGGTGATTGGCCACATGGTGGCGCTATAACATGACAAAAACATAAAACAGGCGATAACCACCTGACCGTTAGTCCGATTTACTTGAAAATTGGTATGCAGTGTCTTGGTCCAAGGTGCCATGTATGTCTATGAGGACGTTAGTGTATCTCAAAAAACATGGCCGCCATCGGCCAATGAAGTTTGAGCACCTATTAGACAAGGTTAACGGAGGCCGATCGGAACGAAACTCGATGTGCATGTTCGAGTCATGGCCCTAGAGGTCTGTAAGAATTTTGAAATAAATCGGCCACTAGTTGGCGCTAACGAGTTTTATGGCTCTGTAATCACATGATGTTACACTTCTTGTCACAAAATGCATATCATTTGATAGATCTGCTCATGCTGAACAACTTTGCCTCAAGATCCATTGCTGTCAATCAAACCGTTCATTAAATATTCGTAATTATGTTAAAAACCTACTTTTGCGAACTAGTCCTAGGTTTTTCGCCCGATCGGAACCAAACGAGTCTAGGACAATTCTATGGACTCTCTAGATCAATAATTATCAAAAAAAAAGTTGAACTTTTGCATTTTTCGCATGGGTATATTGGGTCATAAAGAAAATGGGCGTGGCAAAATGCACTCAAAAGCCTATAAATCCTAAACGAAAACTCAGAACTTCACGAAAATTGGTGAGCATATGTACCATAACATTCTAAACAAGCATGCAAAATTGTATGGAGATCGGACAATAGTTGGCGCTATAACTGTTAAAAGGCTTTAAAACCATATATTTCCTATGGTAAACTGCCTGTATTGGCTGTAAATGGTCTTTTCCATCTCTGATCATATCATTTTCATATCATAATGTTAAAAACTAGTGCAATACAATTCTCTGGACTCACTAGAACAATAATTGTCAGAAAAAGTTGAACTACTTCATTTGGATAGCTATAATAGGTTCACTTCAAAATGTGGCCTTTACCAAGTGTCCCTGAAAGCATATATCTCTTTAATGAATGTTCAAACCTTCTTAAAAACAAGTCAGAACATGTGAAATATCACTCTGAACATGCATGAAAATTTTCAGACAGATCGGACAAAATTTGCCTCTATAACAGTTAAAAAGGTGAAAATGATATGAATATAATGGCATATTAAGCCAATAAGTGGTATTTTACTGCCCTCTGCTGTTTAAAATACTCATTTTGTCATATTGTTCTATAATTTATATTTAGACTTTATAAAATCACTATTTTAACATTTACAATTACATTTAGTCAAAATCCATCTGTTAAAGTATTAGTATTGATAGTTTGATCACATCATATATTTCAAATGTTTGCATCTACAACATAATGTGTGTGTGTAGTCTTAGGTTTCTGAATAAATTCTGAATCATCTGATTAATAGCTTACAAAGACTTTGTGAAATGTTTATAGACCATTCAAATATATTTGCATAATGACATCAATAGCATTGAAAAAATAACAACATTTGTGTGTGTGTGTGTGTGTGTGTGTGTAAACATGCATTATGGAGTTAAAATGGAAAAACTGGTTTGCTTTAGTGCAGAAAAATGGTGAAAATCAAGAAGTTTAAAGTGAAAGTGAGCCAATGAGTGGTCTTCTACTGCCCTCTGCTGGCCATTCTACTTATTAATGAAGTCTACTCACATATGCTTTTGCATTCATTAGACACTAAAAATCACTTATATAACAATAAGACACTAAAAAATCACTTATATAACAATTACTATCATAGCACAATCATATTTTGTCAGAGTTTATCACTTCATTTGTACTGATACTTCACATAATTGCTAGCAATGTGGTAAATCATGGTAAATCACGCTAAAAACAAGGTAAATCATAATAAATAATACTAGAATGTGGTGTATCAAGGTAAATCATACTAGAATCCTGGTACATCATTCTAGAACGTGGTATATCATGGTACATCATGCTAGAACATGGTAAATCATGGTAAACTATGCTAGAACAGGGTAAATCATGGTAAGCCATGATAAATCATGATAAACTATGGTAAATCATGTTAGAATGTGGTATATCATGGTAAATCATGCTAGAACATGGTAAATCATGGTAAACTATGCTAGAACAGGGTAAATCATGGTAAACTATGATAAATCATGGTAAACTATGATAAACTATGGTAAACTATGCTAGAATCACAGTAAACAATGGTAAATCATACTAGAATGTAGTATATCATGGTAAATCATGCTAGAATATGGCAAATCATGCTAGAATCATAGTAAATAATACTAGAATGTGGTAAATTGTTGTGGGAGGAGCCTATTTTACTAAAATGGCTATAACTCAAGAAGTAAATGAGATATCTTCGCCAAACTCAGTACACATGTGTATGGGTTCAATTTGAGGTCACAGTAAACAATTTTATTGAGATCGGACCATAGGTGGCGCTATAACTGTTAAAAAGCTTTAAAACCATATTTTTCCCATGGTAAAACTGCCTGTATTGGCTGTAAATGGTCTTTTCCATCTATTATGTCAGTGGTTACATGCTTGCTAAATAAATCTTAATAATTTTTGAAGCTTTTGTGCTTAAATGCCTTAAAGGCCTTAACTGCTTGAACCCCGATAAATGCTGCTTGCAGCTTTAATTATTATTATTATTTTTCTTCTCCGCTAAAACGCATCGTGCAGCCCAAACCGTAAGAGCTAGAGACTTGAAACTTGGCCAGAAGGTAGTACAAAAATCGAGGAGAGGTTCAGAGAATATGAGCCAGATTGGCCAATAGGTGGCGCTACAGCGCAAAAAACAAAAAAATTGCATATTTTTGCTTAAATCTTATTAACCGTTTTTCACAGACTCAAGTGTCTTATATCATTGTAATCCTTGGGTCAAGCCGAACAAAATTGGCCTGAAGGATTTCATTTCCTGTATACAAATTTTTCCGCCATTTTGGATTTTGTCCGAAACCTTTTTGCGAACTAGTCCTAGGTTTTTTGACCAATCGGAACCAAACCAGTGCAGAAATGTTCACAGGCGTCTGATTATCAATAATTATTGAAAAAAAGTTGAAATTTCGATTCACGATCGCTAAGGGGCGCCAAAATGTATGTTGTGGGAGGAGCCTATTTTACTAAAATGGCTATAATTCCAGAAGTAAATGAGGTATCTTCACCAAACTCGGTACACATATGTAAGAGGTCAATCTGAGGTCACAGTAAAAAAACCGCGGCGATTGGCCACATTGTGGCGCTATAACATGAAATTAACCTAAAACAGGCTATAACCACCTGACCGTTAGTACAATTGACTTGAAAATTGGTGTGCAGTGTCTTGGTCCAAGGTGTCATGTATGTCTATGAGGACATTGGTGTATCTCAAAAAACATGGCCGCCATCAGCCAATGAAGTTTGAGCACCTATTAGACAAGGTTAACGGAGGCTGATCGGAACAAAACTCGATGGGTATGTTCAACTCATGGCCCTAGAGGTCTGTAAGAATTTTGAAAGAAATCGGCCACTAGTTGGCGCTAACGAGTTTTACGGCTCTGTAATCACGTGGTCTTGCACATATCCACACAATATGCATATCATTTCATAGGTCTCCTCATACTGAAGAACTTTGCCTCAAGAACCATATCTGTCAATCAAACCATTCATTAATTATTCACGAATATGTTAAAAACCTACTTTTGCAAACTAGTCCTAGGTTTTTGGCCCAATCCAGACCAGACCAGTCTAGCACAGTTCTCTGGAGTCTCTAGATCAATAATTATCGAAAAAAAGTTGAACTTTTGCATTTGCCTGGCTGTAACAGGGTCATTTAGGAAAGGGGCGGGACAAAAAAACACTCAAAAGCCTACACAACCTAAGGGAAAACCCCAAACTTCACAAAAATCGATGAGCAGATGTGCCATAGCATGGTGAAGAAGCATGCCAAGTTTCGTGAAGATCGGACAATAGGTGGCGCTATAACTGTCCAAAACGTCTCTTCTTATTAGGGGTTCAAGCACGAAGTGCTGAAACCCTATTGTAATTGTGCTGATTTTTAGGGGTTCAAGCACGAAGTGCTGAAACCCTATTGTAATTGTACTGATTTTTATTATTATTATTTTTCTTCTGCCGTAAAACGCATCGTGCAGCCCAAACCGTAAATGCTAGAGACTTGAAACTTTGCCAGATGGTAGTACAAAAATCGAGGAGAGGTTATCAAAATATGACCCCGATTGGCCCATAGGTGGCGCTACAGTGCAAAAAACAAAAAAAAATCACATTTTTGCTTAAATCTCATTAACCGTTTGTCACAGACTCAAGTGTCTTATATCATTGGAATCCTTGGGTCAAGCCGAACAAAAAAGGCCTCAAGGATTTCATTTCCGGTATGCAAATTTTCCGCCATTTTGAATTATGTCCAAAACCTACTTTTGCGAACTAGTCCCTGGTTTTGTGTCCGATCGGAACCAAACCAGTGCAGAAATGTTCTCTGGAGTCAGACTATCAATAATTATCGAAAAAAAGTTGAAATTTCGATTGACGGTCGCTAAGAGGCGCCAAAATATTTGAAGAAGGCGGAGCCTATTTTACTAAAATGGCTATAACTCCAGAAGTAAATGAGGTATCTTCACCAAACTCGGTACACCTGTGTAAGAAGTCAATCTGAGGTCACAGTAAAAAGATTGCGGCGATTGGCCACATGGTGGCGCTATAACATGAAAAAAACATAAATAAGGCTGTAACCACCTGACCGTTAGTCCGATTGACTTGAAAATTGGTATGCAGTGTCTTGGTCCAAGCTGTCATGTATATCTATGAGGACATTGGTGTATCTCAAAAAACATGGCCGCCATCGGCCAATAAAATTTGAGCACCTATTAGACAAGGTTAACGGAGGCCGATCGGAACAAAACTCAGTGGGCATGTTCGACTCATGGCCCTAGAGGTCTGTAAGAATTTTGAAAGAAATCGGCCACTAGTTGGCGCTAACGAGTTTTATGGCTCTGTAATCACGTGGTGTTACACTTATCATCACAAAATGCATATCATTTGATAGATCTGCTCATGCTGAACAACTTTGCCTCTAGAACCATTGCTGTCAATCAAACAGTTTATTAATTATTCACGAATATGTTAAAAACCTACTTTTGCGAACTAGTCCCTGGTTTTTCGCCCGATCGGAACCAGACCAGTCTAGGACAATTCTCTGGACTCTCTAGATCAATAATTATCAAAAAAAAGTAAAAATTTTGCTTTTGGTTGGCTAGAAGAGGATCATTTATAAAATAGGCTTGTCCAAATACACTCAAACGTCTATAAAGCCTAAATAAAAACTCAGAACTTCACAAAAATTGATGGGCATATGTGAAATAACATGCTAAAGAAGCATGGAAATTTTTATGGAGATCGGACCATAGGTGGCGCTATAACTGTTAAAAAGCTTTGAAAACCATATATTTCCTATGGTAAATTTCCTGTATTGGCTGTAAATGGACTTTTCCATCTATTATTTCAGTGGTTAAAAGCTTTCTAAATAAATCTTAATGTCTTAAATGCTTATGTGCTTAAAGGCCTTACATGCTTGAACCCCGATAAATGCTGCTTGCAGCTTTAATTATTATTATTATTTTCCCCTAAAACGCATCGTGCAGCCCAAACCGTAAATGCTGGAGACTTGAAACTCAGCCAAATGGTAGTCCTCAATTTGGGGAGAACCTATCAAAGTATGACCCCGATTGGTCAATAGGTGGCGCTATAGCAAGCAAAAGTATGAAATCAG
Source organism: Abramis brama (assembly GCF_963993115.1). Classification (NCBI taxonomy): domain Eukaryota; kingdom Metazoa; phylum Chordata; class Actinopteri; order Cypriniformes; family Leuciscidae; genus Abramis; species Abramis brama. Next base: position 20,273,320 of record NC_139971.1, read on the forward strand.
CCATAACTCCTAGACGGATTGTCATAGAATCAAGTGTCTTATATCACTGTAATCCTTGGCTCAAGACGGTCAAAACGAATATCTCCGATTTCATTTCCGCCTGGGAAAATTTTCCGCCATTTAGAATTTTCTCAAAAACCTACTTTTGCGAACTAGTCCTAGGTTTTTCGTCCGATTGGAACCAAACCAGTGCAGAAATGTTCTCTGGAGTCTGAATATCAATAATTATCGAAAAAAAGTTGAAATTTCGATTCACAGTCGCTAGGGGGCGCCAAAACGTACATTGTGGGAGGAGCCTATTTTACTAAAACGGCTATAACTCGAGAAATAAATGAGGTATCTTCACCAAACTCGGTACACATGTGTAATAGTTCAATATGAGGTCACAGTAAAAAAATCGCAACGATTGAACACTAGATGGCGCTATAACTTGAAAAAAACATGAAAAGGGCTATAACCACCTGACCGTTTGTCCGATTGACTTGAAAATTGGTATGCAGTGTCTTGGTCCAAGGTGCCATGTATGCCTATGAGGACATTGATGTATCTCAAAAAACATGGCCGCCATCGGCCAATGAAGTTTGAGCACCTATTAGACAAGGTTAACGGAGGCTGATCGGAACGAAACTCGATGGGCATGTTCGACTCATGGCCCAAGAGGTCTGTAAGAATTTTGAAAGAAATCAGCCACTAGTTGGCGCTAACGAGTTTTTTCGGCTCTGTAATCACGTGGTGTTGCATACATCCACACAATATGCATATCAGTTGATAGATCTCCTCATACTGAACAACTTTGCCTCAAAAACCATTGCTGTCAATCAAACCGTTCATTTAATATTTGCAAACATGTTAAAAACCTACTTTTGCGAACTAGTCCTAGGTTTTTTGCCCAATCGGAACCAAACCAGTCTAGGACAATTCTCTGGACTCTCTAGATCAATAATTATCAAAAAAAAGTTGAACTTTTGCATTTGGATGGCTGTAATAGGGTCATTTATAAAATGGGCGTGGCAAAATACACTAAAAAGCCTATAAATCCTAAACGAAAACTCAAAACTTCACAAAAATTGGTGAGCATATGTCACATAACATCATTAACAAGCATGCCAAATTTTATGGACATCGGACCAAAGGTGGCACTATAACTGTTAAAAAGCTTTAAAACCACATATTTCCTATGGTAAATTGCCTGTATTGGCTGTAAATGGACTTTTCAATCTATTATTTCAGTGGTTAAAAGCTTTCTAAATAAATCTTAATGTCTTAAATGCTTATGTGCTTAAAGGCCTTAAATGCTTGAACCCCGATAAATGCTGCTTGCAGCTTTAATTATTATTATTATTATTATTCTTCTGCCGTAAAACGCATCGTGCAGCCCAAACCGTAAGGGCTAGAGCATTGAAACTTTGCCAGATGGTAGTACAAAAATCGAGGAGAGGTTCAGAGATTATGACCCCGATTGGCCCATAGGTGGCGCTATAGTGACCAAAAGCGTGAAACAGCTCATAACTCCTAGACCGTATGTCGTAGACTCAAGTGTCTTATATCATTGGAAAGCTGGACACCTGACGAACAAAACGTATATCTCCGATTTTATTTCCGTCATGATAGATTTTCCGCCATTTTGAATTTTGTCAAAAACCTACTTTTGCAAACTAGACCGTGGTTTTTTGTCCGATCGGAACCAAACCAGTGCAGAAATGTTCTCTGGAGTCTGATGATCAATAATAATCAAAAAAACGTTGAAATTTCGGTTCATGGTCGCTAGAGGACATAAAATGAACGTTGTGGGAGGAGCCTATTTTACTAAAATAGCTATAACTCAAAAAGTAAATGAGATAGATTAACCAAACTCAGTACACTTGTGTATAGGTTCATTCTGGGGTCACAGTAAAAAAATCGTGACGATTGAACACTAGGTGGCGCTATAACATGAAAAAAACATGAAAAGGGCTATAACCACCTGACCGTTAGTCCGATTGACTTGAAAATTGGTATGCAGTGTCTTGGCCCAAGGTGCCATGTATGTCTATGAGGACATTGGTGTATCTCAAAAAACATGGCCGCCATTGGCCAATAAATTTGAGCACCTATTAGACAAGGTTAACGAAGTCCGATCGGAATGAAACTCGGTGGGCATGTTCAGCTCAAGCCCCTAGAGGTCTGTAAGAATTTTGAAAGAAATCGGCCACTAGTTGGCGCTAACGAGTTTTATGGCTCTGTAATCACGTGGTGTTACACATATCATCACAAAATGCATATCATTTGATAGATCTGCTCATGTTGAACAACTTTGCCTCTAGAACCAGTAATGTCAATCAAACCGTTCATTAAATATTTACGAATATGTTAAAAACCTACTTTTGCAAACTAGTCCTAGGTTTTTCACCCGATCGGAACCAAATCAGTCTAGGACAATTCTCTGGACTCTCTAGATCAATAATTATCAAAAAAAAGTTGAACTTTTGCATTTGGATGGCTGTAATAGGGTCATTTATAAAATGGGTGTGGCAAAATACATTAAAAAGCCTATAAATCCTAAATAAAAACCCAGAACTTCACAAAAATTGGTGAACTTATGTGACATAACATCATTAACAAGCATGCAAAATTTCATGGAGATCGGACCATAGTTGGCGCTATAACTGTTAAAAAGCTTTAAAACCATATATTTCCTATGGTACATTGCCTATATTGGCTGTAAATGGTGTTTTCCATCTATTATGTCAGTGGTTAAATGCTTGCTAAATAAAACTTGATAACTTTTGATGCTTTTGTGCTTAAAAACCCTTAAAGGCCTTAATAGCTTGAACCCCGATAAATGCTGCTTGCAGCTTTAATTATTATTATTATTCTTCTGCCGTAAAACGCATCGTGCAGCCCAAACCGTAAGGGCTAGAGCATTGAAACTTTGCCAGATGGTAGTACAAAAATCGAGGAGAGGTTCAGAGATTATGACCCCGATTGGCCCATAGGTGGCGCTATAGTGACCAAAAGCGTGAAACAGCTCATAACTCCTAGACCGTATGTCATAGACTCAAGTGTCTTATATCATTGGAAAGCTGGACGCCTGACGAACAAAACGTATATCTCCGATTTTATTTCCGTCATGATAGATTTTCCGCCATTTTGAATTTTGTCAAAAACCTACTTTTGCAAACTAGACCGTGGTTTTTTGTCCGATCGGAACCAAACCAGTGCAGAAATGTTCTCTGGAGTCTGAAGATAAATAATTATCAAAAAAACGTTGAAATTTCGGTTCATGGTCGCTAGAGGGCATAAAATGAACGTTGTGAGAGGAGCCTATTTTACTAAAATGGCTATAACTCAAAAAGTAAATGAGATAGATTAACCAAACTCGGTACACTTGTGTATGGGTTCAGTCTGGGGTCACAGTAAAAAAATCGCGACGATTGAACACTAGGTGGCGCTATAACATGAAAAAAACATGAAAAGGGCTATAACCACCTGACCGTTAGTCCGATTGACTTGAAAATTGGTATGCAGTGTCTTGGCCCAAGGTGCCATGAATGTCTATGAGGACATTGGTGTATCTCAAAAAACATGGCCGCCATTGGCCAATAAATTTGAGCACCTATTAGACAAGGTTAACAGAGGCCGATCGGAATGAAACTCGATGGGCATGTTTGACTCATGGCCCTAGAGGTCTGTAAGAATTTTGAAAGAAATCGGCCACTAGTTGGCGCTAACGAGTTTTATGGCTCTGTAATCACGTGGTGTTACACATATCATCACAAAATGCATATCATTTGATAGATCTGCTCATGTTGAACAACTTTGCCTCTAGAACCACTAATGTCAATCAAACCGTTCATTAAATATTTACGAATATGTTAAAAACCTACTTTTGCGAACTAGTCCTAGGTTTTTCGCCCAATCAGAACCAAACCTGTCTAGGACAATTCTCTGGACTCTCTAGATCAATAATTATCAAAAAAAAGTTGAACTTTTGCATTTGGATGGCTGTAATAGGGTCATTTATAAAATGGGCGTGGCAAAATACATTAAAAAGCTTATAAATCCTAAATAAAAACCCAGAACTTCACAAAAATTGGTGAATTTATGTGACATAAGATCATTAACAAGCATGCAAAATTTCATGGAGATCGGACCATAGTTGGCGCTATAACTGTTAAAAAGCTTTAAAACCATATATTTCCTATGGTACATTGCCTATATTGGCTGTAAATGGTGTTTTCCATCTATTATGTCAGTGGTTAAATGCTTGCTAAATAAAACTTGATAACTTTTGATGCTTTTGTGCTTAAAAACCCTTAAAGGCCTTAATAGCTTGAACCCCGATAAATGCTGCTTGCAGCTTTAATTATTATTATTTTTCTGCCGTAAAACGCATCGTGCAGCCCAAACCGTAAGGGCTAGAGCATTGAAACTTTGGCATATGGTAGTACAAAAATCGAGGAGAGGTTCAGAGATTATGACCCCGATTGGCCCATAGGTGGCGCTATAGCAACCAAAAGCGCAAAACTGCTCATAACTCCTAGACCGTATGTCGTAGACTCAAGTGTCTTATATCATTGGAAAGCTGGACGCCTGATGAACAAAACGCATATCTCCGATTTTATTTCCGTTATGATAGATTTTCCGCCATTTTGAATTTTATCAAAAATTTACTTTTGCAAACTAGTCCGTGGTTTTTCGTCCGATCGGAACCAAACCAGTGCAGAAATGTTCTCTGGAGTCTGAGTATCAAAAATTATCGAAAAAAAGTTTAAATTTCGATTCACGGTCGCTAAGGGGCGCCAAAACGTACATTGTGGGAGGAGCCTATTTTACTAAAATGGCTATAACTCCAGAAGGAAATGTGGTATCTTCATCAAACTTGGTACTCATATGTAAGAGGTCAATCTGAGGTAACAGTAAACAAACCATGGTGATTGGCCACATGGTGGCGCTATAACATGACAAAAACATAAAACAGGCGATAACCACCTGACCGTTAGTCCGATTGACTTGAAAATTGGTATGCAGTGTCTTGGTCCAAGGTGCCATGTATGTCTATGAGGACGTTAGTGTATCTCAAAAAACATGGCCGCCATCGGCCAATGAAGTTTGAGCACCTATTAGACAAGGTTAACGGAGGCCGATCGGAACGAAACTCGATGTGCATGTTCGAGTCATGGCCCTAGAGGTCTGTAAGAATTTTGAAATAAATCGGCCACTAGTTGGCGCTAACGAGTTTTATGGCTCTGTAATCACATGATGTTACACTTCTTGTCACAAAATGCATATCATTTGATAGATCTGCTCATGCTGAACAACTTTGCCTCAAGATCCATTGCTGTCAATCAAACCGTTCATTAAATATTCGTAATTATGTTAAAAACCTACTTTTGCGAACTAGTCCTAGGTTTTTCGCCCGATCGGAACCAAACGAGTCTAGGACAATTCTATGGACTCTCTAGATCAATAATTATCAAAAAAAAAGTTGAACTTTTGCATTTTTCGCATGGGTATATTGGGTCATAAAGAAAATGGGCGTGGCAAAATGCACTCAAAAGCCTATAAATCCTAAACGAAAACTCAGAACTTCACGAAAATTGGTGAGCATATGTACCATAACATTCTAAACAAGCATGCAAAATTGTATGGAGATCGGACAATAGTTGGCGCTATAACTGTTAAAAGGCTTTAAAACCATATATTTCCTATGGTAAACTGCCTGTATTGGCTGTAAATGGTCTTTTCCATCTCTGATCATATCATTTTCATATCATAATGTTAAAAACTAGTGCAATACAATTCTCTGGACTCACTAGAACAATAATTGTCAGAAAAAGTTGAACTACTTCATTTGGATAGCTATAATAGGTTCACTTCAAAATGTGGCCTTTACCAAGTGTCCCTGAAAGCATATATCTCTTTAATGAATGTTCAAACCTTCTTAAAAACAAGTCAGAACATGTGAAATATCACTCTGAACATGCATGAAAATTTTCAGACAGATCGGACAAAATTTGCCTCTATAACAGTTAAAAAGGTGAAAATGATATGAATATAATGGCATATTAAGCCAATAAGTGGTATTTTACTGCCCTCTGCTGTTTAAAATACTCATTTTGTCATATTGTTCTATAATTTATATTTAGACTTTATAAAATCACTATTTTAACATTTACAATTACATTTAGTCAAAATCCATCTGTTAAAGTATTAGTATTGATAGTTTGATCACATCATATATTTCAAATGTTTGCATCTACAACATAATGTGTGTGTGTAGTCTTAGGTTTCTGAATAAATTCTGAATCATCTGATTAATAGCTTACAAAGACTTTGTGAAATGTTTATAGACCATTCAAATATATTTGCATAATGACATCAATAGCATTGAAAAAATAACAACATTTGTGTGTGTGTGTGTGTGTGTGTGTGTAAACATGCATTATGGAGTTAAAATGGAAAAACTGGTTTGCTTTAGTGCAGAAAAATGGTGAAAATCAAGAAGTTTAAAGTGAAAGTGAGCCAATGAGTGGTCTTCTACTGCCCTCTGCTGGCCATTCTACTTATTAATGAAGTCTACTCACATATGCTTTTGCATTCATTAGACACTAAAAATCACTTATATAACAATAAGACACTAAAAAATCACTTATATAACAATTACTATCATAGCACAATCATATTTTGTCAGAGTTTATCACTTCATTTGTACTGATACTTCACATAATTGCTAGCAATGTGGTAAATCATGGTAAATCACGCTAAAAACAAGGTAAATCATAATAAATAATACTAGAATGTGGTGTATCAAGGTAAATCATACTAGAATCCTGGTACATCATTCTAGAACGTGGTATATCATGGTACATCATGCTAGAACATGGTAAATCATGGTAAACTATGCTAGAACAGGGTAAATCATGGTAAGCCATGATAAATCATGATAAACTATGGTAAATCATGTTAGAATGTGGTATATCATGGTAAATCATGCTAGAACATGGTAAATCATGGTAAACTATGCTAGAACAGGGTAAATCATGGTAAACTATGATAAATCATGGTAAACTATGATAAACTATGGTAAACTATGCTAGAATCACAGTAAACAATGGTAAATCATACTAGAATGTAGTATATCATGGTAAATCATGCTAGAATATGGCAAATCATGCTAGAATCATAGTAAATAATACTAGAATGTGGTAAATTGTTGTGGGAGGAGCCTATTTTACTAAAATGGCTATAACTCAAGAAGTAAATGAGATATCTTCGCCAAACTCAGTACACATGTGTATGGGTTCAATTTGAGGTCACAGTAAACAATTTTATTGAGATCGGACCATAGGTGGCGCTATAACTGTTAAAAAGCTTTAAAACCATATTTTTCCCATGGTAAAACTGCCTGTATTGGCTGTAAATGGTCTTTTCCATCTATTATGTCAGTGGTTACATGCTTGCTAAATAAATCTTAATAATTTTTGAAGCTTTTGTGCTTAAATGCCTTAAAGGCCTTAACTGCTTGAACCCCGATAAATGCTGCTTGCAGCTTTAATTATTATTATTATTTTTCTTCTCCGCTAAAACGCATCGTGCAGCCCAAACCGTAAGAGCTAGAGACTTGAAACTTGGCCAGAAGGTAGTACAAAAATCGAGGAGAGGTTCAGAGAATATGAGCCAGATTGGCCAATAGGTGGCGCTACAGCGCAAAAAACAAAAAAATTGCATATTTTTGCTTAAATCTTATTAACCGTTTTTCACAGACTCAAGTGTCTTATATCATTGTAATCCTTGGGTCAAGCCGAACAAAATTGGCCTGAAGGATTTCATTTCCTGTATACAAATTTTTCCGCCATTTTGGATTTTGTCCGAAACCTTTTTGCAAACTAGTCCTAGGTTTTTTGACCAATCGGAACCAAACCAGTGCAGAAATGTTCACAGGCGTCTGATTATCAATAATTATTGAAAAAAAGTTGAAATTTCGATTCACGATCGCTAAGGGGCGCCAAAATGTATGTTGTGGGAGGAGCCTATTTTACTAAAATGGCTATAATTCCAGAAGTAAATGAGGTATCTTCACCAAACTCGGTACACATATGTAAGAGGTCAATCTGAGGTCACAGTAAAAAAACCGCGGCGATTGGCCACATTGTGGCGCTATAACATGAAATTAACCTAAAACAGGCTATAACCACCTGACCGTTAGTACAATTGACTTGAAAATTGGTGTGCAGTGTCTTGGTCCAAGGTGTCATGTATGTCTATGAGGACATTGGTGTATCTCAAAAAACATGGCCGCCATCAGCCAATGAAGTTTGAGCACCTATTAGACAAGGTTAACGGAGGCTGATCGGAACAAAACTCGATGGGTATGTTCAACTCATGGCCCTAGAGGTCTGTAAGAATTTTGAAAGAAATCGGCCACTAGTTGGCGCTAACGAGTTTTACGGCTCTGTAATCACGTGGTCTTGCACATATCCACACAATATGCATATCATTTCATAGGTCTCCTCATACTGAAGAACTTTGCCTCAAGAACCATATCTGTCAATCAAACCATTCATTAATTATTCACGAATATGTTAAAAACCTACTTTTGCAAACTAGTCCTAGGTTTTTGGCCCAATCCAGACCAGACCAGTCTAGCACAGTTCTCTGGAGTCTCTAGATCAATAATTATCGAAAAAAAGTTGAACTTTTGCATTTTCCTGGCTGTAACAGGGTCATTTAGGAAAGGGGCGGGACAAAAAAACACTCAAAAGCCTACACAACCTAAGGGAAAACCCCAAACTTCACAAAAATCGATGAGCAGATGTGCCATAGCATGGTGAAGAAGCATGCCAAGTTTCGTGAAGATCGGACAATAGGTGGCGCTATAACTGTCCAAAACGTCTCTTCTTATTAGGGGTTCAAGCACGAAGTGCTGAAACCCTATTGTAATTGTGCTGATTTTTAGGGGTTCAAGCACGAAGTGCTGAAACCCTATTGTAATTGTACTGATTTTTATTATTATTATTTTTCTTCTGCCGTAAAACGCATCGTGCAGCCCAAACCGTAAATGCTAGAGACTTGAAACTTTGCCAGATGGTAGTACAAAAATCGAGGAGAGGTTATCAAAATATGACCCCGATTGGCCCATAGGTGGCGCTACAGTGCAAAAAACAAAAAAAAATCACATTTTTGCTTAAATCTCATTAACCGTTTGTCACAGACTTAAGTGTCTTATATCATTGGAATCCTTGGGTCAAGCCGAACAAAAAAGGCCTCAAGGATTTCATTTCCGGTATGCAAATTTTCCGCCATTTTGAATTATGTCCAAAACCTACTTTTGCGAACTAGTCCCTGGTTTTGTGTCCGATCGGAACCAAACCAGTGCAGAAATGTTCTCTGGAGTCAGACTATCAATAATTATCGAAAAAAAGTTGAAATTTCGATTGACGGTCGCTAAGAGGCGCCAAAATATTTGAAGAAGGCGGAGCCTATTTTACTAAAATGGCTATAACTCCAGAAGTAAATGAGGTATCTTCACCAAACTCGGTACACCTGTGTAAGAAGTCAATCTGAGGTCACAGTAAAAAGATTGCGGCGATTGGCCACATGGTGGCGCTATAACATGAAAAAAACATAAATAAGGCTGTAACCACCTGACCGTTAGTCCGATTGACTTGAAAATTGGTATGCAGTGTCTTGGTCCAAGCTGTCATGTATATCTATGAGGACATTGGTGTATCTCAAAAAACATGGCCGCCATCGGCCAATAAAATTTGAGCACCTATTAGACAAGGTTAACGGAGGCCGATCGGAACAAAACTCAGTGGGCATGTTCGACTCATGGCCCTAGAGGTCTGTAAGAATTTTGAAAGAAATCGGCCACTAGTTGGCGCTAACGAGTTTTATGGCTCTGTAATCACGTGGTGTTACACTTATCATCACAAAATGCATATCATTTGATAGATCTGCTCATGCTGAACAACTTTGCCTCTAGAACCATTGCTGTCAATCAAACAGTTTATTAATTATTCACGAATATGTTAAAAACCTACTTTTGCGAACTAGTCCCTGGTTTTTCGCCCGATCGGAACCAGACCAGTCTAGGACAATTCTCTGGACTCTCTAGATCAATAATTATCAAAAAAAAGTAAAAATTTTGCTTTTGGTTGGCTAGAAGAGGATCATTTATAAAATAGGCTTGTCCAAATACACTCAAACGTCTATAAAGCCTAAATAAAAACTCAGAACTTCACAAAAATTGATGGGCATATGTGAAATAACATGCTAAAGAAGCATGGAAATTTTTATGGAGATCGGACCATAGGTGGCGCTATAACTGTTAAAAAGCTTTGAAAACCATATATTTCCTATGGTAAATTTCCTGTATTGGCTGTAAATGGACTTTTCCATCTATTATTTCAGTGGTTAAAAGCTTTCTAAATAAATCTTAATGTCTTAAATGCTTATGTGCTTAAAGGCCTTACATGCTTGAACCCCGATAAATGCTGCTTGCAGCTTTAATTATTATTATTATTTTCCCCTAAAACGCATCGTGCAGCCCAAACCGTAAATGCTGGAGACTTGAAACTCAGCCAAATGGTAGTCCTCAATTTGGGGAGAACCTATCAAAGTATGACCCCGATTGGTCAATAGGTGGCGCTATAGCAAGCAAAAGTATGAAATCAGCCATAACTCCTAGACGGATTGTCATAGAATCAAGTGTCTTATATCACTGTAATCCTTGGCTCAAGACGGTCAAAACGAATATCTCCGATTTCATTTCCGCCTGGGAAAATTTTCCGCCATTTAGAATTTTCTCAAAAACCTACTTTTGCGAACTAGTCCTAGGTTTTTCGTCCGATTGGAACCAAACCAGTGCAGAAATGTTCTCTGGAGTCTGAATATCAATAATTATCGAAAAAAAGTTGAAATTTCGATTCACAGTCGCTAGGGGGCGCCAAAACGTACATTGTGGGAGGAGCCTATTTTACTAAAACGGCTATAACTCGAGAAATAAATGAGGTATCTTCACCAAACTCGGTACACATGTGTAATAGTTCAATATGAGGTCACAGTAAAAAAATCGCAACGATTGAACACTAGATGGCGCTATAACTTGAAAAAAACATGAAAAGGGCTATAACCACCTGACCGTTTGTCCGATTGACTTGAAAATTGGTATGCAGTGTCTTGGTCCAAGGTGCCATGTATGCCTATGAGGACATTGATGTATCTCAAAAAACATGGCCGCCATCGGCCAATGAAGTTTGAGCACCTATTAGACAAGGTTAACGGAGGCTGATCGGAACGAAACTCGATGGGCATGTTCGACTCATGGCCCAAGAGGTCTGTAAGAATTTTGAAAGAAATCAGCCACTAGTTGGCGCTAACGAGTTTTTTCGGCTCTGTAATCACGTGGTGTTGCATACATCCACACAATATGCATATCAGTTGATAGATCTCCTCATACTGAACAACTTTGCCTCAAAAACCATTGCTGTCAATCAAACCGTTCATTTAATATTTGCAAACATGTTAAAAACCTACTTTTGCGAACTAGTCCTAGGTTTTTTGCCCAATCGGAACCAAACCAGTCTAGGACAATTCTCTGGACTCTCTAGATCAATAATTATCAAAAAAAAGTTGAACTTTTGCATTTGGATGGCTGTAATAGGGTCATTTATAAAATGGGCGTGGCAAAATACACTAAAAAGCCTATAAATCCTAAACGAAAACTCAAAACTTCACAAAAATTGGTGAGCATATGTCACATAACATCATTAACAAGCATGCCAAATTTTATGGACATCGGACCAAAGGTGGCACTATAACTGTTAAAAAGCTTTAAAACCACATATTTCCTATGGTAAATTGCCTGTATTGGCTGTAAATGGACTTTTCAATCTATTATTTCAGTGGTTAAAAGCTTTCTAAATAAATCTTAATGTCTTAAATGCTTATGTGCTTAAAGGCCTTAAATGCTTGAACCCCGATAAATGCTGCTTGCAGCTTTAATTATTATTATTATTATTATTCTTCTGCCGTAAAACGCATCGTGCAGCCCAAACCGTAAGGGCTAGAGCATTGAAACTTTGCCAGATGGTAGTACAAAAATCGAGGAGAGGTTCAGAGATTATGACCCCGATTGGCCCATAGGTGGCGCTATAGTGACCAAAAGCGTGAAACAGCTCATAACTCCTAGACCGTATGTCGTAGACTCAAGTGTCTTATATCATTGGAAAGCTGGACACCTGACGAACAAAACGTATATCTCCGATTTTATTTCCGTCATGATAGATTTTCCGCCATTTTGAATTTTGTCAAAAACCTACTTTTGCAAACTAGACCGTGGTTTTTTGTCCGATCGGAACCAAACCAGTGCAGAAATGTTCTCTGGAGTCTGATGATCAATAATAATCAAAAAAACGTTGAAATTTCGGTTCATGGTCGCTAGAGGACATAAAATGAACGTTGTGGGAGGAGCCTATTTTACTAAAATAGCTATAACTCAAAAAGTAAATGAGATAGATTAACCAAACTCAGTACACTTGTGTATAGGTTCATTCTGGGGTCACAGTAAAAAAATCGTGACGATTGAACACTAGGTGGCGCTATAACATGAAAAAAACATGAAAAGGGCTATAACCACCTGACCGTTAGTCCGATTGACTTGAAAATTGGTATGCAGTGTCTTGGCCCAAGGTGCCATGTATGTCTATGAGGACATTGGTGTATCTCAAAAAACATGGCCGCCATTGGCCAATAAATTTGAGCACCTATTAGACAAGGTTAACGAAGTCCGATCGGAATGAAACTCGGTGGGCATGTTCAGCTCAAGCCCCTAGAGGTCTGTAAGAATTTTGAAAGAAATCGGCCACTAGTTGGCGCTAACGAGTTTTATGGCTCTGTAATCACGTGGTGTTACACATATCATCACAAAATGCATATCATTTGATAGATCTGCTCATGTTGAACAACTTTGCCTCTAGAACCAGTAATGTCAATCAAACCGTTCATTAAATATTTACGAATATGTTAAAAACCTACTTTTGCAAACTAGTCCTAGGTTTTTCACCCGATCGGAACCAAATCAGTCTAGGACAATTCTCTGGACTCTCTAGATCAATAATTATCAAAAAAAAGTTGAACTTTTGCATTTGGATGGCTGTAATAGGGTCATTTATAAAATGGGTGTGGCAAAATACATTAAAAAGCCTATAAATCCTAAATAAAAACCCAGAACTTCACAAAAATTGGTGAACTTATGTGACATAACATCATTAACAAGCATGCAAAATTTCATGGAGATCGGACCATAGTTGGCGCTATAACTGTTAAAAAGCTTTAAAACCATATATTTCCTATGGTACATTGCCTATATTGGCTGTAAATGGTGTTTTCCATCTATTATGTCAGTGGTTAAATGCTTGCTAAATAAAACTTGATAACTTTTGATGCTTTTGTGCTTAAAAACCCTTAAAGGCCTTAATAGCTTGAACCCCGATAAATGCTGCTTGCAGCTTTAATTATTATTATTATTCTTCTGCCGTAAAACGCATCGTGCAGCCCAAACCGTAAGGGCTAGAGCATTGAAACTTTGCCAGATGGTAGTACAAAAATCGAGGAGAGGTTCAGAGATTATGACCCCGATTGGCCCATAGGTGGCGCTATAGTGACCAAAAGCGTGAAACAGCTCATAACTCCTAGACCGTATGTCATAGACTCAAGTGTCTTATATCATTGGAAAGCTGGACGCCTGACGAACAAAACGTATATCTCCGATTTTATTTCCGTCATGATAGATTTTCCGCCATTTTGAATTTTGTCAAAAACCTACTTTTGCAAACTAGACCGTGGTTTTTTGTCCGATCGGAACCAAACCAGTGCAGAAATGTTCTCTGGAGTCTGAAGATAAATAATTATCAAAAAAACGTTGAAATTTCGGTTCATGGTCGCTAGAGGGCATAAAATGAACGTTGTGAGAGGAGCCTATTTTACTAAAATGGCTATAACTCAAAAAGTAAATGAGATAGATTAACCAAACTCGGTACACTTGTGTATGGGTTCAGTCTGGGGTCACAGTAAAAAAATCGCGACGATTGAACACTAGGTGGCGCTATAACATGAAAAAAACATGAAAAGGGCTATAACCACCTGACCGTTAGTCCGATTGACTTGAAAATTGGTATGCAGTGTCTTGGCCCAAGGTGCCATGAATGTCTATGAGGACATTGGTGTATCTCAAAAAACATGGCCGCCATTGGCCAATAAATTTGAGCACCTATTAGACAAGGTTAACAGAGGCCGATCGGAATGAAACTCGATGGGCATGTTTGACTCATGGCCCTAGAGGTCTGTAAGAATTTTGAAAGAAATCGGCCACTAGTTGGCGCTAACGAGTTTTATGGCTCTGTAATCACGTGGTGTTACACATATCATCACAAAATGCATATCATTTGATAGATCTGCTCATGTTGAACAACTTTGCCTCTAGAACCACTAATGTCAATCAAACCGTTCATTAAATATTTACGAATATGTTAAAAACCTACTTTTGCGAACTAGTCCTAGGTTTTTCGCCCAATCGGAACCAAACCTGTCTAGGACAATTCTCTGGACTCTCTAGATCAATAATTATCAAAAAAAAGTTGAACTTTTGCATTTGGATGGCTGTAATAGGGTCATTTATAAAATGGGCGTGGCAAAATACATTAAAAAGCTTATAAATCCTAAATAAAAACCCAGAACTTCACAAAAATTGGTGAATTTATGTGACATAAGATCATTAACAAGCATGCAAAATTTCATGGAGATCGGACCATAGTTGGCGCTATAACTGTTAAAAAGCTTTAAAACCATATATTTCCTATGGTACATTGCCTATATTGGCTGTAAATGGTGTTTTCCATCTATTATGTCAGTGGTTAAATGCTTGCTAAATAAAACTTGATAACTTTTGATGCTTTTGTGCTTAAAAACCCTTAAAGGCCTTAATAGCTTGAACCCCGATAAATGCTGCTTGCAGCTTTAATTATTATTATTTTTCTGCCGTAAAACGCATCGTGCAGCCCAAACCGTAAGGGCTAGAGCATTGAAACTTTGGCATATGGTAGTACAAAAATCGAGGAGAGGTTCAGAGATTATGACCCCGATTGGCCCATAGGTGGCGCTATAGCAACCAAAAGCGCAAAACTGCTCATAACTCCTAGACCGTATGTCGTAGACTCAAGTGTCTTATATCATTGGAAAGCTGGACGCCTGATGAACAAAACGCATATCTCCGATTTTATTTCCGTTATGATAGATTTTCCGCCATTTTGAATTTTATCAAAAATTTACTTTTGCAAACTAGTCCGTGGTTTTTCGTCCGATCGGAACCAAACCAGTGCAGAAATGTTCTCTGGAGTCTGAGTATCAAAAATTATCGAAAAAAAGTTTAAATTTCGATTCACGGTCGCTAAGGGGCGCCAAAACGTACATTGTGGGAGGAGCCTATTTTACTAAAATGGCTATAACTCCAGAAGGAAATGTGGTATCTTCATCAAACTTGGTACTCATATGTAAGAGGTCAATCTGAGGTAACAGTAAACAAACCATGGTGATTGGCCACATGGTGGCGCTATAACATGACAAAAACATAAAACAGGCGATAACCACCTGACCGTTAGTCCGATTGACTTGAAAATTGGTATGCAGTGTCTTGGTCCAAGGTGCCATGTATGTCTATGAGGACGTTAGTGTATCTCAAAAAACATGGCCGCCATCGGCCAATGAAGTTTGAGCACCTATTAGACAAGGTTAACGGAGGCCGATCGGAACGAAACTCGATGTGCATGTTCGAGTCATGGCCCTAGAGGTCTGTAAGAATTTTGAAATAAATCGGCCACTAGTTGGCGCTAACGAGTTTTATGGCTCTGTAATCACATGATGTTACACTTCTTGTCACAAAATGCATATCATTTGATAGATCTGCTCATGCTGAACAACTTTGCCTCAAGATCCATTGCTGTCAATCAAACCGTTCATTAAATATTCGTAATTATGTTAAAAACCTACTTTTGCGAACTAGTCCTAGGTTTTTCGCCCGATCGGAACCAAACGAGTCTAGGACAATTCTATGGACTCTCTAGATCAATAATTATCAAAAAAAAAGTTGAACTTTTGCATTTTTCGCATGGGTATATTGGGTCATAAAGAAAATGGGCGTGGCAAAATGCACTCAAAAGCCTATAAATCCTAAACGAAAACTCAGAACTTCACGAAAATTGGTGAGCATATGTACCATAACATTCTAAACAAGCATGCAAAATTGTATGGAGATCGGACAATAGTTGGCGCTATAACTGTTAAAAGGCTTTAAAACCATATATTTCCTATGGTAAACTGCCTGTATTGGCTGTAAATGGTCTTTTCCATCTCTGATCATATCATTTTCATATCATAATGTTAAAAACTAGTGCAATACAATTCTCTGGACTCACTAGAACAATAATTGTCAGAAAAAGTTGAACTACTTCATTTGGATAGCTATAATAGGTTCACTTCAAAATGTGGCCTTTACCAAGTGTCCCTGAAAGCATATATCTCTTTAATGAATGTTCAAACCTTCTTAAAAACAAGTCAGAACATGTGAAATATCACTCTGAACATGCATGAAAATTTTCAGACAGATCGGACAAAATTTGCCTCTATAACAGTTAAAAAGGTGAAAATGATATGAATATAATGGCATATTAAGCCAATAAGTGGTATTTTACTGCCCTCTGCTGTTTAAAATACTCATTTTGTCATATTGTTCTATAATTTATATTTAGACTTTATAAAATCACTATTTTAACATTTACAATTACATTTAGTCAAAATCCATCTGTTAAAGTATTAGTATTGATAGTTTGATCACATCATATATTTCAAATGTTTGCATCTACAACATAATGTGTGTGTGTAGTCTTAGGTTTCTGAATAAATTCTGAATCATCTGATTAATAGCTTACAAAGACTTTGTGAAATGTTTATAGACCATTCAAATATATTTGCATAATGACATCAATAGCATTGAAAAAATAACAACATTTGTGTGTGTGTGTGTGTGTGTGTGTGTAAACATGCATTATGGAGTTAAAATGGAAAAACTGGTTTGCTTTAGTGCAGAAAAATGGTGAAAATCAAGAAGTTTAAAGTGAAAGTGAGCCAATGAGTGGTCTTCTACTGCCCTCTGCTGGCCATTCTACTTATTAATGAAGTCTACTCACATATGCTTTTGCATTCATTAGACACTAAAAATCACTTATATAACAATAAGACACTAAAAAATCACTTATATAACAATTACTATCATAGCACAATCATATTTTGTCAGAGTTTATCACTTCATTTGTACTGATACTTCACATAATTGCTAGCAATGTGGTAAATCATGGTAAATCACGCTAAAAACAAGGTAAATCATAATAAATAATACTAGAATGTGGTGTATCAAGGTAAATCATACTAGAATCCTGGTACATCATTCTAGAACGTGGTATATCATGGTACATCATGCTAGAACATGGTAAATCATGGTAAACTATGCTAGAACAGGGTAAATCATGGTAAGCCATGATAAATCATGATAAACTATGGTAAATCATGTTAGAATGTGGTATATCATGGTAAATCATGCTAGAACATGGTAAATCATGGTAAACTATGCTAGAACAGGGTAAATCATGGTAAACTATGATAAATCATGGTAAACTATGATAAACTATGGTAAACTATGCTAGAATCACAGTAAACAATGGTAAATCATACTAGAATGTAGTATATCATGGTAAATCATGCTAGAATATGGCAAATCATGCTAGAATCATAGTAAATAATACTAGAATGTGGTAAATTGTTGTGGGAGGAGCCTATTTTACTAAAATGGCTATAACTCAAGAAGTAAATGAGATATCTTCGCCAAACTCAGTACACATGTGTATGGGTTCAATTTGAGGTCACAGTAAACAATTTTATTGAGATCGGACCATAGGTGGCGCTATAACTGTTAAAAAGCTTTAAAACCATATTTTTCCCATGGTAAAACTGCCTGTATTGGCTGTAAATGGTCTTTTCCATCTATTATGTCAGTGGTTACATGCTTGCTAAATAAATCTTAATAATTTTTGAAGCTTTTGTGCTTAAATGCCTTAAAGGCCTTAACTGCTTGAACCCCGATAAATGCTGCTTGCAGCTTTAATTATTATTATTATTTTTCTTCTCCGCTAAAACGCATCGTGCAGCCCAAACCGTAAGAGCTAGAGACTTGAAACTTGGCCAGAAGGTAGTACAAAAATCGAGGAGAGGTTCAGAGAATATGAGCCAGATTGGCCAATAGGTGGCGCTACAGCGCAAAAAACAAAAAAATTGCATATTTTTGCTTAAATCTTATTAACCGTTTTTCACAGACTCAAGTGTCTTATATCATTGTAATCCTTGGGTCAAGCCGAACAAAATTGGCCTGAAGGATTTCATTTCCTGTATACAAATTTTTCCGCCATTTTGGATTTTGTCCGAAACCTTTTTGCAAACTAGTCCTAGGTTTTTTGACCAATCGGAACCAAACCAGTGCAGAAATGTTCACAGGCGTCTGATTATCAATAATTATTGAAAAAAAGTTGAAATTTCGATTCACGATCGCTAAGGGGCGCCAAAATGTATGTTGTGGGAGGAGCCTATTTTACTAAAATGGCTATAATTCCAGAAGTAAATGAGGTATCTTCACCAAACTCGGTACACATATGTAAGAGGTCAATCTGAGGTCACAGTAAAAAAACCGCGGCGATTGGCCACATTGTGGCGCTATAACATGAAATTAACCTAAAACAGGCTATAACCACCTGACCGTTAGTACAATTGACTTGAAAATTGGTGTGCAGTGTCTTGGTCCAAGGTGTCATGTATGTCTATGAGGACATTGGTGTATCTCAAAAAACATGGCCGCCATCAGCCAATGAAGTTTGAGCACCTATTAGACAAGGTTAACGGAGGCTGATCGGAACAAAACTCGATGGGTATGTTCAACTCATGGCCCTAGAGGTCTGTAAGAATTTTGAAAGAAATCGGCCACTAGTTGGCGCTAACGAGTTTTACGGCTCTGTAATCACGTGGTCTTGCACATATCCACACAATATGCATATCATTTCATAGGTCTCCTCATACTGAAGAACTTTGCCTCAAGAACCATATCTGTCAATCAAACCATTCATTAATTATTCACGAATATGTTAAAAACCTACTTTTGCAAACTAGTCCTAGGTTTTTCACCTGATCGGAACCAGACCAGTCTAGGACAATTCTCTGGACTCTCTAGATCAATAATTATCAAAAAAAAGAATGAAATTTTGCTTTTGGTTGGCTATAAGAGGGTCATTTATAAAATAGGCGTGTCCAAATACACTCAAACGTCTATAAATCCTAAATAAAAACTCAGAACTTCACAAAAATTGATGGGCATATGTGACATAACATGCTAAAGAAGCATGGAAATTTTTATGGAGATCGGACCATAGGTGGCGCTATAACTGTTAAAAAGCTTTGAAAACCATATATTTCCTATGGTAAATTGCCTGTATTGGCTGTAAATGGACTTTTCCATCTATTATTTCAGTGGTTAGAAGCTTTCTAAATAAATCTTAATGTCTTAAATGCTTATGTGCTTAAAGGCCTTAAATGCTTGAACCCCGATAAATGCTGCTTGCAGCTTTAATTATTATTAGGGCCCAAGCCCTGAAAGGACGCAGAGCCCTATTGTTTTCGTAAGGATTATTATTAGGGCCCAAGCCCTGAAAGGGCGAAGGCCCTATTGTTTTCGGTAGGATTATTTATTATTATTATTATTATTATTATTATTATTATTTTTCTGTCAACCTTTCGGGCACTTTTGAGACCCTTAACGTGCTCGAAAACTCTTGAAACTTTGCACACAGGTCAGAACCCGCGGCCATCAGGGCCGGGCTGAAGCTGGTACCCGGGCGTGGCAGGGGGGCTCAACAGCGCCCCCTTGAACGGGGTCCGAAAACTTGGTCCATAAATCAGACACGCTTGCATGTAATAATATGAAACTCGGTACATATATAGATCTCATCGGGCCGAACAACTTTCGTACTTTTACTTTTTACGCCAGCCCAACAGGAAGTCAGCTATTAAGGGTTGTTTGGAAACGCATGATCTGGTATTTGAAACACTTCTCCTAGGGAATTCACCCGATCGCCACCAAACTCGGTGTGCATGAAGTCAAGGCATTGAGGATGAAAAATTGCCAGGGGATTTTTGATATCTCGAACGGTTTGGCCGTGGCGAGGAAACGAATTTATGGCGAATAATGGAAACAGGAAGTGTGTTATAACTTCTGCATACATTATCTGATCTTGATGAAACTTCAGCAGTGTATTCGTTGTAAGAGGCCGAACACAAGGATGTGACTATTGTGAGTCAAAGTTATAGCGCCACCAACTGGCAACAGGAAGTGTGTCACTTTCAAAATGCTTTGAAATCACCCTCTTATTTTAATCTGATTTGCTTCAAACTTTATGTGTATAATGTAGACACATGGCAGATGTAGACCTGTGAAAGGATTATTGATATCTTAGATACTGTTGCCGTGGCAACGCATCAAACTTTAATATTCTTTTCGGATGCTTTTGAGACTCCTCACATGCTTGAAAATGCATGAAACTCGACAGACACATCACATTTATTAGCCAGTAGACATGTGCAAAGTTTCAGATATGGGCGTGGTGAGGGGCTCTGTAGCGCCACCTTTAGTCAAAAATGGGGGCTTAGTTTTTCCTAGAATCACAAAAATCGGTATGTATATTGTTCTCATCGAGCCGGACAACTTTCTAATTTACACTTATAAGCTCCAACCAACAGGAAGTCAGATATTTTGGTTTGAATGTGGATTTTCTGAAGAATTTTCTCTCTCTCTCTGTGTGTCTGTGTGTGTCTGTGTGTGTGTGGGGGGGGGGCTTGTCTATTCCATTTAATCTTTGTTTTTCAAGGTTTTAGGGGCTTTTGGCGCACTTAACGTGCTCAAAAACACTTGAAACTTTTCACACAGGTCAGAACCCACGGTCATCAGGACCGGGCTGAAGCTGGTACACGGGCGTGGCAGGGGGGCTCAACAGCGCCCCCTTGAACACGGTCTGAAAACTTGGTCCATATATCAAACACGCTTGCATGAATTAATATGAAACTCGGTACACATATAGATCTCATCGGGCCGAACAACTTCCGCACTCTAAATTATTAGCTCCGCCCAACAGGAAGTCTGCTATTATGGGTTGTTTGAAAAACGCATGCTGTGGAATTTGAAACACTCATCCTAGAGAATTCATCCGATCCCCACCAAACTCGGTCAGCATGAAGTCAAGACATTGAGGATGCTAAATTGCGGACGGATTTTTGATATCTCGAACGGTTTGGCCGTGGCGAGGAAACGAATTTATGGCGAGAAAAGAGAAACACGAAGTAATATAACTTCTGCATACGTTAACTGATCTTGATGAAACTTCAGCAGTGTGTTCGTGGTAAGAGGCCGATCAGATGGATGTAACTATTGGGAGTCAAAGTTATAGCGCCACCAACTGGCATATATACATTATATATATATATATATATATATAAATATAGCTGCGAGCAGCGATGGAGGGCCCAAGCCGGTGACACCACCACCCCGGTGGCTTTAGTGTAACTAAAGGCACCAGGGTGGCGGTGCCACCGGCTTGGGCCCGCAATCGCTGCTCGCAGCTATATTTAGGGCCCAAGCCCTGAAAGGGCGAAGGCCCTATTGTTTTCGTTAGGATTATTATTATTAGGGCCCGAGCACCGATGGTGTGAGGACCCTCTTGGAATTGCTCTGTTTATTAGGGCCCGAGCACCGATGGTGTGAGGACCCTCTTGGAATTGCTCTGTTTATTATTATTATTATTATTATTCTTCTCCGCATTAAATTGCATTTTTGAGGGCCTAAACATGCTCGAAAACTCACGAAACTTTGCACACGCGTCAGAACTGGCGAAAATTTACATCTGATATAGGTTTCAGAATTGGACGGGGCAAAATGGCTCGATAGCGCCACCTATAAAAGTTCAACAGAGTGCGCCTCCCGCAACGCTCCACGTACGTGCACGAAATTCGGTATATACATGTAATGACCTAATACCTACCAAAAAGTCTCTTGGAGCGTAGCCCTAAACACAACAGGAAGTCAGCCATTTTGAACTTCCTCTCAGATTTTTGTGCAGTTTTTGCCATTTTCAGGCCTCGTACTTTAACGAACTCCTCCTACAGTTTTAATCTGATCATCTTCAAATTTGGTGAGTGTAATCTTAAGGCCTTTGCGACGTTAAATTGCGAAGATCTTGAGTTTTCGTCGAAGGGCGGGTCCTCGGCGGCTTGACAAATTTCGATGTTTCGCCATGAAACAGGAAGTTGCTGTAACTCAGGCATGGAATGTCCAATCTGCCCCAAACTTCACACGTTTGATAAGAGTTCTGTCCTGAACACATGACCATGCTCATATTCAGTTATAGTCATAGCGCCACCTGCTGGCAACAGGAAGTGACATGTTTAACACTGTTATGGACTAATAACATATAAAAAAGTGCCAGCAAGTGCTAAACATGCTAACAACATACTAGAAGCATGCTAAAACATGCTAGCAAACTCTTAGCTAAGTGCTAAAGCATGCTATTATTGCAATTAAATAGGAATTTGCTGTAACTCAGGCATGGAATGTCCAATCTGCCCCAAACTTCACACTTTTGATAAGCGTTCTGTCCTGAACACATCTACATGAGAATATTCAGTTATAGTAATAGCGCCACCTACTGGTAACAGGAAGTGTCATGTTTAACACGTTGATGCCATTCTAGCAACATGTTAAAAATGCCATTGACTTCTAAACATGCTAGAAACATGTTAAAACATGCTAGCAATACTTAGCTAAGTGCTAAAGCATGCTAATTCAATGAAACAGGATGTTGTTTTTACTCAAGAAGGCAATGTCCAATCTGCGCCAAACTTCACACTTTTAATAAACATTCTGTCCTGAACACATGACCATGCTCATATTCAGTTACAGTCATAGTGCCACCTGCTGGCAACAGGAAGTGACATGTTAAACACTGTTGTGGACATATAAAAACATATAAAAAAGTGCCAGCAAGTGCTAAACGTGCTAACAACATACTAGAAACATGCATAAAACACTTAGCTAAGTGCTAAAGCATGCTATTGCTGCAATTAAATAGGAATTTGCTGTAACACAGGCATGGAATGTCCAATCTGCCCCAAACTTCACACGTTTGATAAGAGTCATGGCCTGAACACATCTACATGACAATATTCAGTTATAGTAATAGCGCCACCTGCTGTCAACAGGAAGTGACATGTTTAACAGTGTTGTGGTCTCCTAATAACATATAAAAAAGAGCCAGCAAGTGCTAAACAGGTTATCAACATACTAGAAACATGCTAGCAAACACTTAGCTAAGTGCTAAAGCATGCTATTACTGCAATTAAATAGGAATTTGCTGTAACTCAGGCATGGAATGTCCAATCTGCCCCAAACTTCACACGTTTGATAAGAATCATGGCCTGAACACATGTCTATGCTCAAATTCAGTTATAGTAAAAGCGCCACCTACTGGCAACAGGAAGTGACATGTTTAACACGTTGATGCCGTTCTAGCAACATGTTAAAAATGCCATTGAGTTCTAAACATGCTAGAAAAACATGTTAAAACATGCTAGCAATACTTAGCTAAGTGCTAAAGCATGCTAATTCAATGAAACAGGACTTTGTTGTTACTCAAGAAGGCAATGTACAATCTACCCCAAACTTCACACGTTTGATAAGAGTTATCTCTTGAACACATGTCCATGCTCATATTTAGTTATAGTCATAGCGCCACCTGCTGGCAACAGGAAGTGACGTTTAACACTGTTCTTGACTCCTAATAACATATAAAAAAATGCCAGTAGGTGCTAAACATCCTACCAACATACTAGAGACATGCTAAAACATACTAGCAAACACTTAGCTAAGTGCTAAAGAATGATATTACTGCAATTAAATATGAATTTGCTGTAACTCAGGCATGGAATGTCCAATCTGCCCCAAACTTCACACTTTTGATAAGAATCATGGCCTGAACACATCTACATGAGAATGTTCAGTTATAGTAATAGCGCCACCTACTGGCAACATGAAGTGACATGTTTAACACGTTGATGCCGTTCTAGCAACATGTTAAAAATGTCATTGAGTTCTAAACATGCTAGAAACATGTTAAAACATGCTAACAATGCTTAGCTAAGTGCTAAAGAATGCTAATTCAATGAAACATGACTTTGTTGTTACTCAAGAAGGCAATGTCCAATTTGCACCAAACTTCACACGTTTGATAAGAGTTCTGTCCTGAACACACATCCATGCTCATATTCAGTTATAGTCATAACGCCACCTACTGGCAACAGAAACTGACATGGTTAACACAGTAATGCAGTACTAACCACATAATTATTGTGTACTAAGCATGCTAGAAACAGACTAAAAATGCTAGCAACACTTAGCTGAATCATGAAGCATGCTATTATCACCATTATACAAAACATTTTGTAACTGACTTTGACATACTCTTACTATATATACCTCCTTAAATGTACATTTCCCAACCATGCTCTGTCTTCCTAAAGCCACCGAGTGTTGATGGCACGGGTGCGAGGGCCCTTTCATCGCTGCTTGCAGCTTTAATTATTATTGTTCTTCAAGGGTTCGGGGGCTTTTGGGGCCTTTAACATGCTCGAAAACTCATGAAACTTTGCACACTGGTCAGAACCCGCGGCCATTAGGGCCGAGCTGAAGCTGGTACCCGGGCGTGGCAGGGGTGCTCAACAGCGCCACCTAGAATGCAATCTGAAATCTTGGACACATACAAGAACGTATTAGTATGAAACTCGGTACACATATAGATCTCATCAGGCCGAACAACTTCCGCACTCTATGTTATTAGCTCCGCCCAACAGGAAGTCAGCTATTATGGGTTGTTTGAAAAACGTACGCTCTGGAATTTGAAATACTCCTCCTAGAGAATTCATCCAATCCCCTCGAAACTCGGTGTGCATGAAGTCAAGACATTGAGGATGCTAAATTGCGGACGGATTTTTGATATCTCGAACGGTTTGGCCGTGGCGAGGACACGAATTTATGGTGAGAAAATAGAAACAGGAAGTGTGTTATAACTTCAGCATACATTGACAGATCTTGATAAAACTTCAGCAGTGTGTTCGTTGTAAGAGGCCGATCACATGGATGTGATCTTTGTGAGTCAAAGTTATAACGCCACCAACTGGCAACAGGAAGTGTGTCACTTTCAAAATGCTTTGAAATCACCCTCTTATTTTTACCCGATTTGCTTAAAACTTTATGTGTATAATGTAAACACATGGCAGATGTAGACCTGTGAAAGGACTATTGATATCTTAGATACTGTTGCCGTGGCAACGCATCAAACTTTAATATTCTTTTCGGATGCGTTTGAGACTCTTAGCATGCTTGAAATTGGATGAAACTCGACAGACACATAACACTTATTAGCCAGTAGACATGTGAAAAGTTTCAGAAACGGGCGTGGCAGGGGGGCTCGACAGCGCCCCCTTGAAAGAGGTCTGAAAACTTGGTCCATATATCAAACACGCTTGCATGAATTAATATGAAACTCGGTACACATATAGATCTCATCGGGCCGAACAACTTTCCCTCTGTCAAGTTTCACGCCAGCCCAACAGGAAGTCGGCTATTATGGGTTGTTTGGAAAATGCTTGCTGTGGAATGTGAAGTACTCCTCCTAGAGAATTCATCCCATATCCACCAAACTCGGTGTGCATGAAGTCAAGACATTGAGGATGCTAAATTGCGGACGGATTTTTGATATCTCGAACGGTTTGGCCGTGGCGAGGACACGAATTTATGGTGAGAAAATAGAAACAGGAAGTGTGTTATAACTTCAGCATACATTGACAGATCTTGATAAAACTTCAGCAGTGTGTTCGTTGTAAGAGGCCGATCACATGGATGTGATCTTTGTGAGTCAAAGTTATAACGCCACCAACTGGCAACAGGAAGTGTGTCACTTTCAAAATGCTTTGAAATCACCCTCTTATTTTTACCCGATTTGCTTCAAACTTTATGTGTATAATGTAGACACACGGCAGATGTAGACCTGTGAAAGGATTATTGATATCTTAGATACTGTTGCCATGGCAACGCATCAAACTTTAATATTCTTTTTTGATGCTTTTGAGACTCTTAGCATGCTTGAAATTGGATGAATCTCGACAGACACATCACATTTATTAGCCAGTAGACATGTGCAAAGTTTCAGAAACGGGCGTGGTGGAATGGCTCAGTAGCGCCACCTTTAGTCAAAAATGGGGGCTTAGTTTTTCCTAGAATCACAAAAATCGGTATGTATATTGTTCTCATCGAGCCGGACAACTTTCTAATTTAGAGTTATTAGCTCCGACCAACAGGAAGTCAGATATTTTGGTTTGAATGTGATTTTTTGGAGAATTCTCTCTCTCTCTCTCTCTGTATCTGTGTCTCTGTGTGTGTGTGTAGGGTGTGGGGGATTTGTCTGTTAGGAGAAAGTTGCTTTTATAATTGTTTTTCAAGGTTTCAGGGTCTTTTGGGGCCCTTAACGTGCTCGAAAACTCTTGAAACTTTGCACACAGGTCAGAACCTGCGGCCATCAGGGCCGGGCTGAAGCTGGTACCTGGGCGTGGCAGGGGGGCTCGACAGCGCCCCCTTGAACGGGGTCCGAAAACTTGGTCCATATATCATTCACGCTTGCATGAATTAATATGAAACTCGGTACACATATAGATCTCATCAGGCCGAACAACTTCCGCACTCTAAGTTATTAGCTCCGCCCAACAGGAAGTCGGCTATTATGGGTTGTTTGAAAAACGCATGCTGTGGAATTTGATGTACTCCTCCTAGAGAATTCATCCAATCACCTCCAAACTCGGTCAGCATGAAGTCAAGACATTGAGGATGCTAAATTGCGGACGGATTTTTGATATCTTGAACGGTTTGGCCGTGGCGAGGACACGAATTTATGGTGAGAAAAGAGAAACACAAAGTGTTATAACTTCTGCACACATTAACTGATCTTGATGAAACTTCAGCAGAGTGTTCGTGGTAAGAGGCCGATCATATGGATGTAACTATTGTGAATCAAAGTTATAGCGCCACCAACTGGTAGCAGGAAGTGTGTCACTTTCAAAATGCTTTTGACAAAAGTGGGGGGGGGGTTACTTTTACCCACAGTTACAAAAACCAGTACGTATATTGGTCTCATCGAGCCGGACAACTTTCTAATTTACAGTCATTAGCTCCGACCAACAGGAAGTCAGATATTTTGGTTTGAATGTGGATTTCTTTGAAAAATCACCCTCTGAATTTTTACCCACTCCTCTTAAGTGGTTTATTTTATTCCCACCAAACTTTTTCAACATGATAAAAATACATTAAAGATGCTAAATTGTGAACGGATAATACATATCTCAAATGGTTTTGCTATGGCGAGGGATTAAAGTAATGTCAAAAATGGAAAGACTTTTTTTTTTTTCAATTTAATAATTAAGTTTAAAAACAGCCAGAATGTTTTTTTTTGTCCAAAAAATTAATAAATCATGTCATTCATAGTGCTATACTGCCCTCTTGTGTTCAAAATCAGGTAGGACTATTGTATCTATATAAAAATATACTAGGTATGTGACGGTGAGAATATTTTGCCACCGGTTAATCAACGGGTTAATCAACGTTAATCAATGTTGTGGAATATTTTGAGTGTATCATAAAATCAGAATAAGGTAAGACAAGTAATATTTTCTGTCTTTTATATTTATATATATATATATATATATAAATATAGCTGCGAGCAGCGATGAAGGGCCAAAGCCGGCGGCACCGCCACCCCGGTGCCTTTAGGTAACTAAAGGCATCGGGGTTGCGGTGCCACCGGCTTGGGCCCGTAATCGCTGCTCGCAGCTATATTTATATATATATTTATTATTATTATTTTGTCAAGGTTCCGGGCACTTTTGGTGCCCTTAACATACTCGAAAACTCTTGAAACTTTGCACACGGGTCAGAACCCGCGGCCATCAGGGCCGGGCTGAAGCTGGTACCCGGGTGTGGCAGGGGGGCTCGACAGCGCCCCCTGGAACGGGATCCGAACACGTGTCCATAAATCAAACACGCTTGCATGTAATAATATGAAACTCGGTACACATATAGATCTCATCGGGCCGAACAACTTTCATGCTCTAAGTTTTACGCCAGCCCAACAGGAAGTTGGCTATTTAGGGTTGTTTGGAAACGCATGCTGTGGAATTTAATGTACTCCTCCTAGGGAATTCCACAATTCACCACCAAACTCGGTCAGCGTGAAGTCAAGACATTGAGGATGCTAAATTGCGGACGGATTTTTGATATCTCGAACGGTTTGGCCTTGGCGAGGAAACGAATTTATGGACGAAAAAATGAAACAGGAAGTGTGTTATAACTTCTGCATACATTAACTAATCTTGATGAAACTTCAGCAGTGTGTTCGTTGTAAGAGGCCGATCACATGGATGTGACTATTGTGAGTAAAAGTTATAGCGCCACCAACTGGCAGCAGGAATGTGTCACTTTCAAAATGCTTTGAAATCACCCTCTTATTTTTACCCGATTTGCTTCAAACTTTATGTGTACAATGTAGACACACGGCAGATGTAGACCTGTGAAAGGATTATTGATATCTTAGATACTGTTGCCGTGGCAACGCATCAAACTTTAAAATTCTTTTTTTATGCTTTTGAGACTCTTAACATACTTGAAATTGCATGAAACTCGACAGACACATCACACTTATTAGCCAGTCGACATGTGTAAAGTTTCAGAAACGGGCGTGGTGAGGGGCTCAGTAGCGCCACCTTTAGTCAAAAATGGGGGCTTAGTTTTACATAGAGTCACAAAACTCGGTTCGCATATTGTTCTCATCAAGCCGGACAACTTTCTAATTTACATTCATTAGCTCCAACCAAAAGGAAGTCAGATATTTTAGTTTGAATGTGATTATTTGGAGAATTTTCTCTCTCTCTGTCTGTCTCTGTGTGTGTGAGGGGTGGGAGGGATTTCTCTGTTGAGTTTAGTGTTTGTTTTCAAGGTTTCAGGGGCTTTTGGGACCCTTAACGTGCTCGAAAACTCTTGAAACTTTGCACACAGGTCAGAACCCACGGCCATCAGGGCCGGGCTGAAGCTGGTACCCGGGCGTGGCTGGGGGGCTCAACAGCGCCCCCTTGAACAGGGTTCTAAAACTTGGTCCATATATCAAACACGCTTGCATGAATTAATATGAAACTCGGTACACATATAGATCTCATTGTGCCGAACAACTTTCCCCTGGTCAAGTTTTACGCCAGCCCAACAGGAAGTCGGCTATTATGGGTTGTTTGGAAAACGCTTGCTGTGGAATGTGAAATACTCCTCCTAGAAAATTC
This sequence comes from Abramis brama, assembly GCF_963993115.1. Taxonomy (NCBI): domain Eukaryota; kingdom Metazoa; phylum Chordata; class Actinopteri; order Cypriniformes; family Leuciscidae; genus Abramis; species Abramis brama. The sequence continues at coordinate 20,302,873 of NC_139971.1, forward strand.
ACCGTGTCCCCTCCAAACTCGGTGTGCATGTAGTCAAGACTTTGAGGATGCTAAATTGCGGACGGATTTTTGATATCTCGAACGGTTTGGCCGTGGCGAGGAATCGAATTTATGGCGAGAAAAGAGAAACACGAAGTGGAATAACTTCTGCATACATTAACTGATCTTGATGAAACTTCAGCAGTGTGTTCGTGGTAAGAGGCCGATCAGATGGATGTAACTATTGTGAGTCAAAGTTATAGCGCCACCAACTGGCAGCAGGAAATGTGTCACTTTCAACATGCTTTTGACAAAAGTGGGGGGGTTAGTTTTAAATACAGTAAAAAAAAAATGTTTGTATATTGTTCTCATCAAGCCGGACAACTTTCTAATTTACACTAATTAGCTGCAACCAAAAGAAAGTCAGATATTTTGGTCTGAATATGGATTTTTTGCTAAATCAGCCTCTAAGTTTTTAGTTACTCCTCCTAAAAGGTTTATTTTATTCCCACCAAACTTTTTCAACATGATAAAAATATATTAATGATGCTAAATTGTAAACGGATATTGAATATCTCAAACGGTTTTGCTATGGCGAGGGATTAAATTAATGTCAAAAAGGAAGCAGGACACATCTCATAACTTCTAAAAATGTAATTATACACCATTTATTTTTACATAAAATTATTCAAATATTAGAACTAAACCCATTTTATTCTGTTTTTGCAATTCAAGGAGTATGAAAAAGTTAAAAACAGGCTATTTAGTGCTATTTGGTTCAACAAAAAAAGCAAACATAGGGCTATACTGCCCTCTTGTGTCCAAAAGGATATCAAAATAGTATATAAAACGTTTTACTAGGTAGGCCTATTGTATTTAAATATAAATTTATTAGGTATATGACTGTGAGGATTTTTTCCCATCGGTTAATCGACGTGTGACACGAGCGGGTGCTTTTAAATCGCTAGTATAAAAGTGAAAGTAAAAAACGGACGTCCGCACGGACATTGATAATGGTGCACACACGTTGGAAAGAATGATACTTTTAAACATAACACTAAACCGCCATTAGGTGTCGCCAGGCGACCATCTTAATGAGCGAGTCATTGATTCATTCGTTCAAACGAGTCATTCATGATTGAGACAGATGTTCATGGATTGACCATTGAATCTTTGAGTCAACGAATTGGTTTCAAAATGCTGAATCATTCAGTAATGAGAAAACAAGTTGCTGTGAGATGCGCGATGGTTCTGCTGTGATCTTTGTTTAACTATTTTTGCTGCTGAAACAGAACAAAAACAGTCAATATTGCATCTAAAATGTAAGTGACTTAATTGTAACTGTTTATTAACCTGTTGTATGAAATCAATGTCACAGTTTCAATCGTGATTGTATTCATGAAATTGTTGCCTACTCGTCAAGTGAGGTTGCTTAACTCTATCATATGTTATAAAATATATAAAAACTCCATATTTGTAATTTTTATAGTCAGTATGTTGTTAACTGGGTTGCTTTTTTGTGTGCTGCGCTCATTTGTTTACAATTCTCCTGGAGAAGCAGCATGAGCCTCAGCAGTGCAACCTTGTTACCATTGATCAGTAATACATTTATTATTAACTGCTGATTGCAACTTAAAATGAATGTAATGAAATTAGAATAATCTCTCGTTTTAGTGATTCCCAAGTTATTTTTTTGTTATTGACGTTCTAATCAGGCTATACTCTGGTCGGGCAAGTAAAATTCTCTTTTAGGTAGGCCTATTGTATTTATGTATAAATATATTAGGGATGTGACTGTGATAAAATTTTCCCACCGGTTAATCGACGTGTGACACCGCTGAGGGCTTTTAAATTGCTAACTATAGTATACTATATACTAGTAAAATACAGACGTCCGCACAGACATTGATAATGGTGCGGAGTAGAGCGAGCATTTTCAATGTATTCCTATGGATGTAGGAATTAACTAAAACATTTTATTTATGTTTTTGTGTCCACTGTTCAACCACAACCGCATCACACACACACACACATTCCAGAATTGCAATCTTGACATCGCAGCCTGTTCATTATAGCCCTAATACAATATAATAATAAAAATAGTCAACCTAACTTATACGAATTACACTGCTCTGTTTAAATAGTCAGTAGTACAATTTGTACCATTCACAGTAAGCAGAGCTCCACTGTGATGATTCCAAGCACATTTTTGCGCGTGTGAAGAGGATGATTTTTTCCATCGATATTGGAACACGAGTGAAGTATAAAGCCTATAATAAAGAATAGTTTAGCATCCAAATACATAGCAAATATTGAAACATTTTGATTCTAATGAGAGGGTTACGTGAGACCAACACTGCTTACTTTCATTTTTATTTTTACATTAAATTTCAAGGATTTGTTGTGGAATATTTTGAGTGTATCATAAAATCAGAATAAGGTAAGACAAGTAATATTTTCTGTCTTATATATGTATATATATATATATATTAGGGGTGTGCAAAGCAGCCGGTATTTGTATCTGTATTTGTATTTGTTGAGGGGGGAAAAGTATTTGTATTTGTATTTGTATTCGAGTAAAATTCAAAATAGGTGTAAAAATCCAGATTTTTTGCGTTACACTTCTAATTTACATTATAGTGTAAGTATTCTTTAATTATATCTATTATAATAAATATAGATATGCAATGTGTAAAATATTTTTTTCAAAACTGCATTCATATTTAATTTTAAAATGGCTTTTTAAACCTGTTAAGAGTTATCCAGCCAATAATAAGCCTAGAACTGCTTTTCTGACGGACTGATATTAATGACATAATGACGGCTTTTTATTTCATTTCTCATCTCCATAAATATATCTAAAGCTAATGCAAGGGCTAGAAATCAATTAATTCTTTGCTGATACTTCCTCGTCATCACGGACAGCGCAGTTCGCACCGCTTTCTCCTTTCCACAAGCGCTTGTTCTCTCGTGGCGTTTGTCGTTGCTATGCAACCGTGAACATAGGCGCGCCTGGAAAAACGAGCGCTCTGCTCGCTTGCCGCGCGCCTACATTTGAAATCTGCACGCGCAAAAAACGCGCTATGTGAGCGAAATATTTCCATATGTGGCTCTTTCCTCCTATCTTATCAACAAGTGGACAGCCACCACATCAGCAGCACCGCCGGTCGCCATGTCTCATGAGGAAACGCAGCTTTTTGATATAAAGTTTTTCTTGTTCCCGAATACAAATATTTTTAAAGTATTTGTTCGAAATAAGTATTCGTAAAAAACACACTATTTGTGCCTTTCCGAATACCGTATTCGGGTTCGGCTCCACCCCTAATATATATATATATATATATGTGTGTGTGTGTGTGTATATATATATATATATATAGATAGATAGATAGGTAGATAGATAGATAGATAGATATTTATATATACATATATATGTGTGTGTGTGTATATATATATATATATATATATATATAGATATAGATAGATAGATAGAAAGATATTTATATATATATATATATATATATATATATAAATATAGCTGCGAGCAGCGATGGAGGGCCAAAGCCGGCGGCACCGCCATCCCCGGTGCCTTTAGGTCACTAAAAGGCACCGGGGTTGCGGTGCCACCGGCTTGGGCCCGTAATCGCTGCTCGCAGCTATATTTATTATTATTTTGTCAAACTTTCGGGTACTTTTGGGGCCCTTAACATGCTCAAAAACTCTTGAAACTTTGCATACATGTCAGAACCCGCGGCCATCAGGGCCGGACCGAAGCTGGTACCCGGGCGTGGCAGGGGGGCTCGACAGCGCCCCCTGGAACGGGATCCGAACACTTGTCCATAAATCAAACACACTTGTATGTAATAATATGAAACTCGGCACACATATAGATCTCATCGGGCCGAACAACTTTCGTGCTCTAAGTTTTACGCCAGCCCAACAGGAAGTCGGCTATTATGGGTTGTTTGGAAACGCATGCTGTGGAATTTAATGTACTCCTCCTAGAGAAATCATCCAATCCCCTCGAAACTCGGTGTGTATGAAGTCAAGACATTGAGGATGCTAAATTGCGGACAGATTTTTGATATCTCGAACGGTTTGGCCGTGGCGAGGAATCGAATTTATGGCGAGAAAAGAGAAACAGGAAGGGTGTTATAACTTCTGCATACATTGACTGATCTTGATAAAACTTCAGCAGTGTGTTCGTTGTAAGAGGCCGATCACATGGATGTGACTATTGTGACTCAAAGTTATAGCGCCACCAACTGGCAGCAGGAAGTGTTTCACTTTCAAAATGCTTTGAAATCACCCTCTTATTTTTATCCGATTTGCTTCAAACTTTATGTGTATAATGTAGACACATGGCAGATGTAGACCTGTGAAAGGATTATTGATATCTTAGATACTGTTGCCGTGGCAATGCATCAAACTTTAATATTCTTTTCGGATGCTTTTGAGACTCTTCACATGCTTGAAAATGCATGAAACTCGACAGACACATCACATTTATTAGCCAGTAGACATGTGCAAAGTTTCAGAAATGGGCGTGGTGAGGGGCTCAGTAGCGCCACCTTTAGTCAAAAATGGGGGCTTAGTTTTTCCTAGAATCACAAAAATCGGTATGTATATTGTTCTCATCGAGCCGGACAACTTTCTAATTTACACTTATAAGCTCCAACCAACAGGAAGTCAGATATTTTGGTTTGAATGTGGATTTTCTGGAGAATTTTCTCTCTTTCTCTGTGTGTCTGTGTGTGTCTGTGTGTGTGTGTGTGTGGGGTGGGGGGGGGGGGGGGGGGGTTGTCTATTCCATTTAATCTTTGTTTTTCAAGGTTTCAGGGGCTTTTGGGGCACTTAACGTGCTCAAAAACACTTGAAACTTTTCACACAGGTCAGAACCCACGGTCATCAGGGCCGGGCTGAAGCTGGTACACGGGCGTGGCAGGGGGGCTCAACAGCGCCCCCTTGAACACGGTCTGAAAACTTGGTCCATATATCAAACATGCTTGCATGAATTAATATGAAACTCGATACACATATAGATCTCATCGGGCCGAACAACTTCCGCACTCTAAGTTATTAGCTCCGCCCAACAGGAAGTCGGCTATTATGGGTTGTTTGAAAAACGCATGCTGTGGAATTTGATGTATTCCTTCTAGAGAATTCATCTAATCGCCTCCAAACTCGGTCAACATGAAGTCAAGACATTGAGGATGCTAAATTGCGGACGGATTTTTGATATCTCGAACGGTTTGGTCGTGGCGAGGAAATGAATTTATGGCGAGAAAAGAGAAACACAAAGTGTTATAACTTCTGCATACATTAACTGATCTTGATGAAACTTCAGCAGTGTGTTCGTGGTAAGAGGCCGATCAGATGGATGTAACTATTGTGAGTCAAAGTTATAGCGCCACCAACTGTCAGCAGGAAGTGTGTCACTTTCAAAATGCTTTTGACAAAAGTGGGGGGGTTAGTTTTACCAACAGTTACAAAAATCAGTACATATATTGGTCTCATCGAGCTGGACAACTTTCTAATTTACAGTCATTAGCTCCGACCAACAGGAAGTCAGATATTTTGGTTTGAATGTGGATTTCTTTGCAAAATCAGCCTCTGAATTTTTACCCACTCCTCTTAAGTGGTTTATTTTATTCCCACCAAACTTTTTCAACATGATGAAAATACATTAAAGATGCTAAATTGTGAACGGATAATATATATATCTCAAACGGTTTTGCTATGGCGAGGGATTCAAGTAATGTCAAAAATGGAAACACTAAAAGCCTCATATCTTCTAAAAATGTAATTATACACCATTTATTGAACACGAGTGAAGTACAAAGCCTATAATAAAGAATAGTTTAGCATCCAAAGACGTGGCAAATGTTGAAACATTTTGATTCTAATGAGAGGGTTACCTGAGCCCAACACTGCTTACTTTAATTTTTATTTTTACATTAAATTTAAAGGATTTGTTGTGGAATGTTTTGAGTGTATCATAAAATCAGAATAAGGTAAGACAAGTAAAATTTTCTGTCATATATATATATATATATATATATATATATATATATATATATATATATATATATATATAAATATAGCTGCGAGCAGCGATGAAGGGCCAAAGCCGGCAGTACCGCCACCTAAAGTTACCTAAAGGCACCGGGGTTGCGGTGCCACCGGCTTGGGCCCGTAATCGCTGCTCACAGCTATATTTATATTTGAAACTAGACTTCTTAGTAATTCTAAAGATATTATTATAAATTACAGCAACACCTCCCCCTTTGCCTTTCAGACGAGGTTCATGTTTATAATAGTAATATTGGGGGGTGAACTCATTTAAAGTAATGTAATCGTTTGGTTTTAGCCAGGTTTCTGTCAAACATAGCACATCTAGACTATTCTGCGGACACCACTTAGACAGCCAGCCATTGAGTGAGGACAATCTACTAAGTATCTCATCACTTGTCCGAACAGGAAGGGGGCCAGAGCAAATTACAGTGCCTGACATCGTACTTGCGAGTTCACACAGCTCTTTAACGTTAATTTTAGTGATCTCCGACTGGCGAAGTCAAACATCATTAGTGCCGACGTGAAAAATAATCTTAGAGGATTTACGATTAGCATTAGCCAGCACTTAAATTTGTTTTAATGTCAGGCGCTCTGGCTCCCGGCAAACATGGGACTATGGTGGCTGGTGTCTCTATTTTCACGTTCCGTGTAATAGAATCGCCAATAACTAGAGCACAATCAACAGGATTCTCAGTGGGTGTTTCACTGAGTGGGGAGAACATATTTGTCATGGTAACCGGCAAGCAGCAAGGCAGCTTAGCTGGGTCTTCAGACTATGCAGTCTATTAGTTCACCTCATCTCACATCCCGATCCGAGTCATTTGTTCTATAAACTGTAGGAAATTTGAGACCAGAAACGCATCATGTAACTGTAAGTTAAGAAAAAAGAAAAAAAACTTTTTACGCGCTTGTTTGTAAGGAAGGTAGGGAATTGTTAACTCATTTCTGTATCCAATACAGTTATCACGTCACATGACAAAAGAACAAACGACTTGAGAGGTGAACTAATAATTTCTGTTTCCAGTACAGACTGCATAGCCTTAGCCTATGGGGCTGTCACAGGATGAATGGATAACTCAGACCCAAAACTTGAGAGCTGAACTAATCGTTTCTGTTTCCTGTAAAGAAACTATGGGATGCTGCGCATGCGTGGTCAACACAAAATTAACGAATCACTCTATGAGACAACTCATATTAAAGTCAAGTCATATTAAAGATTTGTTCAAAATAAAAGAAATCGCTCATGATCGACCCATTACTAATATAAAACATCCAAATGAGCACAGAATGAATACAGAGAAATGAGATGACATTGATAACATTAAAGAATAAATGAAAAGTCCTTCTACACAAAATAAAATACATCACACTAGAAAATATGCAGAAATGAATTAATGTCACCACAAATACAGTAAAAGAGAACAAGGCTTACCTAGGATTGAACAATAAACCATATCAGAGATCTGAGTGTGCGCCCTTAATTGTATTACTAAAAATACTAATAATATATTTGTAACCATATCAACTTTTTATCAATTTAATATATCTAAAATAAAATAATATGCAAAACACAATAAACACACAACATCTCTTGTGCGTGCGTGCGTGTGTGTGTGTGTGTGTGTGTGAGTGCGTGCCACAAAGATGCCAATATCTGTTATCCTTGTCCTTGTGGGGACATGTTTTGGCTTATAAATAATACAGAGTGATGTTTTTATTTTTTAATTGCAGAAAATGCAGACAGTTTTATACTGTTTTTGCAGTATAAAATCCTTATGTCTATGGAAAGACCCCGTAAAACATGGAAACCCAACTGTACGTGTGTGTGTGTGTGTGTGTGTGTGTGTGTGTGTGTGTGTGTGTGTGTGTGTGTCAAAAGTGTTGCAAGATAAATTAGATATGGCCACCAGTAATCCGAAACTTGAAGACAGAATGGCAAAAATCTCCACAGCAACAGCATATTTCCCTGGTGAGCTCACATACGCTGGAACAAACGCAATCCACACAGCACAGAAGATCAACATACTGAAAGTGATGAACTTTGCTTCATTAAAATGATCTGGAAGAACAGGAAACTTACTGCTGCCAATAGTCCAATGTATCCCAGCAGTAGAGAAAAACCAGCCACTGAGCCAATAGCACATTCATTTACTATTTTAGAGCGGATGTACTGGTTGTTTTTATGGGGTGTTGGAGAGGCAGTTGATAGCCAGACTGCTCATATCATAACCTGGAGGGCTGTTAGGACCAGAACTGTGCATCGTTGTTGAACTGCTCCAAACCATTTCATCGCTTCTTTGCCCTCTGGTCGAGATGACTTGAACACCGCTATTACACCATAGTCTTGACCAGGATGCAGGAGATGCACAGGACAAAGCTTATGCCAAACACAGCATGTCTTAACTGACACGTCCACAACTGTGGCTGCCCAATGAACAGTAACACACACAGGAAACACAGTTTGAGTGACAACAGCAGCAAGAAGCTGAGCTCTGAATTGTTGGCACGCACTATGGGAGTGTTACGGTGATGTGCAAAGATGACCATCACAAGAGCACAGAAGCAGGTGCCAAGCAGAGATGCAGTGGTCAGAGAGATGCCCAGAGGTTCCTCATAAGACAGAAACTCAACTTCTTTGGGGACACATTGATCCTTATCTGGATTGGACCAGAACTCATCTTGACACAACATGCACTCAACAGCATCTGTGGGTAAGAAAAAGACAGAATGCAAGATTTTAAAGAGAAAATAACTATCAAATTATATTCAAATTTTGCCAGCAATCTACTCACCTGTTGCATTAGAAATCTCTCCATCATCTCTGCATGGCAGGCAGTCAAAACAGCAGACAGGAAGGCCCTTCTTTGTAGCTCTTCTGGTTCCTGATGGGCAGCTCTTACTACACACAGACTGTGGGGGCTAAAAGAGACATCATGTTTGTCATCTCCTTTACATAATGACAAGCTTGGCTTTTCCATTTATTTATTCTCATTTGTCTTATCAGTTTCGATTAGTATTTATACCTGCAAAAATTATGACATTTAAAATTCAAATTTAATTACTTTTTTTGTCTCAAAGTTCCAGTAAAATGCATCCTCATCCAGTGTGGGCATCACCCCTGATGCTGCCCCTTCATTTACTACACCGACCTTGTGGAGCTTTATTGACCCATCAGAGCTCGGCTGCCAGTTCAACACATCATAGATGGCCAGAGCATCTCCATTTTTATCAAATGACATATGATCCCCAAAGCCTGTGGTGAAGTTCACTTTCTGTAGGTAGTGAACCAGCTGTACAGTTTGTAGACAGGAAGGTGTTATATGTTTATCTGAAATTTTAATTAATATAGAGCACATATTTTGCTTTTCCACAATCAGCTCATCTATATGCCTGGAGAAAATCTGCACTATACCTGTGGTTCTTACCTGCCAGGGTTTCAGATTTGTTATGCCAGCACAACTGTTCCCACTGAATGGTCCTCTCCCCTCTTCACACTGCATCAGGTCATGAAGCGCATGTGCTACGGCATAAACTGCTTTATACACATTATAAGATGCTCTCAACCCTGAAACATCAGTGTATGGTGAGTTTGTGGTGCTCAGATCCTCCTGTCCTGTACATAGCTTTTTCACTTGCTCTCCTTCTGTCTTTTTACCCCCAGTTTCAAATGTGCTCCCAAACAGGTTCTCCCAAAAGATCCTCACTATATTATTTATTTGATCATTGTTAGGCCGAACACGTAACAGAAAGTCATGAAGCCCCTCAATCTTCCCACGCCTGATAGCAATGCCCAGTGTGCCCCCCAGGAAGGACAGAAAACGTGATGTGCGAAACACAGGTGAGGTGGCCCAAGCTTCACTTGCAATCCATTGCCTGTCTGTCATGTTCTGCAACACAACTTTATCCATCAAAGGTATCAGTAAGGATGAAGCAGAAAAAACAACCACCACTCTAGCTGTAGAGGTGTGAATCACTCCCATTATACGTTGAATATCTCTGGGGTTATTACCATTGGGCAGTATTTCAGAAAAAGCAACACAATGTCCAAACACCTGCATTTCTATGGAGCTATTCTTGTGCCAATAAAAATGAACGTAGCTTTTCAAGAAACTAATTAAAATATAAATTGAAACTAAATAAATTCTCTCTAAAACTGAAAAAGAATAAATCGCAGGCAAATTTTTTGACTTCGTTTTTAATACACTGCATGTTTTGCTAACTATTTCTCATATTTCAATCGCTGATCTGAACTTACAAATGCGCTTCCAGAGTTTTCATTTACGCTTCTGAAGTTTTCGTTTACGTTCCCAGAGTTTTCGTTTGCCGTTCTGACACATTTCTCTCGTGGGGGCGGGGCTAGTAGCAGTGTGTTCTCATTGGTTACTGAGCTTTTGATTGATCGCTTCGTGACCTGGAAGTGAAGACGTCAGTGTTTATGTGTGGATGTGAGCGTCTGTAATCGCAGCTTTCTATTTCATTTTAGTGATATTAAGTTTATATCTGTATTTATTTGCTGCTACACTATATTGTTGAGATGATCTCTTATAGAAGGAATAGTAGGCTACAGACGAATGATATTTATCATTAGTCATCGTCGCTATATCAGGAGGATACTGGATAACGTTAGCCTACTCGTGGTAAGTCTGATTTTTGTTTTGTTTTTAATACTATACTAATACTATTTATAATACAGTACTGGCTTTTTTCAGGTGGAGAGGCATTTTAGAGCTCAGTGAGAGCCCATAACATTATACAGCTGAACTGTGTTGTCTTGATTTAACTGTTAGACCAATCATTACATGACTTGTTTATCTACATTCGGTTACAGTCTTCGATTAGATCATATTTGCTTCGATTAGATCATATTTCCCCACAGCCACCCCAAACAGCATTGAGCTAGAGTACTGTACAGTAGCCTATCTGTACTGTATCAGTCAATGACCGATGCCATAGGACGAGAGCGCTGTCAATCACTGCCTGATTCAACTTTGGCAATGTAAAGCCTTTTTTACCATGCCAATAAAGCTATTTAAACCTGAATTTCTCAATTGCTGATTAATTTGCGATGCAAAGTTTTTGAAAGAGGAGAGACACGACTTGACCACAGACCACGTCTCTGTTCGTAATATGTAAACACTCAATTATTTTGAAGTATCGCCCTGGTTGCAATATTTATTCTGATTACTTTTGTGTGATAAAGATGACTGATAAAGCTATTATATGTATCTAGTATGAGTAACAAATTGCTTTTTCTGTGTCCATATTTGACTAATAATATTGAAAAAAGTGCACTTCAAATGAACATTTCTGAGAAAAATGTTAAATCTTTAATAGTCTTTAATAATAAATATATGTCCAAATTAAAAACTTAATACATGCAAGTAATTATGACTGAAAACATCCAGCAACTAGGGAATACACATCCATATGTTTATATATAGGGCAATACAGCCATCTACTGGTTACACAACAGTATTACAGATGATAAATGCTGCTTGACTCCAAGGTAAATATTTAGTACTGTAAAATCCCTTAAATATAAATATAATAAATATTTTAAGTCTGCAACGTGTTACTGTATGGGGAGTTCAAAGCAGTTTGTATTGTTAGATTATAATACATTTCCTCTCTCATTTTCCAGGGAGTGGAGCAACTTTTCCATAAACAAAATTCTGATGCTGACACAGAGGATGGAGTGATAGTACCAGAGATCCACTGTCCCTTTCAGACAATAATCTTACTCTGTTCAGACACATCACCTTTGAATGACTGGGATCTTGATCTTCAGACACCTGATTTATTTTAATATAAACTAGCAAATATTTCAATTTCCTCTAGATTAAAACAAACACAGTTCACAAGTACACAAGAGGTTTCACTTTATTCTTATTAGTCTATGCTGATCTTGGATTAGCATACCAATAGCATGGATAGTTCACCCAAAAATACAATTCTCTCTTATTTTGCTCACCCTCATGCTGTCCCAGATGCATTTTACTTTCTTTCTACAGATAAACACGAATTAAGATTGTAAGGAAAGTAATCCATCTCTGCGAGTCCTAAAGACGTTTTCAAAAACACACACAGTGAGCGTGACGGTAATCCATGCGACCTCAGTGGATGAGTCAATGCCTTCTGAAGTAAAACAATAGGCTAGATAAAAGAAATACTAATAATGTAAACTGTTTTAACTATTAAAAATCTTACGTACATGGGTTACAATCCACTTGTATTATGGACTCACAGAGATGGATTATTTCCTTAAATATCTTTGTCTATGTTTATGTCAAGAAGAAAGTCATATACATCTGGGATGGCATGAAGGAGAGTAAATGATGAGAGAATGCTCATGTTTTGGGTGGACTATCCTCGTACTGCTTGCAAGGGTGTAGATTTGGTTTGAACATTGGGGGGGTTGAAGTTTGGGTCTGCATATTTTTCATGTGATCATGGTATAAATATTGGGGGGGTTGTAATGCATAGATTTAAAGATTTAAATACAACCCCTGGTTAACTGGTTGTATAAGTCACGATTGAAACGGTTGATGATTGTTAAAATATATTTACAATTTTAAATGTTAGCAGATAGTGTTAATTAAATGAAATAACTAAATACAATTATCAATTTAAAAAAAAAATGGCAACAAGAACATTCTTTGTGTGACGTATGTAATGAAATGCCCTTTGAGGTCTGTATCTGACAGCAGGCCACGACTGTAATTTTCATTTTGTTTAAATTCCTCTTATTTAAGTGATCATTAATTTTGATGGTGTAAACGTAGGCTATATCATGCTAACGATGAGTAGTGTGATGGCCATGGCTGCCAACCTTGATTACTTGGTTGAAGTTTGACTTTCTTGACGGCTGAATATATCACACACGTTTGCTAGTATTCTCTTTAAATTGTAACAGCTGAACCTAATCAGAGCCTAACATGCAAAATAATCATCAGGAATAAACAAATATTCTCAGAAAACATTGGACACTACAATATTTTAAGTATTATATACAGTACTTTAATTACACCAATTGCAATTACACCTGAATAGACTGAATAGATCTCTTGTGCTCCTAAAAAGCTTCTGCCAACTAAGTAGTAGCAGCAGGTAAATACAGATAAAATTAAAAAACAAACATAACTTAATATCACTAAAATTAAATAGAAAGCTGCGATTACAGACGCTCACATCCACACATAAACACTGACGTCTTCACTTCCAGGTCACGAAGCGATCAATCAAAAGCTCAGTAACCAATGAGAACACACTGCTACTAGCCCCGCCCCCACGAGAGAAATGTGTCAGAACGGCGAACGAAAACTCTGGGAGCGTAAACGAAAACTTCAGAAGCGTAAATGAAAACTCTGGAAGCGCATTTGTAAGTTCAGATCAGCGATTGAAATATGAGAAACAGTTAGCAAAACATGCAGTGTATTAAAAACGAAGTCAAAAAATTTGCCTGCGATTTATTCTTTTTCAGTTTTAGAGATAATTTATTTAGTTTCAATTTATATTTTCATTAGTTTCTTGAAAAGCTACGTTCATTTTTATTGGCACAAGAATAGCTCCATACATTTCCTGCTGAAAGGACTGAGTTGATAAATAAATAATAATATTGACGCACATGCTTTTCTGTCTCATTATTGCAACATCTCTCTCTAATAACTGCATTAATAACTGCATAAAGCCGGGGACACACTTTAAGGCCGGTTATGAATGTAATTTGATACTTATGACTGATCATGTCCAAACGCGTGGTCAGCGCATTCAGTCTGTGTTCAAAGTCGGTGTTTAAAATCTGCTGCAGTCGATGAAAACAGTCAGAGAATGTATCAGCTAGTCGTGTGTGCCCAGCATTAGTCTGCTATCAGTGGCTCAAACCTCCGTTACTAACTCTAAAATGACGTTTTGGAATTAGCAACGATTGAGGCATGGGATTAGATGCGTAAGAAATTAGTCCTACATACAAGAGCATTTAATGACAAAAACTTTACAAACGTCTTGAAATACATAATCTGAAAAATGTTTCGAGGTGTGGTAACTGTAGTATAAGCGGAATAATTGACTTCAGTTGACTCCGCTTCGCGTCGTGACCGCATTACCACCTCGGGTGTGCATTATTTTTCTAATAATTCAACGGCCTGTCGTCAATTATTCCTTACATATATATATATATATATATATGTGTGTGTGTGTGTGTGTGTGTTTTCATTCAGTGAATGATTTCAGTCCTGTAACCCATCATGCAACATTTCATCAGTTGCCTTGACTAAATTATCATTGACCAGTTACAATGAACACACAGTCATAAAAATTATTGTCTTAAGTTTTCTTCAGTTGACTTTGAACCTTAAACAGACCATCGATGAGAAGGTTTCCATCCTGGAACATCCCATTCAATGTAAAGTGTCCCTGGAGCTGACAGGTACCTGAACTGACCATCAAAGCAACACAGATATAGTTACAAGGCAGGAGCAAACACATATACAGAATTACCCACATCTCTCTCTCCTTATCAGTCTATGTCACTCTTCACTCAGCTCACTGATTTAACATATAAGATTGTGAGTGGTAAATATGTTTTATATAGCAGGCGGTGCCACTGGTCTCTCTGGAAATGAGGACATCACGTTTGACACAGCTGTTCCATGATTGGCCGGATTCACCGCTGTCGTATGTTTTCATTAGTCACATGTTTTCCTTTGGTCAGTTTTCCCACCACTCCTTTGTTACCATGGTCACCATCATTTTGAGTTAATCTGGTTCAGCTCAATGTTGTAGTACTCGAGACTCGGAATCGGTCTTGAGACCTATATTTTAATGGTCTTGGTCTTGTCATGGACTTGTGTGCATTTTGACTTGGTATTGACTCGTACTCGAACATATTAGAACTCTGACTTATTTCCGAGTCCACTCGAGTCCAATTCAAAATATTTCATGATTATTACTGTATGTTAATATTTCTTTAAATTGATGTTTGATTGACACGTCCAATGATTGGTGATTTTCTTGTGCGCAACTGCGCATGACTTGAGATTAACCTTAGTGCAAAGGCAGCAGGACTCAGGTCAGGATGTCATGTGGAGCCTCTAGCTCAACTATGTGTTGAAAATGTCTGCTACATCATCTATTATTCAGAGCCACAAAGAGTTCATATGCAGTAAGACTCTAAAAAGAAACATTGTGCGACATGTACATCAATTACCGAAGCAAAGAGAACAACTTCCAATTTTCATCAACATGTGGAGCGAAAGCACAAAGAAAGGTAAGATTAAGAACTCATCATTTCTGAATATGCATAAAGTTTCAGCATTTTGACAGCTAATGCTTAGTTCGTTCGGTGTAGAAGTCTGCAAGGGACTACTTTTTTCATCCCGCTCTCCCGCCAGGTTCTCTCCCACACCCGTGACCCGCCCGCTCTCGCTTCTATTTTATTCTGTGTCCAACTGCCATCCGCCTGTAGTGATCCTGCTTTCCAGAAAGTCATTCATAATATTTATATCTATCATCATTAATATTTATGGATTTCACACCTGAGAAAGACAAAGACCCTCCCATAATGGCCCTATTAGGTGCTATCAGGCCCTATCATTCTGAGCAACCTTGCACAAAGAATGAGGAGATTTAAAAAATAATGGCTTTCTGATTGTTTGAATTTATTTACAACACAACATAATCCAAAGATACACAACAAATGACAAAAAAGCAAATTATTTAACACACTGATCTAAAGACACAGACTTGAACAGTCACACACCTTTGTTGTCACGGTTCATGAATTCGCCATCTCTCTCTTGTCTGTGTTTGTGTGTGTGGGTGGGTGGAGCCGCTGCAGCTGGCGTGCTGATCAATCGTGATTGGGGGGCTGATCAGCACGCCAGCTGCAGATGATCAGCGCTGCCTATTTAGTCCCTCTGTTTTCACCTTGTCTTTTGTCAGATGGTTGTTGGATGTTCCTGTCTGTTCCCGCCTGTCCAGTTTTCTGTCGGTGCCTGTTTTGTTTGTCCTGCAAGTCCGCCTTCCCTCCATCATCATCTCTCGGATTATTGCCGCCGTCATCTTCCGGATCTTTGCCATCTTCTTCACTCGTCTCACGGGATCTTCACGTCTGGACTGGGCTGTACCATGGCGTCCCTGTGTCACTAAGTGTTTGCTTCCCTGGACATTGTTTCATCCCATCTTCATCATCTCTGTTCCTGTGTTACTAATAAACTCACTTTTACTTGCAATTGAATCCATCTCATCATTTCATCACATTTGTGCCATTCCTGAAACGTACATACCTGTCATTTCCAAAGTGTTGATTTTTCACTTTACCATGCTCATGTACAGAGACTCATGTGAATGTTGAAGTCAGCAGGACTCATCAGTGGGGCATCTGGTCCCTGTAAAAAACAACAACAACAACAACAAAAAACAGCTGTGAACATGCTGATATCAAGAGAAACTATAGGGCTGCACGATTTTGGGAATATATTTTTGATTTTTCTGGTTAAAATTGCTTTTTAAAAATCACAAAATCACAAAACACACACATACACACACATATATATATATGCATATATATATATATATATATAATGAACACCTGGGGCCTATACCATGAAGCCGGTTTAGGTGGCTAGCCAGCTATGTTTCAGTTTAGTTTCCGCCAACCCTGGGTTTTAGGTACTATGAAAGTAGCTTGGCTTTAATCGGTGTTCGTCGCCATGGTATCTTACGCTGCACGGCTAACCTGCTAAGGTTATGTTCTGGATTCAAGATCTCAGACTGAAGTTTGACCAATCAGCTGAGAGCAAAGAAACATATAGGTGACGTAACTTATTCCCAGTGTCTGTTGCAATGACTTCACCTTTTCTTCCAAATCCGGTGGACATCTCAGCGCAAATTGTTTGACGAGCACTTCGTAGGAAAGAGTTTTTAGCCAGACAAAATCCCCTTGCCTTTCCTGATAGTTACTTGTATGAAAGATACAGATTTTCCGCAGAAGAAATGTCTTATCTTTGCGAACTTCATGAGCCGCACGTAAAGAATTTAACACGTCGAATTCATGCACTTACTGTACCGCAAATGGTATTGCGTTGCGTTTTTTTGCAAGTGGTACATTCTTGCACGATGACGCACAGGGGAAAACACGGTTTGTCGAACCATTCGCAAGGTGGTCCTCGCTCTGCAGGAGTACATGAATAGTTTAATTAATTTTGTTCCCCGGACATTTATCGACCATGTCCATAAAAGAGGGCTTTTATAAAATTGCCGGTAAGATATATTGATAGGGTGACATCACATGAACACATTTTTTTCAAAAAGCAAATTTCACAAATGTACTATCCAATATAATACATGTTAAGAATTATTTTAAATCTTTTTTTATTATTCTGTTAATCTTATGATAGGATTCCCTAGAGTCATTGCAACATGTCTATTGCTCCAATCTCCACTGCTCTAGGGGAACATGAGGCAGATTATGTTAATAGGAAGTCCTATCACAGCCTTAATGTTCAGGTAGAGATGATGTGAATATGTGAGATGATTATTTTCTGTGAAATGAATCTTTAAATTAATAGTAACATTAACAGATATAACAGTGATCTACTAAACATTTCATCTGCAGACGACTTGTGGTCATGAACGTATGATCACAAGTTTGGATGCCAATTGGCCTGGCTCCAGTGCTTGTCTCACAAATTTTCTGTGAGTCTATGTTGTGTCAGCGCTTTGAGGAAAGCAAGTTAAATTTGGTACAGTACAAAACACTGTTAATTTGAACTGAGATAGAAAAACCTACCCAATAACCCCCTGTCATGACCCTCAGACAGGGCCACAGCACCGCTTCAATGTGGCCCTCAGTAAAACCAGAATGAAGATAGAGATGACCTTTGGCATCCTAAAGGCACATTTCAACTGTGTTCGGCGCTTAAGAGTCACCAGAGTGGGCATCACAGATAGTGGCTGCATGTGCCATTCTGCACAATATAGCCACCAGTAGAAAGGAGCGAGAAACACCACAAAACCAGCTTCTCCCCGATGAAACTGACCCGATCACACTTGACCACCCAGCTGGTGCAGATGTAGATGCAATCACCATACAATATTACACTTAATAAAAGCACATTGAAACTGCAGATAGGTCTCAAACTGTTTTATTGGTTTTGTGGGATGGGAGGGAGAAAGAGAGCAAGAGAAATTTGCATTAATAAATATTCATACTAAAGTGTTACTTGGTTAAATAAGTTCACATACTGAGATCAGTTTTATCCAGCTGTTTGATCTCCAATTTTTAGGGGCCAAGCCCCGAAGGGGCTATGGCACCTATTGTATCTGTTAGTTTTCTTATTATTATTATTATTATTATTCTTCTTCCTCCTCTTGAAGTCTATGGCAGCCCTATGAACCATACATAGGAAAATGATGAAATTTGGCACACTTGTAGTGATGGTAATGAAAAGTAATTGTAGCAATTTTTGAGTCTCTAGGTCCAACTCTATAGCGCCACCAGCAGTTCAAAAATTCAACATTGAAATGGTTATAACTTTTGAACCCTTTGATCTAGAAAAATGAAACTTAGTACACCTGATTCATCTCATCATGCTGATTAGAACCAATATCTTACATTAAGACTCCGCCCATTACAGTAGTGGCCATTTTGAAAAGTACAGTATGCAGTTTTTTTGCTACTCCTCCTTCAAAATTGGTCTAATTTTGTCCAAACATGTACTCAAATGATCTTCGGACTGAGCCGCATAAAAGTACTGTCCCCGATTTTTTTTATTCTTCTCTGATCAAAAGTTATGACGTCGCAAACTTAACGAGGTCGACCCAAAATTGGTTCAGAAGCTATAGCTCGGCCAAACTTTGATCAATCGAAACGAAAATTGGTACACTTCATCGGAAGCATGATCTGAGGTTCCATGCCAAAGTTGGGAACAGCGCCACCTACGGGTCATGAGATATGGAAAATGCATATTTTGGCCAATAACTTATGAACAGTTTGTCAGAAAATTATAAACTTGGTGTCTATCGATTCCTTGGGTCATGACAAATCCGTGGATATCGATTTTGCCATAATGGGATGTACCACGTGTCCGCCATTTTGAATGATGTCATAATTTGCAATATCTTTTAAACTATTTGAAATTTCTTCACCAAATTTGGTATGGATCATCATTAGCATGGCCCGAAGGTACATGAGAAGTTTGATCACAGCGCCACCTAGTGTTCCAGAGATATCATTGTTTTTTGAAAAAACACTTATAACTTTTGCCAACATTGCTTGAAATTTGATTTCTTTATGTCAATATATTCCTTGGCTTATGCCGATTTCAACGATATCTCATATGTTATTTTTCAACAATGTGACTGGCCGCCATATTGGAGCGAATGTAAAACAGTTTTTTCGCTACTCCTCCTTCAAAATTGGTCTAATTTTGTCCAAATATGTACTCAAATGATCTTCGGACTGAGCCGCATAAAAGTACTGTCCCCGATTTTTTTGCTCTACTGGAAAAAAAAAGTTATGATGTCGCAAACTTAATGAGGTCAACCCATAATTGGTTCAGAGGCTGTAACTTGTGAACAGTTTGTCACAAAATCATAAAATTGGTGTCTATCGATTCCTTGCGTCATGTCGAATCTGAGGATATCTATTTTGCCAGCATTGGATGTACCACATCATAAGCTATATTAGCATTAAGTTAGCTTAGCATGCTAATCTCGTTAACATGATTTTGTGTGCTCATTCACACACTGAAGCCTCTCCTCTGCAGCTTTGTAAAACATGTCCTCTGGGTGGCGCAAGTGGTTCAACCATGCGTCATGAATCCCGAACCATTGTGGTCGTGGGTTCGAGACCAGTGTGGGGCGACTTTGAAATTGTGTATAAAATAATAATTTAAATTCCTTCCGGCTCTGCACTGCTGTTGGTGCTTAAATGCTAGCTGTGCTGCTGTAATTGATGTGCTTACTGTGCTTGATGTACATTAAATTTCTGATGTTTTGCTCTTCTGGCTCCGCATTGCGCTACAGCGGCTGTTGCTTGCTCTGCCTTGCAGGGCTTGGCCCCGTATTGCTGCTTGCAGCTATTTAGGGGCCAAGCCCCGAAGGGGCTATGGCACCTATTGTATCTGTTAGTTTTCTTATTAGGGGCCAAGCCCCGAAGGGGCTATGGCACCTATTGTATCTGTTAGTTTTCTTATTATTATTATTATTATTATTATTCTTCTTCCTCCTCTTGAAGTCTATGGCAGCCCTATGAACCATACATAGGAAAATGATGAAATTTGGCACACTTGTAGTGATGGTAATGAAAAGTAATTGTAGCAATTTTTGAGTCTCTAGGTCCAACTCTATAGCGCCACCAGCAGTTCAAAAATTCAACATTGAAATGGTTATAACTTTTGAACCCTTTGATCTAGAAAAATGAAACTTAGTACACCTGATTCATCTCATCATGCTGATTAGAACCAATATCTTACATTAAGACTCCGCCCATTACAGTAGTGGCCATTTTGAAAAGTACAGTATGCAGTTTTTTTGCTACTCCTCCTTCAAAATTGGTCTAATTTTGTCCAAACATGTACTCAAATGATCTTCGGACTGAGCCGCATAAAAGTACTGTCCCCGATTTTTTTTATTCTTCTCTGATCAAAAGTTATGACGTCGCAAACTTAACGAGGTCGACCCAAAATTGGTTCAGAAGCTATAGCTCGGCCAAACTTTGATCAATCGAAACGAAAATTGGTACACTTCATCGGAAGCATGATCTGAGGTTCCATGCCAAAGTTGGGAACAGCGCCACCTACGGGTCATGAGATATGGAAAATGCATATTTTGGCCAATAACTTATGAACAGTTTGTCAGAAAATTATAAACTTGGTGTCTATCGATTCCTTGGGTCATGACAAATCCGTGGATATCGATTTTGCCATAATGGGATGTACCACGTGTCCGCCATTTTGAATGATGTCATAATTTGCAATATCTTTTAAACTATTTGAAATTTCTTCACCAAATTTGGTATGGATCATCATTAGCATGGCCCGAAGGTACATGAGAAGTTTGATCACAGCGCCACCTAGTGTTCCAGAGATATCATTGTTTTTTGAAAAAACACTTATAACTTTTGCCAACATTGCTTGAAATTTGATTTCTTTATGTCAATATATTCCTTGGCTTATGCCGATTTCAACGATATCTCATATGTTATTTTTCAACAATGTGACTGGCCGCCATATTGGAGCGAATGTAAAACAGTTTTTTCGCTACTCCTCCTTCAAAATTGGTCTAATTTTGTCCAAATATGTACTCAAATGATCTTCGGACTGAGCCGCATAAAAGTACTGTCCCCGATTTTTTTGCTCTACTGGAAAAAAAAAGTTATGATGTCGCAAACTTAATGAGGTCAACCCATAATTGGTTCAGAGGCTGTAACTTGTGAACAGTTTGTCACAAAATCATAAAATTGGTGTCTATCGATTCCTTGCGTCATGTCGAATCTGAGGATATCTATTTTGCCAGCATTGGATGTACCACATCATAAGCTATATTAGCATTAAGTTAGCTTAGCATGCTAATCTCGTTAACATGATTTTGTGTGCTCATTCACACACTGAAGCCTCTCCTCTGCAGCTTTGTAAAACATGTCCTCTGGGTGGCGCAAGTGGTTCAACCATGCGTCATGAATCCCGAACCATTGTGGTCGTGGGTTCGAGACCAGTGTGGGGCGACTTTGAAATTGTGTATAAAATAATAATTTAAATTCCTTCCGGCTCTGCACTGCTGTTGGTGCTTAAATGCTAGCTGTGCTGCTGTAATTGATGTGCTTACTGTGCTTGATGTACATTAAATTTCTGATGTTTTGCTCTTCTGGCTCCGCATTGCGCTACAGCGGCTGTTGCTTGCTCTGCCTTGCAGGGCTTGGCCCCGTATTGCTGCTTGCAGCTATTTAGGGGCCAAGCCCCGAAGGGGCTATGGCACCTATTGTATCTGTTAGTTTTCTTATTAGGGGCCAAGCCCCGAAGGGGCTATGGCACCTATTGTATCTGTTAGTTTTCTTATTATTATTAGGGGCCAAGCCCCGAAGGGGCTATGGCACCTATTGTATCTGTTAGTTTTCTTATTATTATTAGGGGCCAAGCCCCGAAGGGGCTATGGCACCTATTGTATCTGTTAGTTTTCTTATTATTATTAGGGGCCAAGCCCCGAAGGGGCTATGGCACCTATTGTATCTGTTAGTTTTCTTATTATTATTAGGGGCCAAGCCCCGAAGGGGCTATGGCACCTATTGTATCTGTTAGTTTTCTTATTATTATTATTATTATTATTCTTCTTCCTCCTCTTGAAGTCTATGGCAGCCCTATGAACCATACATAGGAAAATGATGAAATTTGGCACACTTGTAGTGATGGTAATGAAAAGTAATTGTAGCAATTTTTGAGTCTCTAGGTCCAACTCTATAGCGCCACCAGCAGTTCAAAAATTCAACATTGAAATGGTTATAACTTTTGAACCCTTTGATCTAGAAAAATGAAACTTAGTACACCTGATTCATCTCATCATGCTGATTAGAACCAATATCTTACATTAAGACTCCGCCCATTACAGTAGTGGCCATTTTGAAAAGTACAGTATGCAGTTTTTTTGCTACTCCTCCTTCAAAATTGGTCTAATTTTGTCCAAACATGTACTCAAATGATCTTCGGACTGAGCCGCATAAAAGTACTGTCCCCGATTTTTTTTATTCTTCTCTGATCAAAAGTTATGACGTCGCAAACTTAACGAGGTCGACCCAAAATTGGTTCAGAAGCTATAGCTCGGCCAAACTTTGATCAATCGAAACGAAAATTGGTACACTTCATCGGAAGCATGATCTGAGGTTCCATGCCAAAGTTGGGAACAGCGCCACCTACGGGTCATGAGATATGGAAAATGCATATTTTGGCCAATAACTTATGAACAGTTTGTCAGAAAATTATAAACTTGGTGTCTATCGATTCCTTGGGTCATGACAAATCCGTGGATATCGATTTTGCCATGATGGGATGTACCACGTGTCCGCCATTTTGAATGATGTCATAATTTGCAATATCTTTTAAACTATTTGAAATTTCTTCACCAAATTTGGTATGGATCATCATTAGCATGGCCCGAAGGTACCTGAGAAATTTGATCACAGCGCCACCTAGTGTTCCAGAGATATCATTGTTTTTTGAAAAAACGCTTATAACTTTTGCTAACATTGCTTGAAATTTGATTTCTTTATGTCAATATATTCCTTGGCTTATGCCGATTTCAACGATATCTCATATGTTATTTATCAACAATGTGACTGGCCGCCATATTGGAGTGAATGTAAAACAGTTTTTTCGCTACTCCTCCTTCAAAATTGGTCTAATTTTGTCCAAACATGTACTCAAATGATCTTCGGACTGAGCCGCATAAAAGTACTGTCCCCGATTTTTTTGCTATACTGGAAAAAAAAAGTTATGATGTCGCAAACTTAATGAGGTCAACCCATAATTGGTTCAGAGGCTGTAACTTGTGAACAGTTTGTCACAAAATCATAAAATTGGTGTCTATCGATTCCTTGCGTCATGTCGAATCTGAGGATATCTATTTTGCCAGCATTGGATGTACCACATCATAAGCTATATTAGCATTAAGTTAGCTTAGCATGCTAATCTCGTTAACATGATTTTGTGTGCTCATTCACACACTGAAGCCTCTCCTCTGCAGCTTTGTAAAACATGTCCTCTGGGTGGCGCAAGTGGTTCAACCATGCGTCATGAATCCCGAACCATTGTGGTCGTGGGTTCGAGACCAGTGTGGGGCGACTTTGAAATTGTGTATAAAATAATAATTTAAATTCCTTCCGGCTCTGCACTGCTGTTGGTGCTTAAATGCTAGCTGTGCTGCTGTAATTGATGTGCTTACTGTGCTTGATGTACATTAAATTTCTGATGTTTTGCTCTTCTGGCTCCGCATTGCGCTACAGCGGCTGTTGCTTGCTCTGCCTTGCAGGGCTTGGCCCCGTATTGCTGCTTGCAGCTATATTTATTATTATTATTCTTCTTCCTCCTCTTGAAGTCTATGGCAGCCCTATGAACCATACATAGGAAAATGATGAAATTTGGCACACTTGTAGTGATGGTAATGAAAAGTAATTGTAGCAATTTTTGAGTCTCTAGGTCCAACTCTATAGCGCCACCAGCAGTTCAAAAATTCAACATTGAAATGGTTATAACTTTTGAACCCTTTGATCTAGAAAAATGAAACTTAGTACACCTGATTCATCTCATCATGCTGATTAGAACCAATATCTTACATTAAGACTCCGCCCATTACAGTAGTGGCCATTTTGAAAAGTACAGTATGCAGTTTTTTTGCTACTCCTCCTTCAAAATTGGTCTAATTTTGTCCAAACATGTACTCAAATGATCTTCGGACTGAGCCGCATAAAAGTACTGTCCCCGATTTTTTTTATTCTTCTCTGATCAAAAGTTATGACGTCGCAAACTTAACGAGGTCGACCCAAAATTGGTTCAGAAGCTATAGCTCGGCCAAACTTTGATCAATCGAAACGAAAATTGGTACACTTCATCGGAAGCATGATCTGAGGTTCCATGCCAAAGTTGGGAACAGCGCCACCTACGGGTCATGAGATATGGAAAATGCATATTTTGGCCAATAACTTATGAACAGTTTGTCAGAAAATTATAAACTTGGTGTCTATCGATTCCTTGGGTCATGACAAATCCGTGGATATCGATTTTGCCATGATGGGATGTACCACGTGTCCGCCATTTTGAATGATGTCATAATTTGCAATATCTTTTAAACTATTTGAAATTTCTTCACCAAATTTGGTATGGATCATCATTAGCATGGCCCGAAGGTACCTGAGAAATTTGATCACAGCGCCACCTAGTGTTCCAGAGATATCATTGTTTTTTGAAAAAACGCTTATAACTTTTGCTAACATTGCTTGAAATTTGATTTCTTTATGTCAATATATTCCTTGGCTTATGCCGATTTCAACGATATCTCATATGTTATTTATCAACAATGTGACTGGCCGCCATATTGGAGTGAATGTAAAACAGTTTTTTCGCTACTCCTCCTTCAAAATTGGTCTAATTTTGTCCAAACATGTACTCAAATGATCTTCGGACTGAGCCGCATAAAAGTACTGTCCCCGATTTTTTTGCTATACTGGAAAAAAAAAGTTATGATGTCGCAAACTTAATGAGGTCAACCCATAATTGGTTCAGAGGCTGTAACTTGTGAACAGTTTGTCACAAAATCATAAAATTGGTGTCTATCGATTCCTTGCGTCATGTCGAATCTGAGGATATCTATTTTGCCAGCATTGGATGTACCACATCATAAGCTATATTAGCATTAAGTTAGCTTAGCATGCTAATCTCGTTAACATGATTTTGTGTGCTCATTCACACACTGAAGCCTCTCCTCTGCAGCTTTGTAAAACATGTCCTCTGGGTGGCGCAAGTGGTTCAACCATGCGTCATGAATCCCGAACCATTGTGGTCGTGGGTTCGAGACCAGTGTGGGGCGACTTTGAAATTGTGTATAAAATAATAATTTAAATTCCTTCCGGCTCTGCACTGCTGTTGGTGCTTAAATGCTAGCTGTGCTGCTGTAATTGATGTGCTTACTGTGCTTGATGTACATTCAATTTCTGATGTTTTGCTCTTCTGGCTCCGCATTGCGCTACAGCGGCTGTTGCTTGCTCTGCCTTGCAGGGCTTGGCCCCGTATTGCTGCTTGCAGCTATATTTATTATTATTATTCTTCTTCCTCCTCTTGAAGTCTATGGCAGCCCTATGAACCATACATAGGAAAATGATGAAATTTGGCACACTTGTAGTGATGGTAATGAAAAGTAATTGTAGCAATTTTTGAGTCTCTAGGTCCAACTCTATAGCGCCACCAGCAGTTCAAAAATTCAACATTGAAATGGTTATAACTTTTGAACCCTTTGATCTAGAAAAATGAAACTTAGTACACCTGATTCATCTCATCATGCTGATTAGAACCAATATCTTACATTAAGACTCCGCCCATTACAGTAGTGGCCATTTTGAAAAGTACAGTATGCAGTTTTTTTGCTACTCCTCCTTCAAAATTGGTCTAATTTTGTCCAAACATGTACTCAAATGATCTTCGGACTGAGCCGCATAAAAGTACTGTCCCCGATTTTTTTTATTCTTCTCTGATCAAAAGTTATGACGTCGCAAACTTAACGAGGTCGACCCAAAATTGGTTCAGAAGCTATAGCTCGGCCAAACTTTGATCAATCGAAACGAAAATTGGTACACTTCATCGGAAGCATGATCTGAGGTTCCATGCCAAAGTTGGGAACAGCGCCACCTACGGGTCATGAGATATGGAAAATGCATATTTTGGCCAATAACTTATGAACAGTTTGTCAGAAAATTATAAACTTGGTGTCTATCGATTCCTTGGGTCATGACAAATCCGTGGATATCGATTTTGCCATGATGGGATGTACCACGTGTCCGCCATTTTGAATGATGTCATAATTTGCAATATCTTTTAAACTATTTGAAATTTCTTCACCAAATTTGGTATGGATCATCATTAGCATGGCCCGAAGGTACCTGAGAAATTTGATCACAGCGCCACCTAGTGTTCCAGAGATATCATTGTTTTTTGAAAAAACGCTTATAACTTTTGCTAACATTGCTTGAAATTTGATTTCTTTATGTCAATATATTCCTTGGCTTATGCCGATTTCAACGATATCTCATATGTTATTTATCAACAATGTGACTGGCCGCCATATTGGAGTGAATGTAAAACAGTTTTTTCGCTACTCCTCCTTCAAAATTGGTCTAATTTTGTCCAAACATGTACTCAAATGATCTTCGGACTGAGCCGCATAAAAGTACTGTCCCCGATTTTTTTGCTATACTGGAAAAAAAAAGTTATGATGTCGCAAACTTAATGAGGTCAACCCATAATTGGTTCAGAGGCTGTAACTTGTGAACAGTTTGTCACAAAATCATAAAATTGGTGTCTATCGATTCCTTGCGTCATGTCGAATCTGAGGATATCTATTTTGCCAGCATTGGATGTACCACATCATAAGCTATATTAGCATTAAGTTAGCTTAGCATGCTAATCTCGTTAACATGATTTTGTGTGCTCATTCACACACTGAAGCCTCTCCTCTGCAGCTTTGTAAAACATGTCCTCTGGGTGGCGCAAGTGGTTCAACCATGCGTCATGAATCCCGAACCATTGTGGTCGTGGGTTCGAGACCAGTGTGGGGCGACTTTGAAATTGTGTATAAAATAATAATTTAAATTCCTTCCGGCTCTGCACTGCTGTTGGTGCTTAAATGCTAGCTGTGCTGCTGTAATTGATGTGCTTACTGTGCTTGATGTACATTAAATTTCTGATGTTTTGCTCTTCTGGCTCCGCATTGCGCTACAGCGGCTGTTGCTTGCTCTGCCTTGCAGGGCTTGGCCCCGTATTGCTGCTTGCAGCTATATTTTTTTTTTTTTTTGGAGCCTCCTCAGCTCACAGTCCAGCTCCTTTAGTGAACAGTCTAGTTCAAGTCTCCTTTAGTGTGCAGTCTAGTTCAAGACTCCTTTTGTACAGGGCCCTGACTGAGTCTGTTTCCACCTGAAACATTCTGGAGGCTCATCAAATCACAAAAAGTTCCTTGACTTCCTACAAACACAGGACTAATTTATGTCAAGGGTTTTAAATCCTTACACATTTCTTCTGAAGCCCATTGAGGTAGAGGCCTCAGTTTCTGGGGCAGGTTGTGAAAAATCCTATAATAAAAGAAATGTGTAAGGGCCAGTCCCTTTTTTATGCCACACATTCAAATGTTTGCCATAATAAAAAGCCCAGTGCATTCACATCAGCAACTGTCTGAGAACACACAGACAGAGTGTCTTCATCATTTCCTCCACCCTAATAAATAAAAAATAGGCCAATGTAAAGCATAACTGTTGTAAAGCAGGTTATGTTTGGTGTTCTGTCTGCTGCATACTGACCTATGTGTGGGAGACTGTGTGTATGTGTGCTGGCTTCAACAGGGACACTGTGGCCGTTTCTCAATATGCGTTCTTGTCTGTACTTGTGTTCTTGTGGACTTGTGAAACGTCATCAGTCGCTGCCCAACTGTCCCAATAGACAAGTTTGCATTTTGGCAAGAACGGTTAAAAATCCCGGAAGTGTTCTTGACACGCCCATTTTACCGAGGATGCAACGGTTGGTAACTTGTGTGAACTTGACGGCAGAAATATCCCAGCATTCATTTCGGCATTCGAGGAAGGAGATCGCCAAGTCAATACAGTAAGTCGTTTTTCTACAATTTCGTATGCTATTTCATCACTAAATTCACTTCTGAGAACATTTGATGCGAGAAATCAACTGTGTAGATTTCAAATATTGGCATTTTTACGAAAATTTATGGCGACTCGAAAATGTGCTCAAACGTTTTCGGAAGTGAGAATCTCCATAAGCGCCTGAGGGTGTTAAGTTAGCTTTAAGTTAGCTAGCGAGCCAACCGGCCAGTCTGCTCACAGACTCGTTTTACCCCACAGTCAAGAGACCATTGCAGCAGACGACAGCAGAGCAATAATGGCAGAGGAAAGCCAGACCCACAACTGTAAGAAAGTTTTACTTTTCGTACCGCTGTTATTATGTAATTGCATTCTGAATAATGTGATAACATTTTAATTGAAACCAAGGGACATCTGAGGAAACCGCTGAATTAATTACATGGCGAGCGGCCAACGAGGCTCTCTTCACTGGTCGGAGGAATTCCTCCAAAAATGGATGGGAGTGAGTAACAACATGCATAATCTGTGTTTTTACTACAGACTGTTATATAAAAAGGTTTGTACGCTAGGGGTAGTTGGTCGATTGGTGTGTTTGGTTGTGTCTGCCAGCCTGTCAGAAGAGTTTTATGCACCAAAATGAAAGAAAACAAATAAATACTATAAAGCTAAGAAAGCAAATATAAAATTAAAAATTAAATTAGTTGTGTAAGTTACATTTTAGTCTGTTGAATAGATGTGATTTAAAGTGGGTTGTAGTGTGGTATGAAACACTGCAAAATACTAGTGACAAGCAAAATAAATAGTACAGGTGACATTTATGATTTGGATATGATATGAATGCAGAAAGTTATATGGAGGCAGTATTGCACTTAAGTGTATGATAGTACATGCATGCAGGGAGTAGAGGAGTGACAGTAATACAAATAATAATTATTGTTAGTAGTAATATTAGTAATTGTGTTTAAGTTGTCCTCTCTTCTTTTTGCTTTTTTTAGAGTATTTGTGATCAAGTCTGGCCTGGCTATCACAGCCAAACAAGCCATGAAAAAATGGAATAATCTAAAGGAAAAATACAAGGTAACCTACCATTTAATCTCTTTTTCAGTAATGTAGTGGGACTAATTTAAGCTAGATTTACCAAGTTAATATGCAATTATTTGTACAAGTGGAGTACAAATATTATAGGGCAATGATATACGTTATCAAACACTTTTAGGAAATTGTAAACTAAACAACATATCCAAACTTTATTTTTTTCTGTGTGGAAAATTAATATTATATGTTTGGCATCACTATTTTAACTTCCATCATTATTGCAAGATATCTTAAAATAACTGTTAACTTAAAATAACTTGACATGAAGGAAATTTATACAGGATAGCATTGCAACAAACATTTGTGAAGCCATTCAAACTGTGGAAACTTTTTGGGACTACAAATATGTTCAATAACAGTTTTCACCGTTTTCATTTACACATTATTTTTTAGGAACTTAGGGATCCTCCAACAGGGAAAGGGGTGGAGGCAGGTGGGATGACTGCTGCTTCCTGGCAGTGGTACAGTCAGATGGATGCTGCACTCCAGGGGCAGCACTCAATAAGTCCGCCCCTGGTAGTGTCAGCAAATCTGACTGCCACTACAGGTGGCGTTGTCACCTCTCCGTCCTCTGCCCCTCCCAAAGAACGGGCCAACCCGCCACCAAGAAAGAGGGCCAGGGTCAGTGAGGCACTCCTGGATTTCATGAAGGAGCAGGCAGAGAGGGAAGAGGAGAGAGAGCAGGAGGAAGTGGCGAGGGTAGAGGCGAGGGAAAGAGCAGCCTCTGACAGGGCAGAGAGATACTTGACTCTCTTTGAGAGACTTGTAAATAAATTGTAAATAGCCTGTATTATTTGTAATGTTCTTGGTTTACGATTGTTGTATTGGATTTTCTTCTGTAAATATTTTTGAAATTGAGTTTCAGTCTGGATGGTAGATAAATAATCATTTGTAGTACATAGTAGTAATAGTAATATGTAGTAATACAAGTAGTAATATGCAGGAAAGACAAATAAAAAAAATAAAAAAAGAGAAAGAAAATCTTACAACGGCAGTCAGAGTCATGCCTTCTTTTTGACATTATTTGTAGACAGCCATAAAATTTGGCATGTTTCTTTTCAACTAAAATAGTTGGTGATTAATAGGTATTTTTTCTGTTGTCATTGACATTCTGCTAGGTGTGCTTAAAAAACAGTCAATGACACAGTATTTTTTAATTATTCATCAACTAAACAATTTTACAGTCTAACTAATATAATGATACAAATAAATATATTAATATTTGCAAGGTAACATTTTCATTTACATTTAATTTTAATTTATTCACTATTTATTTGACAGGGACAGTGCACACTTAAAATAATTGCAACAGAGTTAGCTAGCAGCTAATTTGCATCTATTGTCCCTGGGCATTCACTCAGGTTTATCCCCTCAATCGTAATCATGCTCCCTCAGACATACAGGCAGCTCTCCAGGGGCAGACACCTGTGCAGCAAGTCTGGCACGGAGATTATTTCCTGAGAACTCCCTATCCTCATCAGGAACATTCCCCTGATTTTCATCCTCATCGTAAAGTTCCTCCTCCTCCTCCAGGATATCATCTGTCGAGAGACAGAGGTTGTGGAGGATGCAGCATGCTGCAATAACTTTAGGGGTAAATAGAGGCCGAATCTCCAAAGCCCTCAGGAAGATGGCTCGCCAGCGGGTTTTTAGCATTCCAAAGGTACGCTCAATGATGTTCCTGGCCTTGGCATGGTGCTTGTTGAAGCGTGCTTCAACTTGGCCTGATGATTAAAATACAGGTAATGTAAAAATATATGTAGTGTTTCAAATGCAAAGTAACAAATCCAATAAAAAATTTCTCTGTGTATTCTTACCCGCTACAGGCTGGCGGTATGGCGTCATGAGTGTGAGAGGATGCTGCAGACATGGGTACCCCCCGTCTCCAAGAAGAAAGAAGCCAGCTGGTGGATATAGGGACTCCTTGTACATTGGAGATCTCCGCAGAACAAGGGCATCATGGACTGACCCGGTGTTGCCAATGTAAATATCCAGAAATTTCCCTTTGCCATCACACACACCCTGGAGAACCACTGAAGGGAAGAGTTTGCGGTTGAAGTAACACTTCTTTTGTGGTTCAGCAGGTGGAAGTATTCTGACGTGGCACCCATCTATTGCTCCAGCCGCACAGCGGAATGCCTCATGGCCAGCCAAGCGAGCAAAGCCTGCCCCGACCTCCTCCATCTCTTCTGGCTTGGGGAAATGAATCACCTTGTGAACAATGGCCATCATGTCATCCACTATACTGTGGACTATTCTGCCAACCGTGGCTCTCGGTATGGTGAAGATGTCTGCTGTCACTCTGTATGAGGTGCCACATGCAAGCCAGTAGAGACAGACAGCCACCTCGATTTCGTGGCTCCATCCATGTGGCTTTTGCTGAGGCAACATCTGGACCAGCAGGTTGATGGTTTCTCTGGAGAGCCTAAAGGCTGGTTTTAGGTCAGCTTCAGAGAAAAACACTCTGAGGATTGGCGCGTAGTTATTTATTTGTACATACCTCTGAGAAGGCGTTTGATCCTGTGTTGAAAAAAGACACACACACACACACATATATATATATATATATATATATATATATATATATATATATATATATATATTACTTATCATCAATTAACATTCTAAAAGTATTTTTTTATTACTATCATTTTGGTATCATTTTGGTATATCATTTTGGTATTGGAGCAAGGAGTGGGAAGCAAGGAAAGGCCAACACAATGGTAAGTACAAATTTTTTTTTTTAAAAAGGCTGTTCCATTCCTTCTAGTCTGGTTATATGTATTTCTTAAAATTATGTAGGCTACAGATGTACTAATAAACTTTACTTGATTTATTGTACAATGCTTTCCTGAGTTGTTTTATCTGCAAATGCAAATGTGAGTGTGAACCTTTTTTTGATACAGGTCAAGGTAGTACATTACAAGGTAGTAATGTAATTTAAGATACTCAAACAAGCTATTGCTATTCTATTTACCTAGCCTGCGCTTTACCAGCGTTTTTTTTACCAGCGTTTTTTTTCCTGCCGTTGGCTGGTGATGTACACAAACAAACAACTGAAGCAGAATGAAAGGAGACAGGCGTTTCTTTATTGTTATTAATATACATTACATTGTAGTGTACAGTTGTAGAGTAATCCCTTGAGCTGAGGGTAGGCTTGGGCGATAAAGCCTGGTTGTTATCGTCAATAATTCTCGTTATGTTTGGGTACTGCAGACGGCGTCTGTGCGGGGGTATTATTGCGCAATACCAGCAAGAACACATCGTCTCAAACTGTCAGCAGCGTTCTGTGTGCTCGTCACCTTGTGAGTTCATTCTTCCAAGAACAACTTGCAAGAGCGTTCTCCCCAAGAACACAAGTCCGTTCTTTGCATTCTTGGTTTTGAGAAACAGCCTGTATTTCCCTCTACTGCAGAACATACAGTCAGCCATATTTAAAACTTAAAAAAGTAGTAATGTATTGCACACGTACCCAGTGTTACTTGCTTAGAGGAGCCAGCACCAGGGTCAGATTGTACAGCACCTGTAATCCCATCCATAACCGGCCGTCGCTTATTGCTACTCAGAGCCAACTCCTCCGCCACAGTGTATTCTGGTTTTCTGAATTTAACTCTTTATTTCTGTTTGCTGCAAACAAGTGTTTGTGATAAAATGTTCACAAAAGTAATAAAAGGTTGTGGTAAATACTCACCACTTTGAATTATATTTTTATATTTTGTCTTTATCTGCTGCCAAGAACATTTGGAGTTGGGGTTGCATCTAAAAATCTAAAAATCAATGAATATTAATCTTTCTTAGTACATACATGCACATTTTTTATATATTATAAAAATTGGCTATAGGCTATAGGCTATATATATGTATGTGTAGCCATATAGGCTACACATTGTGGTGAGATCTGGTATTACTCCCACTTTCCTGATTAACCCCAAGTATCACTGTGTCAAGGTGGTCTTTTGCTGTCAGGTCAGAATAAGTATCACTCCCTCCTTAGCTTGTTATAATTTATACCAGTAAATCTAGGTATAGTCCCTACACTCCCAGGAAACAATAATAATCAACATTTACTAGACATATGAATAAAATTCATGCTTACCATCCAGCAGAATCGCTCTTGGAATCCTTGTTTTCTTTGTTTATAAAAGGATTAATAAATTGCTCTGACTCTTGCTTTTTAGAACTGTTTGTAATAGCTGAAGTAAAAACTTAACAGTGATTGTCTTTTAGAAATAAAATTTTATTTATACAAAAGATTAAAACACTGGTTATACAAAAATAAAAACTCGTAGCAAATCAAAAGAAAATGTTACAGGTTATAAAACTTCAGCTTATTCAAGCTCAACAGGGCAGTCCTGTATGAGTGAATATTACAAAGGCTAATTACCTTGAAGCAGTTCAAGCAATTGGAGTAAATATGAACTTGTTCTCATCCGAGGTTTTTTCAAGTTACAAAAATACAGCAGAGCAAATTAAACCAAAAGAAATTCAGCTAGGATTAAACTAGAAGAGATCTGATTTCTCTCTAGGGATGCAATCGACATCAAAATCAAGAATGCAGCAACTAACAGTCAAAAATGCAGTCATATTTATACGGAACTGAGGTAGATTGTTCTAATACAGTTTCTTGGGTTTTTCCAGAGGAACTAAGTCTCATGACTGAGTCTTGCAACATCAACCATCTATAGTCTCTGAGGGGGTTTTTGATGACACTGCTGTTTCCCATAAATGGGTATTCTTGCGTCCTTTCCGTCCTTTGCGCTTCTTTGGACTTCTATGTATGTGTGTGCGTGTATATGTATCTGGAAGTGTATTTGTAGGTTCGCAATACCTATTAAAATTCACACCTCCTGTCACACCCCCTCTCGAACTTACAATGGCACTTTCATGTACAATCCTCCTGCCACTTCCATGTCGCTGCTCTCTAATAAAAGTCCTAGGGTATATCACATCCAATTCATTAATTTTAACCTTAAAAACATATTGCGTTGGTATTACGTAATCAAGACAGCACTCGTTAAATCTATATATTAATTCACTTTCCCGATGGAAGAATCCCATCGTCACTCTCCCGTGCTGAGTCAACAAACTCTCCATGCTTCTGCGGTACCACCGCTGGGACACAGGTTTCCACCTGAACGAGTCCCGGTGTCTCGGGGCTTGATCCAATTTCACTAGATCCTCCGGGTACAGAGCCAGCTCGGAACCACTGTCCGCCAAGCTCTCGTCCAACACTCTCAGCTCCCACCGGGCCTGTGTCAGACGCCGTAAGCAAATCTATTGGATCAATCACAGTGACATAATCAACACGGCCGTTAACACGTGCCTGTTTAGTACAAAACCCCGAGACCACCTTATTTTTCCATTGGTAGGTTTGAATGTCAACACAGCACGTAGTCTTGGTCACACGTTCCCTGTGCCCAATTAGTAGTTCAAATGCTTCATCTAAATCGATGATCAGCCATTTCATGTCAATGATAAATCTCATTGCATCATAAGTTAAGTAATGAGTGCAGCCTGGACCCGTAAAGTTAGCCCCACGATCAAAAAATGAAAAAGTTTTCATTTCAGCCATGCAATAACCCTTGGACAGTATACATGATCGACAGAAGTTTTTATACTCAAAACAATCCCTTTTGTATGCTTCAATTTTCAACGGGTAACATTTAACCGCTAAACATTCATCACACACTTTATATATCCCATATCCGATGGCAAGTCTTCCGTCATCCGGACCCTATTGCAATAACACAAAATAAAACAATAACAAATCAACTTATTGATCAGTACGTCTCAGGCATAGAACCCAAAGTCCCCATAAAATATTAGGTAACCACATTTAAAATACAATATGTCCCTTCTTATCTTCAATAAAAATAAAAATAAAAGACACACAGATGAAATAAATCAAAAAATCAAAATCAGAAATCATCTGAAACCATTTATTATGGCACTAAGGTGCCTTTTAGTAACTTCCATTCAAAATCATAAATGAAAGAGAAGAAACCAAATAATAAAAAAAAAAAATTTTTTTTTTTTTTTTTTTTTTCAAAAATAATAATAATGAACATTAAACAAATTATTATTGTAAAGGTATATAAATGGTTCTGTTTTTTTTTTTTTCAAACTTGTCCGGCAAAGAAAAACAAAATCATAAAATCAAATCTACTTAAAACAAGATCAGGATTATGAATCATTCAATCATTCATGCAATAAGTAAATAAAACAAAAATGGTGATTGATCAACTGATGAAAACAAAAGTTATCTACAACACCAACAACTCATCGTCTACATCTGTCCATAAACTTAAACAGCAATGTATAATCATTTATCCCCACCAGGATACCCAGAAAAAATAACTTTGGTTCGTTCGAATATTTCGAAGTCCCCGCCATCATTAACACTAACAAATACAGTATCGCCAGCTTGATCACCAGTGGTCTTAAAACTGTATTTCTTCTATAGCTAATAATGATCAAAAACGTGTAGGTCAGGAATGCCAGTCCCAAACCAACGTATTTGAGCCAAATCATTTTAATATAGCACTGTGTCAAGTTATACACAGCGATGGCTACGGCAAAAATCATAACTGCAATAATGCCCTTGAAACCGAAAATTTTCAAATATCGAGAACTTCTGAGAAGTTGGGAAATTAATATTAATACTAACGAAAAATCATTAAGAACATTATATAAGGTCAGGCTTAAGCACATCAAGACTGTCTGTTCTGACATGCGACTGGTCAATATTCCAGTAAGCCAATAGGAAATCAACCAAAAATTGACTGAGATAATACTCACAATCTCCTTTGGAGATTCGTCGCAACGCCATGTAGAATTGGTGCTATTGCCTGCCATCATCCCAAGTACTCTTTCTCACAAATTTAGAATTGGAATGGCCCGAGATTCCGTCTGCAACCGTCAAATTCTGTAACCTTGTCACTCCCTTAGACCTCCTTATAGCCCCTCTCGCTACAAAGGTCACACCTCCGACTCCAGCTCACTTGCTTTTTTAGGAAGTAGGCTTTCCTGCTCCCCACTGATTTTTGCTGAACCAGACTCTTGCGACAGTTTCCTACACACCAGTCCTAGTTTTGTCGATTTAAACACCATTACCAATACGACAATTATTACTATGATAATTGTTAAGCATATAATCACTATTTTTATATAGTACCCATATTGTACTATTAGGTCCCAAATAGAAACCGCAAAATCCTTCACGTTATCTATAACCCATAAAATAGCTTTTTTCTGAATTTTCCAATATACCGTAAAAATATTCCCATTACTAGGTTTAATTAATTGAGCACTTATGTCTGCCACATAAATCCATGTAGGCCCTGCTGATAGACCCTCGGTATAGTCATCGATTGGAAAGAAAAATCCCTTTAATTCAGATTCGCTATGTACTAGTCTGGCTAAAGCGCACTTTTTCATGATCTGATTCTGTGCAATCATCATCAACGGAGCCGCACTAGTTATAGAACTAATATCGTTCCGTGTTTTATCACTACCGGCCGTCGCAGCTCCTATGCTCATCAGATCTTTAAAACTACAAAATACATGTTCTTCGTCATGCATCCAGGATATATTCGGACTAAACCTTGTTCCTGGCGTTTTGACCTTCCATGAGTCAAACATCTCAGAGCTACAATACTGCTCTTTACCTGGGAACCACAAATATTTGACGACCTCATCTCGTCTGAATTCAAACCTGCCCAAACCAAAATTCCATGAACTTGATCCAATTTTTTCTGGATCATTATCAAAAATCTCTGGCCTCAGGCTATTGCGTGAGAACGGATGAGATGTCCTAACATCAAATTTAGACGATGCCATCATAACTCTAAAATTACCATATTTCAGCTCTGATGGTTTCATCATTGGTATATAATATTTGGTACTCCAATATCCATGAGCTAAATTGTGACTATTTAATCCCACAGTTCTATTATGTCTATACGAAATTGTTATTGGGAATACGCTATCATTAGCTTTACGCCTAGTAAACGATCTCCACGTCACCGTACGATTGCTGGTTTTATCTAGTCCCATCGCAACCGGAAAAACGTCCCATTCCCTATACAAAAAATTCGATAGGCCAATCCACCGCAAGGTCCCTTTATTACTCGCATCACTATGGTTCTTCCATATGCCCTGATTAGTATGAGTAACTCGGAGAACCCCAGACCAGCCCATACAATACAGAACAATAGCTGATCTATATTGTTGTTCAGTGATATTATTTAAAATATAATCCATAATACCCGAATAGTTTGCCAATTCTATGGACAATCCGGGCCTAGGAGCATAATTTAGGGTCATTGGATGAAACCTGCTGCCTCCTACCCCGTTTGCCCACAAGGTGGCATTAATACTCCACGTAACACGTTGAGCTTCTGCTTTGACCATGTCATTATCCGGGTCCTGTAATCCCATCCATTCATGCCAAAGTCTAATAATATTAACACCATGCCTCTCAAAAACTTTATCATCCCAAATTGAGGTATCATTCAAATAACATACCCATGCAGATGTTGTTTCATAAGCAGACATGCAATGCTTGTCAATATCATACCAAAACTGATTCTCAGGTATATCGCTTAGAAATTTATTTTTCTTCAATAATGGACATTTCTTGTGATTTTCGCACATTTCTATAGGCATAATCAGCTTTTCACATGTCACCCATTCTAATTCCACATAAGCTGGTTTAGGTCTATTTTTGTATATACCAATTATCAATACATACGGGTTTAGGCCCTTAGGCCAATAGCCTTTTTGCACTGGGTTCCGATTATCCATATTGTTCCATGTATTCTTACTTATTACATATCTCGAGCCGCCCGAAGCAGATCTTCCACTCCGCCCTCTGCTCTTTCTTTTATCGTCTATTGTCATGGCAATAGATTTCTCAGAATTATCCTTTCCCAGCCACGATCTCTTCACTATCGGGACAATAGTTTTAGTTAAACAATCCCAATCATCCATTTTCGTGATCCGTAGCATTGGACTATTCCATAATCTAAATACAACCATGGTAGACGTCAAGTTAAATACATCCGAAAGATTATACTTAAGGCCCTGTAATTTGACATGTGTCTGATTATAGCCTTTTAAATAATTCCATCGTAATCTAGTTTTATTATTAACAACCTTATTTCCATAAATCTTAGGTCCTTTTGTGGCACTCCTACGTTTAGTACCTGTGCAGTTCCAGAATGACTTGTCTATATCTTTTATAAATCCTTTAAACATATTCTTTATCATTTTTGGTCCATATTTAGTACCATCAAAATTCACAGTTTGATTGTAACATATTTTTGGGACAATTTTCACAACAACAGAACATGAGGCTACTCCTACCTCATTTGTTTGATTTTCTACTGTGATTCCAAAACCAACTATAAGGAGACATACTACCAGAACCATCAGTAGGGCTAACAGGAACAGTCCTACTTCACTTCTGTCACGAAGTAACATCTGATACTTCCCCTTTAGTCCACTTCCTCGTTTCACCATTCTGTTGCTGAAAGACACAAAAAGATATAGATGCACAAAAAACCTCCTAAGCTTTCCCTATCTGTCCTTTTAACCATTCGGACATTCTGCTCAGTTTGTTAGGCTTTTTGATGCTCATCCTTTCAACTTTAACCCCCTCTATCGATTTACCTATTCCTAAGTAATCAGAGGTAGTGGTGATAAAAACGTTCACCTGCCATAATTCACTTTTCCGTTGTGAATCAAGCTTTACTTTAATTCTAACTGTCCCTACGAAGGTCTGTTGTGACCTTTGTAACGACACTGACCGTCTGTCCGGTCAGATGTTCTGAAGTAGCGAATCATGATTGTTTTTCTCATGCTGACTAAATATGAACACTACACGTTCATATTCAGAAAGCCCTAATTGACTAGCGTTTCTGACACAAGTCTCTACAAGCAGGCCCTGGTTAATGTTTTACCCGACCTAATGAAATCAACGAACAGGCCCCTGTTTGTTTCTCATACTATCACGTGCTGCGACCACAATTCCCTTACTGTGTCTAACGTTTGTTCTTTGTGTACTGAAGGAAAATTGCAAGACTTACCCCATTCAGTTGTTTTGGGACAACTAGGACTATCTTGCTTCTCTCAGCAAAAT
Source organism: Abramis brama (assembly GCF_963993115.1). Taxonomy (NCBI): domain Eukaryota; kingdom Metazoa; phylum Chordata; class Actinopteri; order Cypriniformes; family Leuciscidae; genus Abramis; species Abramis brama. Next base: position 20,342,502 of record NC_139971.1, read on the forward strand.
TATATGACGCCTCAGGCTGTCAAGTTAGTCTGCCCACAGAACTACCTTTGTTTTTGCCGAGTAACACATTCTCAAATAGCCCCCAACCCCTCACGTGGTATGCACCACGAGATGCAACAGATGCCGACCTCACAGATACACACACACATTGACATATATGGACTTCCACTAGTAAAATTTCATTTTACTAACTATTAAAAATGTACAAAGAGTGTTCCAGGTGATTTGCATGTTCACCAGTGTGATATTAGAATAGTTGTGTTTTTGAATTACAGTGATGTAATCTTTAAGTGCCTTGGTTCAACAAAAGAATGTATCTCTATGTTGCTATCTTTGTCAATATACGTCCTTAGTATTGTTTTGATCTCCTCTGCATGACGAAGAAGATTTTTGATAAGAGACTGTGATAAACGTTATGGTTCCATGCGTTTTTAATTCCCTGAGCATAATATCATACTTTGCCCCCTCGTGATTCCACACGAGGGTCGGGCTACATTAACACACAAGAAAATCTTCTGCTCGGAATGCTCTAAGAGGATTCGTCGACCACGAAAAAGGGGACGGTACACGGGACACTGATAAAAGCCTAAACCTTCAGTTTCCTCTCTCTCTTCTCCCTCCTCAAAAACTTTGGAAACCCAAGTCCGGACCGGCTTCGGCCTGCTTCTCTTTTCTTCTCTTTTATTTCTTTTTATGTTTTTCTATAGTCTAGTTTCGTTTTCCTATTCGCCTCTGTTCATTCACGGGCTGAATGAACTTAGCCTGAATCATTCCCGGCAACTTCACCTCAAAGAAAGAGACTCTTTGAACCTCCCGCGCTCGCGCTCGCATGGAAGACACAGCACGCGCTCACCGAAGCAAGCCCTGCTTTCTTAAAGAGACACACGCACGACTCTGCGTTCTTCAGCAACAAAGAGAACCATTTTGCAAGATAAGTTTATTGAACTTTTAATGTGATTTGATTCCTTGCTGTCTCTCAAGGTTACTGTCTGTGATTTTTGCCATGCTGAGATCATTTCGGTGATCTCTCTCATCCTGAACTTTAGTTTCACTTTCTCCCTTTCATCCTCTCCCTCTCTCATCTGTTATTCGTTTAGTCTTGTATTTTGTTTACGTGTCCTGTACATACATATTTACTCGTGTAAATTGTAGTATTTTGTATTCATTAGTTCCATGTATAGTCCAATTATTAAAATTCATACTTGATTGATTCTGTCTGCCTGCTCATAACTAAAGTCAATGAGATGTTTTCGATCTTAAGCTACAAAGCTGATTTGTTACTTTAAGTAACCTAATCTTATAAGAACAGGAGAGTTGTTTTTATGGCCAGAAAATAGCTTTCTTCAAATTATAAGAAAGAGATAATTTTTGTTAGGAAATTGTTAAGTTAATCTTACGGCCGTTTTGCTGGACAAAGTTTTCCCGTTTGATGATTATTCATTTCCATTAAGGGTTATCTCATAATCGATCTGGAATAGGATTAGTATATGAATGATGAATTATAATTAGTTGTGATTGATTATTCAGATATACAAATCGATCTATTTTCAACTTCGAATAAATTAATGTAACTGTATTATGCAAAATATTAATCATATTCATGATTAATTATTAAAATTCCCTATAAATCATTTGAGCTAATGTTAAATGTACTACTAATGCCAGTGCGGTTACACCTTGCTCTGACAGTCAATGAGGTTTCCCTTATAAAATGACTATATTCTCTAGGCATATATATCGGAAATTCCTCCTGAAATGACATTTTGGTCATCAATTCAACAAGTAAGTCATGCACATTTAATTCCTTATACATTCCTTCCTCCTTAAACTGAATTGAGCAATCATTGTCATAAAATGGATCCCTCACCACCGTTTTCCAACGGTTCAAGTCAGTATCCCTTGACAGTGTTTTATCCAAAACACTACCTTTCAACAATGGATCAGAATCCAATGGTATTTGGCCACCAGAACTTAACAGTCGTTCCCAAAGGAAGGCTTTCTCGGTATCACAGACCAAAGCCAAAGGATTCACTTCCCAGTTATTCATGATTTTATCATCAATTAAGCAGCCTAGACTTGTTTCAGTTTTTCTAGACTGCCAAACCTCCTTTAAACTGGTAATTTTTAGCCATCGTTTTCTTATCATTAATTTGCACCTTGGACACTTATTTAGTTGCCCTTGGTTGTCTAGAGTGCATTTACACTCTTGACCTCTAAGACTCAAATGAATCTTACAGTCTACGCATGATTTACAACCACAATTTCCCGTGGTTAATTCATATTGCCAGACTGACCAACGTTGTCTGGACAACCGGCATGATCCACAAATGCTTACATCTCCCAGCGAACATGATCCAATTGACCTGTCCGAACAATACCACTTAGGTATTATTGTCAGGTGGCTCCTAAGCCAGTACTGACTTTCTCTGACCTCTCTCGGTCCTTCCCATAATAGTTGGCAAATATCCTGTTTACCACAGATCACACAGTCAGTAGGTTTCCTTCGGATTGTTGCAGTTCCTGCTTTACAATCTTTGTGCCATATCTTCACTAAGAAAGAATCACTAAAGTCTTTACACACTACAACAGTCCCATTTGCTGGACACTTAGTGTCTGACTGGAAACTTACTTTTGGTCTAAACACTTCACTCATGTTTTCCCAAATTAATCTTTGCTCTTCACAAGATGTCTAATTGACCAAATCCCGTTAGCTTCTAATCTAACGGTAGTATTTGAAGTTAATTCAACTACTCTATCTTCAGTCCCTGTTTTGCTACGAAACCGCCCCTGTTTTTGTTTTAACAAGATAAATACTTTATCTCCTACCGTGAATGGGTTTTTGCTTGTGTCGGCTGGCTCACAAGTTCTATTGGGCTTCGAGACCCTATAATTAAGGAAATGGGTGCATTCATTAATTAAAGTGTCCCACTCACCTAGACCTTGATTCTTGACAAACCACTCTTTCGCCGATTTAATAGATCTCTCAGCAAGGCCATTCGAAGCTGGCTGATAACGAACTGCCTTAATTAAAGTAATACCCTGCTCTTTGCAGAAATTCTCTACTTCATGGCCAGTCAAATTATGTGCATTATCCCCTCTCAGATTTTCAGGAATGCCTCGATATCTTATCCACTCTTTAAGGCTTTTAACAACGACCGCGCTTGTTGCCTGCTGACATGGATAAAGTTGTACAAAGTTAGAGCAATTGTCTACAATAATCAAGAAATAAACGTTCTTCTTTTTAGTGGCCGGGTAAAGAGGCCCGGCAAAATCGGTGCTTATTTCAACGTTCTCTTTATCAGTTTTGATTTTCCCAAAATCATGATAAATACTGGTCATCACTTTCCTACAATCAGGACAATTAAGCTTAATTTTTTGATAATTAGTTTTCAAGTTCTGAATATGTAGGCCCATCTGCTGACAGTATTTCGCAAGATATGTTGTTGAAGGGTGAAACAGCTCATCATGCAATTTCTGCAGCAAGTCCCCTTCACTCTGTTTAGTAATCGCACGTATGCGGATGTATTGGTCAATTTCCTTGTTTCCAACTGCTGCAGGCGTTGTCTGAACTGTGTGGCTGGACTGATGCAATACTGTCGGTTGCACAACCTTGTAATTTTCACTTATGCTCTTCCACAGTTCCGCCTGCGCTAATGGTTTACCTTTAGCATTAAAGAAACTATTAAGTTCCCACCTATCCAGGTGTTCAATTAATCCTAAGTAAACATATTCGCTATCTGTTACCAATAAACAATTAACATGATTATTAGTCCTCATGTGCGCTAACGCCTTGTCAACTGCAGTAACTTCAGCTTCCTGCGCACTTTTGTCATCCTCTAACCTTCCCTTTTCTCTGTGGATAATTTTACCTCTCAACTTCACCAGAAAACCCCACCACGTTTGTCCTTTCTCTGAACTTCCGTCAGTAAAGTAGCACAAATGTGCAGGGTTAATCAAAGTCTTTTTCTCCTTTTTAGGAGTTTTCTCATGCCTAAATTCTATCTGATTATCACTGATTAATTTAGTCCATTTTGACCAGGTAAAAGTGTGAACACGTTTATTTTCATTCACTAAATTCTTTGCTTCCCTGGCTAATAATTCAATACCTTCACCTTTGGCAATGACTATAATAGATTTTTCTGCAGCCAATGATTTAATGATTAGCAAATTTCTCGCTACTGTGGCTAATATATCTACTGCAGACAAATTCTCTTGTTTCCTTTGAGTAGCTGGTTTTTCATGAGAGATAAACATCACTGGGCTTTTAGTATTACCTTCATTGAATAACACAACTTCCATTTCCTCAGGTGTGTTATCAATTTTGACTATGAGGTTTTTGTCAGGATCTCTTCTGACAATCCTCCCCGAATTTAAAGCCATTTCTATTATTTCACATTTGATTTTCTCAAGGTTTTCGTCCCATTCAAAATCTCCTCCTGAAGTGGCTTTATACAGCTTTTTTGCTTTAGCACTATAACCAGGTATTAAATCTCTTACAAAATTCAATCTCCCTAAGAGACTTTGCAGTTCTCTCAAGTTCGTTATAGTTTTACCTTTCAAGTCAATTAATTTTTCCTGGGTTGATTTAGCAATACCTCTGTCTTCACCTGATATTTCAAACCCTAGGAAGTCAACCTTTTCTTTTCCCAACTCTAATTTCTTTAAGTTCAGAAGAAAGCCTGCATCAGCTAGTCTTTTTATCATTTCCGACAACACTTTCATATGTTCGTCCACTGTTTGAGTGGCAATTAATACGTCATCGATATAAACTGTAATCGGCAATCCACGTAAGATTTCTAAGATTACAGATTGAAAGGCGTTAGGACTATTGCGAAATCCCTGAGGTAAACGGTTATAAATAAATTGTCTGCCCTCGTAGGTAAAGGCGGTCCGCCCTCGACTTTCCTTTGCCAATGGTATTGACCAAAAACCATTAGCTAAGTCGATTTTAGACAATATTTTACCACCACTGAGACCGTTTGTCGCATCCCGCGCATTTATCAAATACCTGGTATCCGGTACCGTCACTTTATTGAGGGCTTTGTAGTTACAAACGAGTCTCCATGTGCCGTCCCCTTTGGCCACGCCCTGTATTGGGGAATTAGTAGGACAATTTTCTCCTATGCTAATCACCCCTTTTTTCAATAATTCATTTATTGTTTCACCTATTTCTTTATACGCTGCTTTGTTTAAAGGGTACTGCCTCTGTGGTGCTGGAATTCCACCTACAATAGTATATTCATATTTGTCGGACAATTTACCACAATCATTTTTGCTTTTTGCGCAATGATTTTTATATTTTTCCAACAATTTTCTCAGCTCTACTTTTGGTAATAGGGTCTCGTTTATAACCCTATTCATTTCTGACTCCAGGTCGACCGGTTTAAGCCATCTAATTATTTTGTCAGAATCAGTAATTTTGTCATTCATCTCTTTAATAAGAATGGCATCCTTTAGACACATCAAATTAGAGCTGTCTAATATGCAATGTAAACCCTGCCAATAATACCTATCTCTGGTTACTGGCTTCATTTCATTACTAAATCCAAAAACCCGGTATTTTCCTTTTAACTTAACTGCCCCTTCGGGTAATTCTGTTACGGTCGTTACCTCAGCTCCGGTGTCTAAAAGGAACCTGATACCATTATAATTTATAAAAAATTCTTGGTCTTTTGATTCTTCCACTAAACTAGAGGCAATGGTCGCTTTTCCTGGAGCTCTTACTTCCTATTGTTTTTTCTCTCTCTCAGCTCTATTGGTTTTGACTGTGCGTGACCTTTCTTGTCTTGGTTCTGCTTTTTTATTTCTCTTCTCTATATGAGCTTTTCTCTGTTCTTCATTCATCTTTGCCCAGTCTTCTGGTTCGATATATTTGTTATTTCTTTCTGGCTTTCTACTCTGCACTTTTCTGGTCTGTGGCTTAAGTTTCTTATCCATACTTTTCGAAAAATCATTTCTCTGAGGTTTCATTTTATTCCCCTCACTGGATTTGGTGGTAAACTTCTTGAAATCAGTCTTTGGTTTGACTCTAACCCCCTCTGCTGGTCTGCTTTTGAATTGACCTTGTGATTCCCTCAACTTCTTCCTTCTTTTGCATTCTCTGTCATATCTAGCTGCAAATTTAGATAGCTCTGTCCAATCAGTCTCGGATCCCCAGCTTGCTATCACCTGACAGCCCGGCAGTTCAGGAGCTAGTTTCTTCAATTTGGCTACCATTTCCAGCTCGGTCCAGCCTTCGCTGGCTTTGTAAGAAATATAGGGCCACAGACCTGTAGCTTTTACTGAGTCTACTTCTTCTCTAAATTCTTCATCCTCATCTTTCCCTAAGACTTGTGCATGATGGGCATCTAGGATTTCTAGTTTTAAAGATAATCCTGTATGAAATTTAATCATTTGCTCTATCAGAGATTTAGTAGCATTTATTGATTTTCCTAAATCAGCTACCATTTTTGCTTTTAGCATTTTATCATCTTTTGCTCCTGGAAATCTCATATTCTGCAACATCTGAATTGTAGTAATACCATCACCCTTGGCCTGTCTTGATGGACCACGCCTGGGTTTTGGAGTTACCTCTTTCTTTGATGTCCCTGCCTTTTTTTCCCTTTCCTGCCGAGCAATGGCCTGCTACCAGAGACAGATCTATTTGTGTACTCATCAGAGAGGGCACTTCCTGACTGTCACTCTCCCCCTCTGTGTCAGACTCTGACCCCTCAGACTCAGACACAGAATCAGAAGGTTCCTCTTCTTTAACCTCCCTTTGTTCGTACTTATCCTTTCTATCTTTTTTGATAGCTCTTTTACTTAAATTATCGCCCTGATTTGACTTTTGTTGTTTTCTGGGCGCTTTTTTTTTATTAGGTGGTGTTTCTTGATGTGTGGCTTCTCTGAGTTTCCACACATCATTAACGGTCGGTTCCTGTTTTTCTTTTTTCTGTTCACCTAATAACAAGTAACACAACGATTTTTGCATGCAGTCTAACTGCTCTGCCAGCATATCTAATTTTGCCTTAGAACTAGTTCCGGGCATATCCAGAATTTCATCTGGAGTAGGTCCGCAAGCTAGTTTCACTATTTTCTGCATTGCTCCCTTGGCTGCTGATAAATGTGAATCTCCGGGAGCGAAAATGAGACCAGGACATGTCAAAAATGTTCTTCCTCCTAGCCTGTCATGCTCCCTCTGATGAGAGCTACTTCGCCTCTCGTGAGATTGACTTCTAGATTTTTTGTAATTAACAATCTTTCGTCGAGGTATTTCCTCATCTTCAGTATATTCTGAACTCGAGCTTTTTCCTGACTCATCCTCTATTTTTATTTGATATCTTTCTTTGTTTTTTCTATCTGTAGAGGTTTTAAAAGGCCTAAAACCTGTTTTTTCTTTTTCCCATGATCCGTCCCCTGTTAACAGGGGACTGAATCCGGCTAATATATTTTTATGTTTAGGAATAGCTCCCGTTTCTACCGTCGTCGTGTCAAAGTTTAAACCTACATAGCCATAGTCACCTCCAGCCGCTCCCTCCTTGTCAGTATATTCTGAAGGGGTGGGGGAGTCAGCCGTGATTAAAGCGTCTGGATCAGGAACACCGTTCCTGGTAACTCTTATGTCGGTTCCTTTAAAGTAACACTAAGTAACTTTTGCTCTCGGGCTCCCCCTACAGTTGGGAAACAGTATTGTCTTCTACTACTGTCGTAAAATCTGTCATGGTTACATGGTTAACACGTGCATTTGTTGACAAGCCGTTACGCGAACTCTGCAAAAGGAGTTCTCACGTCTTGGGTAGACTGCCTGCGTTGCGTGTGAAATGTCTTCAACCCAGGTACAGTATTTCAGCATGTCAAATGAATATAATTTCATGGGTTTTATTTTTTTTCAAGCGCCAAAAGATCGCGTAGCTCACGTTTACAAGCCAGCGTCATTATAGTAGCCTATTAGCTAAGGTTTTACAGAATTCTAATTCAATTCAATGTTTGTGTGGGAGGTAATAGCCATATATCGTCAACATTATAATATCAAGCTACCATAGATGAATCTGCAAAGTTGAAAAATCGATTTGCATTATAGTCTGAGGCAAGACACTTTCACCAGAAAAATAAATAAACAAACATGACTATCAGCCTGCAGTCATTAGGCTAGTTAGCCTAAAATATGATTTTGTCCGTCTAATCATGCATTATTTACTTGCAAGAATGTAGCCCCTACCAAACTTGGACACGCCGTTTAGACATAGGCTTACTTCTGACCTTTTTTTTTTTTTATCCGTTGCTGCTTTGGCCATGGGGCTGTTTACACCTGGCCACTTCATGCGTTTTCTCAGATCGGATAGCTATCTGATTTATCAAAACGATTCCATTTACACCTGGTCACATAAATGTGTTTTTGCGAAACGGATTTAAATCCGATCTTCAATTCCCGCGCTATATGCAGATTTATTGGAGTGCACGTCACCGAAAGCAACAGATATGAGCTGCATTTTATTGATCATCAGCTACATTTTCAAAATCAAAGACCGCAATAAGAGAGAGCGGCAACAGCCCTGGTAAGATCATTTCATTTCTTTACTTTTAATTATGATGATTGTGTGTTAAGCGTCTTACTTTCACTTTGATTTGCGATAGTTTGCACGTTGGCTTGACAAATAGATGCTCAGCTGCTCATCTGCGGTGATTCAGCGTCGTCATATCTGGCTATCACATTACATATAGCCTAAAACGCGTTTATTTTTTATTTATTTTTTAGCATTTTTGGGAGGAGTACAATTTACATATGTGGTTTCAACAACCAGATGCATTTACACTTGTCCAGTTTCGTCTGGAGTGCGGCCCAGACCTCCTCCTGAAGTGGTTTGAGCGATCGGATTCAAATCCGTCTCGAATGCGTTTCGGAGGGCATTAACACCTGGTCTTTTCACGATCGGATAGCTATCTGAATTGAGAAAACGCATGAAGTGGCCAGGTGTAAACAGCCCCAAAAGCATATGCATGAAAGCCGGAAAACAAACGCTGGTTGGCCTCTCGCGTCCAAATTTGACGAAGTGGTGGGGGAAGTGACGTATACCGTAAAGCAGTCGAATTTTGTAGTTCTTTTTGCGCTCGGGTAACTACCCGAACCCCGAAGTTACATAGTGCCAGTAAAAGCGATACAGACCCCGTCAGGCTATGGCAGACGTGTCATTCAACCTATTGTAAGTCGATGTACCATCACAAGGGTTTTGGAAATACATTATGAAGGTCGAAAAGTTACATAGTGTTGCTTTAACTATTGGTACAGTAATATCACTATCCCCAATTTCAACGGTAACCTTTCTACTTCGACTTTTATGGCCTACCACCTGGACTAATTTACTTAATCCAGCTTCATTAGAAGTATATAATGTATCATCAGTAGCAAGTAGTTCCTCATTACCTACTTGCCCTGCATCTTTTAATTTTTTATTAAACTGTTCTTGAGAGAGCAAAGTAATATTAGTTATTTTCTCCATGACTGTGTGAATCTGTACACTCCTTATGGGAATCTTTTTGGTAACTATCTCTTTATATGAGGTTTCTAGTTTAGGTACTCTTTGGTCCTACAGCGCTGCCTCGAGATCTCCTGTTACCTCTATCGTGCCTAACCTAAAAATCTTATCTCAAGCGTCCCTGAGATATTTTCTAAGATTAGGAGGAAGTAACTGCTCTGTTAACTTCCTCAAAGCACTATGGAGACTTTGTTTTGCATGTGGATATAGCCGTTGTCTTAGTTTTTGAAAACTATTGTTCCCCTAGGTTCTTTTGGGTTTTATTGGGCAATTAAAAATTGACCCAATCCCGGACGAGCCCCCATGTGGTGAGATCTGGTATTACTCCCACTTTCCTGATTAACCCCAAGTATCACTGTGTCAAGGTGGTCTTTTGCTGTCAGGTCAGAATAAGTATCACTCCCTCCTTAGCTTGTTATAATTTATACCAGTAAATCTAGGTATAGTCCCTACACTCCCAGGAAACAATAATAATCAACATTTACTAGACATATGAATAAAATTCATGCTTACCATCCAGCAGAATCGCTCTTGGAATCCTTGTTTTCTTTGTTTATAAAAGGATTAATAAATTGCTCTGACTCTTGCTTTTTAGAACTGTTTGTAATAGCTGAAGTAAAAACTTAACAGTGATTGTCTTTTAGAAATAAAATTTTATTTATACAAAAGATTAAAACACTGGTTATACAAAAATAAAAACTCGTAGCAAATCAAAAGAAAATGTTACAGGTTATAAAACTTCAGCTTATTCAAGCTCAACAGGGCAGTCCTGTATGAGTGAATATTACAAAGGCTAATTACCTTGAAGCAGTTCAAGCAATTGGAGTAAATATGAACTTGTTCTCATCCGAGGTTTTTTCAAGTTACAAAAATACAGCAGAGCAAATTAAACCAAAAGAAATTCAGCTAGGATTAAACTAGAAGAGATCTGATTTCTCTCTAGGGATGCAATCGACATCAAAATCAAGAATGCAGCAACTAACAGTCAAAAATGCAGTCATATTTATACGGAACTGAGGTAGATTGTTCTAATACAGTTTCTTGGGTTTTTCCAGAGGAACTAAGTCTCATGACTGAGTCTTGCAACATCAACCATCTATAGTCTCTGAGGGGGTTTTTGATGACACTGCTGTTTCCCATAAATGGGTATTCTTGCGTCCTTTCCGTCCTTTGCGCTTCTTTGGACTTCTATGTATGTGTGTGCGTGTATATGTATCTGGAAGTGTATTTGTAGGTTCGCAATACCTATTAAAATTCACACCTCCTGTCACAACATACATATATACATACATAATTTTACATAAATATAGAACGTATTTGTTTAACTTACACATTAACAATCAGCAATCTTTCTCCAACAGTCTTCTCTTGCTTTGGCAGCAGAGACCGTATTGTTTCGAGCTTGAAATACATATTTAAATTCATCGTAATTCTGAATGATTATCTCTTGCTCCTCCGCGGAAAAATATATCGCTCTCACTCTACCCGCGATTGGTTGTTCAGTGTCGACGTCACTCTTTTATGTGCACGCGCGCGTGGAGTAATCATAGCTTAAGGATCAAAGCCTGAGTTGACAGAGAAATTTGATGAGCTGCATCATGGTACCAATAAAGCCTGATTGCATCGGTTTGGTTTTGTCAAGTCAAAACTAATCCTGTAACCCCGAGTTTGTTCAGCTACCTTCATGGTACAGGCCCCAGGTTTGTTGTGCCTTGTAGGCATAGGCTGCAGTGCTGCATAAAATAATAATAACAATAACCTATAGCAGGCAGCCTATCAGTCGTTAAAAAGGAACACTTCAGTAACACTACACTAGAGAAAAATGTATTGATTATCATATGTCACTTCAAATGTTTCCATTCATTATGACGTTATGAAATGAGATTGGAGTAAAAACATGAAGCCTAATATTTGGTGCGTTTTGCTTTTCAAACGCACAGCGCGTTATTTACTGAAGCGATTGAGTGACTATGAAACATTATTGTTACCATATACATATGTACGTTTGAGCAGATATCCACAAACACAGTATTTAACAGTGAATACGGGTCTAAACATTATAATATTCAGCATATATCTAGCAACAGTTCAACTGCAATGTGAAGTTTATGCAACAATAACATTAACTAATATAATTCAGAATACATGTCTTACCTTACATCTTTCTTGTCTTCAAATCGCGTTTTTCTTCTGAGGTAAATCCAATGTAAGCTGACTAAGCTCACAGCGTGTCTTCCAAACTCGACGAAAAGCAGAGACTGATGAAGTTTGGTGCTTTGTTTTTGAGGTAATGAGCGCGTTCGCATTCCTTAACGTGGAGATTTGCATGTCAATCTCTTTTGCCCGCGTAGGTGTGATCACATTAAAACTAATGAGCAAGCGTTTGAGAAACTGGATCTTGTTGGTTTTATACAAATGTCTTAAACAGAGAATATTTGTTTTCATTTTGAATCCGATCATTTAAAAGTACACACTTAAATGTTAATAAAAATATATTGCTCATAAATGTGTGACAAGTATTTGCTGAGTTTTGCTTCAGTTTATAGACGTGCTCAAGAAAAAAAAGTTCACCGAGACGGAGAGGTAGAAACCACACCCTGTTTATTTTCTTTATTTTACAAAAGCATAATGTTTTGTTTTGATTGTAAGTGGACACATACAAAAGTAGACATCTCACAGACGACACGTGATGTGATGACAGGTAGACAAATCCAATGAAAACAAACTAAACCAAGCACAACTGTGACACATGACAGTACTCCCCCCTCCTGGTAGGCACGTCCTTGCGCCGTAGATAGGCCAACTGCAGAGGGAGGGGACTCAGGAGGAAGATGAAGTGGTGAAGGTGGAGGTGAAGGGCAGACAGAAGGCAGGAGGGACCAGGGCGGAGCAGTTGATGCAGGCGGCCAGGGCGGAGTATGCGGAGCAGGCTGTACAGGCGGCCAGGGCGGAGACGATGGAGGGAGGAGCCATGGAGGAGGCAGGGCTGACGACTCCAGGGGGCTGACTGACGGGGGCAAAGCAGGTGGGAGAGGAGACCAGGGTGGAGCTGGAGATCCGACAAGCCCAGGCGACGCAGAGGATCCGGCGGGACATTGCAAAGCCACCGGCTCTGGCGACAGAGGTGCAGGCGAGGACACAGAAGGGAGCGGTGGAGACAGAGGGAGTGAGGACCAAGGAGGAACAGAAGGGAGTGAGGAGTCCAATGGAGCCGGGGGGACATAGGGATGAGGGTTAACCAGAGGAGTGCAGTCCAGAGGCAACGGTAGGTCGTTGAGCTGATGGATCGACGGGCCAAGGTAGAGTCCTGGTCACGGAGGTTGGAGGCGGAGACCAGGGATCCACCGACCAGGCTGGAGCTGTAGGCTGGCAGACCCATGGCAACCCCACCTCTCTGAAGGTGGTTTGAGGAGCTGAGGGGCTGACAGGCAGTGGCGGAAGAAGGGTTGAGAGGTGGTAGATGGGAGGAGGTGGGAGAGGGAGGCTGGGTGGGAGTTCAGGAATCGGCTCAGGCTCAGGTTCTGGAACAGATTCGGGCTTGGGAACAGACTCAGGCTCAGGCTTAGGAACAGACTCAGGCTCAGGAACTGACTCAGGAACCGATTCAGGCTCAGGGGCTCGTGAACAGATTCAGGCTCGGGAACAGATTCAGATACAGGCTAGGGAACAGATTCAGATACAGGCACGGGAACAGATTCAGATACAGGCTCTGGGACAGAAGACTCAGGAACAGGGACAGGAACAGGTCTGGGAATATGGACAGTGTAACAGGAACCCAGTAATGGGCACCAAAAAAAAAAAAATATGGGTGGCCCAATTAAACAGAGGCAGAGTGAATACAAAAAGTTTGAAGTACAAATTAATTTTTATTCAAACGTGCAAAATCATGAAAAAAATCATAACCCAAATAGATAACATTAATGGAAAAATGAAACAAAAAAGGGAAGAATCTTATCCAAAAACATCCAAATTAGATCCAAAAGCAATAATGCTAAATGCAAATTTTCTGAAAAAAATTACTTCCTCAAATATATTAAAAAAATAAATAAAATAAAAATCAACAAAGTACAAAATATCTGCAGCACTCAGGCCTCACTCTCCACTGCAGCAACCAATACAGACTAACTCCATTAAACACAAACAAGCACATTTATCCTGGTGGCTAGCACCATTACCCCATGGGGAGGGACAAACTCACATACAACACTTTACACATTTTCCCATAAATAGAGAGTCTAGAAGAAACATTTTGTCATTTCGATCGATAATCATAATAAAACTCTTATGTCTGTAAACAGTCTCTCTGTGTGTGTGTGAGTGCATTTATTAACTCAAGTCCATATTAAATGTGCGGTCAATCTGTGACCACTCCCCCCTACCCTACCCGACTTATGTAGGCCACTGGATGCCTATTCCCAACCTCCCCTTGTAACAGTACTGCCACTACGCCCATATTAGAAGCATCAGTCTGCAAAACAAAAAGTTCTTCAAAATTGGGACAAGACAGCACTGGATCATTACATAGGGCATTTCTGATATCCTGGTAGGCATTCTTAGCCTCCTCAGTCCACTGAATTTGGACGGGACAGTTCTTTCGTGTCAAGTCGGTTAAGGCTGCTGCTTGAACAGCAAAATTAGGCACGAATCGTCTATACCACCCAACCATGCCCAGGAATGCTCTCACGTGAGTTTTTGTTTGAGGGAGGGAACAGTCTTGAATTGCCTGTATCTTTTGTATTTGGGCCCTAATTACACCACCGCTGATAATATACCCCAGATATTCAGTTTCTTTCTGGGCTATGGCACATTTACGGGAATTGATAGTAAGGCCAGCTGATTGAATACGCTGGAACACCTCTTTGAGATGCTCAAGATGTTCTTCCCAGGAAATGAACTGAAAATGACGACATCGTTCAAATACGCGGCTGCGTATCCTTCCAGCCCAACCAGCACCTGGTCCATTAATCTTTGAAATGTCGCTGGTGCCCCATGCAGGCCAAACGGCATAGTTCAGAAATGGAAGAGCCCCCAGGTAGTCTTAACCCTCTGGGGTCTGAGGGAGTTTTTGGGGTCCTTGAGATGTTCTGACATGCCCTGACATTTGTGCTTTTTTCAGTTGCTTATAAACATATTAATGGCAAAGGTGTAATTACACTCTATTTAGCACAAACAGGGCTACCATAATATGTGAGCAACATGTATGTACATGTTTTCATTTTTGAGAGAATAATGTTTATGCATGGTTATTGAAAAAACTAAAAATGAAGGTTTCTGAAATAAGGCCACAAAACACTAAATATGTGTCAATAAGACTTTTGACTTGGATGTCGTCGCCTAGAGTTTTTTCTTCAAAATGATGTGAAAATCATCCTGCCTAATCATTCACATAAAACGATACATTGATTTACATTTTGTGAAACACTTTTAGTTTGGAAAGGCAATATGCGGATGGGGAGTAAACGATCCAACACCATCATGAATATTTAGTGATTCACACCTGAGAAGTTCACACCCATAATGAGCCTTTCATTCAGGTGTGTCACTGAGCCACAGGAAAGAATGCAAGGACTATATATATATACAGTATATATATATACACATACACACACACACACACATATATATATATATATATATATATATATATATATATATATATCTCACTATTGACTTATAATCGAGAGACTCTTTTAAATTTGAATCTACAAATCTCATCAAATGCGCAGCCATATCAACTGCAGGATGGCTGTTATCACACACCTCCACCATTTCTATCCTCCATACCGGGTTGCCTGCGTCGCTGGCCTGACTCTCTTCCAACCTGGAGGCGAAGACGGCGCCGGGGAAGACGGGCCGGCATCGCGGTTAAGCTGAGGCTGACGTTACTGAAGCATGGAGAACTTCCACTCACTCTGCGTCGAGCCGTTCGGAGACGTTCTTTGGATCCGCTTCGACAATGGATAATTCCCCTGCCTTCGACTGAGTCGGCTCCGTTCTTAAGCGCTCAAACCGCCAATTTCTCCCCTCGCTTCTGTCATGGTGGAGTGTGCCTGAATCACCTTCGCTCACTACCCTGTGCAGTTTATGAGAAGGATATAAATTCGAATCCCCTGAAAGTGAGGATGGCCTTGATAAACTCCAGATCGGTTGTAAATAAAACTTTTATATTAAACGATCTTTTCTCTGCGCAGAGACTGGATTTTTTATTTCTTACTGAGACCTGGCTCTGTCCTGGAGACTTGAGCCCTCTTTCCGAACTTCTCCCAACTAAATGTCAGTATTTAAATTCCCCACGGACAACTGGACAGGGTGGCGGACTGATGTCTATCTATAAAGAGCATTTTACCTGTTGCCCAGTGGTGAGTAACAGCTACAGTAGTTTTGAACTTCAGGTGTTTTGCCTAGAACTTGGTGAGCCGCTTCTGATTGCTGTAATTTACCGACCACCAAAGCAAAATACAAACTTTATAACAGACTTTGCATAGTTCCTTGGTGATGTAACCCCAAAATATGATAGGATTCTTGTCTTGGGTGATTTTAATGTACATGTATGCTGCATGAATGATCACCTATCCAAAGAGTTAGTGCATCTACTGAATGCCTTTGATTTTATTATTGGGATTGATGTTTCCACACACAAAGGTGGCCATACTCTTGACTTAGTGCTCCAGCATGGAGTCTGTATCACCCATCTGGAAGTCTGTGAAAACGGGTTTTCTGATCATAAAACTGTCATGTTTACTGTACCAAGCCCTGTAGAGACACCCACAGCTTTATCGTGTGTCAGCTCATCTCGCTATATTAATCATGCTACAAAATTATCTTTTTTAACCATCTTTCATGAAGTGATGCCTTCCTGTGCTGAATTTGCTTGTGAAACTAGCGCTGAGGTGCTTCTCTCTGGGTTTAACTCCACCTGTTCTGATATTTTTAACTCTGTGGCCCCTTTAAAGGCCAGGCGACCTAAACCTTATTCTGAACCATGGATTGATGATTCCATTCGTTGCCTTAGACGATGTTGCAGAAGAGCGGAACGAAAATGGAAAAAGGATAGGCTTCAGGTTTCTTTTGAGATTTTAAATGATTCTCTTCGCAGATATCAGAAGGAAGTAAAAAAAGCGAAAAATCGACATTTGTCCAATATTATCAACAAGAACTACTCTAGACCCAAGACTCTTTTTAATATAATCAATGCTACCTTAAATCCATCAGCCGGTCTTTCTGGGGTTTCGACCCCTTCATGCGATGAGTTTTTATTATTCTTTGAAAATAAAATAATGAACCTCAGACAGACTATAACGAATACGCAGTGTACAACTACTTTTAATTTTTCTAATAAGTGTTCGAATGTCAATGTGTTTCTTAGTGAGTTTATCACAATTACTGAGTCTGAATTGCTAGAAATAGCAAAGCAGCTCAAGCCTTCTGGCTCTCCACTGGAAATCATTCCTCCGTTTCTACTTAAACAAATCATTACAGACGTGGCTCCATATCTCCTGGTTATAATAAATCGCAGCCTAGAATCCGGCATCATGCCTGATTGTTTGAAGCACGCAGTAGTTCATCCAATGTTAAAAAAACTGAACTTAGACTCAACAGTACTGAGAAACTTTAGGCCTATTTCTAACCTGCCCTTTATCTCAAAATTTTTTGAGAAAATTGTTTTCTCACAGTTACAGCGTTTTTTTAGTCGAGAATTCATTGTTGGAAAAATTTCAATCTGGTTTTAGAAAATGTCATTCTACAGAAACTGCACTGAATAGAGTCTATAATGACATTTTAAGTACCTGTGATTCTGGCGATTTTGCAGTCCTTGTGCTTCTTGATTTAACAGCAGCCTTTGACACTATTGATCACACTGTTCTTATTGATCGTCTGGAAAATAGTGTTGGTATAAGAGGTACGGTACTAAAATGGCTAAAATAATTTTTAACGAATAGGAGTTTTTCAATTAAGATGGGCGACCACTATTCGAGTAAAGCACATTTGTCCTGTGGAGTTCCGCAGGGCTCTATTTTGACGCCACTATTATTCTCTTTGTATTTGCTTCCTCTAGGGACAATTTTTACGAAATATGGATTGTCCATTGCTATGCAGATGACACACAGGTTTATTTGCCTGTTAAACGAAACTATGCTGAATTAGAGTCATTTAAAGCATGTTTAGAGGAGATTAAGGCATGGCTTTCTCTTAATTTTTTAATTTTGAATGAAGATAAAACAGAAATTATTGTTTTTAGTCCATCTGAGCGCTCAAAATCTATAAATTTGGATTTAGGGGAAATGTCTGGGTACCTAAAACCTTGGGTTAAAAATCTAGGCTTCATCTTTGATAGCGATCTAAAGTTTGACCGCCAAATAAATTCAGTTGTAAAAAAAGCTTTTATCAGCTTCGTCTATTAGCAAAAGTTAAGCCGTTTGTTTCCTTCAAAGACCTTGAGAAATTAATACATGTTTTTATTTCATCAAGGCTAGATTATTGCAACTCATTATATTTAGGAATCAACCAGCATACATTAGCTCGCTTGCAGTATGTACAGAATGCTACGGCACGCTTTTTGTGCGGCATAAAAAAAAGGGAGCACATTACCCCTATTTTACGCTCATTACATTGGCTACCAGTGCGTTTCAGAGTAGAATTCAAAGTACTTCTATTAGTCTATAAATCTTTAAATAGCTTAGCACCAACTTATCTCTCTGAAATGATTATCGAATATAAACCGGCAAGAACACTCCGATCAAATAATCAGGCTCTGCTATCTACCCCAAAATCGAGGCTCAAAAGTAGGGGAGACCGAGCTTTTTCCGTCGCTGCTCCAAGGCTTTGGAATACTCTACCTATTAGTGTAAGACAAGCTCCATCCCTGTTTACTTTTAAATCCAGACTTAAAACTTTTTTATTTTCAAAAGCCTTCGATTAAACTCGTATCTGTTAAAATAGATTAGTACATTTGTTTTGTTTTTTGTTACAAATGTTTGTGACTCTATGTGCTTTTAAATTATTTTTATTTTCTGGTGGTCTGATGTTGTATACTTAAGTGAAATTTTATGTGATTCAATGTTGTGACGTTATATGGATTACATGTGGAAAGCACATTGGTCAACAACTGTTGTTTTTAATTGTGCTATACAAATAAATTGTCATTGTCATTGTCATATATATATATATATAATTGGTTCACAGTTGGAAACACAGTTGTTGTTGTTTTTTTCACAAATTGTGCTTGCAAATTGTATAATATCCAAGGTAAACATTTCTAGTAAATGTGCAGTTAATTCTCATGCTGTATTTTCAGAAAGTTTTGGAATATATTCTCTACCCAAATGTGTCACTAATAAAACACAATAAAAAATATTTAAAGAGAAGGCTTATATTGAGTATAAGTTTAAGTTTTTGTTTACATCTATCCTTGTATATATTTTAGCTATTTTATTAAAAAGGTTATACAATTATTAATAATTAAAATTTTAACAATATTTCCAGTGTAATCTTTCTTTGTAAAAATACATTTTATCATACGTATTTCAAAGTTAAGGATTCATTAGTTTGAATATCGCCTACATTGGAACAAACACTATAACATCTTAGTTGATTATTTTTGACAAAACATATATACTATATATTTAACACATGAGCAGAAATTGGCAACATTATAAGCTTATTTGATGTGACAGTATTTTACAGTAAAAACTTTATAATCTATCCGATTTTTGTAGTCAATTTTTACTCATCTTAGTATAGCAACAGAGTTTGCTAAAAGCTGTTCATTCATTCACACACAGAAACTCGATTCATTTTGAAACAGTATTTGTGCCAGCTGTTGTAGCTACACAACAGCATCTGTGCATTCATTCATTCACGCACAGAAACGCGATTCATATTTAAAGTCTTTTTGTGTGTACAGACACTTGCGATTAGAACAAAGCATAGAACTGACCTATTCCTCAGCCGGATCTGTTTGCTCCTCGAAATGAAACTTCCAGAACTTCTGAGGTAAATTTTCCAGGATTATTATCAAGATAGTATTATTCCTCACAGCGTCATAAAGTACATGAGTCTGAAAGTGAACTCGCAGTGTGTGTTATCCAGCTGATGTGGGCGTTTAACAGGATTGCAGGATCGCCTCACATTTGCGTTTGAATAGCGCGTGCTCTCTGTGGGCGGAGTCAAATTAAAACATAATGAGCTGAGAA
The DNA here is from genome assembly GCF_963993115.1 of Abramis brama. NCBI lineage: Eukaryota > Metazoa > Chordata > Actinopteri > Cypriniformes > Leuciscidae > Abramis > Abramis brama. Next base: position 20,362,207 of record NC_139971.1, read on the forward strand.
CGACTGACATCTCTCTCTTTTCATTCATATTGCATAAACTGAGAATATTTGTTTTTTATAAAAATTACTTAATTTAACCCCCTGGGGTCGGCGGTATCGCCGGCGATACCAGCTCGCTTTTTTTTTTTATCAGTTCAAAAGGGATTCATTTTGCTCTGTTGACTTTGATATTACAAACAAGTTTCATACATCAATCGATTCTGTTAAATGTGTATTATTTTTGTGTATACTCACAATAAAAACAAAGTGTTGTGCTTTTTGCCAAATAAAGAAAAATAAACACGAAGCGAGTTCTGCCTTCTCTCTGTCAGTGAAGTCCATTCTGAAACGCGTCCGAAAATGAACAATAACTTAGCGAATACTCAGTCAAACAGACATACAGACACACAGGCATTAATCTTGAATTCTCTTCTTTTAAATTAAGTAATTTATATAAAAAACAAATATTCTCAGTTCATGTAATCTGTAAGAAAAGAGCGAGATGTCAGTCGTTCTCATCTCATCTAATTATCTTTAATGTGACTCCGCCTACGGAGAGCACGCGCTATTCAAACGCAAATGGCTGAGAACGCCCCCATATCAGCTCGAGAAAACACAAGTTTAATCAGACCATTGTACTTGTTTACACCGTCTCGCAGCGCTGTAAGGAATAATAATAATGGAAAATGTAACTCAGAAGTGCGGGTATTTCGAGGAGCAAGGATCCGACTGAGCTGAGGAATACTGTAGTAAGTTTTTGTTTCTGTGAATGAATGAACGGCAGAGATGCGCGCTGTTTACCACAGCTCGCAAAAAGACAGTTTAAATTTAAATTGCGTTTCTGTGTGTGAATGAATGATGATGTTTTAGCAAACTGTATTGCTATACTGAGATGAGTAAAAATCGACTGAAATATGTTGAAATAAAATGCAGGCTATTTGTATAAGCAACGTATTAAACTGCAAATTAACATTTATATGCCCTAATATTTCATAAAAACAACGTTACAGTCAGGCGTTTCTGTGTGTGAATGAATGTTTCGCTTTTAGCAAACTGTATTGCTATACTGAGTAAAAATCGACTGAAATATGTTGAAATAAAATGTATTTGTATAAGCAACGTATTAAACTGCAAATTAACATTTATGTTTTTTATAATAAAAACGAAAGACCTATGTTACAAACATATGAAAGACAACATTTCATTGATTAGTTTTGGATAGATTATACATTTTTACTGTAAAATATCTGCCACCTCAAATAAGCTTTTGTTTACCAATTTTTGCTCATATGTTAAATATAGTAGGCCTATGTTCTGTCAAAAATAAAGTAATCAAATAATCAATCAAATCCTTAACTTTGAAATATGTATGATAAAATGTATACTTTAGTTCTTTACAAAGAAAGATTACACTTGAATTGTTGTGGTAATTGTAACCTTTTTAATAAAAAAATATATTTACAAGGTAGATGTAAACAAACTATTAAAAGGTAAATATAATCCTTTTCTTTAAATAATTTTTATTGTGTTTTATTAGTGACAAATTTGGGGAGAGGATAAATATTCCAAAACTGAAAATACAGTATGATAATTAACTGCACAATTACTAGACATGTTTTCCTTGGATAAAAAAAATTGAGATGCTTCCAACTGTTTCTCTTTCTTGTGGCTCAGTGACTCACCTGAATGAATGGCTCATTAAGTATGCGGGCCCCATTGTCTCCTCAGGTGCGAACCACTAAATATGCATGATGGTGTCATTGGATCGTTGACGCCCACTCGAATATTGCCTTTCCAAACAGAAAGTGCTTTGCAAAATTTAAAACAATGTATTGTGTTATGTGAATGATTAGGCAGGGTGATTTTCACATCATTTTGAAGAAAAAACTCTAGGCGACAACATCCATTAGTCAAAAGTCTTATTGACACATATTTAGTATGTGTTTTGTGGCCTTATTTCAGAAACTTTAGTTTTTAGTTTTTTCAATAACCATGCATAAACATTATTCTCTCAAAAATGCAAACATGTACATTCTTGTTACTCACATATTATGGTAGCCCTGTTTGTGCTAAATAGAGTGTAATTTTTTTTTGCCATTAATATGTTTATAAGCAACTGAAAAAAGCACAAATGTCAGGGCATGTCAGAACATCTCAAGGACCCCAAAAACACCTTAGACCCCAGAGGGTTAAAAGAAGAGAATTCAAGCGTCATGCCTGTGTGTCTGTGTGACTGTTTGACTGAGTATTCGCTAAGTTATGGTTCATTTTCGGACGCGTTTCAGAATGGACTTCACTGACAGAGAGAAGGCAGAACTCGCTTCGTGTTTATTTTTCTTTATTTGGCAAAAAGCACAACACTTTGTTTTTATTGTGAGTATACACAAAAATAATACACACTTAACAGGATCGATTGATGTATGAAACTCCTATGGAAACTCAAAGTCAACAGAGTATTTTTGAGTCTCTTTTACACTGATAAAAAAAAGCGAGCTGGTATCGCCGGCGATACCGCCGACCCCAGGGGGTTAAAGGCTGTCAGCTCCTTTGCATTGTCACTCAATGGGACTTGCCAGTAGCCTTTACATAAATCAAGTATGGTCAATCATTCAACCTTTCCTAGATGATCAATCAAGTTGTCAGTTCGTGGGGTAGGATAGGAGTCAAATTTGGACACTGAATTCAGATATCTAAAGTCCACACAAAAGCGTACACTGTCATCTTTTTTAGGTACCAAGACTACTGGGCTACACCACTCACTTCTAGACGACTCAATGATACCCATGGCTCGCATCTGATTCACTTCTTCCTTCAACGCTGGTAGTAGACGTTCAGGAATACGGTAGCACTTACGTCGAGTGCCAGCCCCTTCATGCAAGGTGATGTTATGATGAATCAGAGTGGTACGCCCTGGTTTCTCTTGGCACACGCCTATGTTACAAATCTTCTGAAGCTGTGACTGTTGAAGGGGTGAGAGGTGATCGAGGTCAACAGTGTTTGCTGAAGGAAGTGGCAAGTATTATTCCTCCACCTCATCTTCATCCTCCACCTGACGAATCAGACACACCTCAGACACTTGGGACAGCCTCTCATGCCATTTCTTGAGCAAATTAACCTGCAGTACCCGACGTGAGCGCCGCTTTCCTGAGTTGGCAACCTCGTAAGTGGTAGGTCCAAGTTTACGGACCACTTCAAAAGGCCCCTGCCACTTAGCGAACAGCTTGCTGGTATCACTGGGTAACATTACCAACACCTTTTCTCCAGTCTCAAAACTTCTGACCTTGGACTTTTGATCATAATATTGCCACTGACGTTGCTGTGCTTGAACTAGGTTTGACTGGACTAGCTGAGTCATGCTCTTCAACTTCTCCCACATCTGGAGAACATAAGAGAGAACATGTCGAGTCTCTGGGGCCTCCTGGCCTCCCATCCAGCTCTCCTTCAATAGGGACAAAGGACCTTGCACCCCCAAGCCATATAGCAACTCAAAAGGTGAGAAGCCAGTAGAAGACTGAGGGACCTCCCTGTAAGCAAACAATAGGTAGGGAATCCACTGATCCCAGTCAGCTCCAGATTCACTCACATACTTTCGCAGCATTTGTTTAAGTGTTTGATTGAATCTCTCCGTCAGACCATCAGTCTGCGGGTGATAAGGTGTGGTTCAAGCCCTTGACACCTAACAAACGGTATACTTGTTTTAAAAGCTTGGACATGAAGTTGGATCCTTGATCAGTCAATACAGTTTTGGGAAAACTCACCCTCAAGAACAACTGCATAAGACAAACTGCAACTGTCCTGGCCTTGACTGTCTTGATAGGAAAAACCTCAGGATATCTGGTTGTGTAATCTGTGATTACCAGCATAAAGCGATTTCCAGCTTTACTTCATTCTAATGGCCACATCCACATACCACATCCATCCCTAACTGTTCAAATGGCACACCAATTACTGGGAGTGACACTAACGGGACTCTAGGAGGACCTCTACTGGCAGTCTTCTGGCACTGAGGACAAGTTCTACAAAATTCTGTTGCATCTGTATTCATATTTGGCCAAAAAAAAAAAAAGACGGCTAATCCGAGCTGATGTCTTTTGCCTTTTTAAATGGCCGGCCCAGGGAATGGAATGGCCCAACTCAAGCACAACCTTCCAGGGGACCACTATTCGAGCATCTATTCCCTTCCCCTTATACAGCACACCATCTTTAATAAACATCAAATTCCCCGAACTACCTGATGTCGAGTCCTTGTCCTGTACTTCTTCCTGAGCCTGCCTATATAGGGGACCAATCACTGTATCCTCTTACTGCAACAACCATATTCTCCTGAGGGATTTCTACTGGGCCCACACACTCTTCTACAAGAGGTTCCTCACCAGGTGCTGCTGCAAAACAGAGTTTCTCTAGTCTCTTTTGTATTTTAGATTTTCTAGGCTTACCTGGCTGAGCTTCCAAATCTGCCCCAAAGTAAGGCAACATACTCAGGTCCTCAACATCTTCCTTTTATTTCTGAGCCCTAGCCCGGGTCAGAGCTACACTACATTCCTTACCAATGCTTTCATTGCCATCAGTGAGTAGATCTACTAACGCAGGTAAGTCTTGGCCTAAAATAGGGCTGGGCGATATATCGCATGAGATTGTTATGCGCATCTCGTCAGTAAAGCCGGTTCCTTGATTAGTAGTAAATCGCCATCACCTGCTTTCAGATGGAGCGGCATTTACAACACAGTGCCGTAGTTAAAGGTATTGTAGGTAGGATTTTTATAAAAAACTTCTTTTCCAAATTTGTTTAAACTTTATTTATATATCAAAACATAATTAAAATGTAAGTACTCTGAAAAAGAAAGTATAAAAATCGAGTGTCTGTAGACCTCTCACGACTGTTTTAAAGACAGCTCATTATTTCCATTCACTCCACCCCCTCCCTTCTGGGCTCCTTCCAAAGCCACGCCCCCAAAACACATGAACGCGCGACGCCGACCGCTGAGCTGAAGACGCATTATTTACCTGAGACGAGCGGAGAGGAAGGAGCGCAGTGCATGTAGTGACATCATGTCAGAATCACATGTAATAAAAAAAATCTAACTTTATCATTATGAAGATAAACAAATAAGATGTATTTTAGTACTCACTATCAAGCTAGCATATTGATATTGGTAAAGTTTAAAATATATATTTTTTGATTCGCTAACGAGCTAGTTATCTATAAGGCAAAGCTAAAAACGTTTTTCCATTACCATCATTTACACTGTGATGAAGATGAATTTCGTGTAAGATTCATAACATATATGGTGTTCTGCATGTAAGAGTTTCCATGATGAAAGCATTGTTGACTCTGATGAGGACTAACGTTACACTCCAGAGACAAGTACCGCATCGTCAGCTCGAGGACAGGTCCGGGGTCGAGGGCGAAGCAGAGGAGGTCGTGCAAGAGGCCGTGCAACTAGGGTCCGAGGATATTGACACGCGTTTTATTCAAAGACTTTTTGTTCATTACCTTTTCTAGTACTGTCTTCCTTTTTTGCCTTGTTTGCCTTCGCTAACTGCATATGCCGGTAATGTGAATTTTTGATTGCTCTTTCTCTGCCATTGTTTTGCTATTCCTAGGTTCCGTGCCTCTTGAATTCCTCAAATCAAATGGATGCGCGCGCATATGGGCAGATCCTGTGTGGCAAAAGGGTGGTTGCCATGGTTGCGAGAGAGTGACAGTCGCCTAAGCCAATCCTTTGTTTCGTCCCGAATGGAAATAATGAGCTGTGTTTAATACAGATTAAACGGTCTAGAGTCACTCGATTTTTATACTCTTTTTATCAGAGTACTTACATTTTAATTATACATTGATATATATAAAAAGTTTAAACAAATTTTGAAAAAAGTTTTTTATAACAATCCTACCTACACTACCTTTAACTGACAAGCTGAGCCATATCGCATTAATTATCGCAGGCGATACGTCCGCGATAATTAATGCGATATGGCTCAGCTTGTCAGTTAACTACGGCTCTTTGTTGTAAATGCCGCTCCCTCTGAAAGCAGGTGATGGCGATTTACTACTAATCAAGGAACCGGCTTTACTGACGAGATGCGCATAACAATCTCATGCGATATATCGCCCAGCCCTAGCCTAAAATCATTGGCTATGGCAAACCATCCACTACTCCTACTTCCAAAAAATAGGCCTGCCCCTATACATTAACCTCATTACCTGAAGTGGGGTACTGCCTTTCCTCTCCATGAACACAACAAATCTGTGCTACAGACGTATGACTCCTTAAAACTACAGGTACCAAGTCAGAACGCATCAGTGATTGCTTACTTCCTGTGTCTACAAGCGTAACCTTTTGTCCATTAAGAACTACATCAACATATGGTAATACCACTCATGTTGCCAAACAGCTAGGTCTTGGAACGGTACACACATTGGCCTGGGTAGAAGTGTTACTAGGGCACCTTGACTGTTTGTGACCTTCCTGTCCACAATGATAACATATAAGACTCCTACACACCCCAACTTTAACCCTCTGAGGTCGACAAACGCGCGGGCGCGTTTTGCTGGATTTTCTCCACATTGTAGCACTATAAACTTAAATTTCTTCGTCATTTATGGTCATACAGAAAAAAAGAAATATAAAAAAAGAATCTGTGATATTTCTACTTTTGTATGTGTCCACTTACAATCAAATCAAAACATTGTGCTTTTGTAAAATAAAGAAAATAGACAGGGTGTGCGTTCTGCCTCTCCGTCGCGGTGAACTTTTTTTTCTTGAGCACGTCTATAAACTGAAACAAAACTCAGCGAATACTTGTCACACATTTATGAGCCATACACCTTTATAAACATTTAAGTGTGTACTTTTAAATGATCGGATTCAAAACGAAAACAAATATTCTCTGTTTAAGTAATTTGTATAAAACCAACAAGATGTCCAGCTTCTCAAACGCTTCCTAATTATTTTTTAATTTACCACGCCTACTCGCGCAAAAGATATTCACATGCAAATCTCCACATGGAACGCGATCGCGCTCATTACCTCAACAACAAAACACTTCACTTCACTTTTCGTCGAGTTTGAAAGACGTGCCTGAGCTTACATTGGATTTACATCAGAAGAAGAAGAACCCGATTTGAAGACAAGAAAGATAAGGTAAGAAATTATATACTTACATATTAGTTTGCTATTGTTGCATAAATTTCACATTGCAGTTGAACTGTTGCTAGATATATGGTGAATATTATAATATTTAGACCCGTGTTTACTGTTACTGTGTTTGTGGATATCTGCTCAAACGTAGATATGTATATGGTAACCATAATGTTTTATATTTGAGCGCGATCGCGTTTGAATGTATCATATTTTGGATCGTGATCGCGTTTGAATGTATCATATTTTGCAGCGCGATCGCGTTTGAATGTATCATATTTTGCAGCGCGATCGCGTTTGAATGTATCATATTTTGGATCGTGATCACGTTTGAATGTATCATATTTTATCCAGCACTGCGCATAGCTTATGCCTACAAGGCACAACAAACCTGGTGTTCACTGTTCATTATATTATATATTGTTGGAAACATTTGTGTGTGTGTGTGTGTATTCTGTGAATTTTAAAAAGCAATTTTAACCAGAAAAATCTAAAATGTATTCCCAAAATCGTGCAGGCCTTTCTCTTGATGTCAGTATGTTCACTTTTTTTTTCAGGGCCCAGATGCCACTGAGGACTTCAGTGAACATGAACATGGTAAAGTGAAAATCAAACACCTTGGAAATGAAAGGTATGTACAATGTTTTTAGGAATGGCACAAAGGTCTCTGTCTTTGGATCATTGTTTTCAATAAGTGCTTTTTTGGCATTTGCTGTGTGTATCTTTGGACTATGTTGTGTTGTAAATAAATCCAAACAATTTAAAAGCCATTATTTTTTTAAATCTCCTCATTTACAGTATTGTGCAAGGTTGCCCAGAATGGCAGGGCCTGATAGCTCCTAATAGGGCCATTAGGGGAGGGTCTTTGTCTTTCTCAGGTGAGAAAAGCTTACATATTAATGAGCTCTCGCATAAGGCTTTTTCACACAAAACACGTCGTAATTTTTTTAAATCAATATATTGTCTTATCTGAATGAGCAATCAGGGTGATTTTCACATAGTTTTAGAGCAAATATTCTAGGCTACGTGATACAATTTTCAAAAGTCTTGTGAAGAAATAATCAGTATGGGTTTCATAGCCTTATTTCAGTGAGAATTTTTTTTTGTATTTTCACAAACCACGCATAAATGTCATTATCTCAAAACTACAAACTTTTACATACATGCTGTTGATATATTATTGTAGCAGAGTTTGTGCTGAATACAGTGTAATTAGACTTTAGCCATGAAAATGTCACAAGTAACAGAAATAACCAGAAATGTCAGAGCATGTCAGAACACCTCCAGGGCCCAGAAAACAGCTCAGACCTCAGAGGGTTAAAACCAGGGCTTTGTTTGACCGAACCAACCTTATCACTCGCAGACTTACCTTCATTGATGGCTCAAACTGTAGTCAGGAACGAGTGCTGGAGCTTGTTTGTGTCTTTACTCCCCTCCCACTGCTTGAATGTCCTTGGCTGAGTCTTGCATCGAGCAGCCACAAAGGTGTCTGCTAAGCTTGCAGCTTCAGCAGCAGAGCCAGGATCTCGTTCCCTAAGCCAGACTTGAAGGTCAGGTGGCAGTATGCACAAAAACTGCTCCTAAACAATTATCTCTCCAATCTCTTCCTTAGTATGATGCTGTGGCTGCACCCACTTGGAATAATGTTCTTTAAGTCTGGCATACAACTCATTCAGGGTTTCATCCTCCTTTACTTCGGTAGAACGGAACTGAAAACGATACGTCTCTGAGTTGATATCATATTTAGCAAGAATTGCTGCCTTGACCTTTTCATAATCATTTGAAAAGGCTGGATGAATGATCCTGTGTTTCACTCCTGCGCTCCACAACTTGTTCCTCACCTCACGGAAACGCGCCCTGGCCTTCGCCGTCTCCGCAGTGAAGTCAGGAAAAATGCGCAGCTTCATTCCACGAATCTCAAACAGCTTTTCTTTCTTGGCTAAACGTAGAATCTCATCTCTCGTATCCAACCTGTGCATCCTTGCAATCATTGCGCGCTGACCAGATTTAGCCACCGGTCCAACACGATGGGCATTTTCCACTTCAGGTGCGCGATGGAGATTATCCTTAAACAGATCATTAAGCAAAGCGGACACAAAACTTGTTGGATTCCCCTTCTCGGTATCTCGAACCAAGCCGAGAATACGGATGTTATATTTCCGACTGTGATTCTTCAAACGATCGGCTTTCTCTTTCAAGTCCGTGTTCTCTTTACGTAAACTTTAATTTGCAAACTCCAGCGCCGTAACCCTGATCTCCATGTGGTCAAGCGTTTCCTCCATAGCAGCAACTTTGTTGGAACATTCGAACATGTCTTTTTTAACGACATCAAGTTGCGGTTGAAGTTTATCAACCGCCGCATTGATTTCTTCCCTTATTATGATTTGGATCAGCTCTGACAGCTCCTGCATGTTGATATCCTTACCTGCTGCCATATCAATCTCCGGCACCTGTTCAGCGAGGCCACTTAGCTTTGTTTGCGACCTTGTTTTCTTCTTAGACATATCACAGCTCTCTCACCCGATCAAGTCGACCTTCATACTTGACTGACCGTCATTATAAATCAGAAAGATCTTTAATTACCAGTATTTTCACGTTTTGTCTGAGATTGGCGTTCTCCCGATATGCTCAGCCTTGACGCATGCGCATTACATATTTAACGTAAATAATGTTCTACATCGTCTGTCTCACTCAATCGTTGCAGATGTGGCTCTCTCTCAACTCTCAGCTGACTCTGGCCTTGACTTTCCAGAGGAGATGCTGCTGGTGATGCCATCTGCCTGCTGCTTGGACCATATTGTAGAACTGAGGGTACTCTCTGGACTGTTGGTTGTGATGGAAGGCCATACTGGAGACCACTGCCGGGCCTTGGATCTGGTGTCATTCTCAAGTGCACTTCCTGCTGTAGAAGAGAGAACTGATGTTGCATACCTCTCCATCGAGCCTCCTGTTGGCCAGCCTCTTGCTCCATGCGGCGGTCTCGAGCCTGCTGCAGTGCAAGATGTGATCGGAACATGTCTCTCTGCTCCACCAGTGAGACATCCTCCATGACGCTCCCCAACTCAGCATCTGATTCACCATCATCTCCCTCCATCTCTGCTCTAGCAGGTTCCTCAGCCTCTGCTTGCACCGCCCGCACCTTTTTAGGAGCCATTCTGGGCCAATACTGTTGCCTGTAGTGGAGAGTAAAAAAAAAAAAAAAAAAAAAGACCAAAAAAAACTCCAACAAACTTTTTTCTTATACCTAAGAAAAAAATAAAAAAAAATCACTACTGCACTCTTCTGACCATCCCACTTCTGACACCAGTTGTAACAGGAACCCAGTAAAATCATGAAAAAATCCTAACCCAAATAGATAACATTAATGGAAAAATGAAACAAAAAAGGGAAAAATATTATCCAGAAACATCCAAATTAGATTCAAAAGCAATAATGCTAAATGCTAATTTTCCAAAAAATAACTTCCTCAAAAATAACAAAACAAAACAAAAAAATCAACAAAGTACAAAATACCTGCAGCACTCAGGCCACACTCTCCACTGCAGCAACCAATACAGACTAACTCCATTAAACACAAATGAGCACATTTATACTAGTGGCCAGCACCATCACCCCATGGGGAGGGACAAACTCCCATACAACACTTTACACATTTTCCCATAAATAGAGAGTCTAGAAGAAACATTTTGTCACACTGTTCAAAATAGATAATCTACTTTCTTATGCAACAATTGATCTAATTTACAATACACTGAACAGGAAGTAGCAGAAGCAACTCGGCCGCATTGTCCCTAAAACCCCCATGCTCAATTAACAAGTGGTAGATTCCCATCCTTAGCGGAACCAATGATTCCCGCCACCGTTTCCCTGTCGGACCTCTAAAATTATGGGACAAACAATACTGGATAAAGACAACAGGTATTTCATTCACTCATTTCGATCGATAATCATAATAAACTCTTATGTCAGGAAACAGTCTCTGTGTGTGTGTGAGTGCATTTATTAACTCAAGTCCATGCTAAATGTGCGGTCAATCCGTGACCGTCACAGACAGTCATTGGGGCAGGAACAGGTCTGGGAACATGGACAGTCCTTGGGGCAGAAACAGGTCAGGGAACAGAACGGGAAACAGGAACGGGTATCGGCGGCCATCCTGGCTGAGGGCCCAGGCGGTGAGGCGGTGGCCATCTTGGCTGAAGACGAGGGCTCAGGCATGGCGGGCATTACGTGAAGAAGCTCAGGCTGGTCAGGCACGACGTGAAGATCAGGCTGGTCAGGCATGACGTAAAAAAGCCTTGGGTCTGGCAGTGTTCCGGACCGAGGCACGACATTCTCCAGACACCGGATGACGTTCTCCCTCCAGTCCAGTCCGGTGGTGTCTGGGAGGTCGATAGGATGGTTGAATGTGGCCCTGATCTGGAACAAGGTGCTCAGGCTCACGTCATCGAGGGTGCTGGTTACAGCAAGGCGGCAAAAGTCCTTTTTAAAGGAAAAAAAGTTTTTGCTCTCCTGAGCCATGATAATAATTTTTACCCTATCATCCATTTTGATTTCCGATCTTCTGTCACGGTGTGGTGCGGGCAGAAGAAGACGAGAGAGAATCAAAAGTTATAATGCAAACTTTTACTAATAATACAAATCCAAACAGGAACAGACAGGCAGAAGGTTACACATGCACTTAATACAACGGAGATCGGACAAAGACTGACTGAACAGAATGGAATTAAATACAAACACAACTGTGACACGTGATAGGATGTATATAGTGGTACAATGATGTTATGTGGACAAGAGCACTTAATACTGACAAGTGACAAGTCATAATTGTAATAAAATTACCTTTACACCACCTACTATGTGGCCTTTTTACCCTTAACTGATAATATTTGTTTTAAACCAATATCACTCTAAGTAAATAAAATACAGTGTATATGCCATGGTATATTTTATGTACTGTTTGAGTATGGTGCCAATTTTATTGTTACCACCAAACATTTGACATATCCTTGAAGATTTCTTTAGGTCTTGTCTCAGACCCAACCTTAGGTTATCCAACCTCTCTTGTCTCGGTCTCGACTCGCAGTTGATAAAGAATTGGAGTTATATGATCAAAGGTACGTGAGTGAGTAACAATCCTGGCTGCTGATTTCTGAATTAACTGTAATCTTTGAAGTTGTTTTTTAGGAATACCAAATAAAAGACAATTACAATAATCAGTCTGAGATGTAACCAAAGCATGAATGAGTACTTGTTGAGAACAATGTTGAGAAAGTGAAGAACAAAGTCTAGCAATATTACGTAAGTGAAAAAATGCAGTATGTGAAATATTATTAATGTGGGAACTAAAAGAAAGCAAACCATCAAATGTAACCCCAAGACTTTTCACCTGGGTGGAAAAGTTAACCGGGCAATTATCAATAAGCAAGTTGAAGGATTGAGTTTTAGATAAAACAGACCTAGACCCAACAAGGAGGGCTTCGATTTTACTGGTTTTTAACTTTAAAAAAATATTATTCATCCATATATTAACATCCTGCAAACATTTAGTGAGGTTAGAAGGAAGATGAGAAGCATTAGGTCTTGTGGATCTGTACACTCCAGTGCAAGCCAATCGTTCCAGTAATACTGAATGACTAATAGTATCAAAGGCAGCACTAATATCTAAAAGAATAAGAATAGACCAGAATCAGCAGCCAAGAGAAGATCATTTGTTACCTTAACAAGAGCTGTTTCTGCTCTATGTTTGGATCTAAAGCCAGACTGAAAATGCTCATAAATGTCATTGTCTTGCAGATGTGATTCAAGTTGAGTTGATACTATTCTTTCAAGTATTTTTGATATAAAATTAAGATTAGAAATGGGCCTATAATTATTTAGATCATTAGGATCAGCACCAGGTTTTTTTTGAGAATTGGAGTGATATGGAAGCCATTTTTAATGAAGGAACAGTAGCAGTAGATAATGAAGAACATACTATAGCTGTGTTACGTTTTTCTGATTGATCTAGGGGAGGAAAGCAACAGCAAAAATGGATGGTGGTGAAATGAATGTGCAACAGCATGAAGCCACCCTGTCTCCAGACCCAGAGTTGTTTCACAATAACCACATAATTATCTCAAGAAAAGTAGTTTTTATTTACAAATTAGGCAAAAGAAAAAGAGGGGTATCAGATTCAGAAGGGGGTATTGCCAAAACAACAAACATAATCAGTCTAACTCCTTATTAACCAAACTACTTAAACTAAGAGAAAAGAAAACAAGAGTATAGCAAAATAAGCTAACTCCCTTACTAACATAAACAGGAGAAAAAGTCAAATTCAAAATAAATGGCACCCTCCTCCCTACTAACCCCACAAATAAAGAAATAAATGATTAACTAGCAAATTTCAAATAAACTAAGAGAAAAACAGATTAATTAACCATACAATAAATAATCATTAAAGTGAACTCACTTCTGCATTTTAAGTCTCAATCATAGTGTGATCAAAAAGAGACTAATGAGAGAAAACTACTTCAATAAGTAGAACACAACATGAGGTAAAGATACACTATCAACTACTGGCTTCAACAGAACATCAGGTCTGGGGTTGAAGATGAGACCTCAAAGCTGCTGGACACAGTCAAGCCACCACCAACACAGCTCTGATGATGGTTGCAGTTTAAATTCTCTCCTTCCCCTCCCAGCATCCAATCACAGCAGGGCATTTATTATTTGCATCAGGTGGAAACCATTTCTCCTACGAAGAGAGACAGGGATAGAGAGAGAAACAGCTCAGCTTGGGCACACACAAACAAAACCTTACGGCTCTGGGCGTAACAGCTGTAATAATAGGAGAGCTTGAATGAATGCAAGACTTAACTAAAACAGTAGGTAAAGGATCGAGTGAGCAAGTAGAAGACCTAGACTTTATGATCAGCTTAGTAATGGAATCAACTGAAGGCAGCTCAAAATTAGAGAAAGTAATTGCAGACCAACAAATATGATTATATCCATTTTGATAATCACTAGACATTAAGTCAGAATTCACGAGTTCACACTTACATCAATTAAACAGTAAAGATTATGCATATTTGGCGTGCTGTCCGGGGGAGGGCTCCGAGCTCTGACTTTTTGCCCGAACACAGAGTACTCCCCCAAAAGCAAAAAAAGCAAAGGACAGCCACCAGACTAAAGACCCCCCAAAACGCAGAATTTTGGCGGGCTGGCGTTTTTAGAATAAGGCTGGTTGCTTGACCAGGAGAGCCTGCTGGCTCACAAATGGGGAGCAGTCGTAATTTGGAACAATTACGGACGGGCAAACCCTTACCGGCCGATAAATGAGGAACAGCGTGATTTATGCCACCTGACCAGGAGGGCCCGTGTTGCCTCTGGCGGGAGCAGCTCACTGTGCTAGGCGGACGGGCTCTACTGGCTGACGAATGAGGAGCAGCAAGATGTGGGAATGGTTGGTTGGATTAGCGATGAGAGGTTGAAGATGTAGATGAAATGGCCTTTTTTTGGTTTGGTCTGTCTTAAGAAGTGGAATGCTTTAAAACACCTCCAAGTTGTCACATAGGATTGGAGGGTTCTGGGAGAAACTGCTTGGAGGATGGTGTCCAGTGATGCGTCGAGGAGGGGTTTTAACAGGTGGGTTACGGGAATATTAGTTCTGAATAGTGAGGTACTGGAGTTGGGAATTGGTCCGCCTCTGGAGACAGGATCCTGAATTTCTGACAAGATCTGTGCTCGGATGTTGTGAGACACTGGGGGCAGCTCCGCAGTGACTGCGTTCAATGGGACGGGCATCTGTGTTGCTGTGAAGAGAGAGTGCTGAGATTTTGCCTGGAGAAGAGAGCTGGAAGGAACCAAAGCCGGGGCTGTGATTGTCAGCGGAGGCAGCCTCACGCTTGAATCGGCCTCTAGGGCTTGGGGAGGAAGATTAAAAGAAGCATAAGAAGGAAAAGAAGGTTGAAAATGAGAAGAGTGGGCTTGTGCTGCAAGCGGAGGCAGCCTCATGCTTGCTTGAGCTGCAGGCCACTGAAAAGGGGAGGGGTTAGTAGCTGTCGCGAAAAAAGGTTGAAATGATTGGGCCTCCGTTGCTAGCGGAGGCAGCCTCACGCTAGCGTCTGGAACGGGTGCTGGAGGCCACTGAAAAGAAAAAGGATTAGAAACAGTGGGAGTAACAGACTGATATGCTGAGGGAGGGCCGGCGGGCCTGGCTGCAACCAGTGCTCCAGCCTGCTGGTGAGGTCTGACAGCGGAGGAAACTGGGGCGCAGCCCAAGCTCGCTGAAGGCCTGCCGCTGCAGCCTGATGCTGGAAGCGAGCTGGATTTGGTGCGGTGAGATGGTGTTGTCGAGAGAGGTGAATCCTGAGCTTTGCGGGCTTCGCTTTGCCTATTGGCCGTTTTGGGGGCCCGCGTGGACTTCAGAGAGAGGTTAGCTGATTGCAAGGATGCATAGAGGGCATACAGTTCCGCTTTATTCATCTTTCAGGAGAACTGAACATCCGAATTGATCAGCGCTTGCCTCAATCCTATAACTGTCCACTTCCCAATAGGTGGAATAGTTGGGACGGCTGAGCGATAAGAAGACGCCGGGGACATTTTGATGTCTCGCCGGTGGAGGCGAGGGCTGGCCGCGGTGAGCGTGTAGCTGTTCGGGCAGGCCGGTGGCCGCGCGAAGAAGCCTGGGGCTCGGTTGCGATGTCGGGCGGAGAAGGAGTGGTCCTAGGGTCGGAAGATTGCGGCTGAGGATCCGGAGAGAGGTTAGACTCGTCGTCAGATGGGAAGAGCTGGAGTTGCGACATAGTAGCAAAAAGGGGCGAACCAATATGCTGTTAAACTGTCAACGAATGGAGGCAAGTTTGCTGTATATATACTCCTCTTAACTCGTTGATTGGGTAGATTAACAGAGTATGCTCCACTCGTGTCTAATTAGGTTTGATTATCTGAATGTGCTCCACATGTGTTTGATTAGGTTTAACCCTCTGGGGACCAAGCTGTTTTTGGGGTCCTTGAGATGTTCTGACATGCCTTGACATTTGTGCTTTTTTCAGTTATTTATAAACATGTTAATGGCAAAGGTGTAAATTCACTCTATATAGCACAAACAGGTCTACCATAATATGCGAGCAACGTGTATGTAGATGTTTGTATTTTTAAGAGAATAATGTTTATGCGTGGTTATTGGAAAAAATTAAAATGAAAGTTGCTGAATTAAGACCACAAAACACATATTAAATATGTGTCCACAAGACTTTTGACTAATGGATGTTGTCCCTTTGAGTTCTAGCTTCAAAATGATGTAAAAATAGTCTTGCTTTATCGTTCACAAAAAAAAATACATTGATTTAAATGGTGTAAAACAGGTTTTGCTTGGAAAGCCAATATGCGAGGGGGAGGAGTAGTTTACACCTTAGATTATGAATGTCCCACCCACTCTGCATAATGAGCCATTCACTCAGGTGTGAAACTGACTGAGCCACAATGCAAGGACAAAAGATGTATTTAGAAGGAGACTTATATTGACCATTTAAGATTTCGCTTACATCTCTCTTGTAAATATGTTTTGCTATTTTATTAAAAATGTTACAATTACAACAATAATTACAATTTCAACAATATTTCAAGTGTACTCTTTCTTTGTAAAAAAAAAAGATAAAAAGATTATAGGCCTACATTTTATCATATGTATTCATTAGTTTGAATATAGCCAACATTGGAACATCTTAGTCTATGAATTTATTTTTGACAAAAATAGTATTTTTTTTGCAGTTTAATACGTTGCTTATACAAATACATTTTATTTCAACATATTCCAGTCGATTTTTACTCATCTCAGTAGGCTATAGCAAAGCAGTTTATTCTTTCACACATAGACGCGCGATTCATATTTAGGCTAAACAGTCTTTACAAATATGTCCCCTTCATTCATCTCACAGAAAGGCGAATCATATTATAGAAATGCGATTCATCTTTTTGCGGTTTACATAGGCCTACACTAACGTTATTCCATAACGTTATTCCACACGTGAGAAAAGAAAACAGCCTACCTCACTCCTCAGCGGAATCTGCTCCTCATTTCAGGAGATATTGCTCCTCATCAGCACTGTTCTGAGGAATCTTTTCTCCATAAGGTAGGCTATAATGTCTCACTCGCGAGGAGTCGCGACGCGCTTTGTTTACAGCTGATGTGGGCGTTTCACAGCTCTGAAATAGTTCTCAGAATTTGCGTTTGAATAGCACGCGCTCTCCGGGGAGTGGTCACATTACTGTGAATTAGCTCCTAATGAGCTCGACAGGAGTCGCTCTCTTTTTATACAGATTACAGAAGCTGAGAATATTTGTTTTTTATATAAATGACTTCATTTAAAAGATGCGATCTCAAGCTTTATGCCCGTGGGTCTGTTTGCCTGTTTGACTGAATTTTCGCGGAGTTATAGATCATTTTCGAACGCGTTTCAAATGGGAGTTTACTGACAGAGAGAAGGCAGAAATCGCATCATGTTAATTTTTCTTTATTTGTCAAAAAGCAAAACACTTTATTTTTATTGTGAGTATACAGAAAAAAAATAGAAACTGAACAGGATCGATTGATGTATTACACGAAAATGAAAGATCAAAATTAACAGAGCATTTAGTGTTTATTTTCATTGCTAAAAAAAAAAAACGAGCAAAACGCGCGGGCGCGTTTGTGGTCTCCAGAGGGTTAATTATCTGAACTTGATCCTCCCGAAGTTTGTTAATAAAACATCATTTAAGTAGTTCTTAATGTATACTGTCAATCTTGGATCTAAAAAAATTAGAAAAAGATACACATTGATAGGTGAAAAAAGTATCGTAAGGTTTCAACACTTTGTTAACAGTACTGAATAAAGTCCTTGTATTACTTTGTCCATTGGCAATGATATTTTCATAAAAAGATGATTTTGCTCTTTTCAGTTCAGCCTTGTATGAAACCAGGGGCCCGTTCTTCGTACGTCGCTAACTCAGTTAGCTGGATTTGATTGTTGACGATTTGGCATGATCTTGGATTGTTTGGTTCTTCGAAGCTCATCCTGGACTTGCTGTCATAGCAACAGGTCCGTAAGCTTAAACTTGCTCGGGAGCAGGCTTATTTCATGTAAACAGGATTGTGGCTTTATAAGCGGAGCTGATACGGGAAGTCCAGCGCAGCGCGAAAGTGCACTTTCTGAGATATATTTTTTTCTTGTGACTCGTGAGATTGTCGTTTACATTATTAATTTGTTGGAAACGCACATTTATTTTCGACTTGTCGGAGTCAGGCTTTAACTACAGCACAAACTGTTTGCATTGCCCTAAGATTATTTGCGAGTGGCTCTTTCCTTTACACTACTGGAGATGCGGAGAACTTGATGGAAAGTGCTGTCTGTCATGTCATTCGGAGTTTACCTGGCGCTTTTAGGTTTAAAAAACAGTTTTAGGTTTTTCATTTCCAAGCCACTTAATGTTGTAAAGCAGTTTTTTTTAAAGCAGTTTTTTTTTTTTTTTAGGCTATCATAATTTTTTATGAAGATCATGCAATCATGACCATGACGATTACAGTATATGTCACTCAGGCTTCACTAACGTGATTGGTACCATAGACTATAGACCATAGACTGCCATCAAGGCCTCAATGAAGGGGATTATGTGAACAGAAAGGGGGTTCACAATGTAAATGTGCAGCCCAGTTACTATTGTGATTCTTAATATTCCAGATTAGTAATATTATATCAAATAAAAAAAGGCAGTTGACTAAAATCTTCCATATCACAAATGTGAAAGCAAAATGGTCAGGATCTGTGCATGACTTAAGAATTTTCCGAGATTCACATTTATGCACATTATTTGAAAGTGGTAAGGAAAGTTCCACAATTAAATATCAAGCTCACTGTATTACATACACTTATGCTGATCCTAACAGAACTGCATTTTTCATAGGTGATTATGACATGTTCCTGCCTGCAGACAGGTGTTTTATGACCCCATTCCCTGACCCAAACCAGTTACAATGCAGCTCTAGCCAGGACACACAAGGGCACACAATGAAATGAACTTTGGCTAACTAAAGGGAAGATTTCAGTGTCTGAAAAGTCTGAGGGTTGCACACCTGACAGGGCCTGTGACATTGTTGCATGTGCCATATTACACAACATTGCCAAAAAAAAAAAACACTTTTCATTAAATGTTTAATAAAAGACAAATATGCTTAGTTCCTTGAGTTTTATTTCAATTGTTCTTTGTAAAGAAAAGCCAGTGGTCAAGTGCCTGCAACAAGCGATATTAGACACATGCCTCATGCAACAAATAAAAAGGAAAAGTTGGCTATACACTGCCCACCTGTAGGCCTATGTCTCCTCTGTCTGTGCAGACTCTTCTGTAGATGTGGAATCCTGCAACTTATATTGCAGCCATAAAGCATACAAGTATAAATTAAGTAAAGTTATTTATGCACTTGCAGGTAGGCTAGTTCCTCCATATGACAGTTATCTGAGAGGGTTTATTCACTGTCCAGTGCAATGGAAACAAATGGACATTACAAAGTCTTATACTTTCTTTCCTTTGGAAAGTTAGAAAATGTCCACTTACTGCACATATTTCAGCCACCACTTTCTTGGGAACAGATACAAGTGTTGGTGTATTATGTAAAAGTGCACAAAAGAGGAAAACACAATGTCATTACAATGAACTACACTCGGGAAAAATGTGATCAATAACTCATGGCAAAATATTTTTACATTAACATAAGTATATCTGTTTTCACTTTCACAAGTCAAAGCAATTCATCATTACTCAAGATTTAACAGTTGAAATGACTATACGGCCTTAATTAAAACAGCAAAAATTATTTTACAGTGTAGGCTACTAAGATCTTTTTCTTGATTGCTTTTATAAACAGACATCTATTTATTTAACAGTGCCTTTTATAAAAGAGATATAATATAAGTTATAATATAACTAAAAATTACCATTATGTAGAATATTTTTGTACTTCACTTTTATTTGTTCCCATTTTCTAGTGTGGTGACTCTGACATTACAATGAACAAAGTAATTATGCAATTATTAAAATACAAAAATATAGGCTAATAAGTGATAAAAACATCTAACATGGCCACTTCTAATGGATTTAAATTGTCTGCTACTTTTTGCCAGCCCCAAATGGACCCGAAGGGCGGGATTAATATATAGAAAAAAAAATCATAATATTTTTTTTTTTACTTGTTTTTTATAATATTTTTTCTTTTCTTTTTTGGTGTTTTGAAATAATTTTATGATTTATAATTAATATTTATGCAATAATTATGACCCATTTTTTCCCATTGAATATAATAGAATTTTTTTATATATATATAATTTTTATTTTATTTTTATTAAAGCTGTATTTCATTTTAGAGTCAAGCCTAGGCCTCATGAAAGCAATTTTTAAAATGAGATGGGCGCCAACTGGTGGACACACTGAGCATTTTTATCACGCAATAGCACATTTTTACCACTAGTGGATATACAGCTCTCTGTAGAAAGGCTTGCGAATTCTAGTGATTTTTGCCTCAACATATTTAGTCTGTTTTGCACTCTTGATGTTTAAGAGATTCACCCCTTCACTGTTGAGTCCTTTTTTCTTCATCCTGGCTGATTTGTAGATTGTATGCACCAAAAAACTCTGTGTTTTCATATTTTTGGCAATTTCCCATTCATTTCCTATGGGGGTCATTTTTGACCAAAGAGCAGAAGTTTGATGACCACTTAGTATGCTTGGATCATGACCTCAATATTTTTTGTGCGTTCACATACCTAATACCATAAAAGTCACCTAGTTTCGTAACATTCCGATGAAGCTGTGATTTTTAAAAATTCAAAACAGATTTTTGTAATCTGAATTTATTAGTGTGTATGTGTATAAAAGTGTGTTTGTGTGTGTGTGTCTGTGTGTGGATGTGTCTGTTTTGCACTCTTGATGTTTTAGAGATTCACCCCTTCACTGTTGAGTCCTTTTTTTCTGCATCCTGGCTGATTTGTAGATTGTATGCACAAAAAAACCTCTGTGTTTTCATATTTTTGACAATTTCCCATTCATTTTCTATGGGGGTCATTTTTGACCAAAGAGCAGAAGTGTGACGACCACTTAGCATGCTTGGATCATGACCTCAATATTTTTTGTGTGTTCACATACCTAATACCATAAAAGTCACCTAGTTTCATAGCATTCCGATGAAGCTGTGATTTTTAAAAATTCAAAACAGATTTTTGTAATCTGAATTTATTAGTGTGTATGTGTATAAAAGTGTGTTTGTGTGTGTGTGTGTGTGTGTGGATGTGTCTGTTTTGCACTCTTGATGTTTTATAGATTCACCCCTTCACTGTTGTGTGCTTTTTTTCTGGATCGTGGCTGATTTGTAGATTGTACGCAAAAAAAAACTCTGTATTGTCACATTTTTGCCAATTTCCTATTCATTTCCTATGGCGGGTCCATTTGGACCCGAAGGTCCTGAGTGTGACTATTTTTTTTACAACCGCTTAGACTATTCAAATCCTGTCCCCAATTTTTTTGGGTGTTCATATACCAAGTACCAACAAAGTCACCAAATTTCGGACCATTCCGATGAAGCTATGATTTTTTACATTTTTTTATTTAAACGCTTCGGGACCATTTGGACCCGAAGGACCCCATATGGGCTTATGATCTGATATAGAAGATTCTGTAGAAGTAAAGTTAAAAGGCTTGACACCTGAACAGCATACAAGATCTAAAATATGTCCCTTGTTATGTGTTGGAAAATTAAGAAATTAGATTAAAATAAGAAATAAGAAATAAGAAATAAGAAAAAAATTAAGTCAGCACTATCCAGAATTGATTTAAAATCATTATATTGAGTGTTAGTAGTATTGTCAAAATGAATGTTAAAATCTTCCATCAACATGATGTTTGGAGACAGGATACACAGATGTGTTAAAATGGTAGAAAATTCAGTAAAAAATGTGTTCATATCAGATGCCTTTGGTGGTCTATAATTCATGACAACAATAGTGGGAATTTAACCTTTAAGTTGTACAGCCAAGATTTCAAAAGATGATGGCTCCGATATAGTTGGTTTATGACGTCACGCACGTGGTGGAGTAATAACTTCTTTTAATGAATCTGTTTGAGATCGACTTAACGCTAGATGTTTTGCTTGATGTTTTGCTATAAATTTGCTATACAGACATGACATCTGAGGACTATTTCTCATTTTTCTCAGTTATTTTGCTTCATTTCCAGATTCAATCATAGGCTCGTTCTTACATAGTAGAGCACGTTCGCACATGCACACTCTTCAAAAACGGTGCTTTAAATCTCTTGACAAACTAAAAGATGTAAATTAAATTTGTATGTATTCTAAATAAAAGACACAGGTTGTACTGAATGTCAGCTTGCTTATTTTGCTCAAGATAAGGATTTATTAAGTCCACATGTCATGCAAACTAGAAACTATGCTTCTAACCACAGGTGGAGAGCTGTCGTTCCAACCACACTACTTTGCGATGCTGTCTGCGAATGTTCGTTGGAACAATGGTTTCGGGAAACACAGACTCGTTGAACTATGCTGATAACGACGGAACTTGCGACCATAGTTGGCTAACAATGCTTTTGGGAAACACACCCCTGGGCAGCAGAGCAAGCACTTCAAAATCAACAGACCTCCCAGCATTTTTAGGCAGTCTTGGGTTTGTAGACCAAAAAGAACGAATTTGTCCACCACATTCAGATTTAGCAGAGCTGATTTGGATATTCCGATGAGACCCACGGTGAATGTATTTCGGTCAGCGTATAAGAGCTCCGGATGATTATGCAGGGACAGCAGAGTTATGATTACAGGTCTAAGTTTGTACAGATCTGTCACCGAGTACACCAGTCGAGGAGCAGCGCTGATCACCACAGAGGAGAAAATGATCCATAGCAGCAGTTTGAAGAACCACATGATGAAATCTTGTAGAATTAGGGCAGGCAAACCCAACAGTGATGGAAGCCGAGCTGCAAACGCCAATCTTCCGCCACAAAGTCAGGAATAGTAGATATCAAATTGATACAGAGGTCCAAGGATACAATAATGAAGCAGTGCCCCAGCGTGGATCTGACCAGGTGTGTGAGCCCGAGACACCAGTGGCCGAGGAAACTGAGATGGGGGACTGGCTGATAGACTTCGATGGGGTATTGTCAACTCCCACCCTATCCCACCCTATCCCACACGCTATCTGAATCCTCTATATTACTCAAAGAGAGCGTTGAGAACTGGGAACTTTTTTTGCTCTATCCTGTGTGAACTGTGTCATGATTACCTTTGTCATCTCAAGTCTCATTTCATCACCACCATTACAGAGCTCAGCCAGTTCTCCAGTCCCATCGCTGCTGGATGCTTGCAGCCCTGCGCCGTCTCTGGGGAGTCCCTGCATTGATCCCTCCACCAACGATGCTCATCGCCGTGACATTGCCTAGGTCTCCTGCACCAGCGATGTCGCTCAGCTCCCTCAACCCTCGGTCTGCGGATCCACCGGCTCTGTCTCCATCTGTCATTCCCCAGTTACCATCAGCCTCATCACCATCTGGACTCCTCTCTCTCTCGACTCTGCCGTGGTCTGTCGGCACTTGGGAGCTCTGGGTCTGTGCTTGCAGACCATCTCCACCGTCATCGCCAGGGGATCGTCATCCTGCCATCACCTGCCCTTCTCCAGCTCCTCGCCCGCCTCCAGAACCTCCTCCCTCATCTGTTTATGTTCTTCTTACGGCACAAGGCCGCATCTACTCGCAGGGGGCATTATGTCACAGTTTGTTAGTCACATGTTTTCCTTTGTTTTGTCACCATCATGAGTTCATTTGGTTCAGCTGTGTTTCATTAATCATCCTCATTTGTGTTTGCTAAATAAGTTGGTCCCTTACATCCATTCTCTGTCTGATCAACGTTGTAAATAGTGTGTTGCTGCCTGTTCTGCTGTCCTGTATTTTTAAACTTTTGTGTTGAAAAGATACCTTCATCTTGGAGGTGATTGTTGCGTCAGCATTTGCGAACTCAAACATGTGTAAGTACCGATCTTTTATACAGCAAGTATAAGGACATGATTGGATAGATGTGAAGGTAATAAGTGACATAGTAATTAAGTCTTCCTGGCAGAACTTATGCTGAAGCTTAATTTCTACCAGAAAGCCTCGGGAGAAATAATAATGCAACAAAGCATAAATCAAAAGTTCTTTGGCGTAGGCCCCATCCGTAGTGCATAATCCGAGGGGTAGCGGATCTGCATTTCCTGCCTGAAGATGAAGGCAGGGGCGCAGCCGACCCCCAAAAGTAGGTGGAGTATGGATACACCACCCGCCCACACGGGGCCCGCCCACACCCATAAATTGGTAACGGAGAGTATACCCACCGGTCGTGAATCCTGAAGTTCCTGAAAAATAGGAAAGGAAGTTACCATAAAATAGCATGATGAACGTTGGACGTGGATACAACATAGGCCTATAGCTTAATTAGGAGAGAAAGCCGCTTTAGTCTTAGTATAAACGTTGACTTTTAAGTACTATAGGGAGCCCTTTTTTTTTCCTTTTTTTTTTTTTTTTAACCCTCTGAGGTTGACAAACACGCGGGCGCGTTTTGCTGGATTTTCTCCACATTGTAGCACTATAAACTTAAATTACTCCGTCATTTATGGTCATACAGAAAAAAGAAATATAAAAAAAGAATCTGTGATATTTCTACTTTTGTATGTGTCCACTTACAATCAAATCAAAACATTGTGCTTTTGTAAAATAAAGAAAATAAACAGGGTGTGCGTTCTGCCTCTCCGTCGCGGTGAACTTTTTTTTCTTGAGCACGTCTATAAACTGAAACAAAACTCAGCGAATACTTGTCACACATTTATGAGCCATATACCTTTATAAACATTTAAGTGTGTACTTTTAAATGATCGGATTCAAACTGAAAACAAATATTCTCTGTTTAAGTTATTTGTATAAAACCAACAAGATGTCCAGCTTCTCAAACGCTTGCTCATTATTTTTTTAATTTACCACGCCCACTCGCGCAAAATATATTCACATGCAAATCTCCACATGGAACGCGATCGCGCTCATTAGGCCTACCTCAAAAACAAAACACCAAAACACTTTACAAGTCTCTGCTTTTAGACGCGCCTGATCTTACATTGGATTTACATCAGAAGAAGAACGTGATTTGAAGACAAGAAAGGTGTAAGGTAAGAAATTCTTACATATTCGTTTGCTATTGTTGCATAAATTTCAGATTGCAGTTGAACTGTTGCTAGATATATGGTGAATATTATAATATTTAGACCCGTGTTTACTGTTACTGTGTTTGTGGATATCTGCTCAAACGTAGATATGTATATGGTAACCATAATGTTTTATATTTGAGCGCGTTTGAATGTATCATATTTTGCAGCGCGATCGCGTTTGAATGTATCATATTTTGCAGCGCGATCGCGTTTGAAAAGCAAACGGCTTCATGTTTTTACTATTATCTCATTTCATATCATCATAATGAATGGAAACATTTGAAGTAACATGATAATCAATATATTTTTCTCTAGCTTAGTTGTTACTGAAATCTTTTGGAAGATTTATACTGCTATAGGTTATTGATATTATTATTTTATCCAGTACTGTGCATAGCTTATGCCTACAAGGCACAACAAACCTGGTGTTCATTATATTATTGTTGGAAACATTTGTGTGTGTGTGTGTGTGTGTGTGTGTGTGTATTCTGTGAATTTTAAAAAGCAATTTTAACCAGAAAAATCTAAAATTTATTCCCAAAATCGTGCAGGCCTTTCTCTTGATATCTTCTTTTTTTTTCAGGGCCCAGATGCCACTGAGGACTTCAGTGAACATGAACATGGTAAAGTGAAAATCAAACACCTTGGAAATGAAAGGTATGTACAATGTTTTTAGGAATGGCACAAAGGTCTCTGTCTTTGGATCATTGTTTTCAATAAGTGCTTTTTTGGCATTTGTTGTGTGTATCTTTGGACTATGTTGTGTTGTAAATAAATCCAAACAATTTAAAAGCCATTCTTTTTTTAAATCTCCTCATTTACAGTATTGTGCAAGGTTGCCCAGAATGACAGGGCCTGATAGCTCCTAATAGGGCCGTTAGGGGAGGGTCTTTGTCTTTCTCAGGTGTGAAAACAATACATATTAATGACCTCCGCATAAAGCTTTTTCACACAAAACACGTCGTAAAAATTTTAAATCAATATATTGTCTTATCTGAATGAGCAGTCAGGGTGATTTTCACATAGTTTTAGAGCAAATATTCTAGGCTACATGATACAATTTTCAAAAGTCTTGTGAAGAAATAATCAGTATGGGTTTCATGGCCTTATTTCAGTGAGAATTTTTTTTTGTATTTTCACAAACCACGCATAAATGTCATTATCTCAAAACTACAAACTTTTACATACATGCTGCTGATATATTATCGTAGCAGAGTTTGTGCTGAATACAGTGTAATTAGACTTTAGCCATGAAAATGTCACAAGTAACAGAAATAACCAGAAATGTCAGAGCATGTCAGAACACCTCCAGGGCCCAGAAAACAGCTCAGACCTCAGAGGGTTAACTAACATTGCCAGTTCACCCCTAAGGACACATGGAGACAAGGCCTCATTGGACCACACAGACAGTGCCACATTGGGCATACATAGACAGGCCTCATTGGACCACACAGAGCAGGCCACCTAGGGCCATACATAGATAGCCTCATTGGACCACACAGACTCTGGCCACATTGGACCACACGGCCATATTTGACCACAGAGACAAGGCCTTGATGAGCCACACGGCCATTATTGACCACATGGACAAGGCCTCGATGAGCCACAATGGCTGCTAATGCCACATAGAAGACAAGGTAAGACTAGACGAGCACATAAAACGAAGGCCACCCAGGCCTTTTTTTTATTTTATTTTTTTTATTTAAGCAATGAATGCTACAAGGCCTTGGTAGACCACATAGATCCTATGCCCCGAAGGGCCACTGGCCAAACCATAGGCATCTTTTAAATGACGAGACCAAACCACTAAGGCCACACATAGACAAACCACGCAGAGATGACAGCTACTAAGCCACACTGAACCTATGCCCCGAAGGGCCACGCGGCCAACATAGGCATCTTTTTAGAGGACAAGGCAACGATATGCCACTAGGCCTAAAAGACCCACAAGGCCCACTGGGCCGCTAATGCCACACAGAGACAGAACCACTCATGGACAAGGCCGCTAGGCCACAAAGAACCAATGCCATTACTGGCCACAAGACCAGGGGACAAGGCCACATTAGGCTACACGGTCACAGTAGACCACACAGAACATAGAATGGTCACGATACCAAAAGCCCACACTGAGACGAGGTCGCACAGAGACATCGGCCACTAGGCCACACAGAACCGAGGCCGTTAACACTAGAACTGCCATGGCGGTCATTTTGACCGTTTTGAATTTTATATCTGCAATAACTTTGTTGAAAAAATAAATAAAATCCTGCTGGTACCTGACTTTTCCTAAAAGTGTCTGTATGTTCATTTAAAATGCTTTTCATATAAATTACACGCAGACAAAAAAACAAATGAACATATTTACCTATTTCGGCCATAGACGGTCATATTGACCGCACTGAATTTCGCGGTATTATTATACATATACCAATATACACAACAATAAAATGTGGTAAAAAATACACAAAACATATTCCACAACAAATCATTTAAATGTAATGATATTCAGAACAGAACAATAACAAATAAACGATAAACAAGCCAAAATGAAATCGGCTACTTTCAAGTGAAAGTGAAAGTAAGCGGCGTTGGGCTCACGTAACTCTCTAATTAGAATCAAAATGTTTCAACATTTGCGATGTATTTGGATGGTAAACTATTCTTTATTATAGGCTTTGTACTTCACTCGTGTTCCAAAATCGACGGAAAAAATCATCCTTCACATGCGCAAAATTACGAATTGTAGCCTATACTGACTATAAACAGAGCAGTGGAATTTTTATATGTTAGGTTGACTAGACTATTATATTTTATTATGGCTGTAATGAACAGGCTGCGATGTCAAGATTCCAATGGAATATGGTGCGTGTGTGTGTGTGTTTGTGTGTCGGCGGGTGCGGGCGCGATCAAACAGTGTAAACATGAAAACAGGCTACTCCGTCATTTTGTTCAGGACATCTACGGATATTATTATTTATAGATGTATAATTAAACTTGTTTAAATGTACAGTTTGGTGCTGTTTTGTTTTTAAAAGATATCCTAATACAATAAATGCATTAATCTCTCAATTGGGTATTTATCATTAAAGATATAGAGTTTGGAATCTAGCGGTCAAAATGACCGCTTGCGGCAGTTCTAGTAGTTATGGAATTCTGGCACTTCTAGTGTTAAGGGCCACAGGCCTTTTTAGGCCACACACAGGACAAGGCAACATGGCCTTGAGACCCACACAAACACAAGGCTGCTAATGCCACACAGATACGAGGCCAACGAGACAGAGCCACTAGGCCACACAGAACCAATGCCATTTTTTAGGCCACAAGACCACGGGACAAGGCCACATTAGACCACACGGAACATTTATATCACATTGAATAGAATTTTTTTTTTTACATTAATATAAGACCATAGAGACCACATGGAACAAGACCACAACGGCTACTAAGCCACATGGAGACAAGGCCACACTAAGACAAAGACACTAGGCCACACATAGACGATGACTCAATAGTCATTATAGAGTGCAGGCTCGAGACTAATGACAGGATGATGAGAAAATAAGAGCAAAACACCACCACCAGTAGTTGCATAGATATTTACCTGATTTGTTACTGGAGAGCTTGCTGAGCTTCGAGAATGGTTTTTGAATCAGGTCTTATATAAGATTCAAAACCCGAGGAAGACCATCTGCCCATGATCTTAATAGCTGATGTAGAGATTCCTCATTCAGCTGCTGTTGTAGCTGCCCCAATTCTGAAGGAATGGCCGGTATAGAGAGAGGGGGATAGACTGCAGCTTTTGATAACAGAAATTAGATGAGTTCTGAACCAGGCCTTAGAAAGAGGTGCTCCATTAGGTAATGAATAAATGAATAAAGGGCCGTGATTTGAAGTTCTAGGGCAGATTTTAAGAAATTTAATCATAGTGTGAAGGGACAAAATTTTTTATTAATTTTTGAAAGTGTTAGAGTGACGCCGGAGCCTTCAGC
Source organism: Abramis brama (assembly GCF_963993115.1). NCBI lineage: Eukaryota > Metazoa > Chordata > Actinopteri > Cypriniformes > Leuciscidae > Abramis > Abramis brama. Next base: position 20,391,559 of record NC_139971.1, read on the forward strand.
GTCATTTTTAGAGTGCTTAAGAAATAGAGTGAAGAAATTAGGTGTAAAGCGTAGATCGGAAAAAGGAAATACCACGAGCAGGATCAAATGTATTCATTTCTGAGGAGAATTCCCCTGGACGCATAAAACCATAAAAACCAGATAGAAACACTACTTCTAATAGAATATTAATATACGTGGAAAAGAGGCCATTGCAGATGGATAATAGGCAGACGTTTATCTGTTGGTTTACTGGAAGATTTAGCTAAACCTTTAAAGGTAGGGTAGGTAGGAATTTTATAAAAAACTTTTTTCAAAATTTGTTTAAACTTTCTATATATATCAATACATAATTAAAATGTAAGTACTCTGAAAAAAAGAGTATAAAAATCGAGTGACTCTAGACCGTTTAATCTGCATTAAACACAGCTCATTATTTCCATTCGGGAAGAAACAAAGGATTGGCTTAGGCGACTGTCACTCTCTCGCAACCATGGCAACCACCCTTTTGCCACACAGGATCTGCCCATATGCACGCGCACCCGTTTGATTTGAGGAATTCAAGAGGCACGGAACCTAGGAATAGCAAAACAATGGCAGAGAAAGAGCAATAAAAAATTCACATTACCGGCATATGCAGTTAGCGAAGGCAAACAAGGCAAAAAAGGAAGACAGTACTAGAAAAGGTAATGAACAAAAAGTCTTTGGATAAACAAAGAAATAAAACGCGTGTCAATATCCTCGGACCCATAAGTAGTACTTATAGGGGACCTTGTGTCAAAATGATTAATGACTTTGACCTTTGACCTTTTGACAGGTTGAACTTCCTGTGACCTTTATGATTGATGGGTTGAACTTCCCGGATGAGGTCATGGGATTAACCTTTGCCCTATCGATCATGTAGTTTGACAGTTAGTTTTGCCCTATGACCTATCTAGTCCTAAATCATAATTTTGAAGGATAGTTTTTGAATAGAACAGATGTTTTTGACGGGTGTTTTGACGGATAGTTTGACAGATAGTTTTGACGGCTTCAAACAGCCGGTGTCTGGTTATATGGTGTCAAGAAGGGATATATGGTGTGTCACAGGCGCTCCCTCCCACCGCAGTGAAAGTGAGAAGTGTATGTCACACAAACACATTCTATCCTTTATATTCTATCCTTTATATAATATAAAAGTATATAATATAAATGATATGATCTAAAATAATTAAACTAAAGTTGAAAAACATTCTGTTCTTTTTAAAAGTATATAATGAAATACTTATAAAATCTACCGAACCAAGTATTTCAGTTTAAAGTTAAAAGTTTACTGAATTCATATAGTCGTTCCTTAATGACCTCACACTGTCTCAAAACATAGGGAGCGCGCCTCTAATGTATGTGTGTCAAAAAGTAAAGGAGCCGCGTGTGTGTGTGTCTCTGTGTGTGTGTATGTGTGTGTGTGTGTGTGTGTGTGTGTGAGTGTGGTGTCACAGGCATCCCCAAGCATTCCAGAGCATCGGGCACTGACATCTGGACATGTACTGAAACAACATCACATCCTTTTTAAAGTAAAATCTATACTGAAACCAATTCTTTGAGTTTTAGATGAATAAAAAATCATCTTACATAAACATTCTATCCTTTATATAAATGATATAATCTAAAATAATTGAACCAAAGTTGAAAACACACTGTTCTTTAAAAGTGTATAATATAAAATAATTATCTTACATAAAACATTCTATCCTTTATATTCTATCCTTTATATAATTTAATATAATATAAATTATATAATCTAAAACAATTAAACTAAGGTTGAAAAATATTCTGTTCTTTTAAAAGTATATAAATATCTCATTGATCCAATTATTTTAGCTGAATAAAAGTGTATCAAATAAAAAGCTTACTAAAACCAATTATTTAAGTTTTAGACGAATAAAAGAATATAAAATAAAAAGCTTACTAAAACCAATTATTTAAGTTTTAGACGAATAAAAGAATATAAAATAAAAAGCTTACTAAAACCAATAAAAGAATATAAAATGACAGAGTTAAAATTAACACATTATTGTCCATACCATTGATGTCCACAAAAATAATTAAACTAAAGTTGAAAACATGCCTTTAAAAGTATAATATAAATATCTTATTGATCCAATTGTTTTAGTTTTAGCTGAATAAAAGTATATAAAAAGCTTACTAAAACCAATTGTTTTAGCTGAATAAATAAATTCATCTTACATTATTTTAGAGATTTGAATAAGCTCTTAACACATCAATGTCCATACCATTCATGTCACAAAAATAATTAAACTAAAATTGAAAACATGCCATTAAAAGTATATAAAATATAAATATCTTATTGATCCAATTGTTTTAGATAAAAGAATATAAAATCATCTTACATGTTTTAGAAAGTTGAACATACCATCGATGTCCACAAAAAATGCAATTGTATGAATGGGTTCAAAATTGTTTTACACAACTGATTTCATATAGTCATTCCTGAATGACCTCACACTGTCTCAAAACATAAGGAGCGCGCTTCTAATGTATGTGCGTCAAAAAGTAAAACACACGTGTGTGTGTGTGTGTGTGTGTGCGCGCCCCCCTTCACATGTGAGCTCTGTCATCTGAAACAGGATCCCCCATCCACATTCCTGAGCACAGTGAAAGTGAGATTAAACAACGTTACACAAATAATATAATATACAATATTATAAAATAAATATCTTACTAAAAAATCTACTGAAACCAATTGTTTTAGTTTTAGATGAATAAATAAAATTCATCTTACATGTTTAGAGTTACAACTCTTGAACTTACATGTTCTCTTAAGCTCTTAAGAGACATAAATCACAGAGTGGTTCTCTCTCTCACACCAGCGTCTCTGACTCAGAGGACTGGTTCTGACTCAGCAGACCAGATGAGTCTCGGGGGACAATGTCGCAGTACATCTAGTCTGCTAACGCCTTTCCAGAGTACATCCAGAGTTTATACTAAATTCATTTAAAAGCATAACCTTAAAAGTTTAAATTAGATATTTTAAAATTAAAAGACTGTTTAAATCAAATCTTTAAAGTTTTATTAAAATCGTATCTTCTATTTATCTTCTTAGAAGGCTTATGATATAAATGATTTTGCTTACATTTAACATAAGGTATTATTTTACCAAACAGCGTCTGTCCAAAAACTTGAGATCTTAGATCTTAGATCTTTTGTCCATACCACATGAAACATGTTGTCAAAGTTTGTCACAATGTTTTGTTGCTGCGTTGTTTTTAACCCTCTGGGGTCTGGGCTGTTTTTGGGGCCCTTGAGATGTTCTGACATGCCCTGACATTTGTGCTTTTTTCAGTTGCTTATAAACATATTAATGGCAAAGGTGTAAATTCACTCTATAAAGCACAAACAGGGCTACCATAATATGTGAGCCACGTGTATGTACATGTTTTCATTTTTGAGAGAATAATGTTTATGCATGGTTATTGAAAAAACTAAAAACTAAAATTTCTGAAATAAGGCCACAAAACACATAGTAAATATGTGTCAATAAGACTTTTGACTAATGGATGTCCTCGCCTAGAGTTTTTTCTTCAAAATTATGTGAAAATAGTCTTGCTTTATCGTTCACATAAAACCATACATTGATTTAAATTGATGTAAAACAGGTTTTGCTTGGAAAGCCAATATGCGAGGGGGGCGTGAACGAGGAGTGGTTTACACCTTAGAATACAATGTCCCACCCACTCTGCATAATGATGAGCCATTCACTCAGGTGTGAAACTGACTGAGCCACAATGCAAGGACAAAAGATATATTTAGAAGAAGACTTTTATTGACCATTTAAGATTTTGCTTACATCTATCTTGTAAATATGTTTTGCTATTTTATTAAAAAGGTTACAATTACAACAATAATTACAATTTCAACAATATTTCAAGTGTACTCTTTCTTTGTAAAAAAAAAAAAGATTATAGGCCTACATTTTATCTATGTATTCATTAGTTATTCATTCATATTTCGCCTGACTGTAACGTTGTTTTCATGAAATATTAGGGCATATTGTTAATTTGCAGTTTAATACGTTGCTTATACAAATAGCCTACATTTTATTTCAACATATTTCAGTCGATTTTTACTCATCTCAGTATAGCAATACAGTTTGCTAAAACATTATCATTCATTCACACACGCGTTTTAAATTTAACTTCTGGCAAAGATGAAGTTGACGATAGGCTATTGACTCGCGATCTTCGCAGTAGGCTAGTGAACACACCGGAGAAATGCACATTTATTAGGCTACATAGTTTTTTGTTTTGGATGGTTTTGTTTAGAACCAGCTTTCTGTAAATATATTTCACATTTTTTAGACATGTGAGGCGAGTATGCTACGGTCTGGTTAATGATGATCTCCAGTTCAAGCACCTTATGTTGTGATTGCTAGCCTATATTTACTTTAAATCCAGGAAATTTGTTAATGAAAAAAATATTAAAATTAAGATACAATTGATACAAAACGAAATTCGTTTTAAAGAAAGGATTTGTACTTTCTGTTTTGAGGTCTCTGTGAAAGTTTGAAAGTCTTTTAGTGCTTTTTTTAGAGCGCTCGCGTCCATAATGGAGAACTGTCACGTAATATTGTTTTTTCCTCATAAATGCGAACACGAAAAATAAAAGACAAAAGACTTTTAAGTAAAACTTACTCCGAAATTGTGTCCTCGGCGGAATTCGCTCTTCAAAATGCTCCCGTTCGTCGTCTGAGTTACAATCTTTCTCTGAGGAAAAGGTGCATTCTTCCTCGCTGTCCAGAATCATCTGAAGGGCGTCTTTGGAGAAGCGTGCCATCCTCAAAACGCGATGAACTATCAGTAAGTCTGATGAAGAAACTGTGTTTTTATGGCATTGATCAGGGGGCGGGTGCGATGCATACTAGATCACCTAAACTATTTACATGTGAATCGCGCCGGGGGCGGGGCGGCCTCAGCTCATTTAGAGATAATGAAGGGAAAAGGAGAAACGGTACCTCTCCTTGCTTTCAAACGGATTACATGAGTTGAAAACATTTGTTTTTTATATAAATTACTTCATTTAAAAGAAGAGATTTCAAGCTTCATAAAGACATAACTCACGTGCCTGTGTGAGAAGTATTCGCTGAGTTATGATTCATTTTCGGACGTGTTTCAGAATGGACTACACTGGCAGAGAGAAGGCAGAACTCGCCTCGTGTTTATTTTTCTTTATTTGGCAAAAAGCACAACACTTTGTTTTTATTGTGAGTATACACAAAAATAATACACATTTAACAGAATCGATTGATGTATGAAACTTGTTTTTAAAATCAAAGTCAAAAGAGTATTTTCGGGTCTCAATTCAACTCATAAGGAAAAAAGCGAGCAGATCACGCCGGCGTGATTGCCGACCTCTAAGGGTTAAGAAATCCGAGGACTCCACATTGCTCTTATTTAGACTAAGTTGTATCATTTGGAAAATCACCACACATTTTCAGAGACGCAATGAAGTAAGTGTGAAGTAAAAATCACACATCGTCTTAATTCAAAGTATAAGTATAAGATTGTATCAGATCATTTTTACTTGTATCTCCCGAACTATCCTTAATCAGTGTGGACATACTGTATATCAGTGTGAGAATATACTATCGGTCATCTACTCAAAATACAAATGAAGAAGTTTCAAATGTTAGCATTAGCTGATGGTGGCCGCATGAACAGACTTTGGGGAGAGCTATAGCAGGAAGCATGCCCTTTGACCTCCTCGATTTTGGAGGCTTTTTTTGTTACGACAGAAACGAGGAAACAGTGTGCAAGTAAAACTCTTTTATTGAATAAAGTATAGATGATGATGATGATGAAAGTCCGAGATGATGCAGGCTGTGGCGCAGGGACTTCGATGGTCAGACACGGTGAAGACAGAAGTGCAGGGTGCTCTGAAGTGCCGACAAATCCTGACATAACACGAATCCACAAGACGGTGACCGGAACACAGGAACTCAGAACGGAGACGATGAACAGGAACGGGATCAGACACGACACAACACAAGCACTTCATACAACGATCTGACAGGGAAGATGAGAAAGTGATGAGTTTATATATTGTGATGAGATGGGCTGCAGCTGATGATGAGTGATTGCAGCTGGATCGCTGATCAGTGATAACAAGCCAGACACACCCACTCACGCGCTCACACACATGTAAACAACAAAGCACGGGACGAGAGAGAGACATTGGATTTATGAACCGTGACAGTACCTCCTGGTGTTCCCAGGCCCCCTTACCTGCCGATTGTAATCATCGATAAGGGAGTGATCCAGAATGTCTCTGGCAGGTACCCAACTTCTCTCCTTTGGACCGTAACCTTCCCAGTCCACCAAGTACTGAAATCCACGTCCCCTCCGCCTTGAGCCCAGCACACGATTGACCGAATAAGTGGGTTCCCCATCTACGAGTCGCGGCGGGGGAGGAACCGGGGCTGGCGGATTAATACGAGAATGAAATACGGGCTTAATTTTGGACACATGGAAGACGGGGTGAATCCTCCTGTACGCCGGAGGAAGGTTGAGGTGGACTGCCACCGGACTAATGATCTTGGTGACAGTAAACGGGCCAATGAATTTGGGAGCAAGCTTATTGGATACGGAACGGAGAGGAATGTTCTTGGTAGAAAGCCACACTTTTTGACCAGCGACGTATACGGGAGGCCTAGACCGGTGGCGATCGGCTTTGGCCTTGGTGCGCAACCCCACCTGGAGTAGAGTCTCGCGGGCTCTAGTCCACGTGCGGTGACACCGCTGGATGAAGGCGTGAGCGGAGGGGACCGCGACTTCGGATTCCAGACTAGGAAAGATTGGTGGCTGGTAACCTACACTACACTCAAACGGAGACAGGCCCGTGGATGACACTGGCAACGTGTTGTGGGCGTACTCCACCATAGAGAGTTGGTGACTCCATGAGGAAGGATTCTTGGAGACCAAACATCGTAACGTTCTCTCCAAATCCTGGTTGGCTCTCTCAGTTTGGCCATTGCTCTGGGGGTGAAACCCGGAGGACAGACTGACAGTCGCACCCAGTAATCTACAAAACTCACGCCAAAATTTGGACACAAACTGGGGTCCTCTGTCAGAAACCACGTCTGTCGGGAGGCCATGTAACCGAAAGACGTGGTCAACGACAATCACCGCTGTCTCCTTGGCTGAGGGTAATTTGGGCAAGGGAATGAAATGAGCCGCCTTCGAGAACCGGTCCACCACGGTCAAAACTACCGTGTGACCCTGAGAGGGTGGGAGGGCGGTAACAAAATCTAGTGCTATATGGGACCAGGGTCTCGAAGGGACCGGCAGCGGTTGGAGTAACCCATCTGGGGGTCGATTGGAAGTCTTACCAGTGGCACAAACTGAGCAAGCCAAAACAAAATTGTGAATGTCACGAGCCATGAGAGGCCACCAGAATCGTTGCTTAACTAAAAATTTAGTACGACTGACTCCTGGATGACAAGCCACATTGGAAGAATGCCCCCACTGAATAACGCTGGACCGTAAACTCTCAGGCACAAATAAACGATTCGGTGGGCAACCGACCGGGGGCGTTACCCCTTCTAAGGCCTTCATGACCTTCGATTCGACCTCCCATACGAGATGAATAGAGTCTCCGGTAAAATGCACTCGGGAGTAGACGGGCATTCGGAACGATCAAAAATGCGCGATAAAGAATCGGGTTTGATGTTCTTAGAACCCGGGCGGTACGAGAGAGTAAAATCAAAACGACGGAAAAAAAGTGCCCACCGAGCCTGCCTGGAGTTCAATCTTTTAGCAGTCCGAATGTATTCCAAGTTCTTGTGATCGGTCCAGACGATAAAAGGTACCCCCGACCCTTCTAACCAGTGCCGCCATTCCTCCAATGCTAACTTGACTGCCAACAACTCTCTGTTCCCAATGTCATAATTGCGTTCGGCAGGGGATAGACGATGAGACAAAAACGCGCAAGGGTGCATCTTGTCGTCTGAGAGAGAACGCTGGGATAACACTGCACCTACCCCCACCTCTGACGCGTCGACCTCCACCACGAACTGACGTGATGGATCAGGGGTTGTCAGAATGGGGGCTGAAATGAAGCAACCCTTCAGTTTGGCAAACGCAGCCTCGGCTGCGTCTGACCACCTGAACGTCGTTCTGGGTGAGGTCAAGGCGGTCAGAGGTGCGGCTAGTTGGCTGAAGTTGCGAATAAAACGCCGGTAGAAATTGGCAAACCCAAGAAATCTCAGTAGGGCCTTACGAGACTCTGGGCTTGGCCAATCCACCACAGCCTTGATCTTCTCAGGATCCATGCGCATGCCCTCAACCGACACGATGTACCCTAGGAATGGAACAGACTGTGCATGAAATTCGCATTTCTCAGCCTTGACAAAAAGCCCATTCTCTAGCAACCTCTGAAGCACTCGTCGGACGTGCTGCACGTGTTCCTGGAGAGAAAAAGAAAAAATCAATATGTCGTCCAGGTAGACATATATGAACTGATCTATCATATCTCGCAGCACGTCATTGACGAGTGCCTGGAAGACCGCTGGGCTGTTGGAAAGCCCGAAAAGCATAACCAAATATTCAAAGTGCCCTCTGGGGTTGTTGAAAGCGGTCTTCCACTCATCCCCCTCCCTGATGCGGACCAAATGATAAGCATTACGTAAATCCAATTTTGTGAAGATGGACGCTCCCTGCAACCTCTCGAAGGCTGAAGACATCAACGGCAAAGGATAGGTATTCTTTACCGTGATGTTGTTCAACCCCCGGTAGTCAATACAAGGTCGCAGGGATCCGTCCTTCTTCCCCACAAAAAAGAACCCCGCCCCCGCTGGTGAAGAGGAAGGACGGATGAACCCCGTTGCTAGAGAATCAGAAATATATTTCTCCATAGCCTCCCTCTCTGGTGTCGAGAGTGAATATAACTTGCCTTTAGGCGGAGCCGTACCTGGTAATAAGTCTATGGCACAGTCATAGGGACGATGTGGAGGAAGAGAAGCAGCCCGAGACTTACTGAACACCTCCTTCAGGTCCAGGTACTCCGCGGGCATGTTAGACAGATCCATTGCCTCCTCCTGAAACACAGGAACAGAAACAGACGGACAAGCAGACACTAGACAAGACTCATGACATTGACTGCTCCACGCTGACACAGACTTGAGCTGCCAGTCCACTTTAGGGTTGTGACGGGTGAGCCAGGGGTGACCAAGTACTATGGGTGCAAGGGGAGTGTCCAGGATGTAGAATGAGATGGTTTCAGTGTGGTTGCCTGACGTGATGAGGGTGATGTCTTCTGTAGCGAAAGTGATGGTAGGAAGTTCTTGTCCGTTGAGTGCATGTACAGCGATCTGATGTGTGAGGGGTTTGAGGGGAATCTGAAACTGACGTGCAAATGAGTGGTCCATAAAATTACCCTCAGCCCCGGAGTCCAAGAGTGCTCGACAATCATGAATGCGTGCTGACCATCTCAGTCTTACCGGAAGGAGGGTAGATGTTGATGAGGTCTTCTCGGCAGAGATCCCACCCGATAGTAGCCTCATACTTACTATCGGGCTTTGGCCTTTTACCGGGCAGTTGTAAGCGCAGTGCCCGGCTCCTCCGCAGTACAGACAAAGGCCCTGGGACCTCCGCCTTTCCCTCTCCTCCCGGGAAAGCCGAGCTCGACCCACCTGCATGGGCTTGTGATCGTAGACGGGGCTGACCGCGTCCCCGCCTCCAAAGCGTGGACCCTCGGCTCCTGCCAGAGGGCGACTGCTCATTTGCGCGACTTCCGACTCTTGATAGCCGTGCGTCGACTCGTAGCACCAGAGCGATGAGGTCGTTGAGTGATTGAGGTAAGTCCAAGGCGTAAATCTCCCTTTGGACGCGGTCAGCCAGCCCATGCAGGAACATGTCCAACTGCGCTTCCTCGTTCCACTGGCTCTCCGCCGCTAAGGTTCGAAACTCGACCGAAAAATCTGATACAGATCTTTCTTCTTGACGTAAATCGGCCAGCATCCTTGCGGCTTCTCTCCCGGCGACAGCGCGGTCGAACACTCTCTTCATTTCGGCGGAGAGCTCCTGGAACGAGGAACAACACAGATCTTGATTTTCCCACACCGCCGTCCCCCATAATGCCGCTTTCCCAGTCAGGAGGGTGAGGACAAAGGCGACCTTGGAACGTTCATTATTGAAGGTCTTGGGCTGGAGGGAGAAATGCATGGAACACCGGGTTAGAAAAGCCCTGCAAAAATTAGGTTCACCTGAGTAGGGTTCAGGAACTGGTAGACGGGGCTCTGACTGGGATGGGCCTTCCGATGGTGTGGGGGGAACGGCTGGTGTGGGTGGCGCAGTGGGAGCTCGCATTTGTTGGATCTGCCGGGTGAGCTCGGACACCTGCGCCACTAAAGCCTGAACAGCGCGACCAGTATCGTTGAGGTTTTTCTCTTGAATGTCCATATGCGCCATGCTGTTACTGATGTAATCCTCCATCGATGGTGCTGTATTACTCGCTGTTTCCATGTTTGGGTCAGATCGTTCTGTTACGACAGAAACGAGGAAACAGTGTGCAAGTAAAACTCTTTTATTGAATAAAGTATAGATGATGATGATGATGAAAGTCCGAGATGATGCAGGCTGTAGCGCAGGGACTTCGATGGTCAGACACGGTGAAGACAGAAGTGCAGGGTGCTCTGAAGTGCCGACAAATCCTGACATAACACGAATCCACAAGACGGTGACCGGAACACAGGAACTCAGAACGGAGACGATGAACAGGAACGGGATCAGAAACGACACAACACAAGCACTTCATACAACGATCTGACAGGGAAGATGAGAAAGTGATGAGTTTCTATATTGTGATGAGATGGGCTGCAGCTGATGATGAGTGATTGCAGCTGGATCGCTGATCAGTGATAACAAGCCAGACACACCCACTCACGCGCTCACACACATGTAAACAACAAAGCACGGCACGAGAGAGAGACATTGGATCTATGAACCGTGACATTTTTTGTTAAAGATTTCTCCCATCTAGTGGTTCTCCCATCTACTCACTTTTTCAAATGCGTGTTGCAACTGCGGTAGCTGTTATGCGTCAAGAATCTATGACAACATGTCTTCCGATAGCGTTTCATCGAGTTTAATTGTACATGTTCTACCGCCTATATAATGATTTACACAACCAAGCAATGGAAAAAGCTTGTAATTTTGACTTACCCGTCGAGAAGAAAGCAGGCAACTTCCCTTTCAAAGTCTTTCTCCTTCATTAGCTCTTTCCACCTGGGAAAAGCTATCCCGATATTTATTTACATACCGATAAATTAAATTTTAGCTTTGTGGCTCGGCATAAGTATGATCCTGCATTATATTGTCCCGCGCAGTGCAGCCTTTCAAATGTGCCGAGGACAGTATCATTGCCTCCCATGTGGTCTAGCGGTTAGGATTCCTGGTTTTCATCCAGGCTGCCCAGGTTCGACTCCCGGTATGGGAAGACAATTTTTTTACATTGCCAACAAAATTCAAGTTATTCAAGTTCATCAATAATCATTTATAGTCTTAGAGGCCTACACGAACTGCAGAAACAAGCAGAAGATACGTAAAAACTCATAAATGCTGTTTCGGTACTGAATCATTTTCACAAATACAATTATATTGAATTCAGAAAATTTCACTATGGAATATTTACTTTATCATAATTTCAATTTAGTACGTCATCATTTCAACTTTTCATCTCATAATTATGACGCATAGTCATAATTTCGACTTTTGTCAGAATTACAATTTTTGTCAATTAGGCCTTTTTAATGTAATACTTAAAACGTTTTTAAGTCATAATTTGGTTGTTGACTATAGTAGTGTTGATGATGAAACTTGTTGAGTTAGGCTAGTGCTTTTTGTCCCTCTCTGCTCTTTTTCAAGATGGCGGAACGACATGAAAGCCCCCATGGACTTACCCGCCCCATGTAAATAAAGATAAGAAATTAAGTCAGATCATTGGCCGAGATCATTTTACACTCATGAGGACATATTTATTAATAAAGACAATGATTTTAGCTAATAAATTACCATTTTTCAACCGAGCGAATCTACACATGAGAGGCCTTCAAAAGTTTCAGAAGGCCTTCAACGGTTTAGGCCCGTTGGCGAAAACACAACATGTGTAAAAATCAAATACTCTATTACACTTTTTAAAGCTAGAATAAAAAGACCCGTTGTGTTCTGACACAAGGCCATTAACTTGTTTTATAAATGTACTTTGCTTATTTCTACAAATATCAACCTGATAAATGAAAATCAGGAAAAAAGAAAAAACAGTGTTTTAAAATACAACTAAACCATGATAATGTTTAGTTTAGATGTTGACGACTAAGTTTCAGGCGTAGTGCAACCACACAATGTTAGATTTCTCTAACATCTCACTCACAACGCAAAACGTTGTAAATAAACATTTTCAAACTGTAATTATACCATATTATATTTATTAATATTATGTTGATTTAAAGTTTTTGTTATTAACTAATACCTACTAACATCTGGCACAAAATCAAAGAAAAAAAAATGCAATGTTCACAATCTACAGTTAGATATTCTCCTACTTAGTATCTTTGGATGTATCTGTGGCTGGATTTTGTCACACCCTTGTAAAGACTATGGACCAACTTTAAAAAACAAAACAAAAAAATACTCATAAATACATATATATATATAACATACACAAATCATTTCTTAACTAAGCAACTGTTTCTTAAATTATCAGACACTCACCGCACTGATGTTAACATCACCATATATTGTGTTTTCTACCATGATTGTAGTAACTATTGTCCCACCATTCTTCTGGGCAATTGTTAAGTTAAGCTGATTAAGGTTGTGAATTAATGGCTGTCCGAATGATGTAGAATTATTATGCTGTCGTTGTGGAAGGTTGTTTGGCTGTTGAATTGTCATGTTTCCAGAATGTGTTTGAACGCTCAGCGTTTGAACGTCACCACCTGTTAAAAATATTAACGATTAAATACACAACCAAATCCATGTAAATTTATAGTAAAGCTTATTGAAGATTGAGAAACATATTGACTACTAACAAAGAAAATTATAAATATTTTCCTACGTTTGATATTATTTTTTCTGATTTCTTTCACTATAGACTTGATCCTTTTTAATGCTGTTTTCTCTCCATATTTATTCTGTAGTTCCTCTACTGTGTCTTCCAACCTCCCTGTTGTTCTTCTCCAGCTGTGCTAACCAAAGACAAACAGTTAGAAGAATAAAATGTATGTACAATAGCAAAAATAAAGTTGGTCATTAGTTGTTTGGGTTAGATACACCTGTAGACACATTCATACACCAGTTCAAAGTCAATGGACCGGCTGATGCTGCAGTGTTAGAGCACATGATGGCCGGTGAACAGACGCACAGCAGGTTAAACCAGAGCTAAAACAATAGTCTATGTTAGGACAATAATAGTCTATGTTAGGACAATAGTATCTGATAATAGCTGATAACGGTCATAAAGTGCGAGATAAGGTGGAAGTAGCTAAACGAAACATTTCATATTTGACAGAATACAACGACAAAAATAATTAGGCAAACTAATCAACTTTTTTCTAATTTCACCATTTTGAACTTAAAATAGGCCTATATAATACATGTGATTTAATGTGAGAGGAGAAGAAACAAATAACGTGTACATATTGTGAATTAATTTAATAAACATATTTACCTAACATCTATAGCCTTCAGTAAATTAACCCCCTGGGGTCGGCTATCGCGCCGGCGCGATAGGCTAGTTTTTTTCCGTATGAGTGAAAAAAAAAAAAAAAAATTAATTTTTATCTTATATGCTTGTGTTATACATCAATCGATCCTGTTTAGTGTGTATTTTTTTTGTGTATGCTCATAATAAAAACAAAGTGTTGTGCTTTTCGCCAAATAAAGAAAAATAAACATGATGCGAGTTCTGCCTACTCTCCGTCAGTGAAGTCAATTCTGAAACGCGTCCGAAAATGAACTGTAACTCAGCGAATACTCAGTCAAACAGGCATACAGACACACAGGCATGAAGCTTGAATTCTCTTCTTTTAAATGAAGTAATTTTTATAAAAACAAATATTCACAGTTTAAATAATATGTATGTAAAGAGAGAGATGTCAGTCGTTCTCATCTAAGCTAATTAAGTTTTAATGTAACTCCGCCCACGGAGACCGCACTATTCAAACGCAAATGTGAGGCGATCCATACAAACCTGTGAAACGCCCACATCCGCTGGATAAGGCCGGTGAAACACTGGATGCGTGGCGTGTCCGTTTTTATTTCGGCTCCCATGTTAACAGTTTAGAGTTTGTACACTGCCTGTGAAAACGCGTGCATTCTAGAAATAGAACCGACGCCTATTTTTCACGCGACACGCAAGCGTCTTGGAAGCGTTTCCATGCAAAATTGAATAGGAAAATCTGTTTATTTGTCATTTTGACACGAATACATATTAATAAATGTCCTTTTGATGTTTAAAAGTGTCTAGGTTTTGACATAAATGCAAATATAAATGTAATTTACAAAATATGATCGATTTTCAAATACTGCTGTATTGAATGAACAGCTTTTAGCAAACTCTATTGCTATACTGAAATGAGGAATATATACTGTATGTGTTTTGTCAAAAATAAAGTCATCAACTAACTAATGAATGCTTTACTTTGAAATACGTATGATAAAATGTATACTTTAGTTTTGAAAGACGTTGACTAGTTTTGAAAAGATTATAAAGTATGTATGTGCATGCATATATATATATATGTGTGTATATATGAAGAGTTCAGATGCAAAAGCCTCTAAATGCCATCTGAAATTTTCTTCTAGAATGATCATTTTTATGAAGCTTGTATATTTAAGTTAGCTATAGGTGACACAGCTGAATGAATGGCTCATTAAGTATGCAGGGACATTGTCTCACCAGGTGTGAACTACTAAATATGCATGATTCTGTTGGAGCGTTTACGCCCCATCCGCATATTGGCTTTCCAAACTAAAAGTGTTTCACAAAACTAAAATCAATGTATCGTTTTATGTGAATGATTAGGCAGGATGATTTTCACATCATTTTGAAGACTCTAGGCGATGACATCCATTAGTCAAAAGTCTTATTGCCACATATTTAGTATGTGTTTTGTGGCCTTATTTCAGAAACTTTAATTTTTAGTTTTTTCGATAACCTTGCATAAACATTATTCTCTCAAAAATGAAAACATGTACATACATGTGGCTCACATATTATGGAAGTCCTGTTTGTGCTATATAGAGTGAATTTACACCTTTGCCATTAATATGTTTATAAGCAACTGAAAAAAGCACAAATGTCAGGGCATGTCAGAACATCTCAAGGACCCCAAAAACACCCCAGACCCCAGAGGGTTAAGGCTAGACAAAGTTCATTTTTGTGGACAAAGTGAACTTTGGAGCGCTTAAAAGTGTGGGGCTCAAAAAAAAAAAAAAAAAATATGTTGATAATGATTAGTTATGCCAAATGATAGTTTGGCATGCATGGGATTGTGTGTCCATAGTGAGAGAGAAATACATTCTACAATGATATAAAAAATATGTCTTCATTAAATGCCTATTTTTTATTCTATTCTTTAATCCACACATAAAATAGTTCACTGCGTCACTCCCACACACTGACACATCACATCGTAAGCACATAATATCACCTGCTCAAGTACTTGTTGATGAGTTTCTTCTGTATTAAACAGCGAATCTTCTCAGTCAGATCGTCGCAAGATCTCAGGAATCCTCTCACACTGCTCGTGTTCACGCGCTCCATCGCTGCACTTGTGTGTATGACTCGAACGATTCAAACTTCCATAATGCGGGTTTAATTTACATAGTTATTTATGGCTTTCCTGATGACAACCCCCTATTCACCCCCTCCAGCGGGGCGGGGTGAGCTGTTGTCCTGATAAATATTTCAGGACATTGCACGCTCTAGCTCTACTCTAGCTCTACTAGTGACGCAAACTTTTAACCCCAAAACACAAACTTCCGAGCATTAAGGCACGATTGTACCGCAAGGACTCAGGAGATTCCAGGAACATTCCAAGAGATTCAGGAGACTCTTCGAAAAGCTGAAAAAATGGCGACGCAAAACCTAAAGGAGAGTGACTCCCCGTTGAGTTCTGGCGATGCCGGGCACAAGTATCATCCGGCGTGTGAGTGCGCCGCGGGCAAAGAGTGTCGTTTAAGAGCTGCGCTGGACTGTATGTTTAAAGATCATTTTAGAGGCCAAATGGTCGGCTTGATGCACAGGATCATCGACGCTGCGTGTGATATGAAAAACGATTGTGCGCAGGATACCAAACGTGTGACAAATCTCAAAAATGAAATGGATGACGTAAGAGGCTTGATAAAGTCATGGCCTGATATAACACCCATGTTTTTTAACGGCAAAGAGCCGATCGGCGTAATCCTCAGAAAAGTTCTGGATGTGTTGCGTGAATGTAGTGACGAATTCCAAATCATCGAGATACTCGCTATTTGTACATTCGTAACAGATCTCTGTGTGTCACTGGTGTCAAAAAATGCAAAAACTGACGTTGGTGAATTAGTTGAAAGTCTTGCCAGCTACATCGTAGAGCAAGACATGATAGCCTGCGGATATTTTCTATTCTGGTTAGACCATCTGTAAATGTAATGCCGGTCTATCATTTTCTTCAATGTATGAAAGTATAATGTTGAAATAAAAATTTCTGAATGAAAAAATGTCTGAGCTCATAAAAATAGTATACATAATAATAATATTTAGAATACTACATGATTTAAAAGATTAAATATTTGTTTTCTGCATTTTAATTACTGTATTCCCGAGGCGGCAACCATTTCCATTCCAGAGTGGACACGCCCTGTGGTCACATTTTTATGTCTTCATCCAGAGCCTTCATCAAAAGTGCCTTTTCCCCGCTTCGCAACGTAGCCATGCTACAGCTTTCCGCCCCCGCGACACCCGTTTCAGGCCAAACGGAGGAGCGGGTGGGTTACCTGGATATGTCTCACCAGGATATGTCTCACCAGCGACCTCCGGCTTGTCAGAATCCTGGCATGCGTCGGGAACAGGAACGCCTTGACACCTTTCAGAATTGGACTCCTGCACCAGTAAGTCCAGCCGAGCTTGCCAAAAGTGGTTTCTACTACCTTGGTCAGGGCGACAGAGTGGCTTGCTTCAGTTGTGGAGGCCAGCTTAGCAACTGTGAACCGGGAGATCGTGCAGTTTTAGAGCACCAGAGGCATTACCCCAACTGCCGCTTCGTTCGAGGTGACCGTGCAGATAATGTACCTTTATCTAGCCTTTCCAATGGATCGGCAATGCAACAGTGTGAAGAAAGGTTGCTCACATTTGTCTACTGGCCCTCAAGAATAACTGTTCGACCAGACCAATTGGCTAAGGCTGGATTTTACTATGTTGGTCGTAATGATGACGTGAAGTGCTTTTCTTGCGATGGTGGACTCAGATGTTGGGAGTCTGGTGATGATCCATGGGTAGAACATGCCAAGTGGTTTCCAAGATGTGAATACCTGTTGCAATTTGTTGATCCTCCTGTGGGTCCTCGAGAAGACCGTTAAGAAGATGCAGTGGTGAAGTCTGCTTTAGAGATGGGATTTGAGCGTGGCCTGGTGAAGCAAACCGTTCAAAGCAAAATTCTCACAAGTGGAGAAAATTACAAAACCGTTCAAGAGTAGGTATCTGATTTACTAAGAGCAGAGGAAATGGCATTAGATGGTTTTACTTTTCTTAAGAAACATCACCTTGCCGTGTCACAGCACCTAAAAAGTGTGCAGAGCTTAATGGACCATCTTCTAGAGGAGAACGTCATCTCACAGAAAGAGTATGACATTATTCGTAACTGCACTACAGTCAAGCAGCAGACAGGGCAGCTCATTGAGTTAGTCCTGTCGAAAGGAAATGCAGCAGCAGAGGTCTTCCGCAACTGGATCAAGAAGAATGATGTCTGCCTGCTGAGAGAACTGATGGCCCAGACAAATGATGCTGCATCACCGAGTCAAGATCTTTCAGACTTGCCTATGGAGGAACAGTTAAAAAGACTTCAAGAGGAGCGCACATGCAAAGTTTGCATGGATAAGGAAGTGAACATTGTCTTCATCCCCTGTGGTCACCTAGTTGTGTGCAAAGAATGTGCGCCTTCTCTGAGCAAGTGCCCCATATGTAGAGGCTTGGTCAAAGGCACTGTCCGTACTTTCCTATCATAAAGTTTTCCTATCATTTGGATTTGCAAATTTACATTTAACTTGATGAATAAAAACAATGTAACCAATTTTAAAAAACATAGAACCAGAGAACAGAGAACCTTGTGCTGCATTCTATATCGGCATAAAGGGTTAAAATATACATTTTAGCGCTATTTAAAAACTAGGACGGTATAATAATATAATGTAAATGTCTCGCGTATCAAATCAAGATACAAATCACGCCAATTCATGTGAATACTGTCGTATATGATCAAAGAGAAGACCACTAACATTACAGCTAACTCTAGGAAACAGATATCCGGGGGAAAGTGTAAAGAAAACGCCATACAAAACATTACAATCACACCCGACAATACGATAAGTGTTACGCTAGCGATGTTAAACAATTTCAAAACAGGGTGTTTCAGAAGAAATGCAAAGATGGATAAAAAAACAAAGGTGTCCAAAATGTTACGTGCTAATATTTGCTCTTGTTTCAGAGTCGGTATGCTCCGGTGAAAACTATGTGAACTTTGATGAGGCCGAGAACAATAGCGCTGTTAAACATGCGGTTCAATATAAACAAGAATCCAATGTGTGAATCCAGAATATGTTTCACATATAACCGATGATTGTTAGATAGTTAGATGATTTCTAAAACACAGCGTCTGTTTTCTGGATTGGGCCTAAGAGACAGATGCCTAAAACTGTGGTGTGGACGGAATAAAAAATGAATCAATTCACATAAAAATACCACTTGTCAACTGTAATTCATTAGCTTAACCGTGTAATAATAACAAAATAAGTGTAATAGTTAGACGAGTTTAAAGTGTAATAGGTAACAGAAAAACAGCAATACTCATCTTTCACGTCGATGTTTCGTAGACATAGCAAAAGATTCACTCTCATACTAAACACTCTCAGAAGGACTGTCATTTAATTCTCTTGATGCAATATTTATTCATGTTTTTCATAAATTCTCTTTATGCAATATTTGACCACACACTATGCACTTTTTGCAAACTGTACAAAAAGAAGCAAGATGTAAACGGCGTAATATGTAAAATGTCAATTACAAACAGTCAAAAGCTAAAACTGATCACTATAGTGGCTTTTCTGTATTTGTTTTAAATGGCTCATGATGATGAAGAATTAGAATTAGAATTGACTTTTCGTGCAATTTTATCTGCAGGTTTTACCAAAGTGTGGAACTTTGTTTAACAGCCTCGAGCTTTAATGAGTATGCCTCTCTCGGTGAAATAGTCGGATGTGATTCTGTTGTAAAAGTGTAAAACAGCTTGTGTGATTCGTATTTGTGTGATTGATATCAATTTAGTCAAACTATCACTTAAATTCTTAATCGTCATTTATTTCTATAAACGACTCTCAAAGAAACGTCTTCACCTAAAACACATGCAACATGTGAAACAGTGCCGTCTGCTATCTGAACAAGATGACTAAATCTAGCGGAGTAATAAAACCATCATCATTTGATGGTTTAGTGATTTGGTCTTTTGAAACTTACATGGACATTCCTGTATAAAGTTTATGTTTTAAAGTTGGTCCATAGTCTTTACAAGAGTGTGACAAAATCCAGCCACAGATACATCCAAAGATACTAAGTAGGAGAATATCTAAATGTAGATTGTGAACATTGCATTTTTTTTTTTCTCTTTGATTTTGTGCCAGATGTTAGTAGGTATTAGTTAACCCTCTGGAGTCTGGGGTGTTTTTGGGGTCCTTGAGATGTTCTGACATGCCCTGACATTTGTGCTTTTTTCAGTTGCTTATAAACATATCAATGGCAAAAAAAAATTACACTCTATTTAGCACAAACAGGACTACCATAATATGTGAGCCACATGTATGTACATGTTTTCATTTTTGAGAGAATAATGTTTATGCATGGTTATTGAAAAAACTAAAAATGAAAGTTTCTGAAATAAGGCCACAAAACACATACTAAATATGTGTCAATAAGACTTTTGACTAATGGATGTCCTCGCCTAGAGTTCACATAAAATCATCCTGCCTAATCATTCACATAAAACGATACATTGATTTAAGTTTTGCAAAACACTTTTAGTTTGGAAAGTCAATATGCGGATGGGGCGTAAACGATCATGCATATTTAGTAGCTCACACCTGATTAGACAATGCCCCTGCATACTTAATGAGCCATTTATTCAGGTGTGTCACCTATAGCTAACTTAAATATACAAGCTTCATAAAAATGATCATTCTAGAAGAAAATTTCAGATGGCATTTAGAGGCTTTTGCATCTGAACTCTTCATATATATACACACATATATATATATATATATATATATATATATATATATATATATATATATATATATATATATATATATATATATATACACTACCAAATTGGTTCACAGTTGGAGGCATCGCATTTTATTTATTTTTTTAACAAATTGTGCTTGCAAATTGTATAATATCCAAGGTAAACATGTCTAGTAATTGTGCAGTTAATTCTCATACTGTATTTTCAGTTTTGGAATATTTATCCTCTCCACAAATTTGTCACTAATAAAACACAATACAAATTATTTAAAGAAAAAAATTATATTTACTTGTTTACATCTACCTTATAAATATATATTTTTTATTAAAAAGGTTACAATTACAACAATTCAAGTGTAATCTTTCTTTTTAAAAACTAAAGTATACAAAACGTATTATTTGATGACTTTATTTTTGATAATTTTTTATATTTTTCCTCATCTCAGTATAGCAATAGAGTTTGCTAAAAGCTGTTCATTCAATACAGCAGTATTTGAAAATCGATAATATTTAGTAAAATTACATTTATATTTGCATTTATGTCAAAACCTAGACACTTTATTTCAACAAATTTCAGTCGATTTTACTCATCTCAGTATAGCAATACAGTTTGCTAAAACATCATCATTCATTCACACACGCGATTTAAATTTAAACTGTCTTTTTGTGAGCTGTGGTAAACAGCGCGCATCTATGCCGTTCATTCATTCATAAACAGAAACCCGATTCACGTGAGAAGGAAAAAAACTTACTACACCATTCCTCAGCTCGCTCCTCGATATACCCGCACTTCTGAGGGACATTTTCCATTATTATTATTCCTCACAGCGCTGTGAGACGGTGTAAACAAGTAGGCTACAATGATCTGATTCAACTTGTTTTCTCAAGCTGATATGAGGGCGTTCACAGTTTGCACGGATTGCCTCAGTCATTTGCGTTTGAATAGCGCGCGCTCTCCGAGGGCGGAGTCACATTACAAGTAATTAGATGAGATGAGAACGACTGACATCTCGCTCTTTTCTTACAGATTACATGAACTGAGAATATTAGTTTTTTATATAAATTACTTCATTTAAAAGAAGAGAATTCAAGCTTCATGCCTGTGTGTCTGTATGTCTGTTTGACTGAGTATTCGTTGAGTTACAGTTCATTTTCGGACGCGTTTCAGAATGGACTACACGGACAGAGAGAAGGCAGAACTCGCTTCGTGTTTATTTTTCTTTATTTGGCAAAAAGCACAACACTTTGTTTTTATTGTGAGTATACACAAAAATAATACACATTTAACAGAATCGATTGATGTATGAAACTCCTATGGAAAATCAAAGTCAACAGAGTATTTATGAGTTTCTTTTACACTGATAAAAAAAAAGCGAGCTGGTATCGCCGGCGATACCGTCGACCTCAGGGGGTTAATAACAAAAACTTTAAATCAACATAATATTAATAAATATAATATGGTATAATTACAGTTTGAAAATGTTTATTTACAACGTTTTGCGTTGTGAGTGAGATGTTAGAGAAATCTAACATTGTGTGGTTGCACTACGCCTGAAACTTAGTCATCAACATCTAAACTAAACATTATCATGGTTTAGTTGTATTTTAAAACACTGTTTTTTCTTTTTTCCTGATTTTCATTTATCAGGTTGATATTTGTAGAAATAAGCAAAGTACATTTATAAAACAAGTTAATGGCCTTGTGTCAGAACACAACGGGTCTTTTTATTCTAGCTTTAAAAAGTGTAATAGAGTATTTGATTTTTACACATGTAGTGTTTTCGCCAACGGGCCTAAACCGTTGAAGGCCTTCTGAAACTTTTGAAGGCCTCTCATGTGTAGATTCGCTCGGTTGAAAAATGGTAATTTATTAGCTAAAATCATTGTCTTTATTAATAAATATGTCCTCATGGGTGTAAAATGATCTCTGCCAATGATCTGACTTAATTTCTTATCTTTATTTACATGGGGCGGGTAAGTCCATGGGGGCTTTCATGTCGTTCCGCCATCTTGAAAAAGAGCAGAGAGGGACAAAAAGCACTAGCCTAACTCAACAAGTTTCATCATCAACACTACTATAGTCAACAACCAAATTATGACTTAAAAACGTTTTAAGTATTACATTAAAAAGGCGTAATTGACAAAAATTGTAATTCTGACAAAAGTCGAAATTATGACTATGCGTCATAATTATGAGATGAAAAGTTGAAATGATGACGTACTAAATTGAAATTATGATAAAGTAAATATTCCATAGTGAAATTTTCTGAATTCAATATAATTGTATTTGTGAAAATGATTCAGTACCGAAACAGCATTTATGAGTTTTTACGTATCTTCTGCTTGTTTCTGCAGTTCGTGTAGGCCTCTAAGACTATAAATGATTATTGATGAACTTGAATAACTTGAATTTTGTTGGCAATGTAAAAAAATTGTCTTCCCATACCGGGAGTCGAACCCGGGCAGCCTGGATGAAAACCAGGAATCCTAACCGCTAGACCACATGGGAGGCAATGATACTGTCCTCGGCACATTTGAAAGGCTGCACTGCGCGGGACAATATAATGCAGGATCATACTTATGCCGAGCCACAAAGCTAAAATTTAATTTATCGGTATGTAAATAATTTTCGGGATAGCTTTTCCCAGGTGGAAAGAGCTAATGAAGGAGAAAGACTTTGAAAGGGAAGTTGCCTGCTTTCTTCTCGACGGGTAAGTCAAAATTACAAGCTTTTTCTATTGCTTGGTTGTGTAAATCATTATATAGGCGGTAGAACATGTACAATTAAACTCGATGAAACGCTATCGGAAGACATGTTGTCATAGATTCTTGACGCATAACAGCTACCGCAGTTGCAACACGCATTTGAAAAAGTGAGTAGATGGGAGAACCGCTGGATGGGAGAAATCTTTAACAAAAAAAAGCCTCCAAAATCGAGGAGATCAAAGGGCATGCTTCCTGCTATAGCTCTCCCCAAAGTCTGTTCATGCGGCCACCATCAGCTAATGCTAACATTTGAAACTTCTTCATTTGTATTTTGAGTAGATGACCGATAGTATATTCTCACACTGATATATGTCCACACTGATTAAGGATAGTTCGGGAGATACAAGTAAAAATGATCTGATACGATCTTATACTTATACTTTGAATTAAGACGATGTGTGATTTTTACTTCACACTTACTTCATTGCGTCTCTGAAAATGTGTGGTGATTTTCCAAATGATACAACTTAGTCTAAATAAGAGCAATGTGGAGTCCTCGGATTTCTTAAAAACAACGCAGCAACAAAACATTGTGACAAACTTTGACAACATGTTTCATGTGGTATGGACAAAAGATCTAAGATCTAAGATCTCAAGTTTTTGAACAGACGCTGTTTGGTAAAATAATACCTTATGTTAAATGTAAGCAAAATCATTTATATCATAAGCCTTCTAAGAAGATAAATAGAAGATACGATTTTAATAAAATTTTAAAGATTTGATTTAAACAGTCTTTTAATTTTAAAATATCTAATTTAAACTTTTAAGGTTATGCTTTTAAATGAATTTAGTATAAACTGGATGTACTCTGGAAAGGCGTTAGCAGACTAGATGTACTGCGACATTGTCCCCCGAGACTCATCTGGTCTGCTGATAATAGGAAACCCCTTTCTCACCTCAGGAATGTAAGGTGTTTTTATTTATTTAGCTAAAACTTTGTTTACATTTTAGTAGCATATGTTATTATTTATTGGTGATATGTATATATATATATATATATATATATATATATATATATATATTAAATGATTTACTTATTTATTTCATTTTTTGAAAATGTACAAATGTAGTTTTCTGTGTTTAGGTGTACATGATAGAATATGCAGTTACGGTACAAACATCATTATAGCTATGGAAAGCCCCCAACATAAAAATTGAAACCCCCGCATGGACAAAAAAAAATGCTGATTGAATCTTTTCATATAAATGAGATTTAAGACGACCAAGTACAGTTTTTGAACAGACATTGTTTAATAACAATTATACTTTAGGTCACCGTTAAACAAAATCATTACAGTAATCTTCTAAAAGATAAATAGAAGATATGAATGTATTCAAACTTTAAAGATTTAAACAATCTTTTAAAATATCTAATGTAAACTTTTACGATTATGATTTGAAATAAATTTAGTGTGTACAAAACTTTGGCTCTGGAAAGGTGTTAGCAGACTAACATGACATACGCTCTGACACGATGCACAGAGGCTCGGTCTGTCATCCGATATCCTGAAGCTAACATTATTGTCCAGTAACTTCTTTCTCAGCGCTGATCAGAAGGACCTTATTTCTGGAAGATTCCCAGTTTCTAAATGTTTTCATGGTTGCTCTCTCTGAAGATAGGCCTATGTTGTTGTCATTTTCTCACAGATACAACTTAAGGAATTATTGAACATTTCACAGGCGCGAGATGACTTGTGACGCTTCAAATTTCAAATTATTTTACATACCCATGATAAATAAATAAAAATACTTTAAGTTCAAGTCAAATTTTTCCACAGACCATCATTGTAGAATATTTGTTTTTATTAAGACTTTTAATAATTTTATTTAATAATCTTTTATTTTTAAAAGATATCATTTAAACTTTTAAGATTATACTTTGAAGTAATTTTAGTCCTAACACAATGTCTCATCCCATCACTGAATACAGTCCTCTGAGTCAGAGACGCTGGTGTGAGAGAGAGAACCACTCTGTGATTTATGTCTCTTAAGAGCTTAAGAGAACATATAAGTTCAAGAGTTGTAACTCTAAACATGTAAGATGAATTTTATTTATTCATCTAAAACTAAAACAATTGGTTTCAGTAGATTTTTTAGTAAGATATTTATTTTATAATATTGTATATTATTTGTGTAACGTTGTTTAATCTCACTTTCACTGTGCTCAGGAATGTGGATGGGGGATCCTGTTTCAGATGACAGAGCTCACATGTGAAGGGGGGCGCGCGCACACACACACACACACACACACACACACACACGTGTGTTTTACTTTTTGACGCACATACATTAGAAGCGCGCTCCTTATGTTTTGAGACAGTGTGAGGTCATTCAGGAATGACTATATGAATTCAGTTGTGTAAAACAATTTTGAACCCATTCATACAATTGCATTTTTTGTGGACATCGATGGTAGGACATACTTCAACTTTCTAAAACATGTAAGATGATTTTATATTCTTTTATCTAAAACAATTGGATCAATAAGATATTTATATTTTATATACTTTTAAAGGCATGTTTTCAATTTTAGTTTAATTATTTTTGTGACATGAATGGTATGGACATTGATGTGTTAAGAGCTTATTCAAATCTCTAAAATAATGTAAGATGAATTTATTTATTCAGCTAAAACAATTGGTTTTAGTAAGCTTTTTATATACTTTAATTCAGCTAAAACTAAAACAATTGGATCAATAAGATATTTATATTATACTTTTAAAGGCATGTTTTCAACTTTAGTTTAATTATTTTTGTGGACATCAATGGTATGGACAATAATGTGTTAATTTTAACTCTGTCATTTTATATTCTTTTATTGGTTTTAGTAAGCTTTTTATTTTATATTCTTTTATTCGTCTAAAACTTAAATAATTGGTTTTAGTAAGCTTTTTATTTTATATTCTTTTATTCGTCTAAAACTTAAATAATTGGTTTTAGTAAGCTTTTTATTTGATACACTTTTATTCAGCTAAAATAATTGGATCAATGAAATTTATATACTTTTAAAAGAACAGAATATTTTTCAACCTTAGTTTAATTGTTTTAGATTATATAATTTATATTATATAAATTATATAAAGGATAGAATATAAAGGATAGAATGTTTTATGTAAGATAATTATTTTATATTATACACTTTTAAAGAACAGTGTGTTTTCAACTTTGGTTTAATTATTTTAGATTATATCATTTATATAAAGGATAGAATGTTTATGTAAGATGATTTTTTATTCATCTAAAACTCAAAGAATTGGTTTCAGTATAGATTTTACTTTAAAAAGGATGTGATGTTGTTTCAGTACATGTTCAGATGTCAGTGCCCGATGCTCTGGAATGCTTGGGGATGCCTGTGACACCACACTCACACACACACACACACACACACACACACACACACACACACACACACACACACACACACACACACACACACACACACACACACACACACACACAGAGACACACAAAAAGAAACACACACACGCGGCTCCTTTACTTTTTGACACACATACATTAGAGGCGTGCTCCCTATGTTTTGAGACAGTGTGAGGTCATTAAGGAATGACTATATGAATTCAGTAAACTTTTAACTTTAAACTGAAATACTTGGTTCGGTAGATTTATAAGTATTTCATTATATACTTTTAAAAAGAACAGAATGTTTTTCAACTTTAGTTTAATTATTTTAGATCATATCATTTATATTATATACTTTTATATTATATAAAGGATAGAATATAAAGGATAGAATGTGTTTGTGTGACATACACTTCTCACTTTCACTGCGGTGGGAGGGAGCGCCTGTGACACACCATATATCCCTTCTTGACACCATATAACCAGACACCGGCTGTTTGAAGCCGTCAAAACTATCCGTCAAACTATCCGTCAAAACACCCGTCAAAAACATCTGTTCTATTCAAAAACTATCCTTCAAAATTATGATTTAGGACTAGATAGGTCATAGGGCAAAACTAACTGTCAAACTACATGATCGATAGGGCAAAGGTTAATCCCATGACCTCATCCGGGAAGTTCAACCCATCAATCATAAAGGTCACAGGAAGTTCAACCTGTCAAAAGGTCAAAGGTCAAAAGCATTAATCATTTTGACACAAGGTCCCCTATAAGTACTACTCCCATAGTTGCACGGCCTCTTGCACGACCTCCTCTGCTTCGCCCTCGACCCCGGACCTGTCCTCGAGCTGACGATGCGGTACTTGTCACCGGAGTGTAACGTTAGTCCTCATCAGAGTCAACAATGCTTTCATCATGAAAACTCTTACATGCAGAACACCATATATGTTATGAATCTTACACGAAATTCATCTTCATCACGGTGTAACTGATGGTAATGGAAAAACGTGTATCAATGCAACCTGTTTTTAGCTTTGCCTTATAGATATAACTAGCTCGTTAGCGAATCAAAAAATATATATTTTAAACTTTACCAATATCAATATGCTAGCTTGATAGTGAGTACTAAAAGCCATCTTATTTGTTTATATTCATAATGATAAAGTTAGATTTTTTATTACATGTGATTCTGACATGATGTCACTACATGCACTGTGCTCCTTCCTCTCCGCTCGTCTCAGGTAAATAATGCGTCTCAGCTCAGCGGTCGGAGTCGCGCGTTCATGTGTTTTGGGGGCGTGGCTTTGGAAGGAGCCCAGAAGGGAGGGGGTGGAGTGAATGGAAATAATGAGCTGTCTTTAAAACAGTCGTGAGAGGTCTACAGACACTCGATTTTTATACTTTCTTTTTCAGAGTACTTACATTTTAATTATGTATTGATATATAAATAAAGTTTAAACAAATTTGGAAAATAAGTTTTTTAGACAATTCCTACCTACCCTACCTTTAAGTAGTAAATTAATAGAAGTTTAGGAAAACAGACTTTGAAAATTGGGATTAAAATATTTTGCGTAGAATTGAATGCCGGCAAGGAGTCTGCGGACGGAATAATTTTTTTGCGATTTTCAAAATTAAAGGAGCAAACAGTCGAAATTAAAATGGGAAAAACGGGAATTTGGAAGGAGAAGCAAAACATTATAAAAGCTGACCATGCAGATGTGTAAGCTTTAAATGTGGCCTTTAGAAATGTAATGTCTTGCCGACATGAGCAGATCGTTTAATTTAACATTATGGCTGCTAGGGGAGGGCAGGGTGTTGGATCCGGGTTGGCTGAGGGGCAAAGCCATCTGGAATCGAAATCAAGAGAGCACATCAGCAATAACATTGCAGTGGCCGGGAATATTTTCAGCTTTGATAATGAAGTTAAAAACGCCAGATTGCCAGATTAACCATCTCGCAAAAGGCATGATCATATGGCAAGATGATCTACCTTTATTAATGATGGCAACTGTGGCTTCGTTGTCGCAGAACATCATGATACGTTTACGTGACCACACATGACCCCAGATGCTGCTAGCGACAGCTAGAGGATAGATCTCGTAAAGCGCGGATGAAACGGAGCCAGATAATGTTTTAGGAAAATCGTTTGGCCATTTTTCTGCGAACCATTGCCCTTGGAAGAACCCCCCGAACCCGATAGAAGGGGTGGCGTCTGTGAATAATTGTAATTCTACCAATGATTCGAAATCATCATTATAGAAAAAAGAAATGCCGTTCCAATCATTTAGCAAGCGCTTCCAAAATTTGAGGTCGGACAGACACCCTTCGTCTAATTGGATCTGGTTTCTTAATTTATCCACGGAATGGGCCAATGTTAACAATCGTGAAATGAAAGCCCTGCCTTGAGGGATGATACTCTTAGCGAAATTTAGGTGGCCGAGTAGCGAAAGCATATCACGCTTTGATTTAGCTTGTAGAGAGGAAAACGATTCCAGAAAATACCTGATTCTTAGAAGCTTTTCGGAAGGAAGAGAAGCTTGCATTAGAACTGTGTCGAGGGAAGTTCCTAGCAATTCTGACGAAGTAGAAGGGCCCATGGTTTTCTCAGCGGAGAGGGGAACGCCGACGTCGCTAAAAATCTGTTTGAGTATATCGAGAATTGAAGATTGGGAAGATGGAAAATCGATCAGCAGAAAATCGTCGAGCAAATGTAAGACAAATGGAAGCTTGCAGATGTTCAGCAGGGTCCAACACAGAGCTTCAGAAAGGCTATTGAAAATATGGGGGCTACTTCTGCACCCGATTGTGAGCCGTACTGCAAAATAGAATTTAGAATTCCATTTAACTCCGAAAAGTGGCCAGTCAGAAGGGTGGATTGGCATCATTTTAAAAGCGTCAGTTATATCAGCTTTAGCTAGCCAAGCACCTTGACCGGCATAGCCTGGATAGCGTTGTCTACCGAGGCGTAATGTAAAGAGAATGGTGTTAGAGGTATACATTCGTTAACACTCGCTGTAGTGGCAGAATGAGGAGAATACATGTCAAAAATGAGATGTTTTTTACTGGATTATTTCCGCGTTGCAACACCTATGGAATTGATGCGGAAAGTTGAGAAAGGAGAGGAAGCAAAAGGGCATTGATAAACATTGATTAACATATCCTTTATTGACCTCTTTTTCTAGCAGATTAGTGACCACTTCTGGTTCAGTTATAGCTGATTGCAAATTTTTAGCTATGAAAGAGGTGGTAAGATGGGAAAGGATGGCCACCCGAAACCCTTGAGACAAACCGGTGATTAAATAATCGACAAAAGTCGGATCAGGGTGAGAAGAGAGGTAGCTTGAGAGATTAGCTTTTCCTCGGATTACAGGTTTGTACTGGCGTGGGCAGACCGATTTCGGGTGCGGATCCTTGCAAAAGCTGCAGATGTGATCAAATTTACATTGAGGAAAAGAACAAACAGATTCATTGAAATTAACACAAGGAAAAACACCTTTGGGATCTGTGACATAACGTTTCCTGCTGTCATATGGAAACCTTACATTTTCAGCACCATGGACAGTGTGCAGCGCTTGACTGGCGAATGCTTTCGGGCAAAATGGAGCCGAGTGTCCATGAGCGCTACAAATTGTACAGGCCAGCGTTTTTTGGCCACCGAAATGACGATCGAGCAGTTTGGTATCGGTAACAGACCAGTCTAGTCTGGAGTTATAGAGCGAAATGAATGAAGTAGATTTTGGCAGAGAAGGACTTATGATATTCGTAGAATAATGTTCCCCCATACCTTTGATTAAAGTCAGCCATCAGAGCTAAATAAAGATCCAACTCTTCCCTCCGATCTGGAAAAACCTGACACAAAATGTCTCTGAAAATGCTGAAAGCAATAACAAATTCTCAGAATGAAAGATTTCGTTGTAATCTCGGATCGGAAGTTTTAAGAAGGACTGCCATGTCCACAGTCAACCATTTTCCTGTTAGCAGCAGGCAAAGGAAGAAAAAGTGAAGCCAGGTTAATATCCTTACCTTGGATAATGTTCGCTCTAATATGAGGGGACACCGTAGCAGTGGCTGATGAAACAAAACGCCTACCAAAAGACTGGGCTGGGGCTGCTGTAGAAAGGTTGAAAGATGAAGTTTCGGGTGGAGGGGAGACATCCTGGAATGGTGTCTGTGCCGGTTGATGAAAAGTTGGCGGGGCTGAAAAAGTAGAAGACATTGTCGAGGGATCGCTTAATCCGATGGCAGGGGGATGAAGCTGAGGGATTGCTGAGAAGTTGATGGCTGGAATCGAGCTGTTGGAGTTATTGAAGGAGTGTTTGAATTTTGACATCTTCGATTCCAGAACTTTGACAGTTTGGGAGAGGCTTTGAAGAAGTTGAGTGTTAACACCAGCGGGCTAGGATGAATCCAGAGAAGTAGATGCCCGTGCATGCAGCGTGGTTCTTTTTGCAGGCTGTGGTGATGATGATTTGGCAGTTCTCTTTCTGCCGGCTTGTTTTGCCTGGCCAGATGCAGAAAAGGTTGCAGGACTATAAGTTACAGACTCGGGTGGATTACTCAAAGTATTTTGGACCAGGATAATTAAATCCTCTCTGGACAGACCTTGGCTGATGGGAATGCCGGCTGCCTCCAGAGTGCTGATTATATCTTCCGAAGCCCAAGTTGCCCATGGCGAGTCGCGGCATTGAAGGCGTGTGCTGCGCCGTGTTGGAAGAGGAGCGGGCGGAACAAATTTGTCATCGGATTCTGAGTAGTCACAGAAGAATGGCTTATTGTTAGGCATGGCGGTTAGCAGCTGAGCGCGAGCAGTGATTGTTGCGTCAGCATCTGCGAACTCAAACATGTGTAAGTACCGATCTTTTAAGGACATGATTGGATAGATGTGATGTGGTATATTGTGTCATGTTCATCAAAATGAAACTGATAAAAAAAAAAAAAAAACATAGACCCCACTTCGATGGTATTTGAATAGTATAGGCTTATGTTGAACTTTTTTCTTGTATTAAGCAGTACATAAAATATTGAATGGACATGTCTCTGAAACATTTGTGTATTTTACAAATATTGCAGTTATTTCACTTCAGCTGTGATGAAGTAGGCAAACACTGCGAGAGCGTCACTATGGAAAGCAGAGGGTGTTTGACTTCACGTCTCCGTTTTCATCCTCCCTGACTGCAAGCGGCAACTCTCACTGATCGGTTACATCCAGCCGAAGCCGAACGCACCTAATATGAATCTGCAGCAGTCACTTGGTACATGTAGGAGCTCTCAGACAATTCCCATCTTACATGCTGTAATTACGAGCTCTACGAAGACGTGAACACTTTTGAAATCACGTAATTGTGGTAATTATGACATGGCATGAACAACACACCTCATTTCATGCTTTTAAAGCCCTCAAACACACACACAAATGGTAAAGCAACTACTATATAAATTAAATTAATTAAAAGTATATTTGTATTTCATGAAAAAAGTACCAGTGCTTGCCATCCACAAATGTGTGATATGCACTGATCTATATAAATTACTGGATTGCTCATTGCATTCTAAACTGCCAGCAGGCAGTGAAGCCACCGAAAGTGTTTAAATTGCCGTCTAACAATTCCTTACTGACAGATGGCATCATTGACTTACAGCCAAAACACTGACCTAAAAGTATTTTAGGCAGGATAAGCTATATATATAAATCGTTAAAATGGGTGTGTCTAATGCACAAGGATGACAAGGATACAGTAATTGACAAAATATATTTCTTAATGTACTTAATGAAGCAGGAAATATTAAGCATGAACTTCTGGGATTATTAACAGAAATGTATTTGAATATACATTAAATATTACAATACATAGAATCCTCTATTACTAAATTGCATTATATTGCATAAGGTTTACCATGCATCATTTTGCTCGTATAAGCGACAGTATAAATGCTTGAAAATAACGTTTTATGTCTTTAAATCCATAAGCAGTCAGCGTAATTACTCTGAATAAGTTAAGTTTATATTATTTTCCGGTGTCTTTTTGTTGACCACCATCCACTTCAGACTCTTGGAGATTTTGGAAACCGTTTAAAAGACACAGGTCAGCTCATATTCTATGCCATGGGTGTCAAACTCAGTTCCTGGAGGGCCACAGCCCTGCAGAGTTTAGCTTCAACCCTAATTAAACACACCTGATCAGCTAATCAAGTCCTTCAGGCTTATTTGAAAACTGCAGGTGTGTGTGTGTTGAAGAAGGGTTGGAACAAAACTCTGTAGGGCTGTGGCCCTCCAGGAACTGAGTTTGACACCTGTGTTCTATGCCAATCCCGGGCCTGTAATTACTCGTCCGACCTAACGGGCAAGACTTACGGAGCTAGTGGTCCAGGAACTCCATCTCTGGTTGTGCCTGGTCTCCTAGGCCGGCCTCTTCGGCGACACAGTCGAAAACTTTGCTCAGCAGTTCTCGGCTGCACAGAAGCAGACGGAGGCGATTAAAAAATCCTGCCTCGGCGAACAGCTGCTGCCTCCACTGACTGCCGGTGGCAGCTCCCCGCCTGCTTGTCGCCGAGGGTACCCTCCTGCGACTGCCCCCGCTCCAGCGCAGCATCAGCAGAAGCCTCTACCCAAGCAGCGCCATGGAGCCGTATGCAGGCAGGACGCCCAGCCCATCCAGGCCCCCCACTAAACTTAGCGGCAAGCAGAAGAGCAAGAGGCCCTGCTCAGCTATGCGATTCGATTCAAAATGGTAACGCAGAAATGTGGTTTCGAATGCATCCGTCCCCAAGTTTGGTTTGCAGTGATCGATCTGAAGGACGCATACTTTAATGTCTCGATTCTCCCTCGACACAGGGAAGGTACAAGGTCCTGACCTTCGGGGTGTCGTTGTCTCCCCATGTCTTCACGAAATTCATGGAGGCGGCCCTTGTTCCCATGAGAGAATGCGCCGTTCGCATCCTCAACTATCTCGACGACTGGCTCATAGCACAGTCCCGAGATCAGTTATGCGAACACAGGGACCTAGTGCTCAGTCATCTCAGCCAGTTGGGTCTTCAGGTCAACTGGGAAAAGAGCAAACTCTCCCTCGTGCAGAGGATCTCTTTTTTCAGTATGGAGTTGGACTCGGTCGCTCAGACAGCACGCCTCACAGAGGAACGTGCTCGGTCAATGTTGAAGTGCTTGAATTCGTTCAAAGGCAGGACGGCGGCCCTACTGAAATTATTTCAGAGGCTCCTGAGGCATATGACAGCCGCGACCGCAGTAACGCTGCTCGGCTTGCTTCATTTAAGGCCGCTTCGGCACTGGCTTCACGGCCGAGTCCCGAGATGGGCGTGGCAACGTGGCACTCACCGGGTGACAATCACTCAGGCCTGCTGACGAACCATCAGCCAGTGGTCAGACCCTTCATTTCTACGGGCAGGAGTGACCCTAGAACAAGTGTCCAGGCATGCTGTTGTCTCCACGGATACCTCTACTACCAACTGGGGTGCCACGTACAACGGGCATGCAGTTTCAAGGATTTGGACAGGTCCGCAACTGTATTGGCACATCAACTGCCTCGAGTTGCTAACAGTATGTCTTGCACAGGGCCGCATCAAACAGTCGCTACAGGGCAAAGACATACTGTTCCGTACGGACAAGACTGCGATTGTTGCGTACATAATTCATGTCTGGTCCCTGGATGGGAAGCGGAGGCTCTAGGTGATCACACCATCACTTCGGCACGAGCACCGTCTACGAGACACGCTTACGCCTTGAAGTGGAACCTGTTCGTCGAGTGATGTTCTTCTCATCAAGAAGGCCCCCGAACTTGCCTGATCAGGCCCGTGCTTTCCTTCCTGCAGCATGGGTTGAAGCGAAGGCTGTCTCCCTCCACCCTCAAAGTCTATGCTGCTTTGATGTCTACTCATCATGACCACATAGGAGGTAAGTCGGTTGGGAAGCATGACCTGGTCATCAGGTTCCTTAGGGGAGCAAGGAGGTTGATTCCTTCTCACCCTCCCTCCATACCCTCTTGGGATCTAGCTCTAGTGCGTAGAGCACTCCAGAATGCCCTGTTTGAGCCTTTGCAGTCAGCCGAGTTAAAAGTCCTGTCTATGAAGACATTACTCCTAACTGCATTGGCCTCCATTAAGAGCATAGGGGACCTGCAAGCTTGTTCAGTCGAGAAATCATGCCTAGAATATGTGCATATGTAGCAGGCAGACCTAGCCCTGACTTTGCTCTGTCCCGTCCGTGCTCTGCGACTGTACATGGTTAGAACACAAAGCTTTAGGACCTCAGAACAGCTCTTTGTCTGTTAGGAAGGCCAGCAGAAGGGAAAGGCTGTCTCCATATTTGTGCTTTCATTGTTAAAAAAAAAATATATTTGTGCATCTGTGAATCTTGTTTTGCGTATGTCAATTAATTTGAGAGTCACCTTTTGTGAATTTTATTTTAGATATTTATGAATTCAAGTCCTAATAGTCTTTAAGTAGTCTTAAGTATTAAATTCTTCACTTGACTGTGGTCCATCAAAAAGATCTGCCTAATTATCTTGTGGTTAACACAGTGGGCATTGCCCATTCAGGACTGAAGAAATGTCTAAAGAATCATGTGTGTCACCACTGTTTTCTGAATTACTAGTAGGCGTCAGCGTTCTCATAAGGCAAATACACGAGAAACTATTAGTGGTGACTGTGTCACGATTTGGTTATGTTTCATGTTCCTGTTTCATGTCTGTCATGTGATCCCCTGTTCAAGTCATGTGTTCCCTTGTCTGATGTTTCATGTTGTCATTGGTTCATTGTTCACAGGTATCCCTTGTCTTGTCATTAGTCTTGTGTGTATTTTTGTCCTCATGTTTGCCATGTGTCTTTGTCAAGTTTTATTTCACTGTATGTCACGGTGTCAGGTTTGTGTTCTCCAGGTGTCCACTAGATGTCCTCCTTCCCCACGGTGTCAGTCACATTTTGAAACTACATTCCCCACGATCCTTGTCTCATCATTGCACTCAGCTGTTCTTTATCACTAATCATTGCACTCAGTCATTTCCCTGTGTATATAACACTGTCTGTTTTAGTATGTGTCACGGAGTCCTTGTATATTCACGCCTCTTCTGAGTTCTGTTTTTGCCCGTTGTCTTGTTCCTGTTTATGTTTGATTGCTACCTTGGTTTTGACCCTTGCCTGGACTGTTTATGAGTAACGGATTACCCTTATAATAAACAAACTTACTGCGATTGGATCTTCGCCCTATTTCCTGTGTGTGAGATCGTGACAGAAGGACTCCGTCACATTCAAAGATCCAGCAGTATGTTCAGTAACTTCTCTTCCCCAGCCATCGAGCGGGAGAGGAGAGAGGGTTTTGAGGGAACCCGTCTGGTCATTTTTCGTGGGACCCGGGGAGGTCGCAGAGGAGTGGTTGGTCGAGAGGAAGTCCAACACCACTCTCCACCATGGCCCCCCTTCGTCTCTGGGCTGGTGAGGGACGGATTGGAGCCACCGTCTCACTGTCGCAGACGGAGAGGGGGTAAGAGACGCACGTCTGCCGATCCAGAGACTGTTCACGTCACGTCTGCCGTTCCAGAGACGGTTCAGGTCACGTCTACCGATCCAGAGACTGTTCACGTCACGTCTGTCGAGCCTGTGTCTCCGGACAAGATGGCCGCCGCAGAGCCTGTGTCCCCTGAGAGGATGGCCGCTGAAACCTTATTAGATTATTTTTCGACGCTGTTCAAGATCCTGGAAATTCCCAGGAATGTTCACGTCACGTCCGCAGAGCCTGTGTCTTCGGACAAGATGGCCACCGCCGTGCTTGTTCACGTCACGTCTGCCGAGCCTGTGTCTTCGGACAAAATGGCCACCGCCGAGCCTGTGTCTTCGGACAAGATGGCAGCCGCCGAGCCTGTTCACGTCACGTCTGCCGAGCCTGTGTTTTCGGACAAGATGGCCACCGCCGTGCCTGTGTCTTCGGACAAGATGGCCGCCGCCGAGCCTGTGTCTTCGGACAAGATGGCCGCCGCCGAGACTGTTCACGTCACGTCTGCCGAGCCTGTGTCTGCGGACAAGATGGCCGCCGCAGAGCCTGTGTCCCCTGAGAGGATGGCCGCTGAAACCTTATTAGATTATTTTTCGACGCTGTTCAAGATCCTGGAAATTCCCAGGAATGTTCACGTCACGTCCGCAGAGCCTGTGTCTTCGGACAAGATGGCCGCCACCGAGCCTGTTCACGTCACGTCTGCCGAGCCTGTGTTTTCGGACAAGATGGCCACCGCCGTGCCTGTGTCTTCGGACAAGATGGCCACCGCCGAGACTGTTCACGTCACGTCTGCTGAGCCGGTGGTGTCTGTTCCTGAGCCGGTGGTGTCTGTTCCTGAGCTGGTGGTGTCTGTTCCAGTTCCTGAGCCGGTGGTGTCTGTTCCAGTGCCTGAGCCAGTGGTGTCTGTTCCTGAGCCGGTGGTGTCTGTTCCAGTTCCTGAGCCGGTGGTGTCTGTTCCAGTTCTTGAGCCGGTGGTGTCTCTTCCAGTTCCTGAGCCGGTGGTGTCTGTTCCAGTGCCTGAGCCGGTGGTGTCTTTTCCTGTTCCTGAGCCGGTGGTGTCTGTTCCTGAGCCGGTGGTGTCTGTTCCAGAGCCGGTGGTGTCTGTTCCAGTGCCTGAGCCGGTGGTGTCTGTTCCAGTGCCTGAGCCGGTGGTGTCTGTTCCAGTGCCTGAGCCGGTGGTATCTTTTCCTGTTCCTGAGCCGGTGGTGTCTGTTCCAGTGCCTGAGCCGGTGGTGTCTGTTCCAGTGCCTGAGCTGGTGGTGTCTGTTCCAGTGCCTGAGCCGGTGGTGTCTGTTCCAGTGCCTGAGCCGGTGGTGTTTGTTCCTGTTCCTGAGTCGGTGTTTGTTCCTGTTCCTGAGTCGGTGTCTGTTCCTGTGCCGTGGCCGCCCGAGGGGTCGTCTCCGCCCTGGCCGCCCGAGGGGGGGTCTCCGCCGTGGCCGCCCGAGGGGTCGTCTCCGCCCTGGCTGCCCGAGAGAAATTCTCCGCCCTGGCCGCCCGAGGGAGAGTCTCCGCCCTGGCCGCCCGATGGACTGTCGTTTCAGTCCTGGCCACCTGCACGACCTGCTCCGCCCTGGCCACTCGAGGGAAAGTCTGCTTCACCCTGGTCGCCCGAGGGACTGTCGTCTCCGCTCTGGCCGCCAGATGAACTGTCACTCCCTGTCCCCGTTTCCCTCCATAGACCTGGCCCCCCATCCCTCCCCCTGATCCTCCACCAGTCCACCTCCCGCCCTGGACTCTTGTTTTGTGTTTTGTGTTTTGTTGTCTTGGAGTGTCTGGTAGCCACTCCGTAGAGGGGGGGTTATGTCACGGTGTCAGGTTTGTGTTCTCCAGGTGTCCACTAGATGTCCTCCTTCCCCACGGTGTCAGTCACATTTTGAAACTACATTCCCCACGATCCTTGTCTCATCATTGCACTCAGCTGTTCTTTATCACTAATCATTGCACTCAGTCATTTCCCTGTGTATATAACCCTGTCTGTTTTAGTATGTGTCACGGAGTCCTTGTATATTCACGCCTCTTCTGAGTTCTGTTATTGCCCGTTGTCTTCTTCCTGTTTATGTTTGATTGCTACCTTGGTTTTGACCCTTGCCTGGACTGTTTCTGAGTAACGGATTACCCTTATAATAAACAAACTTACTGCGATTGGATCTTCGCCCTATTTCCTGTGTGTGAGATCGTGACACTGTAACCACGGTTGGTAAGCGTCACGTCAATGTTCATGTTTTTGAGTTCATGCCACGCCATGCTTTTGTTTTATGTTTGATCTTGTTATGTTTGTAAATAAACTGCACTTGGGTTCTCTCTACAACTTGCCTTCAGTGGAATAGTTTACAGACTGTCTTGTCCCAGTATAATTAAAGTATAAAGTATAATTATTATGTTATGTTGGATTATTATTTTGAAATAAGACATCAGTAAAGCATTTCCTATAGTGAAAAACTAGCTTGTGAGCAATGGTTGCTTTGAAGCATATTTTCTTTATAGCCTACCTGTTTATTATTAATTAAGGGATGATCATGGATCATCTCTTCACAAGTCACATTTCACACATTTTTCTTAAATATTGATGCAGCATTTGGTATGGTAATCAATATTATTGTAATTTTATATATATTAGTAAACATACAAAGTAATAGAGGGAGAAACAGACAGTGTTTAAAAGTATAATGGTGCATATCTGACTATTAAAGCTCCTACAAGCTGGATATTCAAAGGCAGAAATACCAATGTAAGAAAATTTTACAGTCAGCATATAAAATCATTTATTTTTGCCTGTTCTTCCCATGATGGCTTTTTTAGTGTTTCTCTCTGGATGTAATATAATGATGTAGCACTTTGGAGCAAATATGGCCCCCAGTAATCCAAAACTAGAAGCTAAAATTGCAAATATCTCCACAGCCACGGCATATTTCCCTGGTGAGCTCACATATGCTGGGATAAACGCAATCCATACAGCACAGAAGATCAGCATACTGAAGGTAATAAATTTAGCTTCATTAAAGTTATCTGGAAGATTCCTTGCTAGAAAAGCTAGCAGAAAGCTTACTGCAGCCAGGAGTCCAATGTAACCCAGCAGAATGGCAAACCCAGTCACTGAGCCAATAGCACATTCATATACTATTTTAGACCTGATATACAGGAAGTTTTTATGGGGTGTTGGAGAGGCAGTTGAGAGCCAGACTGCACATATCACAACTTGGACTGCAGTGAGGACCACCACAGTGCCTCTTTGTTGAGCTGCTCCAAACCATTTCATGGCACTTTTACCCTCAGGTCGAGATGACTTGAACACTGCTATTACCACCATAGTCTTGACCAGGATGCTGGAGACGCACAGGACAAAACTAATACCAAACATGGCGTGTCTTAATTGACACGTCCACAATTGTGGCCGGCCAATGAACAGTAGCACACACAGGAAACACAGTTTGAGTGACAACAGCAGCAGGAAGCTTAGCTCTGAATTGTTGGCACGTACTACAGGAGTGTTACGATGATGAGTAAATATGACCATCACAAGAGCGCAGAAGCAGGAGCCAAGCAGAGATGCAGTGGTCAGAGAGATGCCCAGAGGATCCTCATAGGACAGAAACTCTACTGCTTTGGGGATACAGCGATTCTTTTCTGGACTGGACCAGAATTCATTTGGACACACTGTGCATTGAGTAGAATCTGTGAGAAATGTATATAGAAAAAGATTTGTGTAAGAGTTCTGCACAAAACATACATATTTCTTTTTGAATATCACTCATCACCTGATGTATTGGAAATCTCTCCATCTGCACATGGCAGGCAGTCAAAACAGCAGAGAGGAAGGCCCTTCCTTGTTGCTCTTCTGGTTCCTGCGGGGCAGCTCTCACTGCACACAGACCGTGGGGGCTGAAAGAGACATCATCTGTTATCACTCATGGGTTTGTATGTTTGTGACTATCTCTGATGCATAATAAATAGCTTGGCCTTTTCATTTATTTGTTCTAATTTGTCTTATCTTAGCTTTGTACAGTATTAAGACTACACATCAGCAAAAAGGATTAAGTTGAAATGGTAGTTACTTTTTTTGTCTCAAGGTTCCAGTATATTGCATTCTCTACCAGTGTGAGCACCTTCCCTGTTGCTGCCCCTTCATTTACCACACCAACTGTGCGAACAACAATCGACCCATCAGAACTTGGGTGCCAGTTCATCACATCATATATGGCCAAAGCATCTCCATTCTCATCAAATGACACATGATCCCCAAAGCCTGTGGTGAAGTTCACTTTCTGTATGTAGTGAACCATCTGCACAGGTTATAAAAACAAATATTACTCAAATATTTCTGTC
The DNA here is from genome assembly GCF_963993115.1 of Abramis brama. Lineage (NCBI taxonomy): Eukaryota > Metazoa > Chordata > Actinopteri > Cypriniformes > Leuciscidae > Abramis > Abramis brama. The sequence goes on from NC_139971.1 coordinate 20,432,030, forward strand.
TTTTTTTCCATTTAGAATGTAATTTATGAGACTTTGTAGCACAGTAAGCTGTGGGCCCTATTCCTGTGGGTTTTACCTGCCATGGCTGTAGGTTGGTTATGTCAGCACAGCTGTTATCACTGAATGGTCCTCTCCCCTGTTCACACTGCATCAAGTCATGAAGAGCATGTGCCAGGGCATAAACTGCCTTATACACATTATAAGAGGCCCTCAGCTCTGATACATCATTATATTCATTAACTGTGCTGTTCAGATCTTCTTGGACTGTACACATTTTTTCTCCATCTTTGCTTCCATTCTCAAATTTGCACCCAAACATGTTCTCCCAGAAGATTCTCACCAAATGATTTCTTGGATCATTGTCAGGATGAAGACATAGCAGAAATTCATGAAGTCCCTTAATCTCTCCTCGACGAATGGCAATGCCCAGCGTGCCTCCAATAAGGGGTACAAAACGTGGAAGATGGAGGACAGGTGAGATGCTCCAAGCCTCACTTGCAATCCACTGCCTGCCTGTCACATTTTGCAGTAACAACTCATCCATCAGGGGTAACAGATCAGTTGAAAATGCCACCACTACTCTGGCTGTAGAGGCCTTGATCACTGTCACTATGCGCTGAATGTTCCTGTGATTATCATAAGGCATTATTTCAGAAAAAGCCACACAACCTCCAAACCGCTGCATTTCCTGCTGGAAGGACTGAGCAGCATATATGCCATAGTCATCGTCACTATAGAGGACACCAACCCAGGTCCATCCAAAATATTTTAAGATCTGTACCATAGCCCGCACCTGGAAGGCATCACTGGGGATTGTTCTGAAGAAAGAGGGGTACTTTTTCCTGTCACTCAAACAGGAGCAGGTGGCGTAGTAGCTAATCTAATTAGGAAAGACAGAAAGGCAGCAGATGGGTTAGGGTGGCTAGAAAACAAAGAAAGAATTTCATTATTATATTATCATTGTTATTATATTCATATCATATCTTACCATAGGAACACGAAACAGACCCAATACACTAGAAACTGCAATAGAGTGAGTTGACCCAGGATCCCCAACGATAGCAATTACTGGTGGTGAGCCAGTGCAATTGAGGTTTGAAAATGTCTCCTCTGTCCCACTAATAAGAGTTGTAGCAGCCCTGAATGCTACTACAAGCTTCAAACAGTTGTCATAAAGATGGTAACCAAGAGTGATGTTAGGCAGTAATTTTGGATTCTTGTTTATCTCATCTATAGCGAAAACCATGGTCTGTGCCTGCTGGAAACTTGACATATAAAATCTAGAAATAAACACATATATGTTTTCAGTGACAATGTACATTTAAAAATAAATCATTGGATTTACACATTCAACCACAATATGAAATAATCTGCATTTATTTTAACACTATACACATTCTATTAAGTAACTGATTTTGGTATGTAATGCATATTGCATGTAATCAAATAAAAAAATACAAAATAATTAAATTTTTCCTGTTATTATCATCCCTTTTTTTATCATATCATTTTGGTCTTTCACAATCTTCAGTCTATATAATTTCTCATCATTTGCTTTCCACACTCACTCCTCACACTTGGGCTGTTCTGGCTTCATTCTGAAACTCAGTTCTGGGAAGACTTTGAGGTGCTGAATCTCAAACAAGCCTCCGATGATAAAGTTTCCATCCTGGTACATCCCATTCAACTTGAAGTGTCCCTGGCTTTGACAGGAGTCTGAGTTGAAAGCAGGAGGCATAAATGTAAAGGACAGATACAGGCAGAAGTTTAGAGTGATCAGCATCTCTCTCAGTTATTCTCTGTATAAGCCACATCATCCTATACATGCCCTAATTTATTATTGTTCTCCCCTTTTCTATAGAACAGGTGGTCACATGGACCTTCCTGGGAATTAATACGTCATTGTGGGTTCATTTATGTTTTTGAAATATCATTGATGAATGCCAGAGCAGGATGGAACATTTTTGTATTAGCTTTTCTGGTGTCAAATCACACACACACACACACACACACACACACACACACACACACACACACACACAAAATGAACATTTCTTTTAACTCTAAAACACAGTACAATACTATGCATGATTCAAGTACATTTGGGACCTTTTCTTACAGACTTTACAGTACATACATCAGAAATTAGTACAGTATTTATAGCATTATAATCTGTTTATATTATAACTAAATGGGCTGTTTAAATAAGCAACTGCATTTGCATGTACAGTATATTTAAAACAATTCAGATCAGATTAATTGGGTTAATTGATACTGGGCTTCCCACATAGCAATTTTTTTCTGGCCCAGCTCCGGGCCACACTATCACATTTCCCTCGGCCCAAGTACCGCAAAGAATGATGGCCCAGAACTGGATTAAAGACAAGGGTCACACATGGGCCATAACTGGCCCGAATCTCAGCCAGTTAGTCACCCTTAACTGGCCCTGAACTGGGCCAAAACAGGTTTTATTATTGGTACCAATTCTCAGCCATAAGTTAACCATATCAACGCCACCCTTTAACCAGAAACCCCAAAACTGAGCCATAACCCAGCCTAATCTTACCCAAACCATGTGAACAAATAAGGCACAAGAAAATTCAATTCTCAAAAATAGTTTATTTAACAATAGGCACAAGCCAATAATAATAAATTATTATTATTTTCTATTTTTTTTAGAACATTCAAAGCTTAACATCTTATTACCACCTCACAGTGCATTTAATTTCATAATGTTCTGGTTTGTCTTAAACAGTAGTTTACTTATTGTAGTAATGCACAAGCCAAAAAAAAAAAAAAACATTTTTCAATTCTAACTAAATGAATCTATCAATGAATCTAGCACTGAAATTTAAACATATTATAATGTAATTTTACTCTCAACAAACATAAAGCAAATTAAAAAAAAATACTTAAAACAAATTTGCACATAAGAATGTTTGTATGTGTGAGGGAGAGAGTGATGCTATCCTCAGGAAGTGAAGTACAGCTCTGCAGCCCCTCTTTTCTGTGTCGGCCCAGATCCGGCCCACATCTGGACCGTGTGAAATCCACATGAACCAGATTTGGGCCAGATCTGGGCTGAAACCATAGACAGTAAACGGCTGAAACTATGTTGCTGTTTCAGGAGCTGAAGCCATCTTTGTATTGTTGCTTCTTTCTCCTGATCAGTGGCATGTGTCAGACGATTTTTTCCTCACAGCAGCTAAAAGACAAAATACTAAATTAATAAATACATATACAAATATTCATCCACCAACTGTAAATAAATATAGGTAACAAATTGAAATAAGGTTGCTTCGGTTACATTTTATACAGGAAATGATTGCTTATAATGTGGCACTATTGAATGACCCGCAGGCCGGTCAAAAGCACCCCGGTCGCGACAGTCTGTACTCGCATTCTCAAGTTCAGGGCAGTGAATCAGCTAACTTACCATAGGTAAAAGTTCATAGGCAAAAAATTCAGGTATTTAAAAAAGCTCCAAAAAAAGAGATGTTCTTCTATTTTTTAAAGATTGCCATTACATAACCTGCCAAAATAACCTTCGTACCCGCCACGGTCGATTTTTAATCGAGGTTAAGGTTAAATAAAAATACAAAAAAAATAAGAGAGCTGTAAACACATCGCAGGCTTGATCTGTTGTGGCATGAGTGCAAAAGAGAACCCATGTGGTTGCATATCTGCTGTATGTATTGCATTTAATGTTAGGTCGTACACAATATATAGACTGTAAAAAAAATAGGGTCGTGCACAAAATAGCTTCACTTACCTGAACAGCGGTTCGGTTTGTCAGACGTCTTCTTCACCTATTTTTTACAGTCTATGTTCTTCACCCTTCAGCGGGAGAAATTTCAAACGACGCATCACGTGAACCTCATCCACCAACCAGAAAGCTGCTGTTACCGTGGAGATCGCACAAAATAACAAAATAAACAATAGTTCACTGCACAGTTAACTGTACATATTTATGCAACTGTGTATATATATATATATATATATATATATATATATATATATATAGTAAGTTTTTAACATGATTTTGTGGTTCTTAAACTAAATTAAAATAAATAATTTAAAAACATGTAACTCAGTTGTCATGTTAGGAAAATGTATATTTTGTTCAGGTCAAATGGATTTGGGAATTTTTAAATGATTATTGAATTTTGTGAACACTGCTGAAAACTAAATGCTATATTTATAATTATTTATAATTTTTTCTGGACATAGCTTTTTTCACTGACTCATAAGTCAATTCATATTATTATTGTTATTAATTATTAAAATCATTTCATCTCTTTCGTAGTTTTGATAACTGCACTATCCATGGACAACACTTTAAACTGTTTTATTTCTCCCGTGAAAAATTGTGGTGGTGGGGGGGACAATCCTTGAATATAATAGTAGCGGCCTAAATACTTATAATTGTCCCGTACACAAAGTATGGCCCATAATCGCTACACTGATCTGGGCCACACACCTCCCATCCACAATCGGCCCAAATGTTGTCTGCCGTCATGCATGCAGTGCCATCATTGCCACACATGGCCCACAGTTGGCTGACATGATGCATGCCAGTGCCGGCAACAGGCCAGCAGTGCCATGATGAGGCCACATTTGGGCCAAGTCTGTTTGCTATGTGGGTTGAAGACCTGAGCTGGTGTGAGTCAGCCAGTAGTTTTGTAGCTTCTGTGTCTTCTGATGGAGAGCACGTTACACAGGATATCATGTAGGTGGCAGTCATGCATTGGACACCATTTTGTACTTGTTGTGGTTATCATGAGAGCTTTGCATACTCTCTAATCCCTATTCAGCAGTGCTAATTAACAAAGAACTGAAACACATACATATTTGTATTGATATGCAGCACCTTTGCTAACAATGCGCAGTGGAATAAATCAAATAATATGTATTATGTATTAATATCAATGTAATAATATACATTATTAATTAATGTATTAATGAGTGTCACCCTTGGTAATAGTTAATAGTTACATGCATATGATATTTGTGAATAACATAATTTTAATTCAGATTGACAGAGAAAACCCAAACAAAATAATCTAAAATTCAAACACTGCCAAAACAACCTAAGAAATCTGTTAGACACCTGTTACCTGTTGAACACACCAAATGTAGAAATTTATATAAATTCCTACATGTTAAATAAGCTTGTACAAGCAGGAGAGTGAGACTTGGTACTGGATCTTACAGCAGATAATAATTGATGTGGTCAGCATGTAAAACTATTTCTTTTGGGTTGGTCTTTCCATGATGGCTGTTTTAGTGTTTCTTTCTGGGTGTAAAATAATTATGTAGCACTTTGGGGCAAATATGGCCACCAGTAATCCAAAACTGGAAGCCAGGATGGCAAATATCTCCACTGCCACTGCATATTTCCCTGGTGAGCTCACATATGCTGGAATAAATGCAATCCACACAGCACAGAAGATCAACATACTAAAAGTGATGAACTTTGCTTCATTAAAATTATCTGGAAGTTTCCTTGCCATGAAGGCTAACAGGAAACTTACTGCTGCAAGGAGGCCAATGTATCCCAGCAGCATAGAAAAACCAGCCACTGAGCCAATAGCACATTCATAGACTATTTTAGAGCGGATATAATGACTGTTTTTGTGGGGTGTTGGGGATGCAGTGGATAACCAGACTGTACATATTGCTACCTGTGTAGAAATTAAGGCCAACACTGTCCCTCTTTGCTGTGCTGAACCAAACCACTTTATGGCAGATTTGCCCTCTGGTCGAGATGACTTGAACACAGCTATTACTACCATAGTCTTAACAAGGATACTGGAGATGCACAGGACAAAGCTTATGCCAAACACAGCATGTCTCAACTGACATGTCCACAACTGCGGCCGGCCAATGAACAGTAGCACACACAAAAAACACAGTTTGAGTGACACCAGGAGCAGGAAGCTGAGCTCTGAATTGTTGGCGCGTACTATGGGAGTGTTTCGGTGAAGAGCAAAGATGACCATCACAAGAGCACAAAAACTTGTGCCTAAAAGGGAGGCAGTTGTCAGAGAAATTCCCAGCGGATCTTCATAAGATAGAAATTCCACTTCTTTGGGTATACAGTTGTCATTTTCTGGACTCGACCAAAACTCATCTGGACACCTGAAACATTCAGATGAATCTGTGAAAGAAAGAAAGAAAGAAAGAAAGAAAGAAAGAAAGAAAGAAAGAAAGAAAGAAAGAAAGAAAGAAAGAGAACAAGAGCGCAGTATAATTTTAGGGAAATTTATCGCTAATATATAATATATATTTATTTCATTTAGACATGAATCTCCTCACCTGTTGTATTAGAAATTTCTCCATCTCCGCATGGCAGGCAGTCAAAACAGCAGACAGGAAGGCCTTTCCTCCTGACTCGTCTTGTTCCTGGGGGGCAGCTCTCACTGCACACAGACCGTGGGGGCTGCAGGGGTATCATTTTATTTAAATTTATGGGTATTTGAATGTACTTAAAAATATATATGTATGAATTTATTTATATTTGTCAGTGTATAGAGTTGATCCAGTAATCCAGCTTGATAACCACTAACTTACTAATTTATTGTTATTCATCAGCCAATGAAATGTTACTGATTTTTGTGAAACGTTCAGACATCTTCATCAAGAGTTTAAGTAACATGCTATATGCTAATTGCCTTTTTTGTCTCAAAGTTCCAATATAATGCATCGTCATCCAGTGTGAGCACCTTCCCTGTTGTTGCCCCTTCATTTACCACACCGACCGTGCGGACAACGATCGACCCGTCAGACCTCGGGTGCCAGTTCATCACATCATAGATGGCCAGAGCATCTCCATTCTCATTAAATGACACATGATCCCCAAAGCCTGTAGTGAAGTTCACTTTATCTAGGTAGTGAACTAGCTGTACAGTTTGTAGACAGGACAAGTGTCATATGAAATATAAATATATTACTTATATTACTATATATATACACAGTATGCATTATTTATTTATCTTACCTGCCAAGGTTTCAGGTTGGATATGTCGGCACAGCTGTACTTACTGAATAGTCCTCTCCCCTTCTCACACTGCATCAGGTCATGAAGCGCATGTGCTAGAGCATAAACTGCCTTATACACATTATATGAGGCTCTCAGCTCTGATACATCAGTGAATACTGTATCTGTACTGCTCAGATCCTCTTGCCCTGAACATTTGTTTTCCCCTTGTTCTTGCTCTTGAGCTATATTTTTGCCCCCAACCTCAAACCTGCACTCAAACATGTTCTCCCAGAAAGTTTTTATTGTACTGTTTTTTGGATTATTGTCAGGATGGAGACCTTTCAGAAAGTCATGAAGTCCCTGAATCTGTCCACGACGGATGGCGATGCCCAGCGTACCACTCAGTAGGGGCAAATATTGTGGAGTTTGTAGGACAGGTGTTGTTGTCCAAGCCTCACTTGCAATCCACTGCTTGCCTGTCACATTTTGCAACAACAACTCATCCATCAGGGATGACAGATCAGTTGAGAATGCTAGAACTACCCTGGCTGTAGAGGTCTGAATAACCTCTACAATTCGTTGAATATCCCTACGGTTGTTATCATAAGGCAGAATCTCAGAGAAGGCCACACAACCCCCAAACCAGTCCATTTCCTGCTGAAAGGTCTGAGCAGCGTAGATGCCATAGTCATCATCACTGTAGAGGAGACCAACCCAGGTCCATCCAAAATGCTTCAAGATCTGAACCATAGCCCGCACCTGGAAGGCATCACTGGGGATTGTTCTGAAGAAAGAGGGGTACTTTTTTCTGTCACTCAAACAGGAGCAGGTGGCATAGTAGCTAACCTAATACAAAGCAGGAGAAACAAAGACAAACATCGGGCTTCTCAGGTCATTTTACATGTTAAATGTAAATAGCAAGGAAATGAGAACAATATTATAATTTTTTTGTTTGTTTGTTTTTGTTATTTATGTTATTTGGAAGCAAATATATTGTATGGATAAATAAAAACACATATCATATCTTACCATAGGAACTCGAAACAGTCCCAGCACACTGGAAATTGCTATAGATTGAGTTGAACCTGGATCCCCCACAATCCCAATCACTGGAGGAGGGCCAGTGCAGTTGAGGTTTGAGAAGGACTCCTCTGTACCACTAACCAGGGATATGGCAGCCCGGAATGCCACTCCAAGCCTTAAACAGTTGTCATAGATCTGATAACCAAGTGTGATGTTAGGCAGCAGGTTGTTATTATTAATCTCATTTATGGCAAAAACCATGGTCAGTGCCTGCTGGAAACTTGCCATATAGAATCTGGAAACAGCAAAATGAGTTGTATGACTAAGTAGAAATGTATGTCGTCTACTGTATATTTGAAATAAGAGATCGATAGTAATATATATATATATATAATAAAATTACAAATACATTCCCTTTTTTTCCCCTTGTGCTTTTCTACTGTTAGTTTGATAAACAGTAATTGGTTTGCAATTTCAACGCACACTATATTAGTTAAGTGGAATAACTATACTGAAGTCACAAGGAACAGATAATTTAGAAAAATATTGTGAGCAGAAGTTACAGTAGCTGTAATCATTCTATTGTCATCCTTTTCTTTAAATCTCATTTTACTTTTCTTTCACACTCTTTGTTCAGCATAGCTGTTCTCATCTTGCGCAGTCCAAACTCACTCCTCACAGTGGGGCAGTTCCGGCTTAGTTCTAAAGTTAAGTTCTGGGAAGACTTTGAGGTGCTGAACCTCAAACAGGCCTCCAATGATAAATTCTCCATTCTGGTACATCCCGTTCAATTTGAAGCGTTCCTGGAGCTGACAGGAATCTGAGATAAAAACAGCAGAATTATAATAAAAGGACAGATACAGGCAGATGTTTAGAGTGATCCACATCTCTCTCCTTCTTTCTTTTTCTTTATAGCCAACTCTACTGAATTCACTGCATGACCCAGTGTGATATTCTTTTATAGAAAAGGAGGTGTCACTTGAGAAATGAGGACATCATTCTGGGTAACTCTACCCTGTTATTTTCAAATCATGAGTGGAGAGCAGGGCTTACATTTTTTTTATTTTTTATGTTAGATCGGTTCTCTCCGTGCAGAATCAGTATTTTAACGTTTCTGTTCTTGCGTTTCTCATTAATCATTAACGATCCAAAAACGGTTTGATTAGAAAAAATACTGGTTAATAACGTTATTTTAATACTTTAAACAAATGTATATAAATACATTTTTTACATACATTTTCACTAAAAAATAACATAACACATGATAATTTAGCTTTAACATTTAATGCATAACATTGCTAAAACCACAACAGAAATACTTGCATTGATTACAAAGCATAAACGCTCGTTTCATTCATTGACGACCTCAGTGGGGAAAGAATGTACTTGAGGCATGAAAATGCGCACTCTACGATGACTTACGTTGCAGGCAGTGCAATTACATTCATAGCAAGTTTGTGCAAATCTGGGTTAGTAGGAGCAACACTTGCCCAGCACTTAAAAATACACTCACTCCGTGTGCTTCTCTCGAATACATATCCAAAACAGATGAGATTGAAACACTAGTATGTTTTACTGTTGTGCTTTCTTTTTCTTTTGCCATCAACAGCTGTTCTATCTCGTCGTCTGATGACTGGGATGGAGTGTGCTGTGTAGTTGCGTTGCTGCCAGATAAATTCTGAATAGCTTCCCAGGCACGAAATAAGTGAATTTTCGTGCTTTCGCTGAAGTTCGCTAAGAAAAAGTCTGTATCGAGGATCGAGAAATAAAACAGCCACAAAGGCGTCATTGTCAAAGAGAGCTGTTTGCCGTGATTTGAGACACTGAACTAGTCGTTTTGCAAAGGGATTGTTAATTCTGTCGGTGCACAGTACACACTAAAGCCAAACACCGTAGAAGTCACCTGATGTGAGCTGGTCCGACTGGAGGCTTTTTAAACTACTCACCAAGTTGGATATTGCCTCCGATTCATTCTCACTTAAATTTACTTCTTCAATGGTTGGTGACATGTCCTCGCAAAAACTCTTGAGCTCCAAAAGCCACTCCAGCATATTGTGTGTTGAATGCCAGCGCGTTGGGCAGTCAACAATGGCCCTCTTGTGCCCCATCCTTTTAGAGGGGTGACAACATTATGTGTGTGTAACTTTTTTGCAACACGCCTCGCTTTAGAAATCAAATTGGATGACCGTTACTCTTTTAATGCATAATCAACTGCTAATTCTAAGGTATGAGCCTCACACCTCACACTGCGCAACACATGTCCTTGCATCACAGAATCAAATTCGATTTACAAATTTGGACCTTCGCCATGGACCACAGCTACCTCATCCTCATCCATTCCTGTGTTTCCATGGGATCGGTTTCATTCACTTCATTAGACAGGGTGCCCTCTTGCATACCGGATACTAATGACACTGCCTTTATCATGTTAGCGCCATTATCTGGTGTTACTGAGTAAACTTGTCGTAATTCAAAATTATATTTGTGCAAGACATGCTTCACAACTGATGAAATGTATTCAGCCGTGTGTCGTTCAGTTAGCTCCCTTACTGCCAAAGTGGGCAACACAATTGTTTCTCCATCAGTGTAATGTACATTTCTGCCAAGAACAGATCAGTCTCTGTATGTGACCTGTCACAGACAGACTGTGACTTATTACTCTTATTTTAAAAGGACTGCTGAAATTCATGTACAACCATGAACAGTTTACACCAATACACACACACACACACACACACACACACACACACACACACACACACACACACAATCTAGATGCCAGAAAAATAGCATCATATATACTAGATGTGTGGTTATTTTTCTGTTTAGGTGGTGTAATAGGCCCTCTGCTTAGTTCCATGGTTTTGTTTATATAATTTTCTTTTCTTTTGTTGGTTGTTTATTTGTTTTGTCTCAATGCTTAATGTTTAGTTTTGTTATATGATTTATCATTCAAAGAAACCACACCAAATTATTTTACAAATGTTAACAGTTTAAATCCCCTGTAACAAACTAACATATTTAAAATACTGTTGTACTCACATTCACTGGCGGAGCTAGGGTCTAGACCACCCTTGGTCTAAGCTTGGCCACCCCTTTGGCCACCCCTCTCACAACTGCTGTTTTATTGACAATAATTGTGTTTTTTAAAACGCTGAACCATCTCTTTAAGACCACAAAAAACGTGAGACTTTTCAGACGCACACTCCAACTTCACCTCAGCGCCAGGCGCAAGTCAAACGAGTGCGGAAATGTGCATGTGCCGAATGAGCTTCAGCAGAAAATCAGACAGTGATATGCACATAGTAAATATAGAGTCAATCTTTCTCAACTGGTGGCTTGCAAGACCGTTTTGAGTAAGTCGAATAGTGTGCAGTCAACAACAAGCGTAATTCTCTTTTTTTCTGATGCTACTTTTATTTTAGAAAATGTGGTTGAAAGCTTGTGACACTTCTGTCAGATGCTGAGAAAAGCGCGTTGTCCTTATTCAGTTGGCTATCTTCGGTAAGATGAGATGTTGTCAGGCCAAATTTCAGTAAAACTAACTTACTTTTCAGTCATACGGCTGACAGCCATTGTACTGTGCTTGCGGTACGCACATCACGCGCAAATGCGGCGCGCTGTAGCCGTAGTTCTGTCGTCAATTAACTCATGTAAGAATCAAAAAGGCGATTAAAGCTGTCAAAACTGCATGCATGTATTTGTTGCATATGCGTCACACGTGTCTGGATTAAAATATTCTACTATGTGAGATCACAATATAAGGCACAAACTGATAGGCCTATGTAATGTTTTAATGTCCAAATAAATGTGAGCACTGTGCATTTGTACTGGAAGATAGGCATTCATTTTGCGTTAATTTGTAAAGTACAAACAAAATTGGATACTTTTTAAATCCATAAAATAACTAATTTTACATTCTGGCAACATTACATTATGAAAAACATAACATTTTACATTATGTGCATGAAGATGCAACAATGTAGAACAAGCTATTGGAGATTTTGAGAACCAGAACCAAGCTAACTGAGCAAGTTGAACTTTAGCTATAGTGTATGCCCTTTTATTACTATTTAATTAATTTTAATATGAGGTGGTTGGTAATAATAAAAAAATATAAAATTCACTCAGTATTCCATGATTCCTAATTTACTACTATCTCAGTTACAATTAAATACAAATTAACTGTATTCAGTTGTGTAGGCACTAAAACAGTCCAATACATAGTCAAATTATTTTTTATGATAAAATAATTAAGATTTCTGTGCCACCCCAGACTGGTTGCTGGCCCTAGCCTGGCCACCCCTATGAAAAAATCCTGGCTCCGCCGCTGCTCACATTGTGGGTCACTTCTCAACTGGCAAACCTATGTGCCTATTATGGTCTCCTATGGCCTACCTAATTGTACAGTTGATTTCTGCGTTGCATGTCCTTTTTTCTGTGCAAGCTTGTGCTGCAACATCATGTACAGTGGTATAAGCTTTGAAGCAGACACTCTCTGTTGTTGCTGGTTTGAATGGTTGCAGTAGTGACAATGATTGTTGAATAATGTCATACTCAAGACTTGTCAGGGGATCAGTATCACTGTTTAAATTGGAAAGTGCAGCACCCACTAGCTCACGTTGTTCATACAAGCGTGTTGTTTTAAGCACCTTCCGGGATGGGAGGACATAGCTTGGATCAAGCTTGTTCACAAAGGCCCTGAAACCCTCATCCTCCACGATGGTGAAGGGCTGCAGATCCTTCACCACCATGTTTAGAAGAGCCTTATCCAATTCCCTCTGTCTGCCTTTTAAAGAGAAGATAAAACATACTTTCAGACAAATACATTGAAAAAATACAGCTTCAAATAGTGCACAGCTATTAAAAGTAGCCTACTGGTTCATTATTTGGAAACCTTCCTAAACAAAGTTATGTTCAAGTTATGTTCGTTTATGCTCAGTGTGCAGAGAAAGATAAAATGGAATGTAGAACTACAACAATTAGGAAAACGTCTCGGTTACGTATGTAACCCTCGTTCCCTGAGTAGGGAACGGAGACGTTACGTCGGATGACGACGAATGGGGTTTCGCTTAGAAAGCCTATCATCTTCGAGTATATAAAACGAGCCAATGGCAATGAAATGCCATGGGTCTGCGGAATTTGCATAGCGTATCTCCGCCCCACGCAGAGGGTATATAAGGAAGAGCGCGAGCAACATGCAGATATGTCTTCGCTGAGGAGCCGAGACTGAACTCAGGCATTCCAGCGGTACAGCGGAAGTGGCAGGGAGACGTAACGTCTCCGTTCCCTACTCAGGGAACGAGGGTTACATACGTAACCGAGACGTTCCCTTTCGTTGTCACTCCGAGTTACGTCGGATGACGACGAATGGGGTTCCCAGTGTAATCACGCCACCTCTCGACTGTCTTCCAGTGCCCTGCGTAAGTCTGAGCTCCCTGTCGTGAGACTGGCACGGACGAAGGACTCCTACTTAACACAGGAATACCAAGGTACACTGGGAAGCATATCTCAGTGGAAATATGCAATCATGCCCAACCCGAAGGGGGGGACTTAGAATATACATATGACCCCGAAGGGCTGCATACGGAGTAACACTGGGGTGTCCAGCCGCAGGTGGAATATTTCAACCCCAGGGGTGGCAAGGTGGCTTGCCGAGGGAAAGACACATGCTCAGAGAGGCTTACAGTGGAAATACACATGTGGGGGTCGCCCAGAGGGGGAACCATGCACATGGAGGCACCTAGCCAAGCGCGAAAGCTGCCAGTGGCATAACTCTGGCGTTGACGTCGTCAGTGCTGGAGGAGACTCAGGGCTTATTAGGCTCACCTGAGGAGAATATCGCACGTATCCCGTCCGTGGAGAGGAATGGCGAGCAAGCGAAGACACCTGAGCAGAATCTAGTACCGGCTAGTTGAAGCGAGTACATGAGAAGAAACTGGCTCTACTCGGAGATTGTAGAATCTCGCGAATGTGTTAGGTGTCGCCCAGCCTGCAGCTCTGCAGATGTCTGTTAGCGAGGCGCCATGCGCTAGAGCCCAAGAGGATGCCACACTCCGAGTGGAGTGGGCCGTCACACCAAGGGGGCACGGTCGACCTTGCTGCTGGTAAGCCAAAGCAATGGCGTCCACTATCCAGTGAGACAACCTTTGCTTGGAGAGAGCCTTTCCCTTCAGCTTCCCACCATAACAGACAAAGAGCTGGTCTGAGGTCCTGAAACACTGCGTTCTGTCAACGTAAGCACGAAGGGCGCGTACTGGACAGAGCAGTGCCAAGGCTGGGTCTGCCTCCTCCAAGGGCAGCGCTTGCAGGTTCACCACCTGGTCTCGAAAGGGTGTGGTGGGAACCTTGGGCACATATCCAGGCCGGGGTCTCAGGATCACGTGAGAGTTAGCCGGTCCGAATTCCAGGCACGCTTCGTCAACCGAAAATGCCTGCAGGTCCCCTACCCTCTTGATGGAGGCCAATGCAACCAGGAGCGCTGTCTTCATTGACAGGAACTTAAGCTCCACTGATTGCAGAGGCTCAAAGGGAGCACTCTGCAGGGCAGTTAAAACCACTGAGAGGTCCCAAGAGGGTACGAGGGGAGGACGAGGAGGATTCAATCTCCTGGCTCCCCTCAGGAACCTGACGATCAGGTCGTGCTTCCCTACGGACTTACCATCAACTGCGTCGTGATGTGCGGCAATGGCGGCAACATACACTTTCAGGGTGGAGGGAGACAGTCTTCGCTCCAACCCTTCTTGCAGGAAGGAAAGCACGACACTGATGGGGCATTTCGTGGGTTCAAGATTTTTAGAAGAACACCAGTTGACGAAGAGGTTCCACTTCAACGCATAGACATGTCTCGTGGACGATGCTCTAGCGGAAGTGATGGTAGCCACCACCGCTGGTGGTAGGGTACTCAAACCTACCTCGTCCCGTCCAGGAGCCACACGTGGAGGTTCCATAGATCGGGACGAGGGTGCCATAAGGTGCCCCGTCCCTGAGAAAGCAGGTCCTTCCTCAGGGGAATAGGCCAGGGAGGTGCTGTCGCGAGGAGTACTAGTTCTGGGAACCAGGTGCGGTTGTGCCAATACGGGGCAACCAAAATGACCTGCTCCTCGTCCTCCCTGATCTTTTCGCAAGGTCTGCGCAAGAAGGCTCACTGGGGGAAACGCATACTTGCGGAGGCCCCGCGGCCAGCTGTGCGCCAGTGCATCCGTGCCGAGCGTGCCCTCGGACAGGGAATAGAACAGGTCGCAATGGGACGAGTCGTGGGAGGCAAACAGATCTACCTGAGCGTCCCCGAACTGATCCCAAATCAGCTGGACCGACTGGGGATGGAGTCGCCATTCTCCAGCGAGAGGCCAAACTCGAGACAGCTCGTCGGCCGCCTGGTTCAGGTGTCCCGGGATATAAATGGCTCGAAGCGACCTCAGATGCTTCTGACTCCATATGAGGAGGTGGCGGGCGAGTTGCGACATACGGCGGGAGCGTAGACCACCCTGACGGTTGATGTACGCTACTGTGGCGGTATTGTCTGATCGGACTAGTACGTGTTGACCCTTGAGCAACGCCCGAAAGCGGTGCAGGGCAAGGCGTACGGCCAGCAACTCGAGGCAATTGACATGCCAAAGGCGCTGGGGTCCTGTCCAGGAGCCCGCGGCAGCATGTCCATTGCACATGGCACCCCAACCCGTGGCGGAGGCATCTGTTGATACAACAACATGCCTGGAAGCTCGTTCTAAGGGAACTCCGGCCCGTAGAAAATTGAGGTTCGACCACGGGGGGAAGGTCTGACGGCAGGCCGGAGTCACTGGGACTCGGAGCGTGCCGTGTTGCCATGCCCACCTCGGGACTCGATCGCGAAGCCAAAGCTGAAGCGGTCTCATATGAAGCAAACCGAGCGGCGTTACTGCGGCTGCGGATGCCATATGCCCCAGGAGCCTCTGAAAGAGTTTCAGTGGGACCGCACTCTTGCCCTCGAACTGACGAAGACAAGTCAGCAGTGACTGCGCGCGCTCGCTCGTAAGCTGCGCACACATGGCGACCGAGTCGATTTCCATACCGAGAAAAGAGATCCTCTGCACTGGGCAGAGTTTGCTCTTCTCCCAGTTGACCCGAAGGCCCAGACGAGCTAGGTGCCAGAGCACAAGGTCCCTGTGTTCGCAAACCTGGTCTCGAGAGTGAGCTAGAATCAGCCAGTCGTCGAGATAGTTCAGGATGCGAACCCCGTGTTCTCGTAGGGGAACAAGGGCTGCCTCGACGACCTTCGTGAAGACGCGAGGAGACAGGGCTAGCCCGAAAGGGAGAACCGCGTACTGGTATGCCTGCCCCTCGAAAGCAAACCGAAGAAACGGTCTGTGTCGAGGAAGAATGGAGACATGGAAGTAGGCGTCCTTCAGGTCGATCGCTGCAAACCAATCCTGTGGCCGTACGCATTCGAAAAGGCGTTTGGCCGTGAGCATCTTGAACGGCAGCCTGTGAAGGGAGCGGTTCAAGACGCGCAGGTCCAGGATAGGTCGTAACCCACCGGATTTCTTCGGTACAATGAAGTAAGGGCTGTAGAAGCCGGACCTCATTTCGGCTGGAGGGACAGTCTCGATCGCACCCTTCGCCAGTAGGGTGGCGACCTCCGCTCTCATGACAGGGGCATTGCCACCGACCATTGTGAAGCGGACTCCCCTGAAGCGGGGAGGAGACCGCGCGAACTGAATCGCGTAGCCGAGCCTGATGGTCCTCGCGACCCAGCGGGACAGACCGGGAAGCTCTAACCAGGCTCCCAGAAACTGAACCAGCGGGGTCATACGGACCACAGACGTACCGTCGGTGGTGCAGCGAGGCGGAATGACCGGCCCAGGCGTGGGTGGCATAGCGGCCCGGTGCGGGGGCACGGTCATTAGCCGCGTCCTGCCAGAGGAGGCCAGGGGAGGACCAGCGTCCCACGGGGGCGTGCTCTGGCAGGGGTCTGGCGACAGAGGGGGATGAGAGTGGCGGGGCTCGTGAGCGGCGCGCACTGTCATCCGAGAACTCTGTGTGCTCAGAGATGGGGGTGTGAGTTCTTTCTTTAACCATTTTAGGGTGCTGCCCGTCGTGGGACGAGCAGCGGGAATGGGATAACCAAGGATTCTCCCCCGGCCCTCCACCGGGGGAAGGAGCGGCCCTGCTACCGTCTCCTGAAAAGAACTCAGTGCCATCTCTGAGCAGCCCGTCTCAGGAGCGCCGCTTGGCCTGGCGTTTAGCGGGGCGCGGGGCGGGAGAGGGCTGTGGCGCCTTCCTGCGGCTTCCTCCACGATGCGACCCGGAAGCAGCGGACTGCTGGGGCCGATCGGGAGGGGCGGGAGCCGCAGGAGGGCGCCCTCGGCGGCGAGCAGGCTGAGGCACCTGTGCCGACGACTGCGCTGCCGGAGCAGCGGGCCGCCGGGGCAGGACATGTTTTAAAGCCTCAGTCTGCTTCTGGGCAGTCGAGAACTGCTGGGCAAAGTCCTCGACTGCACCGCCGAAGAGGCCAGCCTGGGATATGGGGGTGTCGAGGAACCGGGTCCGCTCGGCCTCCCGCATATCAGCCAGGTTAAGCCACAGGTGTCGTTCCTGGACCACACATGTGGACATCACCTGACCCAGCGAGCGTGCGGTCACCTTCGTCGCCCGGAGAGCGAGGTCGGTGGCGGCACGCAACTCATCGAAGAGTGCTGGGTCAGTCCTCCCCTCGCCTGGTAGACCTGCAGTGTCGCCATGGCATGCAGTGAGGAGGCTGCCTGCCCCGCAGCTCTGTAGGCCTTCGCCACAAGGGTGGAGGAGAACCTACAGGCCTTGGAGGGGTGCTTTGGGTCGCCACGGGAAGAAGCACTCTGAGGACACAGTTGCATCGCAACAGAGCGTTCAACCTGGGGAACCCCAGTGTACCCTTTAGGAGCCCCCTGATCGAGAGGAGGAAAGGCGGAGGAGGTCGCCGAGCGATCACGGGAAGACAATGGTGCCTTCCAGGACCTCGTGACCTCCTCATGCACATCCGGGAAGAAAGGTATTGGGGTTGGGCGGCGACGAGGGTCAGCGGCCGCTCCCAAAAACCAATCATCCAGCCGCGAGCGCACTGGACCAGGTGGCGGGGACCACTCAAGGCCAATGGCCGCGGCTGCCCGGGAAAGCATGACTCTGGCAAATCACTGCACAGATAAGCAGGGAATGTGCACTCGCTGGAACTCGCTGTCACACCAACACTTGGAGAGAGGCTCGTCTCGAAGAGAATGAAGAGATGAACTCAGAATTGGCTGTGGAGTGAAGAATCAACTTGGCTCCGAAGCGAAAACATATCTGCATGTTGCTCGTGCACTTCCTTATATACCCCCTGCGTGGGGCGGAGATACGCTATGCAAATTCCGCAGACCCATGGCATTTCATTGCCATTGGCTCGTTTTAGGTTGGCACAGGCCTATGGACTTTCTAAACATTGTCCCAACAGTTTGTTATTATATTTCAATTATAATTATATTTCAAACAATGCATACCTTGCTTAGATGGCCCAGCAGTGTCAGTAGCAGGCCTAGGTACAGGGGGAATGCTACCATCCTCTGCACCCTGCAAAATGACAGGATGAGTGCTCCTCAAAATGGCGCATCATGGATGATGTATTGTTGCAGTAGGCTAGCTGCCGATCACAATACATACATCTCACTTTATTTGGGGTTTCCAAATGGAAATGCTCCCACACCACAGATGTACGGCATCTCTTCTGTGGAGCCTCCATTTTTATTTATCTATCTACCTATCTATCTATCTATCTATCTATCTATCTTAATCTAATCTATCTATATTAATCTATCTATGTATCTATATATGTATATATCTATTAATCTATCTATGTATCTATCTATTAATCTATCTGTCTATATATATTTCTATCTATGCATCTATTAATGTGTCACTATATGTATACTCTGTCTGTCTCTAGCCTATCAGTCAATGTGTAAATTTAAATATAAGCCTAAATATAACTAAACAAATCGCACTATAAATGTCACTATCACCAAAAATCCGCTATCTCAAAATCAAACTCCTCTCACAAAAACCCACAAGGTCAAGATGCGTTGACTTCACTTTTATACAGATGTGCGATTGTGTGGTCTGTTCCCGACCCTGTCAATCAAACGCTGATTCGGCGAACCATGCCACCTGTCGAAACACTTGTGAAACACTCCGAAGCTTCATTTAGCCGTAGTCACGTGACATTGGGGGTTTTGAATCGCGCTTAGGATCAGTGTTTCGAAACATCTGCGCTTCGGGATCTCAACAAAGCTTCGGAACGTCAGTTTCGCGTCAGCCATCCCTAGCCAAAGCTAGTGATGGCAAAATGAGGCTTCCTGAACCACTGAGACCTCGCAGCCCATTGCTTCAGCCAAAGGTTCATTACTCGAAGCTTCATTCAGCATTGCTCACTAGTGACACCTAGCTACTGTGCAAAGAAATAGCAGAATGAATGAATTAATTCTGAACCAGTGTAGCCACCCCCGCCCGTTTTATTTATTGATTTATTTATTTTCTTCTCACTGTCAATGTATGTAACCTTTCATTTGCAATAATAAAAAGACCTGAACAGACCCATTGCCTGGGTATATGTGGTGGTGTGGCCGAGAACAGGCATGACAGGTAGTGACCCAAAGACAGGACTATATTTTGAACTGCCTTAGGTACCAACATCTGTAACCCATCTCCCTGTTGTCGATACAGCACCTCCTCTTGAAGAACGAACCACTCTACTACTCTGTACTATGTATTCAAGCTTTAATAAACTTAACTTGTTAACCTATCATGTGTTTGTTTCTTATACTAAGGGGATTTAAATAAAGTAACAAACCATGTTAAAATTAAACTTCAAAATAACCAATTTAAATCATGTAGAGTTAAATATGTGAGGTCAGCAACGCACCCGTCACACTCTCTCCCCCACCTCCGGTTCCTCACTCACATGGCGGGAAAGAAAGTCAGCAGTAAGGTTCTCTCTTCCTGGCCGGTGGAGAACTGTAAATTGATAGGGTTGCAGAGACAAGTACCAGCGGGTTATCCTGGCATTAGAGTCCTTCATGCTGTTCAACCATTGGAGTGATTTATGGTCAGACTCTAAAGTGAAATGCCTGCACAAAAGATAATATCTAAAAGAGTCCAAGGCACATTTTACTGCTAAGCATTCCTTCTCAATAGTGGAATATTGCACTTCCCTAGGAAACAGTTTTCGACTAATATAGGCCACAGGGTGATAGTTTCCCACTTTACCCTGGAGTAACACTGCTCCTAGTCCAACTCCTGACGCATCTGTCTGTAAAACAAATGGTTGATCAAACCTTGGACTGTGCAACACTGGAGTTTCCTGTAAAGCTCCTTGAATATCTTGGAAAGCTCTCTGGGCCTGCTCAGTCCACTGAATCTGGTTTGGGCCATTCTTCTTAATCAGATCAGTTAGGGCAGCAGCTCTAGAAGCAAAATTGGGCACAAATCGACGGTACCACCCAACCAATCCAAGAAAAGACCTCACCTGTTTCTTAGTCTTTGGTAGGGACCAGGACTTAATAGCTTGCACCTTCCCCACTTGTGGCCGGATGACCCCATTTCCCAGTACATAGCCAAGGTATTCAGTCTCTTTCTTTGCCAGGGCACATTTACAAGGATTGATTGTCAGTCCCGCTTCTTGGATGCGTCTTAAAACCACCTGCAAATGCTTCAGATGCTCTTCCCACGTTTCACTAAAAATCACAATGTCATCAAGGTAAGCTGAGGTAAAATCAGACAATCCGTGCAATACCTGATCCATTAGTCTTTGGAAAGTGGGCGGAGCCCCATGCAGGCCAAAAGGCATAGTCTTAAAATGATGTAGGCCCCAAGGAGTCCGGAAAGCAGTCAATTCCCTGGATCTGGAACTCAAAGGCACTTGCCAATAACCTTTACATAGATCAACAGTGCTCAGATATTTTGCATTACCCAGGCGTTCAATCAACTCCTCAATATGAGGCATTGGGTACGAGTCAAATTTCGAAACTGAATTCAAATATCGAAAGTCAATGCAAAATCTTGTGGTTCCATCCTTTTTAGGTTGTTATGGAAAAATGTATCTTTTCTTTGTATTTTATTTTCAATTATTTAATTTTGAATGCCATATGTTCTTTTGCTGTATTTTGAGTTCCTTTTATGATGTTGATACAGCTGGAAAGGTTGTGTGTGAGACTTCAGAGGTGAGAAGATTCCCGGGCTGGGGAGGGGTTAGGGGTTCCTCTGTTTCTTTTGTTTGGTGGGGGCTGTAAGCGATAGCTTTGAGGAGAACATTATATAACTGCCAGCCAAGCACCTCTGAAAGGTCTCACTCCGCCTGCAGCTGGACTGTGGGTGGACTGGGAACTATTCTTGCAAGAATAAATATCTTTTAAGGACAATTTGAATCCTGATGTCTCTTATGCCTGATGCTGTTTTGTTAGTTATTGTTTTTGCCGCAACAATTGGTGTCAGAAGTCGGATTCCATGAGGTTTCTTCTGGTCCTGAGAATGCGGATTGACGGACTGATCACCATAAAGCACAAAAGGCTTTAGTCTTACCTCGCCGAATTGAGAGAGAAGAGCCAAAACTGCTATCAGGGCCAGGAGGAACCCACTGGAATCAGAAAGAACTCGGTGGGAGTAAAAGCATCTCGGGTAAGAGACAGTAAAATTATTTTAATTTGTGTGGTGTAATTTGATATGACTGTAAGTGATAGTGGCTGGAACTATCTCTTTGGTATGGGCAGAGAAGTTTTTCGAGGGGGAGATTGTAACAAGCAGGGCTCTACATTGTGAGTATTTCACTCGCATTTGCACCTAAAAATAGTTCCTTGGGAAAAAGTTAGCGTAGAGCCCTGTCAAATCAATTTTATGCCGAAAACTAGCTCGTAGAAGTGGACGGAAGAGCCACATGGACGGAAGAGCCACACCTGATTAATTAGGTTTACTCAAAATCTCTGTAACCTGAGGAAGTCTCATAAAAGTGGACGAAAGAGCCACAAGTGGACGGAAGAGCCACACCTGATTAATTAGGTGAACCGGAATTAATCGAGCGCTAAAAAGTCCTCACGGAAAGATTTTGAGTAAAACCGTAATTACAGGAAGCATATTTGCTAAACCTTGCCGATTTGAGGTGACAAAATCGGATCTGTTGAAGATGTTTAACAGATTATTAGACGCGCGTCGAAGGACAATCCAGGAGAGATAGAAATCAGCCAATATGGGGTCATCTCAAAGCAAGCTTGAACAAAATTTTAATACACCGGTTTTCGGTCAAATGAAAAAGAATTACGGCCAGAAATGCATGCAAGAAATTGGGAAACAGATAATTGTTTAACAAAGGGGTTGTTGTAGTCGTGTTCAGCAGCATATAAAACTGTGAACAGACAGTAGTTTGTTGAACTGAAGAAGATAGAAGAAAACGAAAATAAATGCAGAAAGAATTAGCATTTAGGGAAAGATAGTAGGAAGAGATAGAATGTTTTTCCTGATGGAAATTACAAACAGTAAATTGTTGGATTGCAGATAAAAGAGAACAGATGCAGAAGGAACTGGCATGGGAAAGATGGAATTCATGAAACTATTTATGAACGCCTGGTAAAGCAAATTAAGTTGAAATGGTATGAAAAGTTTGATCGAGCAGAATGGGGAAAATTCTATATTTTAGAGATAAAATAATGATTGAAATGACGATGTGAATACATTTTATTGTATTAATGTTATGAAAACAAGGGTATTTAAGAATAGATTGCCATATTTTTGTAACACGAGTTGAAGGTGCAAGCATCTAGGATAGCTGTCTGTGTAATTTAGAGACTGAGAACAAGATTTAGGGAATCTTGTGGTTTCTGTGAAACAGTAGAGATAAGTGGGACTGAGGAATAATTATAATAAGAGATTTGCAGATGATGTTTTTGTAAAAGTTTGATTCTGATCGTAAAGATAAACAATAACTTGCCTGGCTCCAAACAAAGAAAGTGCCAAAATGACACAAATTTAAAGAAAAGTCTGTGTTAATATGGTTTAGACAGTAGATTAAGGTTAATATGATGAAGACTATGATTCGGCTATTGTAATTGAATTTGCAGCTGGGACAGTGGGGGAAAATGCAGAGAACTGCAGCTTATCAGTGGCTCTGTTTGCATTTCCTGAATAGGACACACTGCTTCAGGGGTGTGAAGTAAGCTGGACCTGTTTGAAAGCTCACGTGATTAAACAATAGGCAAGGTGACAGAAAGTGTTTTTATTGTGGTCAGCTGGGTCATTTTTGCAGTGACTGTAAATGGCCACTCGGTACGTGTATTAATGTGGGTTTTTGAAAGTAGAACAGTATTTAAATGACGATATTAAAGTTTTGTTCTGAGAAAGAACTAAGAATGTGAATGCAGTGGTAAGGAAAGTGAAAAGAATGTGTGAGTAAATGAGGGAGAAAAGAAAGTTGATAGATGGAACTTTTGAAAGTTGTAAGAAGATTGAAAGATTTAAGTGTAAGGAATTCCTTTTGAAAGGAAAGAACTATAAAAAGTACCGGTTGACGTAAAATTACAGATAAGACTAAATGAGTTGCAAAATATTTTAAAAGTACCGGTCACTAAAAGGATGATTGTGTTTTGAATGAAACGCTTTGATAAGGTTTTAGATGATATAGAGAGACAAATCTAACGAATGATTTATAATGATAATCAAAAAAAAATGATCACAAGCAGAGAGCGCAGCCTCAAAAGTTAGTATGAATCATAGAAGCAGACTGATAAACTCCTAGAGAAAACATTGAAGTCGGGTATTAAATTATGGTAATTGAAAACCTGACAACTAAAATTGAAATGGAATTTGAAACGTTATTAAGAACTAGAATAATTATTATTATTTCTTTAAGATAAAATAAACAGAAGCAGTGTTACAGGATTAACAGTTGCAAAATGTAAAATGTGTTAAAAAAAAAGGCATTTGATTAATCAAAAGCTTGTTAATGTTGATTTTAAAAGATAAGCTTGTGATTTGCTGAAACAATTTGCTTATCTAAATCTGGTATGTGCTGTGACTGAAACTGCCACAGTTTCAGTGCAACAGAGACTCATTCTGAGTGGAAATTTGTAATGTCTAAATTACAATATATGTAATTTATGGAAAAGATGCCTTAAGATGGGCTAGAGTTAAAAAAGATGGTAGATAAAGTCTGAAGTTAAAAGTTTATGAGAATGCAGTGTACCAGTCCTAAATGCCACAAGAGTCTCTCTCTCATTCAATGTCAGCTGAAAGCTGTTGTCTGAGCCTGTGTAAAGCACAGTGTTTCAGTTGAAAATCATAGATATGGAAAATCTAAAACAAATCATGCTACAGGCAGTTCAGATTTGATAAATTTAGAGGACAATTTGTAAATGTTTTAGAAATAAAACTGAATGATTTTAAAGAAGTCTTTAAAATAATAATGCAGACCTTAAATGATAGAAGTGACATTTTTGACTAGTTTATTTTAGGACCACTTCTTTGTCTGATATTAGCCTCCACCATGAAACAGGGCCGATGGCTCCGGCTACAGAAGTAACAGTACACTGAATGTACGGTTGTGATCTAAATTCACTGACTATAATCTAAGCAGCTAGGTTGCTACCTTTAAGATGATTAATGAATTTAAGTGATTAAATACTGCGGTTATTAACCTGTCTCCCTGTGTGAACACTGCAGTCCGAATGGCTCTGATGACTCTTGAATGTGCCTTTCCTACGCTCCAGAAAACAACTGATTCTGTTGAGGAAAACTGATTTTGTGATGGGAAAAAGCGGTTACCAGTGTGCATGAGGTGTCGACCCAGAGACGGATAAGATTCTCCGATGGCCAGAGGGGGACAACCTGAGCCAGGGCTTCGCCACCACTGGGGCACCTGCCCAAATAGAGAAGGGAGGTGTTTTATGTGAGAAAGGTGTTAGAGTTGAGCGGTGACAGTGAGGCCAGCAGCATCAACAAATCATTGAGAGGGGAGATGAGCTGTGAGAAGTTACGGCAGTCTGACCCAGAAATGTAAGTTCCTCTGTACCACTCGCCAGAAAACCGCATTTAATTGTATGGCTTGTCTTCCATTGTGACAAGTGTCTGCCAGGGGACAACACCCTGATGGAGCTTACAGATAAAGAGCTAATGGAAATGAGCTTTCAAGAGCCAGCTGAGACCGTGAGGTGATTATCATTATTTGTTATGGAGATAGTAACAAAACGTATTAATTTATACAAGGAACATGATGTTGGTTGCCTTATGGGCAAGGAAAAATGTTTGATATTGAACTAGTTTTAACTCCTGAAGGTCGTTAAGACATGGTGGTGGCTAAAGATGAGAACAGCTTGTGATGAGTCAAGAGAATTTTCTGTAAAACAAAGGTTAGGTGAATTGAGTATTTAAACTAAAAATAACCTTAGAAAGATTGTTGTAATTGTTCTAATTTGAGTTAAACATTTGTATTTTGACATTTGTGAACTATTAAGGGTTGACTATGACTATGATTATTTTAGTTACAGTCCTAGGAGGCTGTTGAAAAGATGATTTGCTTATAGTGAGAGAGAAAGAGACTGCTTGAGTGGAGGAAGGGATGGTACTCTGTCTGTCTTTCTGTTATCAGTCAGCCAAAGAAAGCTGAAGCAAAGAAATGATAATGAACCAAAACAACACAGTTGATTTTTCTAAAATCAAATGAAAAATGAACAGACATGTTTGAAACTGGTAAAGAGACTAGGTAAAAGCTACAGGGAAATGTGAAGTTTAAAACCTTATTTAAAATTTAAATATTTGAATCAACATCCAAAGATATAAATATGAGAATACGAACGGTTCATAGTCAGGGATGGGTGTGAGTGTTAATTCATGTTTGGTACAGTATGTGTTAGTTCAGGGCAGCTATTCTGTCTGAATAGTGTGTATAAATGTGTCATTAACCTCTGGAAAGAGTGTTTTAGCATTATAGATGGGTTAAGGCAAATGACAAATTCGAAAGTAAGCTGAGGATTGTGAGTCAATCTGATGAGAAGGCAACACAGAGCTTTAAGTTGATTGATCATCAAGCTCTGTCTGTTAATTATTATTTTGGTCATTTATGATGTGCAGTAGATTTTGAATTACTTTCTGAACAGGTTTAAGTATTGATGTGTAAATTAGAATTGTGAAGTCGTAGATAGCCGTCAGTCATGTGTTGAGAAAATGTTATAGATTTGACAGCAACCAACACGTAGGCTAAGTAAATATCAGATTATCCAGAGAGCCCTTAACAGTTATGTATTGTAAAAAAGGGGGAGATTGTTGTTCGACTGATGTTGACGAAGTCTGCACACCACAACCTGACCTGACCAATTGATGACCTGGAGAATGTTTGTAGATGACTGAATTGCGAGACCAACAACAGGCCTGAAAAGCAGGATATGCTGTGAGACTTGGGGCCGTTGCCTTAAAACAATTTGATAAGAAGATGAAGTTGTGGCTTTAAGTAATATTTTTGTTTCAGAGGCAGAGAAAGATGTCTAAAGGAAATTTGGCTGAAGGACAACGTTTGGGTTAGCAAGAACTGATAAGAATGTAAATGTGTACCTTGAAATGTAAGTCGCTTCGGATAAAAGTGCCTGATAAAAGTAAGAGAATTTTATTATGTTAAATTGATGCACGAGATGGGTCGTGCATCAAGAGGAGGATGAATTGTTGTGGGAAAAAAAAA
This sequence comes from Abramis brama, assembly GCF_963993115.1. Lineage (NCBI taxonomy): Eukaryota > Metazoa > Chordata > Actinopteri > Cypriniformes > Leuciscidae > Abramis > Abramis brama. The sequence goes on from NC_139971.1 coordinate 20,458,732, forward strand.
ATAGTTTATTTTTTTCCCCTATTTATTTCCTCAAACATTGTGTGGGTTTTCTTTCAATTCAATGTGTTTGCTCTCCTGAAATGTATGTATGCTCGTGGCGGGAAACAAAAAAAAACACACAGTAAAACAGATGGTCAGATTACTAAGGGGTTCACATTTGCTGAAAGCCATCGCACAGGTGGGAAGATACATGTTGGGAGGACATTGGGTTCAAGTGGGTAAAAACCCTGCAAGAAGCCATTCTTCTCCCTAACAAAATTGCTGTCTGTAAGTGTGCTAATAACAAGAACAGTTTTTCAACAGGAAACGCCAGGGCAGAAGCGGCAGCAAAGGCCGTGGCATGACAGCAGACAAAATCAGGGCAAAATGTGCCCAATAAAATAGTGGCTATGGATGAATTTGGCTAGTTATCCTGGCCTGGGTTATTATTGTGGCAGAAAAGATGCCACCTGCGCAGCGCATAACTTAATTTTTATTTTTCAGGATGTCAGAACGGATTGCATCAAACAGAACTGATTCTGTTCCAAATGTATAAATATTGTTCCCTTTCAAGGGAACTCGAGCTGCGTCGAGACGCGGTGGGAACGCCCTGCGTGATTGCGTCGTGAAGCACGTGTATAATCAGTCCAATGGAAAGACGAGACGTCATAGTGACGTCACCTACCAGGAAACTATAAGGCAGCCCCGCTGACACAGATCGCGTTAGCTTCTGTGCCTTCAGCAAGCGCTCTCTGTATATCTGTCCCTGTCATATTTATTGTTGTCTGTCAAGCTCAATATATATATCTATTTCAATGGCGAATAAGCAAGAATACAGGCGTTGTGTTGTTCCCTGCCCTCGTTACATCACGGGTGGGGACACACATCTGCTTTGTGTTTGTTGTTTGGGAGTGGAGCATGCCCAGTCAGTTCTCGAGGGAGCTGACTGTGAGCATTGCGTTAAGCTGTCCTTGCGGACGCTCCGCTCTCGCCGGGCGTTCTTTGAGGAGGACGGTTCGGTTCGCGCTCCCCGAGGTGCGGGTCCCGCTGCTGCCGAGGCACAGCGGAGGCTTTCATCTTGGGGTTCGCATATGGATTTAGTAGCGGGGTTTGAGACGGGCCCCGCCCTTTCTCAGCCCTTACCTGCTGAATCCGGTGCTTCAGCTCAGGAAGGAGCCCGCGCTGCGGCTTCTCCTTCCCAGGCTGAGGCACCAATGTTGCGGCTATCCAGTTCTGAGGAACTGGATGTCGTCAGTATTGAGCAAAATATTGATGAGTGTTCGCCAGCTCGTATTTCTGGGGATGAGGAGCTTATGGAGGTTTTAACTCGTGCTGTTGCCAAGTTAAATATTGAATGGCCATCTGATGAAATTGAAACTGTATCTAATAAAAGTCTTTTAGATGAACGTTTTTTGCCATCAAAAACACGACCTCCTCGTCGGGAATTGCCGTTTTTTCCTGATCTCCACACTGAGGTGTCGAGATCGTGGATTAAACCAGCTTCTTTCAGAGTGCACAATCCACAAACACATAACTATAGCAATATTAAAGATATTTCACACTATGGTTATTTGACAATGCCTCCGGCGGAAGAGACGCTTGCGAGCCATCTCTCCCCCGAGTCATCGTCATCACTGAAAGCCCCGACGTTACCCACCAAGCCATTAAAAGCTACATCTATGATGGTGGGTAAAGCATATTCGGCAGCAGGTCAGGCAGCGGCATGTTTACACACTATGTCGATTTTGCAAGCGTATCAGGCTGACCTGCTGAGGGACATGGATGATTGTGAGGAAGTTAGCGCTGACGCAATTCGAGAATTGCGTCGGGCGACAGATCTATCTCTCCGGGCCACCAAGGAGACGGCAAAATCTGTGGGCCGTTCTATGGCAGCCCTGGTGGTCACGGAGCGTCATTTATGGTTAAATTTATCTGATATAAAGGATAAAGATAGATCTGTTCTTTTGGATGCCCCGCTTTCGCCTTCAAGTTTATTCGGCGATGCTATAAATTGTGTTGTTGACAGATTCACTGAATCAAAGAAACAAGCGGCGGCATTTCAGAAGTTTCTTCCTCGCCGATCCAGTGTCCCAGAGACTGCTGGCCGTAATGTTAAGACCGAGCAGTCTCGGCCGTCTACGAGCTCCGCACAGCACAGAGTGCAACAAAAACAGAGCGTCGCCTCTCGGGCTCCTCCTCAGTCGGGGGAGTCCGGGGGGCGGGCGCAGTTTAAGCCGGTTAGAGGTAGACAAGATCTGAGGACTGTCCTCTCTAGGAAGGCTTGGGACAAAAAGAAGTCCTGACGCCACTGGTGTCAAAATGTTGAGGGTGGTCCCCTCAGGGGAGGGACGGTTTCGAGGAATCGTTCCTCCTCTGCGCCCGCTGGGGGGCGGCTCTCTGAGGAGAGTCGCAGCGCTGCCACATCGGTTGTTCCCTGCCGGTTCGCCGTTTCAGGGCACCGAGGTGTCAGCGTCCCCGTACGATCCTCCGAGGAGGGTCGTAGGACGGTCAGTTCGGTTGTTCCCTGCCGGTTCGCCGCTTCAGGGCACCGAAATGTCTGTTCAACTAAATCCAGAGACCAGTCTCGAGAGACTGGTTCCCTTAGCAGAATTTCTGGTAGCGTGGAAACTTCTACCAAATATTTCTCAATGGGTCCTGCATGTAGTGGAAAAGGGTTACAGAATTCAGTTCGTTTCTCGTCCGCCCAGATTTCAAGGGGTTCTGGCCACAGTGGTGGACTCCGAGCAGGCTCTGGTTATGGAGCAGGAAGTACTGACGCTTCTTCAAAAAGGAGCTATAGAAAGGGTTTCTCCTCCCAGCAGAGAGTCAGGGTTTTACAGCCGTTATTTCATTGTTCCAAAGAAGGATGGGGGGTTGCGTCCTATTCTAGATCTGCGGCAGTTGAACCGCAGAGTTCAGAAACTCAAGTTCAAGATGCTTACACTCAAACAGATTGTGTCACAGATTCAGTCCGAGGACTGGTTTGTCACAATAGACTTGAAGGACGCATACTTCCATATATCTATTCATCCTCATCACAGGAAGTTCCTGAGGTTTGCTTTCGGGGGCGAAGCGTACCAGTATCGGGTTCTTCCCTTCGGCCTAGGTTTATCACCCCGCACCTTTACAAAATGTGTGGATGCAGCTTTGGCTCCTCTAAGACTCCAGGGCATTCGCATATTAAACTATCTAGACGATTGGTTGATTCTAGCTCAGTCAGAGCAGATGGCAGTTCGGCACCGAGGTGTCGTTCTGTCTCATATAGAAAAGTTGGGGTTGCGGCTCAACGCCAAAAAGAGTGTGCTCCTTCCAGCTCAGAGGACCACTTTTCTAGGCGTAATTTGGGATTCAACAACAATGCAGGCACGTCTGTCTCCTGCACGTATATCAGCAATTCTCACAGCCGTAAGAGGAATAAAACTAGGCCAGTCACTCACTGTAAAACAGTTTCAAAAACTGTTGGGGCTCATGGCAGCGGCGTCCAACGTAATTACTTTTGGCCTTCTGTACATGAGACCTCTGCAGTGGTGGCTCAGGACCAAGGGGTTTTCTCCGAGGGGAAATCCGTTTCGCATGATCAAGGTCACGCGGCGATGCCTTCGTGCTTTGGTCATGTGGAAGAAACCTTGGTTCCTCGCCCAGGGCCCAGTGTTGGGGGCTTCTTGTCGACGCGTAACGCTTTCGACAGACGCTTCCCTCACGGGGTGGGGCGCAGTCATGAGCGGACGCTCAGTGTCAGGTCTTTGGCAGGACCATCAACTATCTTGGCACATAAACCGTTTAGAGATGATGGCCGTATTTCATGCAATAAAATACTTCCTGTCAGACCTGAGAGGCCATCACGTGTTGGTCCGCACGGACAACACATCGGTGGTCTCATACATCAACCATCAGGGGGGTCTGAGGTCTCGAATACTTTGCAATCTGGCTCATCAGATCCTCCTATGGGCCCGAGAAAAATTACTGTCACTAAGGGCAGTATATATTCCAGGGCATCTGAATGTAGGAGCAGATATCCTGTCAAGACAGGGGCTGAGGCCCGGGGAGTGGAGACTTCACCCCGAGGTGGTGGAGCTCCTATGGAAAATGTATGGTCGAGCTCAAGTAGACCTTTTCGCATCATCAGATTCGACCCATTGTCCGCTTTGGTTCTCTCTCACACATCCAGCTCCTCTCGGACTGGATGCAATGGTGCAGGTGTGGCCGAGGCTACACCTGTACGGATTTCCCCCCGTATCGATGCTCCCGGGAGTTCTGGAGAGGGTTCGCCGGGAAGGAGCTCATCTACTGTTAATAGCCCCATACTGGCCGACACGAGTCTGGTTCTCGGACCTAGTATCTCTTCTGGATGGCTCTCCGATGGAGATTCCCGTCAGGAGGGACTTGCTGTCCCAAGCAAGGGGCACGATATTTCACCCTCACCCAGAGTTATGGAAGTTGTGGGCTTGGCCTCTGAGGGGGCCCAGCTCATAGAATCCGGTCTCTCGACTGAGGTCGTTGAGACCATCCTTCAATCCAGAGCTCCCTCCACGAGGAAACTTTATGCTTTGAAATGGAAATTGTTTTCTACTTGGTGTGGAAATCGTAATTTGAATCCTGTTAACTGCCCTGTTGGTACAGTTCTCGAATTTCTACAAGACCGTTTCTCTGCTGGATTATCTCCTTCCACCTTAAAGGTGTATGTTGCTGCTATATCTGCTTATCACACCCCTCTGGCGGGCACTTCAGTTGGGAGAGATCCTCTAATTGTTCGTTTTCTCCGTGGTACTTTGAGGTTGAGACCTGCATTGCACTCTAGAGCACCGGCATGGGATTTGGCCATTGTACTTGAGGGTCTGGCCTTGGCTCCCTTCGAACCCATTGAAGAGGTTTCAGAAAAGTTCCTCACTCTAAAAACTTTATTTCTTCTTGCTATTTCTTCTATCAAGAGAATTGGGGATTTACAAGCTTTGTCGGTGGCTCCATCATGTCTGGAATTTGCACCTGGTATGGTGAAAGCATTTCTTCACCCTAGACTAGGTTACATACCTAAGGTCCCTACTAATGTTGGGGGCCCAATAGTGCTGCAGGCCTTTCATCCTCCACCATTTATTACCCCAGACCAGGAAAACCTTAATCTGTTGTGCCCTGTACGGGCGTTGGATGCTTACGTCCACAGAGCTGCCCTGTGGCGTAAATCGGAACAATTATTTGTCTGCTTTGGTGCTCCTAAGAAAGGGTGCCCTGCATCTAAACAGATAATGAGCAAGTGGATAGTTGAGGCTATATCACTTGCATATGAAGCGGCCGGACAGCCTTCACCTTTGACTGTTCGGGCCCATTCTACGAGGAGTATGGCTGCCTCTACGGCTTTAATTTCGGGAGTTTCCCTTTTTGACATTTGTAATGCGGCAGGATGGTCTTCTCCGCATACATTTGTTAGATTTTATGACTTGGACCTCTCCACTCCTGGGGTCAAAGTGCTTGCTTCTTAGTATGCGCAGGGTACTTCATACAGAACAGGCACATCGTCATTATGGCATAGTGGGTATGGGGTTCCCACCGCGTCTCGACGCAGCTCGAGTTCCCTTGAAAGGGAACGTCTCAGGTTACGTATGTAACCCTGGTTCCCTGAGAGGGAACGAGATGCTGCGTCGCCTTGCCATACTTCCTGCATGCCCTGACCGACTTGCTTCAGGCTTTTTTAGAAGCTAACGCGATCTGTGTCAGCGGGGCTGCCTTATAGTTTCCTGGTAGGTGACGTCACTATGACGTCTCGTCTTTCCATTGGACTGATTATACACGTGCTTCACGACGCAATCACGCAGGGCGTTCCCACCGCGTCTCGACGCAGCGTCTCGTTCCCTCTCAGGGAACCAGGGTTACATACGTAACCTGAGACGTTTTGTTAACATGAGCAACGTGGTGTTGAAAACTTTTTCTTCGTCGAAGCAAGAAACCAGGAGACGTTTGGATCACGTTCAAGAAGTTATTCTTTATTGAGGACTTCACGTTGAAGTGGCTGCAGGTCTTCAAAGCAGGAACCAGGAGACGTTGGGATCACGTTCAAACAGAAGTATTCTTTATTGAGCGCGGCTGCGGATTCGTCCAACATAATCTAATCTAACATAACTTTACATGGTATCTTATAGGCTTTTTAGGAGGAGGGACTTTTAGGGGTGGAGACAAATTCAAACAAAGCATGTAAATGAGTATACAGGATAAGGAACCTGCCCCAGACCGGTAGTCTCAATCCAATCAGCATAACCACTCAAATGCATATGTGCTAATCCAATCAACCAAACGATTCAACGTCTGGACTGTGGTTCTTGCTCCAAGAGCCATTAAAGACAATAGGTTAGCGTCTCCGTGATCTGACTCATTTAACTTACAAAGGAAAAACAGGTCGGGCAGGAATATCTTCCTGTAAACTCAATAATCACTTTCTCAGTTTATATACTATCTAAATTAAAACCTCAAATGCTAAAATCAGTATTTTTCACCGTGATGTTATGTAAGGAAGCATATCTGAAATAGATTCTTGAATTTGAATCCTTCAGTGTGTTGAGTGTTTTTCAGGGGAAAAGGACCCTGAGTGCTATTCAATGAGCAAGAAATTATCCGGTGATATGTTTCAGGTTGAAAATTCCACAGGTCACACCAAAAGGGACGACAAGACAAGCGGTCACTAACAAAATCACTTAAGGTCTCCATTTGCAGGTGACAGCAGACAGTAAATGACTCATTCCAGTGGGGGTGCGATCGTGATCTAAGGGAAAATCTTGTAAGGATTGGAAAATGATTGGAGAGTGTGAGACCTGGGTCCAAGCATCTCACCTTAAACTACACCAACCAACGTCAGCAACACCACACTGATGGCCACACCACACGCCAACGCGAAGAATAAAGTGGGGGATCTAGGATGTGCTAGAAACATACCTTTCCTGCCAACGGGGGAAAGACCATTGCATAGGCGCGCAAAGTGTCAAAATGGTGAAGATGGAACGTCCATGGGGCAACGAGATGATCAGCACATCTGGAGAAAAATGTTGACCAATTAATGGTTGAAGAAAAGTTTGATGATTTTATTTGATTGAATCAAACTAGGTATTGATTTGTTTGGTGCAAATGTAGAAAATCTATTAACTGATGTGTAATAAGAAAAAAGACGGTCCGTAATGGAAATATTAGAGTTAATTTTGAACAACTACATTGGTTAGAAGGATGAACAAAATTATGCAGACGATTCGAGTAAAGGAAATTACAGGGAAAAGTATTAACTGAGTTAAGGTATTGTTGTAAAGTTTTTCTTTCTTCAAAGCAGAGACCAGTGAGACAGTTGGGATCGCGTTCAACAGAAGTTATTCTTTATTGAGAACTCCTCTGTACGCGGCTGTAGAAACGTCCAACATGATCTGACTGAGGGAACTTTACATGGTATCTTATAGGCCATTCAGTGGGCTGTCCTTAAAGGTGCTGAACTTACACACAGCCTTAGAGATGACTACTGAATCTAATCATCTAAAGACAATAGAGGCAATTACCCCCAACTGAGATAATGGTACCCCCAAATTGTATAAACAACACATGGTCACGAGAACCAAGACTAGGTAAACATTCACACATCCCTCATGTTCACCTTGAATGCCCAATACAGTTTAGTTCACCTTAGTTTTTTATGTGATGTTATGTAGGGAAATAGGATCAGCAGATCTAAAAACATATTCTTAAATTTTAATCCTTCATTCCCCTCTTTGAGAGTTCTTAAAATAACTCTCACAAAATACAAATTTAAACACTTAAAAGTTAATTCTTGTAACTTGAAAAAGTTACAGGCACGCATAACTTATTCTGTGTTGTGTCCTTGATTTACATGAGTGTCATAGTTCTTCTCAAAACCATAACTGTTGACACCTGCGACGCAGGGTGTAAAATGTCATATAAACTACATGATTACACAGAAAACCATGTAGCATAAGAGTGGAAGTCTTGAAAGTCCATGGCGCCTGAATAGCTGTGAAGTCTGTTTCCTGTAGAGTCCATTTGTCACGTAGAGTCGCTCTGATGACTCATCCCTCATGAGGCTTGTTCATGGAAATCTGAGGTGATGTTTTATACCAGGATGCAGCTTGTGAAGACATCATGGCATATACACACATACCTGTAACACAATAAAACAAAGAAACGGCAGACCAGCAGTATTCATGCATGGACTTCATTCTTCCATAAGTCGCACATGTTCTGTGTTGATTTTCTGTAATTGCATGTTGACACAGAAACGAACATGCGATTAGGGTCCGTGAATTTTCTGCGTTGTGTATTTTTCATTTTCTCTTGTGATAGTTCGTTCAGCAGTGGGTCTGGTTGTCTTCTTGAGGTTGGGGCTTCATACGCAGATGAGACGGTCGTTGCATATGGATCTCGAAAAAGACATCAAGTTTTATCTGCACACTGTAAGACAGAAAACAGAAAAACAGAGAGCAGTATTTGTCCAAACACTAGGGTTGTAGCAGTATTTGTTTAAACACTAGGGTTGTAGCGTTTTCAGAGTCTGCTGTTGTTGTTTCATTCTTTCCCTATTTCTTAATTTATTTGACACCTATGGACCAGTGAGGTAAGGATGGACTAAATGGGGAAAGGCCTATGAGGTAGTGTCTTCACCCTGGGTTCACCCCCGAACGCCTGTTGCGTCAGTTCTTCCCAGGGCACCTCACTTGTCCGTGTCCTATTCTGTCCCTGTGTTGTGTACACACTGTACAGTGTGTGAGAAAATTGGCACATTTCCATTCTCCAGTGAAACATCAGTCCTACTAGACATCATTAACAGAGGATGGTTGTCTGACTGCAATATTCTATGGCATAACATTTAAGGCTGTGAGTTTTCTGAATGTCCCCCAAACAAAGGCTGTGACAGTCACTTTCCTTTTGTTCTATTAAACAAAAATAAGTCTTTCATCTTTGTTGTGAGTTACTGGGGAAATTAAGCACTCACAGCCTAAATGGTTAACACCTTATCAAGTTGCCCCACGAGTTTAACGAGGAGGGGAGGGGCTGCTTTAAAGTAGCAAACAAATGTAGTAAGAGCTGCATAACATTGTTAACTTGTCTTAAGTTATTTTTGTTTTTTCTACATTCTTTTCCAAAATGTCCGTGCTTGCCACAGTAAGAACAACTGGCTTCTCTAGGACTTTTGCGTTTCTTTGGCTTCTCTGAGTTGACCTTAATGGATGCTGCTGCAATTCTTACTCTCTCTTTGACATCAGAATTTCTTTCCCAAATAGCTAAACTTTCTAGGTTACTTCTGAGAGTTCTTTTAGCCCACGTAATATCTAGGAATGGCAAGGCTGTTCTGTACTCAGCTACAAGACCATCTGCCCAAATTCGGATTAGAGCTCCTTTGTCAGCTAACACACTTTCGGAATCATCCACTATTCCACTGTACGTTACCGCTACCTGACAGAACCTCTCAGTATATTCACTCACAGTTTCTTCTTTCTCTTGTACACAGCTAGTAACTCTCGACCAATCGATTTTGGGTCCTAAGATATTCTTTAGAATTTTCAAAACACCTTCTCTCAAATCGCCTTTACTGACATGTTGCAGTTCGGAAGTAACAGCAGACTCAAAATTGTTGAATTCAGATTCAGTTAGAATTTGTGACATCAGCTGTGTGACTTCCGGCAACGACATGTCGTAAAGATGCATTTTGCTGAACAATGCTCTTCTAAATTCAGAAAAATTTGTACGTGCTGAGGGTAAACTCTGGGAGAGTCTATCTATATCCTTAGGACCTAAAGATGTTTTGGCAACCGTTTGTATTTGGACAACAGAAGAGTTCGGAGTAACACTTTCAGTTCCCTGAGATCTTCTCCTAGCCCCACAAACCTGCACTGAATCTACAGGCTGATCAGTTACTGATTGGATGGCTACATTTGTTTCAACGAAAGCTTTTAAGTCAGGATAATTGTTATCAGGCTGACTAACTTCTTCCACATCAGTTTTTTCTGCATCTTTGCTGCGGTTTACTTTCTTAGTCAACGAAGATATTCTAGCATGGAGCTCTTTGATCTGTTTCTCTAGCTCAGAGTTGCGCTTAGACTGTTCTGTAGCTAGGGTTAAACCGAATTCTCTGTGACAGAAGATAATGCCTTTGACACTGTTCTTGCGAATACTTTCTCCTAGTACCTTTTTACAATCTTCGATTGACCAAACTTTGCCTGGATCAATGCTAAATTTCTTTGTTAAATTCAATCTGACTTCCTCAGTCACGATTGAGTCCATGTGCTCTGATAACAAAGACTTAAATTCACTATCTGTCCAAAAAGGTGTAATCTGTCTAGTACTTTTCCTAAACATTTTTGTGAATTTCTGTTACCACAAACAAAACACTAAAAAAAAAAACTTCTCTCTACTGTCTTGCAAACAGAGGGTACAATCTTATTAGCACATGAGGCTAAATCTAATTCTAAAGCTAATTCTCTAGCTTACAGATAGGTCTTCTCTAGCAAGAGCATACACACAATATTAACATGTAAGTGTTAATCTTCCATGCCATCAACAGAGGATCAATTTCATCTCTAAAAGAAAACTTTTTAGAGGCTTATCTTTAGTTAACCAAACTCTACAGCTGTTTGTTAACCTCTTCTCTGAACGGCGCAGAGGAAAACATTTGTACTGGTCTGCATTGGTTCTTTTGAATAGAGTAGCACTCACCAACCCTTGGTTGTAAAAGAAGATTCAGACTGGAAATCTTTGTTCAGCTGGAAGTTTCGCTCTGCATTCCAAAAGATGCAGTCTGGAAAGCAGATCTTTGTTTGAGCTTGAAGTTTTCAATCTGGAGGAAGCTGGAAAGATTCAGTCTTGCAGTCTTTGTAAAGCTAGAGGTTTCGCTCTGGATTCCAAAAGATGCAGTCTGGAAAGCAGATCTTTTGTTGAGCTTGCTGTTTCAATCTGGATTCAGGTGAAGAAGCTGGAACTCTATCCGGGTCACAAGGCACCATCTGTTGTAAAGTTTTCTTTGTTCGAAGCAGAGACCAGTGAGACAGTCGGGATCGCGTTCAACAGAAGTTATTCTTTATTGAGAACTCCGCTGTACGCGGCTGTAGAAACTTCCAACATGATCTAACTCAAACATTATACATTTACAGTTATATACCTTCCAAGGGGGAGGGACTTTTGGAGGTGGAGACAAATTCAAACAAAGCATGTAAATGATTATACAGGTTAAGGTAACACCCTAGACTGTGAGGGTCTGGCCAATCCTAATTCAATCAGCATAAGGCTCCAAGAGCCATTTGGGTCCGAAAGCCATTTGCAGAACAAAAGGTGAGATTCTCAGTGAAAGTCAATCAACCTAACTATTCAACGTCTGGGCTCCGAAAGGTGAGAATCTCAGTGATCTGATTCATTTAAAACACAATAGAGAAAACAGGTCTGGCAGGAATGGAGACTCTTGCTGGAGACTCAATAATCACCTGAAATCAGTCTACTAAATTTTATCAGTTTAGATACTATTGCAGTGGAAAAACTAAATTAAACATTTAATAAAAATGTAATCCAACAGTATGTTTTGTTTTCTTTTTCTTCCTAAGGACGATGATATGTAAAGGAAAGTTAAAAGCAACAGTCATCCGTGTTATGAGATGATTTATTATTTATTTATTTTTATTTTTTATATATATATAGGCTATTTTACTTTTTTTTTATTTTAATTTTTATTATTATTTAAATTTTTACTTCTACTCTTATTTCCTACCATGTTTTGTCTTGAGGTGACAGAGGGTCTGGGTTTAACCCAGGATTGCGATAACAGTGTTTATTCATTCAGCCCGGCTTCGGATAAAATATTTACTTGCTTGCTCCTAAGTTTTTATTTTTTATTTTTCTTATTTCTTTCAAGGTTCAAGTAGAGTGATCAGGTATACGAAAATCAGATATGAAAGGTAACTGTGATGTAAAGACTTGAAACAACTCTTATCATTTATGGGTTTGATGCAGAATTAGAAACAAGCGTGTTTTTAAGTTGTTATAATCAAACCTAATGTTAATGAAACCAAATCGTTTATCAGAGAATGATAAAGAGGAGGAATTGTTATGGAAAAATTTATCTTTTCTTTGTATTTTATTTCCAATGATTTAATTTTGAATGCCATGTGTTCTTTTGCTGTATTTTGAGTTCCTTTTATGATGTTGATACAGCTGGAAAGGTTGTGTGTGAGACTTCAGAGGTGAGAAGATTCCCTGGCTGGGGAGGGGTTAGGGGAGCAACAGGGGTTCCTCTGTTTCTTTTGTTTGGTGGGGGCTGTAAGAGATAGCTTTGAGGAGAACATTATAAAACTGCCAGCCAAGCACCTCTGAAAGGTCTCACTCCGCCTGCAGCTGGACTGTGGGTGGACTGGGAACTATTCTTGCAAGAATAAATATCTTTTAAGGACAATTTGAATCCTGATGTCTCTTATGCCTGATGCTGTTTTGTTAGTTATTGTTTTTGCCGCAACAAGGTACTAAGACCACAGGACTGCACCATTCACTTTTGGAAGGTTCAATCACCCCCAAAGAAGTCATCAAGTCCAACTCCTTTTTAAGAGCTGGAAGTAGTCTTTCAGGTACACGATAACTCAGTCTCTTTGGAACTGCATCTTCTTTCAAGATGATGTCATGCTCGCTTTGTTTGTCCAGGCTTCTCCTGGAACAAATCAGGATGACACAGAGACTGAAGTTGCCGTTGCTGAGACTCAGAGAGATGATCTAAATAGAGCAATGCAGAACTCTGAACAGGAAAATACTGCTCTTCCACCTCTTCCTCATCTTTCACAGACCGAATCAGCAGACATTCTTTCCGAGGGGACCATTCTTTCAAAAGATTTACATGCAGGATTCTCTTTGACCGGGCTTGTCCTGGGGTTGAGATCTCATAAGTTGTAGGTCCTAGTTTCTTAAGTATTTTAAAAGGCCCTTGCCACTTGGCTAACAACTTACTGGACACTGTGGGCAACATCACAAGCACTTGCTGACCTGGAACAAATGAACGAGGTCTTGCAGACTTATCATACCAAGATTTTTGTTTCTGTTGAGCCTCTGCCATATGCTCTTGAGCTAAATTTGTCATTCTTTGCAATTTTTCATGCATTGCCACGACAAAGGATGCAACATCCATTTCTTCCCCCTCTCCTTTTCCACCGGCCCAGGTCTCTTTTAACAGTGACAGTGGACCTCTCACATCATGGCCATATAACAATTCAAAAGGTGAGAAACCTGTTGAGGCCTGAGGTACTTCACGATATGCAAAGAGCAAATAGGGCAACCATTGATTCCAATCTGAACCAGTCTCATTGATGAATTTACGGAGCATATTTTTGAGGGTTTGATTAAACCTCTACTAATCCATCCGTTTGAGGATGGAACGGCATAGATTTCAAACCCTTTATGCTCAATAACTGGTAGACTTGCTCAGTCAGTATCTCTGCAGGAAATCCTACCCGAGAAAACAATTGAATCAAACACGTAGCTACTTGCTTAGCTCCAATAGTCCTCAAAGGAAACACCTCTGGATACTTAGTAGCATAATCACTCACCACTAGCATAAACCTATGCCCTGCTCTACTTTTTTCAACTGGACCAACTATGTCCATAGCAAGTCGTTCAAATGGCACTCCAATAACTGGAAGAGGATGAAGGGGAGCTTTAGAGGGGAGTCTATTAGAGGTCAACTGACACTCTGGACAGGTTTTACAGAATTTTACAACATCAGCTCTAAGGCCAGGCCAATAAAAGTGTCTCTTAATTCGAGCCAGCGTTTTCTGCCTACCCAGGTGGCCTGCCCAGGGAATGGAATGACCCAAAGACAGGACTATATTTTGAACTGCCTTAGGTACCAACGTCTGTATCCCATCTCCCTGTTGTCAATACAGCATCTTGAAGAACGAACCACTCTACTACTCTACCCTCTACAGACTTCACACCTTCTCCTTGACCTGTCAAAATAGCTTGTTGATACAGTGAAGACAAAACAGGATCAGTTTGTTGCAACTCAGCCATATTACTGGGAATCTTAAACCCAATCAATTCATCCAGCTTTCCACCCTGTTCCTGACCGTCAGCTTCCACATATCTGTACTTCTCTTGCCTTCTCTGCCTTCTAGATTTCCTTACTTTAACTGGACCAGCTCAGCATCAAAGAATGGAAAATTCTTAAAGGGTTCAGACTCATCCACAGACTGCATAACCTGAGCTCTGGTCATCACCATACTACAGGCAGGGTTAAAAGGCAAAAGGTTCAACAGCAGAGGAAAATCTTGCCCTAAAATCACAGGATACAGCAATTTTTCTACTACTCCTACTTTCAACAAATAGGGATGCTCTTGTACCACTACCTGCACTTTTACTGTAGGGTAAATCTGCTCCTCACCATGAATGCATCTAATGACAACATTACTTTCATTCTCTTCGGAATACTTTGGCACCAACTTACTTTCCACTAGCGTCTGCATACTACCAGTGTCTATTAATGCATTCACCTTTTTTCCATTCACTTCTACAGGAACAGTCAGGCTTTGAGGTGGAGTCAACTTTTCTGTTGGTACAGAACATATTTGGGAAATCTTAACAGATAGCTTAGGACACATTGGCTTTTTATGCCCTTCCTGTCCACAAAAGTAACAAATGGGCACCTGACTAGACTGAGGTAGAGGCCTAGAGAACTGACTATCTGTAACTTTAGGCTTCTTACTAGAGGAATTAAATTTACCTTCACCTCGACCAAATGTTGACGAACTCCTATTTTCCCTATTCCCCCTTTGAGCAGAATCCAAAACTTGGGAACGAGAGCGAGCAGCTACAAAAACATCAGCCCAGGAAGCAGCCTGAACAGCTGTACCAGGGTTGTGTTCCCTTACCCATACCTGCAATTCTGGTGAAAGCATTCTCAAATACTGCTCTAAAATAATCACTTCCCCCACAGCTTCTACAGTATTTCCCTTTGGTTGCACCCATTTTTCATAAAGTTCTCAAAGTCGTACATAAAGTTATTTTGGAGTCTCATCAGGCTCAATCCCTAATGAGCAGAATCTTTGACGGTAAGTGTCAGGATTAATGGCATACTTGCTTAATATGGCAGACTTTACTTTGTCATACTCCAACGTCTCCTCAATATCCATGTGCACATAGGCACTCCTAGCCTTACCAGTCAATAAGGGAAGTAACCGAAGGGCCCACTCACTTTTTCCCCACTTACAGGCCAGAGCAATGTGTTCAAAAGTGGTGAGAAAATGTTCAATGTCATCTGAATCTTCCAATTTCTGCAACTTGGGCTCAATCATACCTCGAACAGGATCTGGAGCAAGGGCCACTGAGGCATTGGACACATTCTCCGGCATCTCGGAAGAAGGATCAGGAACTAACAAGCCTCCAGGGTCAGGGGTAGTGCGAATATCCACTTCCTCCCTGAGAAGGTTAAATTGATGCTGCATCATTTTCCAGCGTTGCTCCTGCCGAGCTGCCTCCCGCTCCATTTGGGCCTCTTGTCGTTGCTGAAATTCCATATTCTTACGAAACATCTCCACCAGGTCGTGCAGAGTCAGTTGCCCAGGATCATCAGCCATCTGAAGAACTCCTCCAACTGCAGCTGGCTCATCCAACTCCTCCACCGATACTGCTTCCTCTCGCTGTTTGAACTGTGCCAATTTCTTTGGAGCCATATTGCCACTACTCAGCACTGTCTTTTACTGGCCAATCCCACCGCTGCCACCATTTGTGGTGGTGTGGCCAAGAACAGGCATGACAGGTAGTGTACAGATGTAAGGATTTATTTCTTCCAAAAATGATATACAGGGGCAGATGTAATGAAAATCATTTCCAAAATAAAGTCCATATAAAAATCAAAGACTTAAGATGGAAGTTAAACTGAAACTAACAAAAATTAGCTTATAAAATAAATAAATCTCCCCTGTTAACAAAATAACAACAAAACAAAAACCACTAAAGTCAGCAGACCATGATGTTACTATGGCTGAGCAAATCTGACTCCCCTCTGAAATACCCATATACCCATTTAGCCTCTACCAAAAAAAAATAAAGGTAAATATCAAATAAAACCTTCCCCAATTAACAATAATATTTACAACAAAATATCCACTGTATCGTACCTAACATAATACAATCAAATACTTTAACCCTCTGGAGTCTGAGGGGTTTTCTGGGCCCTGGAGGTGTTCTGACATGCTCTGACATTTGTTGTTTTTTCAGTTATTTATAAACATGTTAATGGCAAAGGTGTAAATTCACTCTATAAAGCACAAACAGGGCTACCATCATATCTGATCAACATGCTTGTAAATCTTTGTGTTTTTAAGAGAATAATGTTTATGCGTGGTTATTTGAAAAAATAAAAATGAAAGTTGCTGAAATAAGACGACAAAACATATAGTAAATATGTGTCCACAAGACGTTTGACTAATGGATGTTGTAGCCTAGAGTTTTTTCTTCAAAATGATGTGAAAATCATCCTGCCTAATCGTTCTCATAAAACAATACATTGATTTAAACGTTGTAAAACAGTTTTTTTGTCAGAAGAGGTTTATGCATGGGAGTGGTAATGGCCTATAAATATTAATTAGATTCAGACCAGGGGTGTGACATAGACACCCCCCCCAATGACTAATGGCCCATCGCAGCCTGAACAAAGTAGAGGAGGTTTTGTTTTTCAATCTGTTTTATTGTAATTCCTCTATGTGGAGGAACATAATGTTCTAAATTTGCTCTAAGCAAATCAAATGTGAGCAAAATAAAAAAATAATCAGTCTGTTATAAACAAAGCAATTGTGAGCGATAAACAAAAGTAATTTGTACAATCCGACCCCCCAAACATGAAAAGAGCTGAAAGAAGTTAAAGAGAAAACAAATAACGCACACTATAACCTTATAAACAATAATATGTTATAAATTATATGCGATTTTTAATACTGTAGGGCAGTAGCCTATTCCCGGAAGCAACCTCCGAGTGGCCCAGCCCATGGTCCCGTGTCGTCAAAAACGCATACATAAATTCGAAATAGTACGCGCAGAATCACATGCGCAAAACCGTTTTGTAAAATGATATATGAATTATTTTTATTTTATCATGTCATTTTAAAAAAAAGGACATTTTACAAACCTACGTTTTGCGCATGTGCTCCTGCACGCACTTTTCAGTCAGAACACAGCAATCAGAGGAGGACGCGCTGAAAACTGTAATGCTGTTCTCTTCCTTCATAACTTGTACTGAGAAGGTTTGAGTTGCAGAGGAATTTGTGACTGTTTCACCTGTTCAACCACATCAAAGTTTCATAATTAGTAAGTCCGTGCTTTTTCTCTTTTTTTTTCTTATGTGCTGAAGGGCCGCTGTGCCTTGGTGAAACGGTGTTTGTACGTGAAGAGCTCTTTTCCAAAACGCCATAAACCTAAAAAGCTGCCTCAAAGATCCAGCAAAAATAATGATTATGAATATGTAAAATATTGCAATAAGACATTTTAATTGTTTATTAACTTCTGGCAAAGATGAAGTTAACGATAGGCTATTGACTCGCGATCTTCAGCAGTAGGCTAGTGAACGCACCGGAGAAATGCACATTTATTAGGCTACATAGTTTTTTTGTTTTGGATGGTTTTGTTTAGAACCAGCTTTCTGTAAATATATTTCACATTTTTTAGACCTGTGAGGCGAGTAGGCTATGGTCTGGTTCATGATGATCTCCAGTTCAAGCACCTTATGTTGTGATTGCTAGCTATTTACTTTTTATGTATTAAATCCAGGAAATTTGTTAATGAAAATAATATTAAAATTAAGATACAATTAATACAAAACGAAATTCGTTTTAAAGAAAGGATTTGTGCTTTCTGTTTTGAGGTCTCTGTGAAAGTTTGAAAGTCTTTTAGTGCTGCTTTCAGAACGCTCGCGTCCATAATGGAGAACTGTCACGTAATATTGTTTTTTCCTCATAAATGCGAACACGTGTCAACCAATGCAAGTAAATTTAAAAAGACTTACTCACCCGAAATATTATCCACGGCTGGATCAAGTCGCTCAACGTTCGTCGCTCAAAATACAAACGTTCGTCGTCAGAGTCCTGCTCTTCTTCTGAGCAAAATTTGAACTCGTGTCATCTTCCAACAGCGCAGGAAAGTGAATGAATGAAACTTGCTGGTTTGAAGGCATTTCAGGGGGCGTTTACCTTATTTTGCATAGATCACCTCAGCACATTATCTTATGAATAGCGCGCTCTGCGAGTGGGTGTGAACTCATTACCGATAATTAGATGAGACGGGAGAAACTGTACTTCTCTTTAGTTTCATACAGATTACATTGCAGGAGAATATTTGTTTTGAATGTGAATTGTTTTATTTAAAAGTAGAAATTTAAAGCTTTCTTTAGACGCATGTGTCATGGTTGTGTGATAAGTATTAGCTGAGTTTCAGTTCATTTTCCAGACTTGTTTCAGAAAGATTTTTGCGGAGACAGAGTGAGCTGAAAGCGCACCCTGTTTATTTTATTTATTTAAAAATAAAAACAAGGTTTTGATGTTAATGTGAGTGTACACAAAAAAAGAAGACCCTCTATAGTTTATAATCATGTATTTATTTTATTTATATGACCACAAATTACGGATTTTTTTAAGTTTATGTTGCTACTATGTGAAAAAAATCCAGCAAAACGCGCCGGCGCGTTTGTCGACCTCAGAGGGTTAACCCTCTGGGGTCTGGGCTGTTTTTGGGGCCCTTGAGATGTTCTGACATGCCCTGACATTTGTGCTTTTTTCAGTTGCTTATAAACATATTAATGGCAAAGGTGTAAATTCACTCTATATAGCACAAACAGGGCTACCATAATATGTGAGCCACGTGTATGTACATGTTTTCATTTTTGAGAGAATAATGTTTATGCATGGTTATTGAAAAAACTAAAAACTAAAGTTTCTGAAATAAGGCCACAAAACACATAGTAAATATGTGTCAATAAGACTTTTGACTAATGGATGTCGTCGTTTTAGAGTTTTTTCTTCAAAATGATGTGAAAATCATCCTGCCTAATCATTCACATAAAACGATACATTGATTTAAGTTTTGTGAAACACTTCTAGTTTGGAAAGCCAATATGCGGATGGGGCGTAAACGATCATGCATATTTAGTAGTTCACACCTGATGTGCTGAAGGGCCGCTGTGCCTTGGTGAAACGGTGTTTGTACGTGAAGAGCTCTTTTCCAAAACGACATAAACCTAAAAAGCTGCCTCAAAGATCCACCAAAAGTAATGATTATGAATATGTAAAATATTGCAATAAGACATTTTAATTGTTTATTAACTTCTGGCAAAGATGAAGTTGACGATAGGCTATTGACTCGCGATCTTCGCAGTAGGCTAGTGAACGCACCGGAGAAATGCACATTTATTAGGCTACATAGTTTTTTGTTTTGGATGGTTTTGTTTAAATCCAGCTTTCTGTAAATATATTTCACATTTTTTAGACATGTGAGGCGAGTAGGCTACGGTCTGGTTAATGATGATCTCCAGTTCAAGCACCTTATGTTGTGATTGCTAGCCTATATTTACTTTTTACGTATTAAATCCAGGAAATTTGTTAATGAAAAAATTATTAAAATTAAGATACAATTAATACAAAACGAAATTCGTTTTAAAGAAAGGATTTGTACTTTCTGTTTTGAGGTCTCTGTGAAAGTTTGAAAGTCTTTTAGTGCTGCTTTCAGAGCGCTCGCGTCCATAATGGAGAAATGTCACGTAATATTGTTTTTTCCTCATAAATGCGAACACGAAAAATAAAAGACAAAATACTTTTAAGTAAAACTTACTCCGAAATTGTGTCCTCGGCGGAATTCGCTCTTCAAAATGCTGCCGTTCGTCGTCTCAGTTACAATCTTCTTCTGAGGAAAAGGTACATTCTTCCTCGCTGTCCAGAATCATCTGAAGGGCGTCTTTACCGGAGAAGCGTGCCATACTCAAAACGCGATGAACTATCAGTAAGTCTGATGAAGAAACGTCTCGGGTTACTAATGTAACCCTCGTTCCCTGAGTAGGGAACGAGACGCTGCATCGATACTCGATACTTTGGGGAATGCCTTCGGTATGAAGCGTCTGAAGTCAACTATGGAACTATTCCAATCTTGATTGGTGCAACGTCACCCGTGACGTCGCATGTGACGGTGATCCGGAAGCTATAAAACGGTCACAGGAACCAGGAAATGTTAGCTTCTAATTGGTCAAAGCAAGTCGTTCTCAGGGGCGCGAAAAGTGTGGCCGAGGGATGCAGCGTCTCGTTCCCTACTCAGGGAACGAGGGTTACATTAGTAACCCGAGACGTTCCCTTTCGTAAAGGGAACTCCCGCTGCATCGATACTCGATACTTTGGGGAACGAATACCCACGCCGCCACACTGAGAGAAAAAAACGCCCTGGTATAAAGCATCTGGTACACTCACGGACGATAGAATGAGTAGAGGGCAGATCCAAACTAGCTTGTCATAAGATTTGGTGCAAGAAGGGGAGGTCTGGAGCCGGAGGCTCAACTGACCTCATGGATGGGAGCCCCAGACAGTAGAAAATATTAGATGAGAGGTGAAGGCAAAAGCGCACCTTGTACTTCAGATATGAGTGGTTTTAGATAACCAACTGTGCTCTTAATAAAGGGAATAGCTCCTAACCCTTGATGCATAACTAGATGGACTGACTTCTCAGCCTGAGGCCTAATGTAGGAACCTCAAAGGCTACGACCTTGACCATCCGACACATGCGATGGAGGATGGAATACCCGAAGAATCTTAACATTGCCTACAGGTACTTCAGTACCGGGCAAAAATAACGTTGAGTGGCTCCCACGCTAGCAAGTAAGAGGGGGCAGCACCACCACTCTTCCAGGTAGTAAGACGAGCAGGAAGCAGACTCAAAAGATTCTTCTATATATTCATATATACTCCTATATTCATATATGTCATCCACAGGACATGATGGGTGCCAGGGATAGCCCATCAACCTGATGCCAAAAGGCTGGATGAAAGGATTCATCCTCCAATCTACAGGAACATGGAGTTTCAGTGGGAATGTCCCTACGTGCACACCCTTAGAAGCTTGTGGAGGGCACTAAGGCCGCCACAGAGGCCCTAAGCATGAACGGGAGATCCCGTTAGAGAGTAGGATGGAACACCAGTACTGAAGCCAGTGGGCAGTAATAACACTGGGTTCAATGCCCTCCCTAACTTAATTGTTTAGTTCCTAGTAGAGTGGGGTTCTAGTATGGATGTCCTGACCACCTCGGTGGAAAGGGCAACCTAATTATGGGTGGGACCCCCTCAGGGGCCAGACTCATAGTCTCCATAACTCTGGTCGGGGATGAAATAATGTACCATCAGCCTGAGACAGAAGATCTCTCCTAATAGGAATTTCCCATGGAGGACTCTCCAAGAGACTAATAAGGTCCGAAAACCAAATTCGGGCCGGCCAGTACGGCGCTACAAGGAGTAGTCTCACTCCGTACCTCCTGACCCTTTCTAGAACCCCAGGGAGCAGAGCGATCGGGGGAAAAGCGTACAGATGTGACCTCGGCCATATCTGTACCATGGCATCCAAGCCCAAAGGAGCTGGATGTGAGAGAGAGTACCAGAGCGGGCAATGAGAGTTCTCATGAGAAGCGAACAGGTCAACCTCCGCCCGGCCAAACTCTCTCCATATAAGCTCAACCACTTCAGGGTGGAGCCGCCATTCCCCGGGCCTCAGCCCCTGCCTCGACAGGATGTCTGCTCCCATATTTTCAACCCCAGGAATATAAATAGATCTGACAGAGATAAATTTGTCCTGGGACCAAAGAAGAATTTGATGCGCCAGTCTACAAAGAGGGCGAGATCTCAAACCTCCTTGGCGGTTGATATAAGAGACCACCGACATATTGTCTGTCCTAACCAGAACATGATGGCCTCTGAGGTCTGCAAGGAAGTGCCTCAGGGCAAAAAATACGGCCAACATCTCCAAGTGATTAATATTCAATGTGAGATGATGGTCTTTCCAAGTACCTCGGGTGTAACGGCCCTCCATAACCGCACCCCAGCCCGTGAGGGACGCATCCGTGGTCAGAGTTTTTCTCTCACATGGTGCTCCCAAAACCGGGCACTGAGACAGGAACCATGGTTTCTTCCATACGACAAGAGAACGAAGGCATCTGCGCGTAACTCTGATCGTACGAAAAGGGTTTTCCTAGAGGAGAAAATCCCTTGTTCCTGAGCCACCACTGCAAGGCCCTCATATGGAGCAGACCAAAGGGTACTACCGTGGAAGCTGCAGCCATAAGACCCAAAGCTCTTTGAAAGTGTTTGACAGTGATAGCCTGGCCAAACCTAATACTCTTCATTGTGTTTAAGATAGTATTTATACGAGCAGGAGACAATTGTGCCCGCATCGTGACTGAGTCCCACTCTACTCCCAGGAACGTAATCCTCTGAAGAGGAGTTAAGGAACTTTTCTTCACATTGAGTCTCAACCCCACGCACCTCAGATGACGCAAAACAACATCTCGATGTTGAATTACTAGTTCTTTTCGACTGAGCCAAAATGAGCCAGTCCTCTATAAGATGCGGACCCCCTGAAGTCTCAATGGAGCAAGGGCCATGTCCATACATTTAGTGAAGGTGCGAGGGGATAAGGCTAGGCCGACTGGAAGAGTCCAGAACTGATGTGCTTTTCCCCCCAAAAGCCGATCTCGGAAACTTCCTGTGATGGGGTTAGAAGGGAAAGAGGAGTTAAGGAGCTTGTGGATCTATCAAGACAGACCAGTCCTCGGAGCTGGTCTGACTGACAGTCGGTAACTTGAATCTGAACCCCCTCGGAGGTTGATCCAGTACCGTGAGATCCAAAATAAGGCCTAACTCCCCCCCCTCATAGGAACTATGAAGTGCCAGCTGTAGAACCTGGGCTCCCGTAACCAAGGAAAAGCCCACTTTGAGGTTTCCTGTGTTAAGAGGGACTAGACTTCCTGTTCCAAAAACCGACCCTGCTCGGGGCTGGCCGACATGTGAACCACCCTTAGTAGATAATATTTGTATATTAGCTCCACTGTAAGCAGGACCCCCTAGGCTATATTTTGAAGACCCCTCGGGGTGTCTAAATATGCCATTATGGGGACCAGTCCCTCGAGACTGGCCTCGGCTATACATTTCCAAATGGCTTCGGTGACCTGAAGCAGCTAACTGGCAGGAACTAACCGAAATATGCTCTCTACAGACCTCCTGAGAGGCGGCGAACTCAACAGGGCCGCAACGTCTTCGGGCAGATACTGCGATTTGTGTTCGCTGGAAGCCGATGTGTCCCGAAGCGCCATCGGCGGCGGGAAGCGAACATCGATTTCCTAAGGGCTGCATAAGGGGGCGAGACTCCTGTACTCGCTCTCCTGGGGGAACGCCCATAAGGGTCTGCGTGTTACGACAAGACCTCTTAGTTGAAGCCATCTTAACCCGAGAGACAGTCCTCAGACCTGTCTTCGGTATGGAGGGCTTCGTGCGAGAATGTTTCTTCTGGCCCCAAGCCTTATAAGGGGGGGCACGAGAGGAAACCTTCTCAAAAAATGAGGAGCTGGCGGCTGTCCCATGAGGCTGCCCCCTGGCAGCAACCCCATGAGACCTGGACTGACAACTGGGGATAGCTGATTGTCGCTCTGCCTCCTGAAGCCTCTCGACAACGGTTCTTGCCGCGTCGCCAAAGAGGCCAGAAGGTGAAAGGGGAGCATCGAGAAGGAAAGCCCTGTCTTTCTCC
Organism: Abramis brama; assembly: GCF_963993115.1. Taxonomy (NCBI): domain Eukaryota; kingdom Metazoa; phylum Chordata; class Actinopteri; order Cypriniformes; family Leuciscidae; genus Abramis; species Abramis brama. The sequence continues at coordinate 20,482,471 of NC_139971.1, forward strand.
CCGATCCACAAGCGATTAAGCCATAAATGTCTCTCTGAGACGACTAGTGCTGCCATAGAACGGCCAATAGCACGGGCCGTCTCTTTAATAATACGGAGAGATAAGTCAGCTACTCTACGAAATTCAGTAATATCCATTGAGTGAGACCTCCCAGTTATCATCCACCTGCTTGAGGAGGTCAGCCAGGTATGCCTGTAATAACCCCATCATGTGTGGGCATGCACCGGCTCGACCCACCGCCATATATGCTTTCCCTAACAAATTCGATGTACGAGATTTGGAGGGAAGTGTCTGAGCTATCAGGGGTGACGCAATGTCGGGGAGAAAATATTTCGCAAAATATTCCTCAACCCGAGCCATCACCTCCTAACCATTTTCATTAGATTCCCTAATGGAAGAGTAAATATATACATGCGGGGAAAATAATGGATTTTTCCACGATCTTGATACCTCAGTATGGAGATCAGTGAAAAAGGGAAGGCTCTGACACGAAGATTGTGACTGGGTCTGCAGGAAGCGCTCATTCATTTTATTTTTCTTAGTCGCTTCCTGCTTATTATATGGCCATTTAACATATAATTTAACCACTGCCCTGATTACAACCTCCAGCAACTCCTCACTAACGGGAATATGGGGTGGCGAATCCCCATATCCACGTGATTCAGTGTTGATAGATAATATCTAACTCCTCGGAGCCAAATAAATCAAACGCTGTGTCTTTAACACGGTCGGAAGAAGCCGCAGCGCGGGCTTCCGAACCGTGCGCGAGACAAGTGGGGCTGGTTGATAAACGCTGAGAAAGGGTCGCAACCGTCTCAGTATTATATGCCAGCCCCACGTGCGAATCCCATGCATACAAGCGGCGCGCTGCCTCAACAGCCGCGGGACCTAATGCACTGGAAACGCGAGCCTGATCTAATTGATCGAACAAGCTCTAACGGGAGCGGAGCTTTTTCATTGAAAACAGTTTGCACAGACAGCGCCCTCGAGCCCCGCCCGTGCATGCTCCACTCCCAGACAAACTACACAAAGCGAGTGTGTGTCACCCTCGCTTAAATAACGTGGGCAAGGGGACGCACACTGCCTGAATAGCTTCTCTTTATTCACCATAAATAATACTCTTTTCACGGGACAAACAACACCAAATAGAACAGACAAGATGACATAGAGCGCTTGCTGAAGACCAGAAGCTAACATTTCCTGGTTCCTGTGACCATTTTATAGCTTCCGGATCACCGTCACATGCGACGTCACGGGTGACGTTGCACCAATCAAGATTGGAATAGTTCCATAGTTGACTTCAGACGCTTCATGCCGAAGGCATTCCCCAAAGTATTGAGTATCGATGCAGCGGGAGTTCCCTTTACGAAAGGGAACTGTGTTTTTATGGCATTGATCGGGGGGCGTATGCGATGCATACTAGATCACCTAAACTATTTACCATGTGAATAGCGCCGGGGGCGGGGCGGCCGCAGCTTATTATAAAGATAATGAGGCACAAGGAAAAACGGTACCTCTCCTTGCTTTCAAACGGATTACATGAGTTGAAAACATTTGTTTTTATATAAATTACTTCATTTAAAAGAAGAGATTTCAAGCTTCATAAAGACATATCTCACGTGTCTGTGTGAGAAGTATTCGCTGAGTTACAGTTCATTTTCGGACGCGTTTCAGAATGGACTACACTGACAGAGAGAAGGCAGAACTCGCTTCGTGTTTATTTTTCTTTATTTGGCGAAAAGCACAACACTTTGTTTTTATTGTGAGTATACACAAAAATAATACACATTTAACAGAGTTTCTTTTACACTGATAAAAAAAAAGCGAGCTGGTATCGCCGGCGATACCGCCGACTCCAGGGGGTTAAATTTAACGAACTTAAAAGAAAAAAAATTTGAAAAGAAAATCTCTGATTCCAGAAATGATTGCATGTAGTGTGATTTCTAATAAGAAGGCCTTGAGGATATCAAATGATATGGTAATAGCGCGGGGGAGCTCCCAATAGTCTTTGCCAGTGCTTAAATAATCCTGTGTGGATTGTTTAAAATACTGGTACTGCTGATTTAGTGCAAAGGTTTTGTCGTACGTACGCAAGGATTTGTATTTACTGATAAGGATCAGTGGTTTATCTGTGTTTACTTTGATAAGTATATAGCATGCGCACAGATAAAGTTTAGCTTCCGGTTACCGTCTTGTTAAAGATTTAACAAGAGACTGCTTGGGGAAGCTAAGTTTAGCCTGCGGTTACCGCTACTGTTTATGGTGAACATTCATTTTATACGAATAAGATAGGTTTAGCAACGGTTACCGCCTCGATTGTGTGTAGCGAGGGTCTGCTCGGGTTAGCTAAGTCCTAGGATAGTTTTAAAAGTATTACTGTGTCGGAGGAAGTGAATCTTATAGTTTTAAAGTGTATTGTTTTTCACTGTTTTGAGGAAGTATAGTAATGAAGTAAGACTGACAGGGAGTGGAGTAAATATTTGTGTGTGTGGGCTCTGGGTGCTTGTGGTTACAGACTTTGGTCTGGTGGTGGGGGTGAGCTAGTCCACTTGAGGAGAGATAAAGGCATGAAAGTATGAGTCCGGGGGATAAAAAGTAATAAGCCCCAGGAACATGGGCGAGGCTAGCCCTAAAACTTGGAGTAAGAAATGTTGTTATTCTAAAATTTTTGTTCTTCTTTGACAAGGTTAAATAATGTCCAAAACATACTCTGTAGTTTGTGGTTTAAAATGTATGTGTTAAGGATGAAAATGAAAACATCCCCGCTTAGCAAATGGTGTCATCCTCTTCTCTTCTTCTACTTCTCCTCTGTACCTGCACCGCTCAGCACGACCGTCATCCAGCGCGAAACACACGCAGAGTGAGAACCCATTATGTAGTGTTGTGAATCAACTAAGTTGCTCCAAAGCTGTGTCTCACACTTCTTTCCTTTTACCTAGAGTTGTTCCGATTCCGAAACCATACCGGTGAGTACTGGAGTCACTAAGTGTTGTGAATCAACTAAGTTGTTCCAAAGCTGTGTCTCACACTTCTTTCCTTTTACCTAGAGCTCTTCCGATTCCGAAACCATATCGGTGAGTGCTGGAGTCAGTATCCTGAATCACCATGGTACACCTATAATAAGCGTTTATTTTTGGACTATTTTAGTCCGGCGGGTCGCCACCGCTGTGGAGTAGCACAAGACCTGGGTGACTCGTCCATAGTCATAAACGGAGAGAAGTAGCGCCGGTTACAATGTTCTTCCGCAAGACGCATGCAGTTCTGTTTATTAACTGCTAGAGCGTGAAACAAAAACAGCAGCGCGACAAATAAACTGCGTACCTGTGTAGTGCGTACGTGTGTCTCTGTTGTTAAAGTTTATCGTTAATTTGATACTCATTTTAACAATCAGGAGTCATGTAAACATGACGTCACGTGCATCTTTTCTGGTCAGTCGTCATGGAAACATGAAGCCCTGGCGTTTGGACCAGAGTGAAAACAAACGACATATCACTGTATACCACCAGTATGTGTGAAAACACTCACTGTGGCTTTTTAAATGAATTGTTATTCATTCCTAGATTTATATCTGTTATTTTTCAGTTGTGGCTGACTATCAAACTAGACAATAAAAGAAAGTTTAATGTTTTTCTTTTGCTGTATTTATTTATTCCTCACACACAGAGGATTTAACCTGAACCAGGCTTAACTCCTGAACTCCTAGCATTACTCTCTCTCTCTCTCTCTCTCTCTGTGTGTGCGTGTGCGTGTGTGTGTGTGTGTGTGTGTGTGTGTGTGGCCTGCCAGTGAGCAATGGACATACGACAGTTCTTTAAAAGAAAAAAGACAGATTCAGGTGAGAGACTAGGGACAGTCCATAATGACCTCTGTCTTGTTTTTTGTTTTTTGTTTTTTGTTTTGTTCTTCTGAAAAGTGTTAAGCTAAAGTAACAGATAATGCAAACCAGCTATCTGTTGTTGTATCAAATTACTTATCTAGGCAATGGTCCCCTGCTTTTATTTATTTTATTTATTTCAAACCCACAATGGAGAATACAGCTTCTCTTGTGAAAGGAATTTGTGATTTCAAAAAGTTTCTAAGCCCAATAATAATAATAATAATAATAATAATAAGACATTTAAAATTACACGCCTCTGTGTGCCTTTTGATCATATCCTTAGAATCTGTAAATGGTCTCCATAACATTTTTGTGACATGACAAACTGACCTCAACTCTCCTGCCTACAATATATTTGTGTATGATTGTCAGTGCCAAGGGAAAGAGAGGGAGATGGAGAAGGAGAAAGGGAAAGGGAGAGCATGCAGGAAGAACCAGGTGAGGAAACAACAACAATAAATTGACATATAGTGAATAGTGGCAAGCAAAACAGTAACTACTCATACTCCTATACTAACTTATTGACATTAAGTAGCCTATATTACATTTACTTTTTGTAACATTATTTTACACCACATTTTTTCATAATAAAGGAGGAAGAAAACAACAGGGAGAGTCCATAAGGGATGAGAGGGAATTGACTAGCTCCCTCTGTCTCTTCATTTCTTTCACTAGTCACTAGTCACAATGCAACATAGAGACCACCAAGCCAAAGCAGCAGAGACAGAAGAGAGCTGTTCAGACTTAGGGGATAAGGACACTGGTCCTAAACAGTTAAAGCTGTCTCAATACCCTCAAACTCAGTTTGGCACACAAAAAAGAGCCTTTCAAGAACAGTGGTTCAAAAGTTTCAGATGGCTGGAATACTCAGCTAGACAAAATGCTGCTTTCTGCTTTCCTTGTAGAGTATTTGGCAAAAATGTCAGAAAGGATGCACTTGTTAATGATGGAGTTAATAACTGGCAAAAGGCACTTAGCAAGTTTCAAAAACATGAAACAACACAGTCACATAAGGACAGTGTGGTTTGCTGGAACAGCTACAAAGCAAGCCTGTCAAAAGGGAATGTTGTAGAGCAGATAGAGGCAGCAAGTACCACTGAAATTAGTGAAAGAAGGCAGTACCTAGAGTGTATTATGGCAGTAACCTGCTTCTTGGGGAAGCAAGGCATAGCATTCAGAGGTCATGATGAAACAGATGAGTCACAACAAAGGCAATTTCCTAGAGTGCATGTCACTTTTGACCAAATTTGATCCCTTCTTGCAGAGATACACAGCCCCTTCAAACACCACGTATCTCTCATCTGATAGCCAAAATGAGATGATAGAGTGCTGTTCACAAGAACTAACAGAAAATATCATCAGTGAGATAAAGGGAGCAAATATGTATGCCATTAGGGCTGATGAGGCCAGGGATGGAAAGACAGAACAGTTGGCACTCTGTGTTAGATACGTGTCTGTTGAGGGTGCCGTCAAAGAAAGGTTCCTAGCCCTTACAGAGGTGTCACAGTTTGATGCTACTTCGATAACAGCTGCAATTGAAAATCAGTTGGTAAAGAAGGGAACTGATCAGTTGAAATGTGTGGCACAGACCTACGATGGGGCAGCTGTCATGAGTGGGGATGTTGGGTGTGTACAAGCCCATTTAACCCCTGGGGTCGACAATCACGCCGGCGTTATTTGCTCGCTTTTTTTCTTATCAGTTCAAACAAGACTCCAAATACTCTGTTGACTTTGATCTTACAAACCAGTTTCATACATCAATCGATCTTGTTAAGTGTGTATTATTTTTGTGTATACTCACAATAAAAACAAAGTGTTGTGCTTTTTGCCAAATAAAGAAAAATAAACATGATGCGAGTTCTGCTTTCTCTCTGTCAGTGAAGTCAATTCTGAAACGCGTCCGAAAATGAACAATAACTCAGCGAATACTCAGTCAAACAGGCATACAGACAAACAGGCATGAAGCTTGAATTCTCTTCTTTTAAATTAAGTATTTTTTATAAAAAACAAATATTCTCAGTTTATGTAGTCTGTATTAAAAGAGAGAGATGTCAGTTGTTCTCATCTCAGCTCATTATGTTTTAATGTGACCCCGCCCACGGAGAGCACGCGCTATTCAAACACAAATGACTGAGGCAATCCATGCAAACTGTGAATGCCCCCATATCAGCTTGCGAAAACACACCAAGTTTATTCAGATCATTGTACTTGTTTACACCGTCTCGTGGCGCTGTGAGGAATAATACTATCGTAATAATAATAATGGAAAATGTACCTCAGAAGTGCGGGTATTTCGAGGAGCAACGGATCCTGAGCTGAGGAATACTGTAGTAAGTTTTTTCATTCTCAAGTGAATCGCGTTTCTGTGTGTGAATGAATGAACGGCAGAGATGCGTGCTGTTTACCACAACTCGCAAAAAGACGGTTTAAATTTGAATTGCATTTCTGTGTGTGAATGAATGATCCGCTTTTAGCAAACTATTTTGCTATACTGAGATGAGTAAAAATTGACTGAAATATGTTGAATTAAAATGTATTTGTATAAGCAACGTATTAAACTGCAAATTAACATTTATATTTCTTATATAAACGAAAGACCTATGTTACAGACATATGAAAGACAACATTTCGTTGACTAGTTTTGGATAGATTATACATTTTTACTGTAAAATATCTGCCACCTCAAATAAGCTTTTGTTTGCCAATTTTTGCTCATATGTTAAATATAGTATGTTTTGTCAAAAATAAAGTAATCAAATAATATGTTATTATGTGTTTGTTCCAATGTAGCCTAGGCTATATTCAAAGTAATGAATCCTTAACTTTGAAATATGTATGATAAAATGTATACTTTAGTTTTTACAAAGAAAGATTACACTTGAATTGTTGTTGTAATTGTAACCTTTTTAATAATAAAATATATTTACAAGGTAGATGTAAACAAACTATTAAAATTTCTTTAAATAATTCTTTTCTTTAAATAATTTTTATTGTGTTTTATTAGTGACAAATTTGGGGAGAGGATACATATTCCAAAACTGAAAATACAGTATGAGAATTAACTGCACAATTACTAGACATGTTTTCCTTGGATATTATACAATTTGCAAGCACAATTTGTGAAAAAAATGAGATGCTTCCAACTGTGAACCAATTTGGTAGAATATATATATATATATATATATATATATATATATATATATATATATATATATATATATATATACATACTGCTCTTGCATTCTTTCTTGTGGCTCAGTGACACACCTGAATGAATGGCTCATTAAGTATGCGGGCCCCATTGTCTCCTCAGGTGCGAACCACTAAATATGCATGATGGTTTTGGATCGTTGACGCCCACTCGCATATTGCCTTTCCAAACAGAAAGTGTCTTGCAAAATTTAAATCAATGTATTGTTTTATGTGAATGATTAGGCAGGATGATTTTCAGATCATTTTGAAGAAAAATCTCTAGGCGACAACATCCATTAGTCAAAAGTCTTGTGGACACATATTTAGTATGTGTTTTGTGGCCTTATTTCAGAAACTTTATTTTTTATTTTTTTCAATAACCATGCATAAACATTATTCTCTCAAAAATACAAACATGTTGCTCACATATTATGGTAGCCCTGTTTGTGCTAAATAGAGTGTAATTACACCTTTGCCATTAATATGTTTATAAGCAACTGAAAAAAGCACAAATGTCAGGGCATGTCAGAACATCTCAAGGACCCCAAAAACACCTTAGACCCCAGAGGGTTAAAAAAAAAAAAAGCACCCTGAGGCAATTTATGCGCATTGCTATGCACATGAGTTAAATCTTGTTTTATGTCACACATACAAAGCTGTCTCTGAAGCCACAGAGTTCTTCAACATGCTGGAAAGTCTCCATTCTTTCTTTAGTGTCTCACTTGTAAACCACCATAAGTTTGTGGACACTCAAAAGAAGTTAGGGTTGCAGCCAAGAGAACTTGTGCAGTTGTCAACTACACGCTGGGCATGCCAGCTTCATTCAGTGACTGCAGTGATTGATAATTTCCCTGCTATCATTGAGTGCCTCTCCACAATCAAGACACCTACAGCAGTTGGATTGAGGGCAAAACTCAGTAAATTCTCCTCAGTGTATTTGCTGGTGGTTTCCCGCACTCTCCTGTCTGTAACAGCAGGTTTACACAGATACCTACAGAAGGAGACCATTGACATTGCCCAAGCAGTGACATACAAAAATGCAGTGACTGACACCATGAAGCAGAAACGCAGTGATACCACAGCTGCAGATATGTACTCCAGAACAATAGCTATGTGTGAGGCAAACCAGATAGTAGAACATCGTCAGGACAGAGGCAGAAGACAAAGAGAATGGATGAATATGTTGTTGAGTCAACTTGTGGGGCAGGCAGTGAAACCTGTGTCTCTTCAGAGTCTGAAGATCTCAAGAGGAAACTTTTGTTTCCTTGTCTGGACCGAATGATCTGTGAACTTGAGAGGCGTTTTTCTGGTGTGAATGAGGATGTGCTCAATGGAATTCAGGCATGCAGTCCAACCTCAGGCCATTTCTTGTCTGAGCCTCATCTGACAGCACTGGCTCTGCATTACCATACAGCAAACTGTGACTTAAGTCAGAGGAAGTGATAGTTGCAAAAAGCTTTCTGAAGCGCAAGAGTGAGGCTGGTACAGTTCAGGACATGCTAGCAGTGTACAAACTCCTAGATTCGGAAATGTTCCCTTCACTGAAAGCTGTTATGCAGGTTGCCTTGACAATACCAGTTAGCAGCTGTACAGTACATGTGAGCGGTCTTTTAGTGCCTTGCGTCGGCTCCATACATGGTTCAGGAGGACCACAGGCCAAAGCAGACTCCAGCACCTAGCTGTGATGTCTATTGAGAAGGAGTTGCTTGAAAAAATTTAACACCAAAGGGTCATTGACAGGTTTGCCACCCTCAAAGTGCGGCGACATAGATTAACTCTCCCAAAGTAGAGCCAAATGGGGATTCAGGGGAAGTACTTCAAAGATTTCCCTCTCTTTCTTTTTTTATATCTTTACTTTCTAAGTATTTTCAAGACCTCTGTAAATAATCTGGATATTTTGGACTTTTTGGTTTTACCTTCTTTTTTTCCCTTTTTTTTTTTTTTTTTTGCTCTTGATGTGAAGCTTGTTTTATTATTATTTATTGATGACTTATATTGGTTTATGAAAGTTCAGACAGGCGTGCAACCAGATATGTTAGAGATGGCCATTTGTAAATAATTTACAGAAGATGAATTACATTTTGTTGTCCAAGTACTGTCATGAAATGATGGAAGGAAGCAAGATGCAAGTAAACTCTTTTATTGTGATATAAATGATGAAAAAGTCCAGAGAACAGGCTAGCGGCGCAGGGACCCCGATGGCCAGATGAACCCGGTGATGGATGTGCAGCAGTGCGATGAGGTGAGTCCAGAGGTGAGATAAATCCAAAGTAAATCCACAGGAACACGAACAGGAACAGGAACACGGAAGGCACAAGACTCGGACGCAGACTGGAAAACACACCGGGACACCACAAACAACGATCTGACAAAGGAGATGAGAAAGTGGTGAGTATATATAGGGTGATGAGATGAGCTGCAGCTGGTGACGGGAATAATGAGCTGGATCACTGATGATCACTAATGAGCCGGCACGCCCACACAATCAGCACTCACACACACACACACAACAACAGAACACGAGACAAGAAAGAGACATAGGATTTATGAACCGTGACAAGTACCTGTTACTTTGTTCAATGACAATAAAGTTGAATCTAATCTAACCAATCTGATGACTGTTGATACAAAAGGAGGCACATGGAGTTAATGGTCAGGAAAACCAGCTGAGTGAAGAAGGTTTTGTGTTTGTTACGGGGGCTGTCTGTGTGAACTCTCACAATTAAGCTGGTGTTCTGAAAAGGTCTCAAAAAAAAGAAAAAAATTTTTTTTGGAGTTAGTTGAACCAATGTTAAAATGATAAAGTTATTTTTCAATAGACATTTTTTGTTTTTGTGTGAAAAGAGAGTGGAGGGTGGTGGGTGGTGGCAGTGGGGCTCATTGGATGCTCAGCACCCCTAAAACTCTGACCCTAGAATCGCCCCTGCCCAGGAACAAGAATGAAAGAATAAAAATTGTACCCATTCAATAATAAAGGACTTTTGTGAGTGATGTGAATGTTGAAATACTGTGAATGTGAGAGAAACTAATTTAGAAATCTAGCTTTGCAAAAATAGATTAATATAATAAGGTATATAAGATATCCAGATAAGTGGTGCTAAATAATTAGTTATTCTGTTTATGCAAAGTGTAATAGATAATAATAGAAAAATACTATAATCTAAATAAAAATTGGTTGTTATCAATGATTGGTAATATTTGAATAAGAAATAAAGAAATAGAGAAAATGTGTATATGAGTAAACATTCAAATACAAGTTATATGAAAAGATAGAGGAAAATTAAATTAAACAGTATATTGAGTTCCCTTTGCAAAATAATATTTGAAACTAGGAATTCAAAAACTGTTTTTGTCAGGGATCACAGATGACATAGACAAGATGGTAAGTTTAATGCTTTAATTGCAGAATGAATCGGAGTCGGAGACAAATGGTGAGTAACAACAACACAGATAATCAGAGATGCTTAGCTGAATAGTAAACAGTCATTCTCTCTCTCTCTCTCTCTCTCTCTCAGATGATGATGATGATGATGGCAGTTCGGTGAAGAAGGTCGGCAGGCGGATGGAAGAGGATCGCGTCTCAGGTAAGTAACCAGGTAAGTGTTCAGGGATTCTGTGAGTCATGGAATGACGAGACCAGACAAGTGACTGCAGGGAGAGTGCAGGTATAAAGGGAGTGCTGGTAATGGGATACAGGTGACTATAATTAGTAATCCGGGGATAATGAACGGGAGAAAGACTGAGTGGGCGGAGAGAGAGAATGAGTGGGAGGTGATGATGGATGTGGTGGAGATGGAATCCTGACAGTACCCCCCCCTCCTGAGGCGGCTCTCGACGACTGAGAAGGGCGCTGTCGGCGGCGAGGTCGACCACGACCCCTGGGAGCAGGACGATCCGGATGGTCCTCGTGGAACTGGGAGAGTAGAGTAGGATCCAGGATGTCATCACGTAGGACCCAAGAGCGTTCTTCTGGTCCGTAGTCCTCCCAGTCCACAAGGTACTCCAGACGGGGACCTCGTCGCCGGGAGTCCAGGATGGTACGGACGCGATAGACCTGTTCCTCTTCTACAGGAACGGGAGGAGGAGGTACATCCGTGGAAGTGTCATCTGAGGGAACAGGAGTGACAGGGTCAGTGAAAGGTTTGAGTAAAGACACGTGAAATGATGGAGAAATCCTGTACTGAGAGGGAAGGTTGAGCCTGTAGGTCACTTCGTTCAACTGCCTCTGGATGGTGAATGGTCCGATGAATCGAGGACTCAGCTTACGGCAAGGCAGACGGAGGCGGATATCCCGAGTCGATAGCCACACCTTTTGTCCTGGCTGATACTGAAGTGGATTGAGTCGACGACGGTCCGCTAGTTCCTTGTGCCTCCGTACTGCCTGTTGGAGATGCACATGAGCTCATACCCCCATACCCCCTCGCTCTGATGGAACCAGAAGTCGACAGCTGGAACCTCCGAGGGCTCACCCGGCCAAGGAAAGAGTGGAGGTTGATATCCTAGGATACACTGGAAGGGGGTGAGCCCGGTGGTGTTCTGCCGAAGGGAGTTCTGAGCATACTCGTCCTATCTCCTGGATCTTCCGCTCAGTCTGGCCGTTCGTCTGCGGATGGTAACCAGAGGAGAGGCTGACGGTGACCCCGAGGAGCTTGAAAAAGGCGTGCCATACCCGAGAGATAAACTGGGGTCCCTTGTCCGAAACAATGTCCTCTGGGATGCCGAAATTCCTGAAGACGTTGTGGAAGAGAGCTTCTGCTGCTTCAAAAGCTGTGGGAAGACCAGGTAAGGGAATCAGCTTGCAGCCCTTGGAGAACCGGTCCACAACGACGAATACACAGGTGAAGCCTCCTGATTTGGGTAGATCTGTCATGAAATCGATCCCTATATGTGACCACGGTCGTCGGGGAAGAGGTAATGGCACGAGCTTACCTTCAGGGAGCCTCCTCGGGGTGTTGGTTATGGCACAGACTGAGCATCCGCGGACGAACCTGGAAACATCCTCGGAGATGGACGGCCACCAGTACCGTTGACTGAGGAGCGAGAGGGTACGCTTGCTACGCGGATGTCCAGAGCCCGGAACTGTATGAGCTGACCTCCCGGCGGAGCGGGTTGGCGTGCCAGTTCCTGGGTGATCTGTTGGTCGAGTTCCCAGAGGATAGGACTGAGGATTACGGCTGGAGGGAGGATAGGCTCCGGATAAAGGTCTTCAACAGAGGCATGATGAAGTCGAGATAGAGCATCTGCCTTGCAGTTCTTACTCCCAGGTCGGTATGATACCACAAAATCGAAGCGTGTGAAAAAGAGAGCCCAGCGGGCCTGTCAAGGGTTCAGTCTTTTAGTCTCTCTTAGGTACTCTAGGTTGCGATGATCTGTTATCACCTCAAATTGATGGTTGGCTCCCTCCAGCCAATGCCTCCACTCCTCGAGGGCCAGTTTGATGGCCAGCAGCTCCCGGTTGCCGATGTCATAGTTCCGCTCCGCCGGGGCTAACTTCTTGGAGAAGAAGGCGCATGGAAGGAGTTTGGGTGGCTCACCTTGCCGCTGAGAGAGAACTGCTCCCACTCCAGTGGAAGAGGCATCCACCTCTACCACAAACGGAAGGTCCGGGTTGGGATGGACGAGGATGGAAGCAGTGGTGAATGCTTCTTTTAAGCGCTGGAAGGCTTGGATAGCAGTGGGAGATAAGGACAGAGACTTGGGCCGGCCTTTGAGGGATGATGTGAGAGGAGCACTGATCTGACTGTAGTTCTGGATGAATCGTCTATAGAAGTTTGCAAAACTAAGGAAACATTGCAGTTCTTTTACGGAGGAGGGTTGTGGCCAGTTCTGGATGGTTTCCACCTTCCTCTGGTCCATTTGGATGCCATGTTGGTTGATGATGTAACCCAGGAATTGAACGGTGGTGGTATGAAATTCGCATTTCTCCAGTTTCAGATATAACCTGTGTTCTCTCAGTTTTTCAAGGACCTGGATGACATGTTGACGGTGCTCAGACATTGAAGACGAGTAGATGAGTATATCATCAATGTAGACTACTACGAAACAGTTGAGGAATTCACGAAGGACTTCATTCATATAACCTTGAAAGACGGCAGGAGTGTTGGATAACCCGAATGGCATAACCTGATATTCGTAGTGGCCTGAGGGGGTCACGAAGGCTGTCTTCCACTCGTCACCGTGCCGGATTCGGATCAAGTTATACGCACTTCTGAGGTCCAGTTTGGAGAATATGCGTGCTCCTCGTAGCTGTTCCAGGGCGGCAGGGACCAGAGGAAGGGGATAGCTGAATTTAATAGTCTGTGAATTAAGATGTCGGTAGTCGATACACGACCGCAAGCCTCCGTCCTTTTTGGCTACAAAAAAGAAGCTTGATGCGGCAGGGGAGGTAGATGGTCGAATAAACTGCTGATGTAAAGCTTCTTCCACATACTCCTCCATGGCCTTCTGTTCCGGGATGGACAGAGGGTAAATGCGACCTTTAGGAAGGGTGGCTCCGGGTAGCAAGTCGATGGCGCAGTCCCATGGCCGGTGTGGTGGTGATTTAGTTGCCAGTACCTTACTGAATACATCTTGGAACGCCCGGTACTCCACTGGAATTTCGATTGAACTTGGACTTCAGGGCTCTCCACCGAAGTAGAGCAGACTGGAACTCTGGATTCACCCGTAGATGACTTGGAGCGAACTGGAGAAGGAATTTTCTTGATAGAACTAAGGCAGGATACATGGCAATCTTCACCCCAACAGAGAATTTCCCCAGTTTTCCAGTGGAGTATTGGCTGATGCTGTACTAGCCAGGGGCGTCCCAGGATGATATCCGCGGTGGACTTCTCCAGCACCATAAGAGAGATCTCCTCAGAGTGTAGACAGCCGATGCGAAGAGTCAGAGTGGGTGTGTAATGACGAATTCGACCTCGTCCCAGTGGCTTGCCTTGTATGGTTTGTATGGGAAGATCTCGGGAAAAACGGCGTCGACGGAGATTCAGCTTTTGGAGACACTGGGTGGATATGAAGTTCCCCGCAGACCCGGAGTCAATGAGGGCTTGCGCTGGGAGACACACACAGGAGGTCAAGATATGTACACTGGTACGTGTTAGAATCTCAATTCTCGGAGAGAGTTGAATGGAACTTACCGCCGGGCGCGGAGGTCGAACTGGGCAGGTGCTGAGGAGATGTTTGTCTGAAGCACAGTATAAGCAGAGGTGATGTTGAATTCTGCGCTGGCGTTCAGAAGCGGAGAGATGGGTGGAGTCTAATTCCATGGGAACTGGTGCTGGAGGAGTGACTGATGGAGCCGGGGGCGGAGAACATACAGTGGGTGCAAACCGATCACAAGCGGTGAGGCGCTGGGAAATCCGGATTGTCTTCTGGATCAGATTTTCTAACCCCATGCTGTCTTCATATACAACCACCAGGTGGCGGACGTTGGGATTCAATCCATGTCGAAAAGCTGTGATCAGAGCGGTTTCATTCCAACCGCTAGACGTGGCTAGAGTGCGGAATTGGAGGGCATAAGAACTCACTGAAGAATTTCCTTGACGGAGGTTATAAAGTTGATCATGGACGGACAGTTCGGAGACAGTTTGTCCAAAAACCTTTTTGAAATGGTGAATGAAATCCGACAAGGAGTTGACCACCGGAAAATCTGAATTCCACAAAGACTGTGCCCACTGAAGCGCTTGACCAGATAGCAATGATATAATGAAGGCCACACGGGCGGTATCACTACTGAATTGCTGCTCATTCATAGACAGATACAGGGATACTTGGAGAAGAAACCCACTGCAGTTCTCCGCCTCACCGGAGTATGTCGCTGGCCGGGCCATGGGACTCGCAGAGGCAGTGAACGAAGCAGCGGGAGGTTGCGGAAGTGAAGGTGAGAGAATGGATGCAGCGGCGGCCGGAGGATTAGCCGACGAGGAATCCTCTCTAGACTCCAACGGATTCTGCATGGTGGTCTGGTCTTCTGTCAGGGATCACAGATGACATAGACAAGATGGTAAATTTAATGCTTTAATTGCAGAATGAATCGGAGTCGGAGACAAATGGTGAGTAACAACAACACAGATAATCAGAGATGCTTAGCTGAATAGTAAACAGTCCTTCTCTCTCTCTCTCTCTCTCTCTCTCTCTCAGATGATGATGATGATGATGGCAGTTCGGTGAAGAAGGTCGGCAGGCGGATGGAGGAGGATCGCGTCTCAGGTAAGTAACCAGGTAAGTGTTCAGGGATTCTGTGAGTCATGGAATGACGAGACCAGACAAGTGACTGCAGGGAGAGTGCAGGTATAAAGGGAGTGCTGGTAATGGGATACAGGTGACTGTAATTAGTAATCCGGGGATAATGAACGGGAGAAAGACTGAGTGGGCAGAGAGAGAGAATGAGTGGGAGGTGATGATGGACGTGGTGGAGATGGAATCCTGACAGTTTTAAGCCAACGGTAATTGCTTTTTAAAATAATAATTGACTAGAGGAGAAATATGGCCTCTCCAGTGGAAATGCTGGGGTTAAAATACCCTTTTGTGTAAGGAATTAATTGATAAAATGTCAAATAAATGGCAAAAGAGAACTCAAGATATGATGACAAAATGGCCAAAAGAAGGAACATTTGATGTAACATTATGCAAAGAAATGAAAACTTTGATAAAAAAATTATAAAATAAAGAATAAAAGCCTAAAAAGAAAAGCTAGAGAAGCTAAATAAGAAAAAGAACGGGCAGTGCTGGCATTGTTCAAACAAGAGGGAGAAGAATTATTGAAAAGTATAAAGCAGGCAAGGAAAATAATAAAAGAGACAGACAAACAAACAAAGATAAAAGAGGAAATCTTTGCCAAACCACCCTCAAAAGTAATACCAGAAGGTCAATTTCCAATACTAAAGGGAATAGTAGAAGTTTTAGGAGAAATGAAAATGGAGGGACAAGTGGAATTAGAAAAAGAAAAACAAACAAAACAAGATGTAAGACAAAAAATGACTCAAAATAAAGCATCTAAGCAAAGCTTGCCCTTAGATTGCTATAAACAGGCACGAACAGCATTAGAAAAAATAAAAACACAATATGAGGGAAAGCAAGTAGAAAAGGAAGAGGAGGAGATTGAAGTGGTAGCACAAATAATTGAGGATGAAATAGATTAGATTAGAAAAGAATTAAAGAAACAGAACAACCCACACGGAAATAACCTATATAAACATATATGTTTTAATATAGGTTTTAATATAGGTTTTGAATATATGTGACATAAATAAAATTGGCCGTTTTCCTATATTATATGTACATATATGCACATATATGTACATATATGTACGCATATATGTGTGCATATATGTGTGCATATGTTTACCTATATGTTTACCTATATGTTCACCTATATATTAAAATAGCTGCTAGACAACATAAATAAAAAGCCCAAAATGTACAAATGTACATTTTTTATTTTCTTAAGAACAATCAAATAGTACAAGAACAAAAATATAGTACAAGATCAAAAATAAGACAAAAAACTGAACAGAAAAAAAAAAAAAATTATCTTGATGATCTTCTCAGCTCCGTGAGCTTCGAATTGATAGACGTGCCTATCTGCCCTCAGGTGGCTGCCGGCCACTTCTTCAATGTAGCATCTAGAGAAGACAAAAATAATAAGACAATATAATAATAATAATAATAATAAAGTGCTTCATCAGGAACCCAAAGTGCTTACAGTACAGCTGCGATTGGACACATATTCTGCACCCAACAGTACCCAAAATACTTTACAATGGCCTCCCATTGACCCATTCACACACACATTCCACCGGATGAATCAATTACCGGTATAGACAAAATAAGGCACAAACACAGGACAGAGGGGATTAAGGGTGAAGGAGGGGTGAATATGATTATTTATTAACACTTCAGACAACAACAATTAATGCCATGAGGTTATTTGCAACACTATTGTAACGGTAAAAGATGAGGAAGCAATTGCAAGTATACTCATTTATTGAAGTGACTGAACAAGGAACAAATAACAGCTGAGACAGGATGGTAACGCAGGGACCCCGATGGTCAGATGTTCCAGTGCAGACGGTGAAGTGGTGCGGTGAGAATCCCAGGTGACGAATAATCCAAATCCAAGGGAACACGAACAGGAACAGGAACAGGACAGGCACAACTCGACACGAAGACTGGGAACACAACCGGGAAACCACATACAACGATCTGACAGGGGAAATGAGAAAGTGGTGAGTATTTATGGGGTGATGAGATGAGCTGCAGCTGGTGACGGGAGTGATGAGCTTAATTGTTGATGATCGCTGATCAGACGACCCGCCCACACAATCAATGCACAACACACACATGACAACAGAACACGAGACAAGAAGAAGACAATGGACTTATGAACCGTGACAGTACCCCCCTCCCTAGGAACGCCTCCTGGCGTTCCCAGGCTCCCTTACCTGTCGATTGTAATCATCGATAAGGGAGTGATCCAGAATGTCTCTAGCAGGTACCCAACTTCTCTCCTCCGGACCGTAACCTTCCCAGTCCACCAAGTACTGAAATCCGCGTCCCCTTCGCCTCGAGTCCAGAACACGATTAACCGAATACGTAGTTTCCCCATCTACGAGTCGCGGCGGGGGGGGAACCGGGGCTGGCGGATTAATGCGTGCAAAAAAAACGGGTTTAATTTTAGACACATGAAAGACGGGATGAATCCTCCTGTACACTGGAGGAAGATTGAGGCGGACTGTCACCGGACTAATGATTTTAGTGACAGAGAACGGGCCAATGAATTTGGGTGCAAGTTTATTGGAAACGGAGCGGAGCGGAATGTCCTTAGTAGAAAGCCACACTTTGGAACCGACGACATATACGGGAGGCCTACGCCGGTGGCGATCGGCTTTGGCCTTGGTGCGTGCCCCCACTTGGAGTAGAGTCTCACGGGCTCTAGTCCAAGTGCGGTGACACCTCTGGACAAAGGCGTGGGCGGAGGGGACCGCGACTTCGGATTCCAGACTAGGAAAAATAGGTGGCTGGTACCCTACACTACACTCAAACGGTGATAGGCCCGTGGATGACACTGGCAACGTGTTGTGGGCGTACTCCACCATAGACAGTTGCTGACTCCAAGAGGAAGGATTCTTGGACACTAAACATCGCAACGTTCTTTCCAAATCTTGGTTGGCTCGTTCGGTCTGACCATTGCTCTGGGGATGAAACCCGGAGGACAGGCTGACAGTCGCCCCCAGAAGTCTACAAAACTCTCTCCAAAATTTGGACACAAATTGGGGTCCTCTGTCAGAAACCACGTCTGTCGGGAGGCCATGAAGCCGAAAGACGTGGTTAACGACAATCAACGCTGTCTCCTTGGCTGAGGGTAATTTGGGCAAGGGAATGAAATGGGCCGCCTTCGAGAACCGGTCCACCACGGTTAAAACTACCGTGTGACCCTGGGAGGGTGGGAGGGCGGTGATAAAATCTAGAGCGATATGGGACCAGGGTCTCGAAGGCACCGGCAGCGGTTGAAGTAACCCATCCGGGGGCCGATTGGAAGTCTTACCCATGGCGCAGACTGAACAAGCCAAAACAAAACTGTGAACGTCACGAGCCATACCAGGCCACCAGAATCGTTGCTTGACTAAAAATTGAGTACGATTAACTCCTGGATGGCAAGCCACATTGGAGCAATGACCCCACTGAATAACGCTGGACCGTAGACCCTCAGGCACAAATAAACGGTTCGGTGGACAACGAGTCGGAGGCGTTACCCCTTCTAAGGCTCTCTTGACCTTCGATTCGACCTCCCATGTGAGTGAAGAGATGAATAGATTCTCTGGTAAAATGCACTCGGGAGTAGACGGGCGTTCGGAACGGTCAAAAATGCGCGATAAAGAATCGGGTTTGATGTTCTTAGAACCCGGGCGGTACGAGAGAGTAAAGTCAAAACGACCGAAAAAAAGAGCCCACCGAGCCTGCCTGGAGTTCAATCTTTTAGCAGTCCGAATGTATTCCAAATTCTTGTGATCGGTCCAGACGATAAAAGGTACCCCCGACCCTTCTAACCAGTGGCGCCACTCCTCCAATGCTAACTTGACTGCCAACAACTCCCTGTTGCCAATGTCATAATTACGTTCGGCAGGGGATAAACGATGTGACAAAAACGCGCAAGGATGCATCTTGTCGTCTGAAGGAGAACGCTGGGATAACACTGCACCTACCCCCACCTCTGACGCATCGACCTCCACCACGAACTGACGTGATGGATCAGGGGTTATCAGAATAGGGGCTGAAACAAAGCAACCCTTCAGTTTGGCAAACGCAGCCGAGGCTGCGTCTGACCACCTGAACGTAGTACTGGGGGAGGTCAAGGCGGTCAGAGGTGCGGCTAGTTGGCTGAAGTTGCGAATAAAACGCCGGTAAAAATTGGCGAACCCCAGAAACCTCAGTAGGGCCTTACGGGAATCTGGGTTTGGCCAATCCACCACAGCCTTAACCTTCTCAGGATCCATGCGCATTCCCTCAACCGAGATGATGTAACCTAAGAAAGGAACAGACTGTGCATGAAAAACGCATTTCTCCGCCTTGACAAAAAGCCCATTCTCTAGCAACCTCTGAAGCACTTGTCGGACGTGTTGCACATGTTCCTGGAGAGACGAAGAAAAAATCAATATGTCATCCAGGTAGACATAAATGAACTGATCGACCATGTCTCGCAACACGTCATTGACAAGTGCCTGGAAGACCGCTGGGGAGTTGGAAAGGCCGAAAGGCATAACCAAGTATTCAAAGTGCCCCCTGGGGGTGTTAAAAGCGGTCTTCCACTCATCCCCCTCCCTGATGCGGACCAAATGATAAGCGTTTCGTAAATCCAATTTCGTAAAGATAGATGCTCCCTGCAACCTCTCGAAAGCTGAAGACATCAACGGCAAAGGATAAGTATTCTTTACCGTGATGTTGTTCAACCCCCGGTAGTCAATACAAGGTCGCAGCGACCCATCCTTCTTCCCCACAAAAAAGAATCCCGCCCCCGCTGGAGAAGAGGAAGGACGGATGAACCCCGTTGCTAGAGAATCAGAAATGTATTTCTCCATGGCCTCTCTCTCTGGAACAGAGAGTGAATATAACTTGCCCTTAGGCGGAGACGTACCTGGTAATAACTCTATAGCACAGTCATAGGGACGATGCGGAGGAAGAGAAGCAGCCCGAGACTTACTGAACACCTCCTTCAGGTCCAGGTACTCCGCGGGCACGTTAGATAACTCCACTGTCTCCTCCTGAAACACAGGGACAGAAACAGACGGACAGGCAGACACTAGACAAGACTTATGACAAAAGCTACTCCACGAAGACACAGATTGTGATGACCAGTCCACTCTGGGGTTATGACGGGTGAGCCAGGGATGACCAAGGACGATGGGTGCAAGAGGAGTGTCCATGATGTAGAATGAGATGGTCTCAGTGTGGTTGCCTGATGTGATGAGGGTGATGTCTTCGGTGGCAAGTGAAATGGTGGGGAGTTCTTGACCGTTGAGTGCGTGAACTGCTATCTGATGTGTGAGGGATCTGAGGGGAACTTGAAACTTGAGTGCAAAAGTGTAGTCCATGAAATTACCTTCAGCCCCAGAGTCCAGAAGTGCTCGACAGTCGTGAAGGTGAGAGGACCATCGGAGCCTTACCGGAAGGAGAGTAGATGTGGATGAGGTCTTCTCGGCAGAGATCCCACCCGACAGTAGCCTCATATTTACTGCCGGGCTGGGCCTTTTAACGGACAGCTGTAAGCAAAGTGTCCCGCTCTCCCACAGTACATGCAAAGGCCCAGGGATCTCCGCCTTTCCTTCTCCTCCCGGGAAAGCCGGGCTCGACCCACCTGCATGGGCTCGTGATCTTCGACGGGGCTGACCGCGTCCCTCTCTCTGGATCGTTGTCCCTCGATCCCTCCCGGGACCCGCTGGGACTGAAGACGTCGATCAGCTCGAGAAAGACGACCATCCACTCTTATCGCCAGGGCAATGAGATCACTCAATCTGGCCGGAAGGTCCATGGCGTAGATTTCTCGTTGGACGCGGTCAGCCAGCCCATGCAGGAACATGTCCCACTGCGCCTCCTCGTTCCATTGGCTCTCGGCTGCCAGAGTGCGAAACTCGATCGAAAAGTCAGATACGGATCTTTCTCCTTGTTGAAGGTTGGCTAATACTCTGGCAGCCTCACGTCCGGACACGGAACGGTCGAACACCTGTTTCATTTCTTCGGAGAGCCTCTGGAACGAGGAGCAGCATTCTTCCTGATTCTCCCACACCGCCGTTCCCCAAAGCGCCGCTTTCCCAGTCAGAAGCGCCAGAACAAACGCGACCTTGGTTCGCTCGTCGTGGAAAGTACGGGGCTGCAGAGAAAAATGCATAGAGCATCTGGTCAGAAAAGATCGGCAGTAATTGGGTTCACCTGCGTAAGCCTCCGGGATCGGCAGGCGGGGCTCTGACTGGGATGGGTCCGCTGATGGTGGTGGGGGAATCGGCGGTGCGGGTGGCGCAGCGGGACCCTGTGGTTGTTGTAGCTGCTGGGTGAGCCCGGACACCTGCGTTACCAGAGCCTGAACAGCGCGAGCTGTCTCATGGAGATTCTTCTCCTGCGTGTCCATCCTCTTCATGCATTGATTCAGAAAATCTTCCATTGGACTGGAGGATCCACTCGCTGCTTCCATGTTTCTGGTCAGATCGTTCTGTAACGGTAAAAGATGAGGAAGCAATTGCAAGTATACTCATTTATTGAAGTGACTGAACAAGGAACAAATAACAGCTGAGACAGGATGGTAACGCAGGGACCCCGATGGTCAGATGTTCCAGTGCAGACGGTGAAGTGGTGCGGTGAGAATCCCAGGTGACGAATAATCCAAATCCAAGGGAACACGAACAGGAACAGGAACAGGACAGGCACAACTCGACACGAAGACTGGGAACACAACCGGGAAACCACATACAACGATCTGACAGGGGAAATGAGAAAGTGGTGAGTATTTATGGGGTGATGAGATGAGCTGCAGCTGGTGACGGGAGTGATGAGCTTAATTGTTGATGATCGCTGATCAGACGACCCGCCCACACAATCAATGCACAACACACACATGACAACAGAACACGAGACAAGAAGAAGACAATGGACTTATGAACCGTGACAACTATATGTTCTACAAAATAGACTACACACCTTACAGCGCAATACCACAGAAATGTGGCTTTAGAAGAGGAAAGGTAGGATTAAGAAGTGAGCAAGCAATGAATTAGTATTATAGGTCCCAAGCAGATACAGTAACAATAACGGGTGACCTACCTTATGCAGTCTCCATTGATGCCTAATAAACATTGATACAAGTAGGCTATGGTTAAAGTGGTGAACTTATAAAGTCTTAAGTTTTGTTTTCCCTTCTCAACGCATTATGCATTTACTCACCAATAATGGCTGCCTTTTTAATTTGGTCAAGGCGACAAGCTGCTCCCCATCCCCTCTGGTTGGCTTCTGAAGGATTCAAATTTAAGAATATGTTTTCAGATATGCTTCCTTACATAACATCACGGTGAAGAATACTGATTTTAGCATTTGAGGTTTTAATTTAGATAGTATATAAACTGAGAAAGTGATTATTGAGTTTACAGCAAGATATTCCTGCCCGACCTGTTTTTCCTTTGTAAGTTAAATGAGTCAGATCACGGAGACGCTAACCTATTGTCTTTAATGGCTCTTGGAGCAAGAACCATAGTCCAGATGTTGAATCGTTTGGCTGATTGGATTAGCACATATGCATTTGAGTGGTTATGCTGATTGGATTGAGACTGCCGGTCTGTGGCGGGTTCCTTAACCTGTATACTCATTTACATGCTTTGTTTGAATTTGTCTCCACCCCCAAAAGTCCCTCCTCCTAAAATTCCTATAAGATACCATGTAAAGTTATGTTAGATTAGATCATGTTGGAAGTTTCTACAGCCGCGTACGGCAGAGTTCTCAATAAAGAATAACTTCTGTTGAACGCGATCCCGACTGTCTCACTGGTCTCTGCTTCGATCAAAGAAAACTTTACAACACTTCCCACCTTAAAGTAATATTTCAAAATTATTATGAAAGGGGGGTAAAATGAAGGTGGAGAAAGCAAGAGTTTTTTATATACACATCACGTTTTCTTGAGGTGCAAGGAAATACAAAAATGCCAAGTAAAAAAGCGATGGTATGCCCGCACACAAACATAATTTATTCCACAGAATATGACTGACTTGTTTTTTTTTTTCCAAGGACAGAAGAGATTAGGAACATGTTGTTTTGTACCATTCAGGTTGCTTTTCAGCAAAGTCTCCAAGTCGTAGGTGCCCATCAGCAGATTCCACACCATGGCAGTAGCAGAGGTGGCAAGGCGGGCTGCTCTCCATGCTTCTGCCTGGCAAAACACCCCAGAGCCCTTTATAACTTCAATCTGAAAAATAATTTCACATCACAATATTAATTTATTGGCAACTTTTAGAAACTTTTTCATGTTTCATATTGATTCTTATGCTGAGTTTCCCAATAGTTAATAGGTTTTTATGTATAAATGCAGATTAATGATAAAGATATGAAACAAATTAATCATTGCCCTAAACGTTATTAAAGGAGAGAAGGAGGAGGACAGGGTGGGGGGAAAGGAGGAGGTTGGATGGAGAGTAGGGAAGGAGAAAAGACAGTGGGTGGAGAGGAGCGAAGGGGGGCAGGAGGAAAGGATGATTGTCACTTATAACACTAATTGGCTCCTACAAAGCACACAGTTTATACCCATCCTTACTACATAATATGTTATTCACCTGTGTTTTCGCTGAGGTCTCAGCTGTTGCTGCAGTCTTGTTAGAGAAGAAAAACATTGTTAAACTCTTCAACAATTTTATGCATATGGGGCAAGTAAATTACATACTGTATTACCACTAACTATCCCAACATATAAATCCCTATACCTCAGTTGGAGCCTTAAGTAAAATAAGTACAGAAAAATCTGAGGTATAAAAGGGTAACACACACCTGTGGTGTCTCTTGAAAGCGCTCAGTCACCATGGGACTCTCTTTAAAGGGCTCGGTCTCCTCGGGGCTCAGCCCCCTCTCTGGAGTCTTAGAGAAGAAAGAAACATAGTAAAACTCTTAAACAATTTTTATTCATCCAAGCAAGCCACTATATATTCTTATTTACAGGGGGGCTTGGAAAACATTAAACATGTCAAAAAATTAAAGTTACATGCAAAAGAAATCAGCCAAACATCATAAAAATCCATATAGCTCTGTTTGAGTAACAAGTAAACTAAATAAATAAATAAAAATGCAAGGGAGAAAAATACTCACCAGATGCATTTCTCCAAAAGTCGAGGAGGAGGAATCTAGATCCTCCACAGGAGTCCTTCCAGTCTTGTTCATAGAAGAAAAATATAGTTATTCTCTTCAATAAATTAAAGTGCAAATACATAAAATAATTAACACTATCAATCAGCCCAACATCACAAGTCTCTACAGCTCTGCTTGAGAAACAATTTAAAAAGCAATGAAAATCAGAGGAATTTACCTTTTGAGCAATAATGGCAAGGTCACTTTTCATTTGAGGGATTTCTAGAAAGAGGTTATATAAAGAAAAAACAATAATTACAATCACTAGATCAAAATAGCACCCAGCAACTCAGTGCCCTTACTCTTCGAAAAACATTTCCTGCAGCTGTGAACGCAAGCTACAACCCTCCAAAGCCCATTGATAAGGCTCTGCAGAGGAAACCTGGTTGTGAACGCAATTTTCTTTCTCCAATTTCTCTCAAATTCAAATTCCCCAGGGTTTTTTTCTGGAGCCGATTGCCTTCTTGAGCCGTTGAAGGCAGAGAAGCATCATTTATTCTCATGAACTGTATGTTCTCTAGGCCATGACTTTTGTTAACCCTCTACGAATTCCTCCAGAAAGAGACAAATAAATATAATTCTAATTTGAATCTTATCAATAATGGCTATATGAGCACCCACACTACCTCACCAGCTAACAGCATAGCATTTATTTTGCCAAACACGTGTTTCAGCCCATAAAATTTCTAAGTTTCTAAAAACCCTGCTAATAAATATTAAAATTAGGAATACTTACGATTGATGATAATGTCTTTCAGATGTGTATTTTCATTTTTAAGAGAATGGACTTCATTTCTCAACTCCTGCAAATTTCTTTGCATTTGGTCGAGTTTCCTTCTCTCCCACATCTGTTCGTCCAGGTGTTTTCTAAATTCAGCAGCTGTCTACGAGAAAGAGACAGAGAGAGACAGAGAGAAGAACAACAGCTAATTGTTATATAACTTCTTTTGTAAATGGTTGATTCTGATTGGCTGGGAGGATGTCACGAGAGGTGTAAGAGGAAGGTGGCAAGAAGTCTAGGGCAGAAATCCCTCCACTTGGCTATATGTAACTGGTTGTCCGGCCTCCTGGTGGTTATTCCTTACTTAAAACATGAAACTTCTACATCTTGTATTTCATGTAATGTATGTAATACACCACACACTGGATGTCATCATTTAGGCTACCTTTTTCTTAGAGGGTGGTACTATTTCCTCTTCATCCCCAATACGCTCCTCCTCTTCGCTGGCCTGCTGGGAGGGAGAGAGAAAGAGAGAGAGAGGACAAAGTTGCCTACTGTGCTGGTGTTATACCTTGTAACAGCTACTGGTAATGCACTTTATTATAAAAGTCTTACTTATCTTTACTATATTGCAATGTAATAACACATACTGGATGCAGACTGGTAGTGTACCTTGTTCTTTGAAAGTCTGTCATGACACGCCTCCTCCTCCTCCTCCTCCTCCTCCTCCTCCTCTTCCTCCTCCTCCTCCTCCTCCTCCTCCTCCGCCGCCTCCTTCTCCTCATGGTTGCATTTAGAAAAACATCTCTTTTTCAGTGGCACAGTGGGACAGTGGGAGAGCGGCACAGTGGGACAGTGGGACAGTGGAGAGCGGGAGAGCGGGTCGTCCCATGATCGAAAGGTCGGGGGTTTGAATCCTGACTCCTGCAGGTGCAGACTGTCGTTGTGTCCTTGGGCAAGACACTTCACCCAATCCCTATGTGTGAATGGTTGGTGGTGGTCAGAGGGACCGTTGGCGCAGATGTGAGCAGCCTCGCTTCTGTCAGTCTAACCCATGGGAAACTGTGGCTACAAATGTAGCTTAACACCATCAGCATGGAGTGAATGAACCCCCCTCCCTTTCATGTGTGAAGCGCTTTGGGTGTGACTTGTGTGTCTTATGAAAAGCGCTATACAAATAAGATTCCCTTATCCCCCATAAAAATCGTACTCATCATGAATGTATTGTAATGTAACAACACACACAGGATGCAGACTGGTAGTGTACCTTGTTCTCTGAAAGTCTGTCATGACCCTCCTCCTGCTTCTCACCCTCCTGGTGCTTATATTTGGAAGCCCCTCCCTTTTTATTGTCAACCTTGAGAGACAGAGAGAGACAGACTGACTTTTAGCCCAACTCTTATTAACTTAAGTTACACCACCTTGCACATACATCTTGTCAACAAAGCACATGAAATCATCATAGATGACACAATTACAAACCTACACACATGCCTACACATTAAGAAACAAGAGAGAGAGGGGGAGATAACTTTAAGTAAAGCACCAATTGGTGCAGTCAGTTACCTTTTTCTTTGAAGTTTTCCCAGTCTGCCCCTGCTGCTCACTGTACTTTGAGTTTGGGATGTGAGGACGTTTTGTTCGCCCTTGTGTGCCCTCTTTCTCCATTTCGATCTCACGCAGTTTAATTTGGAGAGTTTTTTCCAATTCTGGTGCAATAAAATTGAAATGTTATCATGAACTGCAAACGTTTGTCTAATCATGTTTAACGTTACCAAATCTAACATTAACCCTCTGGGGTCTAGGGTGTTTTTGGGGCCCTTGGTATGTTCTGACATGCCCTGACATT
This sequence comes from Abramis brama, assembly GCF_963993115.1. NCBI lineage: Eukaryota > Metazoa > Chordata > Actinopteri > Cypriniformes > Leuciscidae > Abramis > Abramis brama. The sequence goes on from NC_139971.1 coordinate 20,509,474, forward strand.
TGTGCTTTTTTCAGTTATTTATAAACATGATGGTAACCCTTCCTTTTACAGTCCCCTAATTACTAGGTATTTACCTGGTAAATATATGGTAAGTTATAGTTGGTTATTGGTAATTACCACAGGTAACAAGAATGTAAATGCAGAGAAACTACAAACTAATTACTAGGTATTTACCGGGTAAATATATGGTAAGTTATAGTTGGTTATTGGTAATTACCACAGGTAACAAGTATGTAAATGCAGAGAAACTACAAACTAATTACTAAGTATTTACCTGGTAAGCATATGGTAAATTATAGTATTTTAGTGTGTAATTACTTAAGGTGATTAGTATGCAATTACAGAGAAACTACCAGGGAAAAAAACACCACTGTTAAATATCAACTCAACAAAGTACTGTGTACTTGTTACCTGTTTAGGTTGGTAATAACTCAGATTTAATTGTGTACTTCCTCAGAATGTAGGCAGCCAATTTTTAGAAACACTTCCAGTATTACCCATCAATTCAAGTTAGATTTGTAGTTATCCTAGGGTTATGTTGGTAACAGTCCATGTTTATTTATTACTATCTTGAAATTAAGACGGTAGTTTCCAATAAATTACCTTGTCTTACGTAGTTGTTGTTCATTGCTACACCCATTTATAGAGGGTTTATCAAATAATTTACCTTACACTTACCTGGTAACTACCCCGCAGGAACAGTTTTCCCTAATGGCATGGCACATCTTAAATACTGGGTATGTTCTTGCAGATGTTTTTACAATTTACTCAGTAAGTAAAGTGCAACTGTACTGTAAAATGAAGCCTTGTTTATTTCCATGGTATTACCGGAATTGTACCATATAACCTGATCATTCCTTTTTCCATATAGTCACAATTTTTTATCTCGTATGTCCTGCAACGTTACCAAGGAAAACATGACAATTTACTCGGTAAGTAAAGTGTAACTGTACTGTAAAAGGAAGCCTTGTTTATTTCCATGGTATTACCGGAATTGTACCATATAACCTGATCATTCCTTTTTCCATATAGTCACAATTTTTTACCTCGTATGTCCTGCAACGTTACCAAGGAAAACATGACAATTTACTCGGTAAGTAAAGTGAAACTGAACTGTAAAAGGAAGCCTTGTTTATTTCCATGGTATTACCGGAATTGTACCATATAACCTGATCATTCCCTTTTCCATATAGTCACAATTTTTTACCTCGTATGTCCTGCAACGTTACCAAGGAAAACATGACAATTTACTCAGTAAGTAAAGTGCAACTGTACTGTAAAAGGAAGCCTTGTTTATTTCTATTGTATTACCAGACTCTTACCACATCCTTTGCTACTGCTTAAACATTTTTGAAATCACAAACTTTTACCATGTGTGTTCTGCAACTTAACTAAAACATTCCAGCCTGGTCTTATTAATACATAGTATTAATACATAATTTTCAAAGATAGAAAACTACATAGGCTACAAAGAAAAAACAACATACGTGTAATCACAATAATTTATTTATTGCGAAAATGTCAAAACCGGTACCAAAAGTCGTTCACATGACGATGTGTTGCAGTCACAGTCCTCTCTCTCAGTATATAATAGTTTTGAATGAGGTACAGAGCAGAATTTAAGTTATTAATCCATGAAAATGTTAATCCGGCTTCGCTCTGTCTGTGTGAAGGCACGCGTGCTTCTCCATTTCAAATGTAGTTTACCGACTGAAATACGACATGTCGCAATCTGTGATGAACATGGACGAACAGGTGAGAGCCAATGAGCGTTTGATATCACTGCCGTAAAACATGTCGTAACGCTTCTTGAGGGCGCAATTTTTGAATTTGAATTCATCACGAGCGCGGGATTTGACAGTTACAGACTGCGCTGCTGTGAACGCCTGTGAAATGGAGATGACTCACTGGATAAAGGGCTGAATTTGGATCTCTTTCTTGCAAACGTATGGATTCTAAAGATTTGGATTATATCAAGTATAATAAAATTGATGTCTTTTGTGAATTTATGTTGGGTTTTGGTGTATTATTGTTCTATTGGAGAAAACGCATTTTGTGTCTCACTGTAAATAAACTAAATATTAAAATGGTTAAACGATTAAATAAGGTATTTTTAAGGTTTTAAAGTGTATTCTTGTTTAACTGCATGTAGGCTAATCGTTTTTGTGCTGTTAATACGTAAACATTTTACATTTTAGTGCTGTAAATACGTCAGTATTATACGTTTCTGTGTGTATAAAACGTAAGTAAATGTACGTATGGTAGAATTACACTTTACGTAAAAATACACACGTATTCTCATGAGATCACGTTGAACATTCTCAGTAAGTAAAGTGAAACTGTACTGTAAAAGGAAGCCTTTTTATTTCCATGGAATTACTGGGATCTTACCCAATAATCTGTAATAGCTACAGTAGCTATTACAGATTATAGGGTAAGATCCCAGTAATTCCATGGAAATAAAAAGGCTTCCTTTTACAGTACAGTTTCACTTTACTTACTGAGTAAATTGTCATGTTTTCCTTGGTAACGTTGCAGGACATACGAGGTAAAAAATTGTGACTATATGGAAAAGGGAATGATCAGGTTATATGGTACAATTCCGGTAATACCATGGAAATAAACAAGGCTTCATTTTACAGTACAGTTACACTTTACTTACTGAGTAAATTGTCATGTTTTCCTTGGTAACGTTGCAGGACATACAAGGTCAAAAATTGTGACTATATGGAAAAGGGAATGATCAGGTTATATGGTGCAATTCCGGTAATACCATGGAAATAAACAAGGCTTCCTTTTACAGTACAGTTTCACTTTACTTACTGAGTAAATTGTCATGTTTTCCTTGGTAATGTTGCAGGACATACGAGGTAAAAAATTGTGACTATATGGAAAAGGGAATGATCAGGTTATATGGTACAATTCCGGTAATACCATGGAAATAAACAAGGCTTCATTTTACAGTACAGTTGCACTTTACTTACTGAGTAAATTGTAAAAACATCTGCAAGAACATACTCAGTATTTAAGATGTGCCATGACATTAGGGAAAACTGTTCCTGCGGGGTAGTTACCAGGTAAGTGTAAGGTAAATTATTTGATAAACCCTCTATAAATGGGTGTAGCAATGAACAACAACTACGTAAGACAAGGTAATTTATTGGAAACTACCGTCTTAATTTCAAGATAGTAATAAATAAACATGGACTGTTACCAACATAACCCTAGGATAACTACACACCTAACTTGAATTGATGGGTAATACTGGAAGTGTTTCTAAAAATTGGCTGCCTACATTCTGAGGAAGTACACAATTAAATCTGAGTTATTACCAACCTAAACAGGTAACAAGTACACAGTACTTTGTTGAGTTGATATTTAACAGTGGTGTTTTTTTCCCTGGTAGTTTCTCTGTAATTGCATACTAATCACCTTAAGTAATTACACACTAAAATACTATAATTTACCATATGCTTACCAGGTAAATACTTAGTAATTAGTTTGTAGTTTCTCTGCATTTACATACTTGTTACCTGTGGTAATTACCAATAACCAACTATAACTTACCATATATTTACCCGGTAAATACCTAGTAATTAGTTTGTAGTTTCTCTGCATTTACATTCTTGTTACCTGTGGTAATTACCAATAACCAACTATAACTTACCATATATTTACCAGGTAAATACCTAGTAATTAGGGGACTGTAAAAGGAAGGGTTACCAACATGATAATGGCAAAGGTGTAAATTCACTCTATATAGCACAAACAGGGCTACCATAATATGTAAGCCACATGTATGTAGATGTTTGTATTTTTAAGAGAATAATTTTTATGCGTGGTTATTGAAAAAAATAAAAATGAAAGTTGCTGAAATAAGACCACAAAACTCATAGTAAATATGTGTCCACAAGACTTTTGACTAATGGATGTTGTCGCTTCGAGTTCTGGCTTCAAAATTATGTGAAAATAGTCTTGCTTTATCGTTCACATAAAACAATACATTGATTTAAATTGGGAAAGACAGGTTTTGCTTTGAAAGCCAATATGCGAGGGGGGCGTGAACGAGGAGTGGTTTACACCTGAGAATACAATGTCCCACCCACTCTGCATAATGAGCCATTCATTCAGGTGTGACACCGAATGAGTCACAATGCAAGGACAAAAGATATATTTAGAAGAAGACTTATATTGACCATTTAAGATTTTGCTTACATCTATCTTGTAAATATCTTTTGCTATTTTATTATAAAAGGTTACAATTACAACAATAATTACAATTTCAACAATATTTCAAGTGTACTCTTTCTTTGTAAAAAAATGATTATAGGCCTACATTTTATTATGTATTCATTAGTTTGAATATAGCCAACATTGGAACAGCTAACATCTTAGTTGATGACTTTATTTTTGACAAAAATAGTATTTATATATA